>NC_079196.1:123451898-124131140 GCF_029499605.1 Hyla sarda | reverse complement strand
GCAAAATTTGCTTCCAAAAAGCCAAATGTGGCTATTCCTCTTCTGAGACCTGTAGTGCACCAGCTGAGCACTTTTCACCCCCATATGGGGTGTTTTCTGAATCGGGAGAAATTGGGCTTCAAATTTTGGGGGGTATTTTCTGCTTTAACCCTTTGTAAAAATGTGAAATTTTTGGGAAACCAAGCATTTTAGGTAAAAATATATATATATATATTTTTTTACATATGCAAAAGTCGTGAAACCCCTGTGGGGTATTAAGGTTCACTTTACCCCTTGTTACGTTCCCCAAGGGGTCTAGTTTCCAGAATGGTATGCGATGTGTTTTTTTTTTTTGCTGTCCTGGCACTATAGGAGCTTCCTAAATGCGGCATGCCCCCAGAGCAAAATTTGCTTCCAAAAAGCCAAATGTGACTACTCCTCTTCTGAGACCTGTAGTGCGCCAGCAGAGGACTTTTCACCCCCATATGGGGTGTTTTCTGAATCAGGAGAAATTGGGCTTCACATTTTGGGGGGTATTTTCTGCTTTAACCCTTTGTAAAAATGAAAAATTTTTGGGAAACCAATAATTTTTGGTAAAAATTATCATTTTTTTTTTACATATGCCAAAGTCGTGAAACCCCTGTGGGGTATTAAGGTTCACTTTTCCCCTTGTTACGTTCCCCAAGGGGTCTAGTTTCCAAAATGGTATGCCATGTGTTTGTTTTTTTTTTTGCTGTCCTGGCACCATAGGGGCTTCCTAAATGCGGCATGCCTCCAGAGAAAAATTTGCTTCCAAAAATCCAAATGTGACTCCTTCCCTTCTGAGACATGTAGTGCGCCAGCAGAGCACTTTTCACCCCCATATGGGGTCTTTTCTGAATCGGGAGAAATTGGGCTTCAAATTTTGGGGGGTATTTGTGCTTTGACCCTTTGTAAAAATGTAAAATTTTTGGGAAACCAAGCATTTTAGGTAAATTTATTTTATTTATTTTTTTACATTTGCAAAAGTCATGAAACACCTGTGGGGTATTAAGGCTCACTTTATCCCATGTTACATTCCCCGAGGGGTCTAGTTTCCAAAATGTTTTTTTTTTTTTTTTGCTGTCCTGGCACTATAGGGGCTTCCTAAATGCGGCATGCCCCCAGAGCAAAATTTGCTTCCAAAAAGCCAAATGTGACTACTCCTCTTCTGAGACCTGTAGTGCGCCAGCAGAGGACTTTATTTTTTTACATTTGCAAAAGTCATGAAACACCTGTGGGGTATGAAGGCTCACTTTATCCCATGTTACATTCCCCGAGGGGTCTAGTTTCCAAAATGGTATGCCATGTGTTTTTTTTTATTTTTTTGCTGCTTTGACACCCTAGGGGCTAAATGTGACATGCCCCCCAAAAACCATTTCAGAAAAATGTTCTCTCCAAAATCCCCTTGTCGCTCCTTCCCTTCCGAGCCCTCTACTGCGCCCGCCGAACACTTTACATAGACATATGAGGTATGTGCTTACTCGAGAAAAATTGGGCTACAAAGTAAAAATTTTCTCCTTTTACCACTTGCAAAAATTCAAAAATTGGGTCTACAAGAACATGCGAGTGTAAAAAATGAAGATTTTGAATTTTCTCCTTCACTTTGCTGCTATTCCTGTGAAACACCTAAAGGGTTAAAACACTGAATGTAATTTTGAATACTTTGGGGGGTGCAATTTTTATAATGGGGTCATTTGTGGGGTATTTCTAATATGAAGACCCTTCAAATCCTCTTCAAAACTGAACAGGTCCCTGAAAAATATCTAGTTTGAAAATTTTGTGAAAAATTAGAAAATTGCTGCTGAACTTTGAAGCCCTCTGGTGTCTTCCAAAAGTAAAAACTCATAAATTTTATGATGCAAACATGAAGTAGACATATTGTATATGTGAACCAAAATTTTTTTTATTTTGAATATCCATTTTCCTTACAAGCAGAGAGCTTCAAAGTTAGAAAAATGCAAAATGTAAAATTTTTTCATCAAATTTGGGGATTTTTCACCAAGAAAGGATGCAAGTTACCATAAAATGTTACCACTATGTTAAAGTAGAATATGCCACGAAAAAACTATCTCGGAATCAGAATGATAAGTAAAAGCATTCCAGAGTTATTAATGTTTAAAGTGACAGTGGTCAGAATTGCAAAAAACGGCTGAGTCCTTAAGGTGAAAAAGGGCTAAGTCCTTAAGGGGTTAAAGTCCCATGCAAATCAATGGGAAATGTATGTTCTCATATAACTTCTGTACGGCTGGAGATATTTCAATACCTAGTACACATATTACAGGTCGGGATATGAGGACGGGATGGGAGATCGGGATAGGAGGTCGAGTTAGGAGGTCGGGATATGAGGACGGGATAGGAGGTAGAGATAGGAGGACGGGATATCAAGACGGGGAGGTCGGGATAGGACATTGAGATAGGAGGTTGGGATAGGAGGTGGAGATAGGAGGATGGGATAGGGGGTTGAGATAGGAGGTCGGGATAGGTTGACTGGATAGGAGGTTGAGATAAAATGACGGGATAGGAGGACGGGATAGTAGATCGAGATAGGAGATCGAGATAGGAGGTGGGGATAGGAGGTCGGGATAGGAGGACGGGATAGGAGGTCGAGATAGGAGGATGGCATAGGAGGATGGGATAGGAGGTCGAGATAGGAGGACGGGATAGGAGGTCGGGATAGGAGGTCGGGATAGGAGGTCGAGATAGGAGGACGGGTTAGGAGGACGAGATAGGAGGACGGGATAGGAGGACGGGATAGGAGGTTGGGATAGGAGGTCAGGATAGGAGGTCGGGATAGGAGGTCGGGATAGGAGGTCGGGTTAGGAGGTCGGGTTAGGAGGTCGGGTTAGGAGGTCGGGTTAGGAGGACGGGTTAGGAGGACGGGTTAGGAGGACGGGTTATGAGGACGGGATATGGGGTTGGGATATGACAACAATATATGGGGATGGGATTTTAAGGTAGGAGGCCGGTATAGGAGGTCGGGATAGGAGGACGGGATAGGAGGTCGGCATAGGAGGTCAGCATAGGAGTTCGGGTTAGGAGGTCGGGATAGGAGGACGGGATAGGAGGTCGGGATAGGAGGTCGAGATAGGAGGTCGGGTTAGGAGGACGGGATAGGAGGACGGGATAGTAGGATGGGATAGGAGGACGGGATAGGAGGACGGGATATGAGGACGGGATATGGGGTTGGGATATGACAACAATATATGGGGATGGGATTTGAAGTCAAAAGCTTCCTCCTTTGTTGATTTTCCTCCCCAACAAGGATGAGGAAGAGAAAACCGGGCAACGCCGGGTACTCAGCTAGTAATAAATAATAAATTCCCCCCAATACAGCTTGGTGCTTTTTAGCCTATTTGTTCTCTTGATCAGTGGCAGTCTTAAGGTTGGGTTCACATCACATTTTTGCCATACTGTTTTCAATCAGTTTTTCTAAAGAAAACAGTATGGCAAAAAAAACGGATGGAACAGTATGGAAAAAAGTAAACCGCATGCATTTTTAAACCGTATACTGTTTTTAAAAGTGCATACAGTTCCGTCCATTTTTAATGGGAAGGGTGTTGGGTGGGGACTTTAGGATGCAAATGCGCATGTGCAAAGTTAAACCCATATACGGTTTCCCATATCGAACCGTATACATGTGCGTTTCCTATTGATGTCCATGTTAAAAAAACGTATGCGGTTGCAGTGCGGTTTTTAAACCGGAGTCAACACGATTTTGTCTCCGGTTTAAAAACCGTACTGCAACTGCATACTTTTTTTTTTTACATGGATGTCAATGGGAAACGCATATGTATACGGGAAACTGTATACGGTTTTTACTTTGCACATGCGCACTTGCATCCTAAATTCCCCACCCCTCCCATTAACCTTTTGGGGACGCAGGGCGTATGCATATATGCCCTGCATCCCCGATCCTTACGGACTCAGGGAGTACCTGTACGCCCTGAGCATTTCCGGTCCCCGCCGCTCACCGGGTGGGGACCGGACCGGGATGCCTGCTGAAATCATTCAGCAGGCATTCCAGCACATCGCCGAGGGGGGTCCTGAGGTCCCCCCCTTATCAGCGATCGGCGCAAATCGTCAGTCAATTCAGCTTAAATTATGCTCCCGCCGCTTGCCGGGCGGGGAACGGAGCCGGATGCCTGCTAAAATCATTCAGCAGGCATCCCGTCACTTCGCCGAGGAAGGTCCTGAGGACCCTCCATATCGGCAAGATCGCAGGCGAATACACGCCAGCGATCTGCAGCAATTCTGGGTCACGTTTGACCCGATTACCCGGATAAGGATGGTGATCAGTGGTATAATATACACCACCAATCACCATCCGTCCAGTACTGGGAGGTGGCAGTGTTGCCACCCCCCCCCCCCCAGTACAGATGTGATTGGGCGGCCGTAGATACAGCACCAATCACAGTGTATGAGGAGGGGGGAGGAGAACAGGAGCACGATGCTACGCTCTGATCAGCACCATTTTACATCTGGTGCTGATGAGAGCGGAGCTCCGTCCTGTCTGTCCCCCCTCACAGTGAAAAAGTGCCATCTGGCACAACAGCGTTAGGGACAGGTATAGATTAGGCAGGGAAAGAGTTTAGGAGTAAAAAAAAAAGTGCACATCTGTAGGTGTCCGCGGGTCTGCAACACCTTTAGCTGCGTGACCCGGGCCCTACAGGGTCACTGTGGTCTGCGCCAGTTTTTTGGGGGGGCACAGACCTTTTTTGCTAAACGTGTGGCCAGGCCCTCTTAGCCATAAAAGAGCAGTCCGCCACCGTTAGCTAAAGCCCACCCGCCGCTGTTCAGTCCCGTAGTACTGATCAGCATTTTTTTTTTGTGGTGCAGGCGTTTTTTCAAGTTATAGCGGCTTTTTTTATTTTATTTTTTTGCACCAATAGTCGGTCCGTGCCACCAGTAACAGGCCTGTGCTGTGTGGACGGGCCGTACCTCTATGTGCGGCCTGCCCAACCGCTGTCAGTGACTTATCACTGATCAGCGTTTTTTTTTTGGGTTCAGGCAGGTGCATTTTTTCGGGGTTAAGCATTTTAAAATTTTATTTTCCAGGTATTTTGTGTGGGGGTCTGTACGTGCCACCAGCCACTGTTCTGGGCTGAGTGGCCGGAACCCCCACTGACTTCTGCGCTCCCTGCCGCCATTAAGCGCAAATCAGTGTGCACACCACTGATTAGGTAAATGCTTTATTTGGGGGGCGCAGGGCTTTTTTTGCGCTAGAAGTCTTTTCTTTTTCCCCCTTTTTTAGTTTATATTTTTTTCTGTTAGGTTAGGTTTAGTTAGGGCAAAAAGTATCGCACCACACCACACGCAGCACACACACCAATAAAGTTTCCCCCCACATATATACACTTCACCCCCCCCATTAGAGTAGGGAAATGTTCAGCAGGGCGTTTTCAGCAGAGGAGGCATATGCCATACTTGCCTCCGACACTGAAAGCGCCTCAGAGGACTAGGAAGACCCCGCCTTCCTTATTTCCTCGTCCTCCTAATCATCTAGTTCTGATGATGAGCCACCAAGGCGGCGGAGATGCCGCCAAGCGAGGCCGCAAACCTCCTCAGCTCCTGACCCTGTGCCCCATGCTGGTATGAGTCCCCCTGGCGCTCATACTAGTCAAGCCCCCCAGCCAAGTTTACTGGTGCCCTGTACCGGCAAACTTGTCTGGACTCAGCCAGCAGAACACGAGCCTGTGATTCCTGAGTTTGTTGGACTATTTCAGTTTTTTTTTCAGTGACAACTTTGTCAACCTGATGGTTGAGCAAACGAACCTGTACGCCAAACAGTTTGTCGCCGCACACCCGGGCTCCTTTTTAGCTAGGTCCGGTGGCTGGTTCCCAGTAAGTGCAGCCGAAATGAGGACTTTTGGGGCCTCGTGCTGCAAATGGGCCTAGTTAAAAAGCCAAAGGTCAGGCAATACTGGAGCGGGGACGTCCTCTACCAGACCCCGCTTTACAGTATGGCCATGACCCGTCCCCGGTTCGAGGCCATTCGGAAATGTTTGCATTATGCTGATAATGCGGCATGTCCCCCCCCGAACTGATCCCGCGTATGCCCGCCTGCATAAAATCAGGCCGGTCATCAATCACTTCGGTGCCAAATTTTGGGAGGCCTATGTCCCTGGAAGGGATGTCGCTATTGAGGAGTCTCTCATCAGCTTTAAGGGGAGACTGAGCTTCCGCCAATACATCCCTACCAAGCGAGCGCGGTATGGCGTGAAGATGTATAAACTTTGCGAGAGTACCTCAGGGTACACTTGCAAGTTTATGGTGTATGAGGGACGAGATTCCCGCATTGAACCCCCAGATTGTTCCCCCACTCTGGGTGTTAACGGGAAAATAGTTTGGGGCCTTTTGCACCCATTGCTAGATAAAAGTTACCACCTTTACGTGGATAACTTTTATACTAGTATCCCTCTCTTCACATCCCTCGCTGCCAGATCCACGCTCGCTTGTGGGACAGTCCGGAAGAATCAAAGAGGCCTTCCTTCCTATCCCCTGCAGACTCCTATCCCCTAGGGTGAGTCCCGAGCCTTTTCCCGTGAAAACCTGTTGCTGGTCCGTTATAAGGATAAGAGGGATGTCCTTATGCTGTCCACAATTCATGGGAACAGCAGCACCCCTGTCTCTGTGCGGGGTACTGTGGGACCGGTCCTCAAGCCCGACTGTATCCTGGACTACAATCGGTATATGGGGGGAGTTGATCTTTCTGATCAAGTCCTCATGCCATGCGGAAAACACGAGCATGGTACAAAAAAGTTGCGGTCTACCTGTTACAGGTTGTCATGTACAACTCTTTTGTACTGTCCCAGTACGCTGGCAACACAGAGACATTCCTGGAATTCCAAGAGTTAGTTCTAAAGGCCCTAATATTTGGTGACCACCAAGGAGCGGGTCAGAGCACTCTGAAACTTCAGTGCCCCGGATCATCCCCGGCCAACACTTTCCAGGTGAGGTCCCCCACACTGGAAAGAAGGGACGATCTCAGAAAAAATGCAGAGTGTGTCGCAAGAGGGGGATTCGTAAGGACACCACCACTCAATGCGACACTTGCCCCGATCATCCGGGCCTCTGCATTAAGGATTGCTTCAGGGAGTATCACACCTCCAATGAGCACTAAATTTTAATCCTTTTCCCTGATTTTAATTCCCCAGAATTCAACTCCAATGTACCAGTCCAGAGTACATTGCCTTCAAAATTCCAATACCCTTGATAATATCTTTTTATTTTCTCCCCCCCAAAAAATGGGACACAAAGTCAACAGCATTGGGGGTTTGCAGTTGCCTCAAATGCACAGCGCTCTCTCCCCACCTGAGCAGGGTGCGCATTTGAGGTAACAGAATAGGGACGGTCATTCCCAGAATGATGATTCAGATCATAGGGTTTGGGGCGGGCATAATTTTTACTTTCGGCTATACTCTGGGTCATCATTCTGGGAATATAATTGGCATATCAGTACTATAATTGCAATTTTCATCCCCCCCATAGTACACTTCATCCATTCCTGGAAAATAAATTTAGGGAACACCCGTCTGTTCCAAATGTCCACTTCACTCCTATACACCTTCCCTAGGGGATGTACTGTTTGTAATAAGCTCACATGTGGGTGTTCCTTTCTTGCATTTTCCTCTGAATGTATGTAACTGTTAGGTTCGTAAGAAACATCGGCCTCAAATGCGAAGAGTTCTCGCTCATGAGCTCTGTCGTATTTCCAGGCGACAATTCGAAGTCACATGTTAGTTGTTCCCAGAAAGATGAGGCAGAGTATAGGTTGAAAATTCCAATTTTCAAAAGCTACCCTTCATCCATTCCTGGATGTTCAAAAAAAACTGTGAGGTGTAAGTACTCACTGTACCCCTTGTTACCTTCCTTGAGAGGTGTAGTTTCAAAGTTGTGGTCACTTGCCGGGGTTTTTTTTTTTTTAGATTTTACGTCAGAACCTCAACCATTGCAATTCAAATCACCACTTTAGGCCTCAAATCTCATCGGTGTTGTCTCACTCCTAAGCCCTGTTTTGCACTCGCATAGTGCTTTTCCGCCTTTTATGGGATATTTTCTTATTCTGAAGAAATTAACCTACAAATTTTGTGGAGATTTTTTTCTCTCACTGCTTGTAAAACTAAAAAAATTTTGGTTAATACCAACAATTCAGTCTTAAAAATCTATTCTTTCACTTTTACGGCCCACTGTTTAAAAAACATGTGAGGTGTAAATACTCACTATAACCCTTGTTACGTTCCTTGAGGGGTCTAGTTTCCAAAATGGTGTCCCATGTGGGGGGTTTCTGCTGTTCTGGCACCATGGGAGGTTTGTAAATGCACATAGCCCCCAACTTCAATTTCAGCAAAATTCTCTTTCCAAAAATCCAATGGCGCTCCTTCTGTTCTGAGACCTGTAGTGCGCCAGCAGAGCACTTAACATCCACATATGGGACGTTTTCTTAATCAGGAGAAATTGGGCTTCAAATTTTGTGGTCCATTTTCTCCTATTACCCCTTGTGAAAAAGAAAAATTTTGTGTAACACCATCATTTTAGTGTTAAAAATCAAATTTTTCATTTTCAAGTCCAACTTCAACGTTAAGTTGTCAAATACCTGTGAGTTGTTAAGGATAGTCTAGGGATCGACCGATTATCGGTTTGGCCGATATTATCGGCCGATAATCACGATTTTGGGCATTATCGGTATCGGCAATTACCTTGCCGATAATCCGATAATGCCCCGCCCCCCGACCGCCCCACCGCGTCGCACCGCCCCGGCCCCATTGCCTCCCCCATCCCCCGTACCAAAGCCGTCCCTTGGGTGGGCAGATAATCAGTTAGCCAGATGGCTGTTCCACTGCCGCCTGCAGCCCTTTACGGCCCAGACTAGCATCAGCCGATGCGAAGGTATGAACCCGGTAGAACCTCGAGAAAGTGTGCAAAGACGACCAAGTAGCCGCCTTGCAAATCTGCGAGGCCAAGGTCTTGTTCTGGAGAGCCCAGGATGCCCCAACAGAACGGGTAGAATGAGCCACAACCCTGAAGGGAGGAACCTTCCCCCTACAGCGATAGGCGTCCGAAATGGCAGACCGGATCCACCGAGAAATGGTGGCCTTGGAAGCAGGTTGTCCCTTGCGACGACCTTCCGTAAGGACGAAAAAGGAATCACACTGACATAACGAAGAAGTGATAGAGAGGTAAGACCTAACAGGCCGAACCACATCCAGTTTGTGGAGTAAATGCTCCTTAGGATGAGAAGGAGCAGGACAAAGGGACGGAAGAACAATGTCCTCATTGAGATGAAAGGCCGAAACAACCTTAGGCAAAAAGGAAGGATCTGGCAGGAAGACAACCTTGTCCTGATGAAGCACCAGAAACGGCAGGAGAGAGCTGCCAATTCAGACACTCTCCGAATGGAGGTGATAGCAACAAGAAACGCCACTTTCCAAGAAAGGAGGCGCAGGGACACCTCCCTAAGGGGTTCAAAAGGTTCACATTGGAGGACCCCCAGAACCAGATTCAAGTCCCAAGGGGGAAAAGGTGACCGATAAGGAGGGGCAGCATGCGCCACTCCTTGAAGAAAGGTCCAGACATGAGAATTAGAAGCCAGAGGACGCTGGAAAAGAATAGAAAGGGCCGAAACCTGACCCTTAAGGGAACTGAGAGACAAACACAGTTCCAAACTCGACTGCAAGAAAGAGAGAAGATGGGGAACAGAAAAAGTAATAGGAGACAAAACCTGAGCTTCACACCAACGAAAATAAGACCGCCAAGTATGGTGGTAAATTTTTGCCGAGGAGGGCTTACGAGCCCTGAGCATGGTGACTTGGGAAGAGAAACCGCGGGCTCTCAAAACCGCGGTCTCAACCGCCACGCCATCAAATGCAGCGAGTGTAAATTGGGGTGGCAAAGAGGACCCTGAGACAGTAGGTTCGAACGAAGTGGAAGGCGTAGTGGAGTGTCGTCCAGGAGCCTGACCACGTCGGCGAACCACGACCTTCGGGGCCAATCCGGAGCTATCAGTATGGCGGGAACGTCCTCCGCTTTGAGCTTCCTCAGAACAATGGGAAGGAGCGGAAGGGAAGGAAACAGATAGGGCAGAGTAAACCCAGTCCAAGGAATCACTAAGGCGTCCACAGCCAGCGCCAGGGGGTCCCGGGACTTCGCCACAAACGTAAGGATCTTACGATTGTGCCGAGACGCGAAGAGGTCCACGTCAGGAATGCCCCAGAGGTCGCAGATCTGCGTGGAGACCTCAGGATGCTGGGACCACTCGCCGGGGTCGGCTGAGGACCGGCTGAGGAATGTGAATCGCCGAAATAGCCGGAACCTTGTTTTCCGCCCATATGAGAATCTTCGTCACCTCGGCCATGGCTGCCGAGCTGCGAGTGCCCTCAGTTCCAAGATGTTTATCGGAAGAAGGGCTTCCCGGGGAGACCAGAGGCCTTAAACCGTTCAGTCCCTGAACACACCGCCCCAGCCCGACAGACTGGCATCCTTTGTAACCACCTGCCAGTGGAGGGGAAGAAATGATCGCCCCTGAAGGAGAAAGGGGGAGCGGAGCCATCAGAGCAGAGACTGACGGATCCGACGAGGGAGAGCAATCTTGCGATCGAGAGACAGAGGAGATCTGTCCAATCGAGAGAGAATCACCAGTTGAAGGGGGCGGTAATGAAACTGGGCAAAGTGTACGGCCTCCATGGCCGCTACCATCCGACCCAAGACTTCCATGCAAACGCGGATGGAAACTGGGACCTGGGCCCGAAGGGAGCGGACTCCTGACAAGAGAGTCAGATCTTTGTCCGGCGGAAGGCAAATCCAGGCAGAGGCCGTGTTGAATTGAAGTCCCTGGAAGATCAGAGACTGGGTGGGAGAAAGGACCGACTTGTCCCTGTTGAGCATCCACCTGAAGCGATCCAGGGTCTGGAGGGTGAGATCCACATTCTCCAGGGTCTGGACTCTGGTGGGAGCCTTGATGAGAAGGTCGTCTAGGTAAGGGATCACTGAGACTCCTCTCGACCGCAACAGGGCTATCACTGGTGCAAGGATCTTGGTAAAGAACCGAGGAGCAGTGGCAAGACCAAAGGGGAGGGCTACGAATTGAAAATGCCCCTCCGGAACCGCAAAGCGGAGGTACCGTTGATGGCCGGGAAATATTGGAACAAGGAGGCATCTTTGATGTCCACCAAAGAAAGAAATTCCTCTGGTTCCATGGATGCCACTACCGAACGGAGGGATTCCATTCGGAAGTGGCGGATGAGAAGATGACGGTTAAGACGCTTGAGGTCCAGGATTGGCCGCACCGAACCGCCCTTCTTGGGGACCACAAAAACATTGGAATAGAAACCCTGAAAACGTTCCCTTGGAGGAACGGGGACAATAATTCCCTGGAGAAGCAGGGACCGGAGAGCCTCTTGAAACTGCTTCGCCAGAGAAGGAGACCGGGGAGCCCGGGACTGAAAAAAACGATCCCTTGGGAGGGAGACAAACTCGATTCGGTATCCGTTGGACACCACGTCCCTGACCCAAGAGTCCTGAATGTGTGTGGTCCAGATGTCTGGAAAAAATAAGCAACAACCTCCCACTCGAGAAAAATCTGCGGGTGGGGGCATCACTTCATGCGGAAGTGGGTTTGCGGTTGCCCCGATTTGGCCACAAAACGGTATCCGACTTCCAAGACGGGCGCGCCCGGAACGAGGGAGCTTTCTTGTCCCGCGAAGGCGCCTGCCCCGACCCCTTATTGGGGCCAAAAGTCCGAAAGGACCGAAAGGAAGAGGACTTCCTCTGGGAAGTAGAGCGAGCCTTAAGCCACATGGAACGGCGGAGGGCCGCCAGGTGACCCACAGCAAAGGCAGCACAACGGGCTGACTGCATGGAAGCTATGCACAGAAATTCCCCAGCTTAAGAGCATTGGAGAACCAAAGCAGACAGATCCTTTGGGGGGGATCCCGCCTGGATACCCTGACGGAGTTTTGAGCACCACACCGACAGGGCCTTGGACACCCAAGCCAAGGCGAAGGTGGGAAGTAGAGAAGAGCCTGCTGCTTCAGAGGCAAACTTCGCTAAGGACTCCACCTTCTTGTCCGTCGAGTCCTTGAAAGCAGCCGCATCTGCCAGCGGCAGTGTAGTAGCCTTAGAGAGGCAGGATATTGGTGGATCCACCGAGGAAGGGGAAACTACCTTAGAGACAAGGTCCTTGTCGAATGGGTAACGCACCTGAACCTTCTTCATTCCCGGGAACCTCTTGTCTGGATGTTTCCATGCAGATTCCAGAAGGGTGTCAAATTCAGCGTGAGAGCTGAACCTTTGAGGTGCCGGTTTAGCATGATGAAAGGATACTTCAGGAGTCACGTCCGAAGATCCTGGGTCCTCTAAGTGAAAGGTGTCTCTTATGGCCGCAACCAATGAGTTCACCGTTTCAACTGTATCCGAGCGGTCCTCCGAGTCAGAGGCCGATTCGAAAGCCTCATCCGCCAGTTCACCAGGAGAATGTGAACGAGTGGAGGCAGACTTGGAGGGGGGCGACCCTGACCGAGTACGCGGCTCTGGCGAGGCAGAGTGGCGACTCTGAGAACGTCTTCTGGAGGAGCGACGTTTGTGACCAGATGACCCGGGGAAGCGGGACCCACGAGGGGAGCACCCAAGTCTACCTGAAGACTCAATGGAAGAGTCAGAAGATGCACCCCTAGTACGCTTGTGAGAGCGTGAAGTATGTAGAGAAGGGGAGTGGGGCCCTTTAGAGGGCCGGTGTGAGGTGTTTTTTTGCGCCCCCGTAGATCCATGCGTCCGCTCCTCCCCCAGCTCTCCAAACATTTCCAAAGCTAGAGCTGGGGGAGGGCAGGTTCACGCCCCCTCCCTGAGCTCGGCTGGACGCAGATCTCTACGGCACGCCCCCTCCCTGAGGACATAGATCGCCACGGCAGGTCCCCTCCCTCATCTCCCCTCCCTGAGGACATAGATCGCCACGGCAGGTCCCCTCCCTCATCTCCCCTCCCTGAGGACATAGATCGCCACGGCAGGTCCCCTCCCTCATTTCCCCTCCCTGAGGACATAGATCGCCACGGCAGGTCCCCTCCCTCATCTCCCCTCCCTGAGGACATAGATCGCCACGGCAGGTCCCCTCCCTCATCTCCCCGAGCTGAGGACATAAATCTCCACGGCAGGTCCCCTCCCTCATCTCCCCGAGCTGAGGACGTAGAGCAGTGCTCCCAATGAGCTCTATGTGTAAAGGGGGACATACTGTACGGGCTAAAGGGGGACATACTGCACGGGCTAAAGGGGGACATATTGTACAGGCTAAATGTCTGGGGCAGCAGAGGAGCAGGCAGAGCAAGTGGGTTCAGCAGAACCAGGCATTTTGAAATTACAGTTCTTACAGACAAAATAGGAAACTAATGCTCCAGTTGTCTGTTTAGAGGGAGGAACAGTTCTGGGTACGGACATAATGAAAAAAGGAACTCTCTCACCCGAGTCTGTGTCCCCTGTGGCAGCTGCTGTGAGAAGAACTCCGCTCTGAGTAATAGAGAGGGAGAAACAGGCCAGCCAATAGCCATAGAGGGGCGTGCCTGGAGCAGGGGCACAGTCTAATTGGCCTCTGCCCCCAAAAATCGCGTGCACGGCACTGATTGGAGGGCGATTCGCGCCTCCAGTAAGCTCCGGCGGCCCTGTGGGCGGAGCTATAGCGCCCCGGCTGCCGTGAAGAACAATAGTAATGGCGCCCGCTCCTTGCCCCGGGCGCACATGTCAGTTGCGCCTGCGCCCGCGGGGAAGTGAGCGGGCGATACACATATCCGCCGGCAGCTGTCTGCTGCCGAAACTGAAAGTAAGTCGGCGCTTCCTGCGCCGAACAGTACAAACGCTGCGGTTGTCAGCCACATAGTAAGCGCTGCGGCCGACAGCCGCATAGTATAAAAACACACACACATGTACATAGTAATAAAGTAACCCCTTCCATCCCAAAATGCCATTGCTCGCCCCTTTTTTGAATAAAGATAGAGCCCCAACACAGGCCAACCCCTTAGATCCTGAAAGGTGGGCCAAAAAATGAGGGTCTCCAGAGGTTGCAAGTCAGCACCTAAAGGGAGAAAAATATATATTCACCTCAGTCAGAAGAACTTACCTAATGGAGTCTTCTGCGAGGTATTCAGTCTGCTTTCTGTTACCTTCATCACGCTGAGCTACCATGTGCGAGCGAGGCGAACAGGGAAATAGGGGGACCCGGACCCATGAGGTACAACCCCAGGCGCTGACCGTTGGTTAGAGGGGGTGAACAGCGCATATACGCAATGTCTGTGCCCCCTCAATCGCAATGGGGAAACAGTGAGCCGCAGTTCCTGAGTCCCCACCTGAAAAGGTGAAAGAAAAAGGAATAAAAAACACATTCCCTAACTAGGAAAATAATAAAACATAAGACCTGGTCTGGAGAAATCCAGACCATGTCCACCTCCTTCAGACACTAAGGTAAAACTGCTTAGCTCAGGACCTGGAGGCGGGTATATCCTGCTGGGAGGAGACGACTTTTTTTGTTGCCATAGTGTCATACCTCCTAGAGACAGCAGCATACACCCACGGTATGTGTCCCCCAATGGAGCCGATAGAGAAATGCAAAATTTTCTATTTTTTCATAAAATTGAATTTTTCCCCAAGAAATTATGCAAGTATCGATGAAATGTTACCACTAACATAAAGTAGAAAAAAACAATCTCGGAATCAGAACGAAAGGTAAAAGTATCCCAGAGTTATTAAGGCATTAAGTGACAGTGGTCAGAATTGCAAAAAAGGCCTGAGTCCTTAGGGTGAAAATAGGCTCTAAGGGGTTAAAAATGGACAAAATTTTCAAAAACGTATGTTTTTTTTATTTTTTTTATAAAAATGGACGGAATTGTATGCACTTTTAGAAACAGTATACGGTTTAAAAACGCATACGGTTGACTTTTTCCCATACTGTTCAATCCGTTTTTTTTTTTTCCATACGGTTTTCTTTAGAAAAACTGATTGAAAACAGTATGGCAAAAACATTATGTGAACCCAGCCTTAGGTCAGGTTCAAACGGCACAATTTCTGCACTGAATTCTGCATGGATTTCTGCATAAATTCATAGCCAATACACTTCAATGGAATTCCACTGTCCCATTCACACAGAAAGATTTCTGCTGCAGAATTTCCACTGTAGGAATTTCATTGAAGTGAATTGGCAATAAATTCATTCAGAATTCCATGCAGAATTCAGTGCAGAAATTCTGCCGTGTTAACATAGCCTTAGTGGTTGAAGCCATAATGAGTACATCATAATGCCACTGTTAAAGGTGTCTCTCAAAATATGAATTTCTGTCTGATTTGACATTGGGCAAGGAGAGATGCTAATGTAAGCTGTTGCCTCTATAACTGTGCCACACAGCATGCAAGCATGCACTATCCAATCTCTCCAAGGTCAACTAAAGATACTCTATGGGAAATATTCAAAACTCAGTTCCCTTTTTTGTGTAGACTGTGCCAGATTCGTATGAAAAGTGGCCGCAGCACACATTTTCAAATTAATTTTTAAAAAAGAGCATGGCCTCAAGAAAAGGAGGAGAGGGTTAAATTGTGCCAAATGTTCACATGATGAAATTAGCATTGGGATTTCCATAGAATTACCGTATATACTCGAGTATAAGCCGACCCGAATATAAGCTGAGGCCCCTAATTTCACCCCAAAAACCCAGGAAAACCTATTGACTCGAGTATAAGCCTAGGGTGGGAAATAGACATCATCCCCCCCCCCCCGTCATCATCCCGCCCTCCTCTGTCATCATCCCGACTCCCACTGTCATCATCCAGACCCCCCCTCATCCCTCCTGTCATCATCCAGACCCCCCCCATCCCCCCATCATACAGATCCCCTTTGCCCCCCTATCATTATCCAGACCCCCCTCATACCGTCCTGTCATCATCCAAACCCCCCTCTCTTGTTCTCTACTCACCTCCCTAGCAGCCATCCAACGTCGCTGCAGGGACCGTCCCACTTCCAGTGGGGAGGGTGAGCAGGTTCGGGCCATCCATCTTAACCGAGAGGCCCTCTTCTCCGCTGCGAGCTGGCCCCAGACTAGTGACGCTGCATTGACGCCGCCGTGTATGGACGCCCCTGACATCACGGACGTCTGCTGCACACGGACGTCCCTGCACGGCGGCGTCAATGCAGCGTCACTAGTCCAGGGCTGGACCTAAGCAGAGAAGAGGGCCTCTCGGTCAAGATGGACGGCCCGAACCGGCTCACCCTCCCCACTGGAAGTCGGACGGTCCCCGCAGCGTAGATGGGCGACGATGGGCGGCCCATCCCATCCCATTGCCACCCCATACCGGTATGCCTGCAATTTTTTATTTTTCCCATCACTCCAGTATAAGCCGAGGAGGACGTTTTCGGCAAAATGGTGATGAAAAATGGTGATGAAAAACTCGGCTTATACACGGTATGTGTATTCAAAAGTGAAAACAACTTAAATTCTGCTCCAAAACTTCAAACCCGTTATCTTCAATGGGAATCTGCACTGTTGTGAAAAGTCAATTATTAATACAGTTTCCATATGGAAATAACTGAGGGAAGCTAATAAATGAAGATTAGCATTTGGCTAATCTGCTACATATAGAGTGAATTTTCATGACAAAATTTTTAAGAAATGCCCTTGCTGACGTGAATAAACAAATTTTCCTAACTGCAAAAATTCATCATGTGCACAGGTGCTTAAATTCTGCAGCACAGATAACAGAAGGAGAAGATGCTAATTCCCTCTGTAAGGCTTTGACTACATATAAGATTAAAGTTCTATGCAAAATGAGTAAAAAATCATGATTTTGGTCAGACTTTAACCCCAGACTTTAACGCAGGATGTATATTTACGTCCTGCGTCGGCTCCCGCGATATGAAGCGGGATCGCGCCGCGATCCCGCAGCATATCGCGTCGGTCCCGGCGCTCATCAATGGCTGGGACCCGCGGCTAATACCACACATCGCCGATCGCGGCGATGTGCGGTATTAACCCTTTAGAAGCGTCGGTCAAAGCTGACCGCCGCTTCTAAAGTGAAAGTGAAAGTGACCCGGCTGCTCAGTCGGGCTGTTCGGGACCGCCGCGGTGAAATAGCGGCGTCCCGAACAGCTTACAGGACACCGGGAGGGCCCTTACCTGCCTCCTCGGTGTCCGATCGGCGAATGACTGCTCTGTGCCTGAGATCCAGGCAGGAGCAGTCAAGCGCCGATAACACTGATCACAGGCGTGTTAATACACGCCTGTGATCTGTGTAAAAGATCAGTGTGTGTCCTATGGGGACCTATAACACTGCAAAAAAAAAATTAAAAAAAAGTGTTAATAAAGGTCATTTAACCCTTTCCCTAATAAAAGTTTGAATCACCCCCCTTTTCCCATAAAAAAAAGAAAACGGTGTAAATAAAAATAAAAATAAACATATGTGGTATCGCCGCGTGCGTAAATGTCCAAACTATAAAAATATATCATTAATTAAACCGCACGGTCAATGGCGTATGCGCAAAAAAATTCCAAAGTCCAAAAAAGCGCATTTTTGGTCACTTTTTATACCATTAAAAAATGAATAAAAAGTGATCAAAAAGTCCGATCAAAACAAAAATCATACCGATAAAAACTTCAGATCACGGCGCAAAAAATGAGTCCTCATACCGCCCTGTACGTGGAAAAATAAAAAAGTTATAGGGGTCAGAAGATGACATTTTTAAACGTATACATTTTCCTGCATGTAGTTATTTTTTCCAGAAGTGCGATAAAATCAAACCTATATAAGTAGGGCATCATTTTAACCGTATGGACCTACAGAATAATGATAAGGTGTAATTTTTACCAAAATATGCACTGCGTAGAAACGGAAGCCCCCAAAAGTTACAAAATGGCGTTTTTTCTTCGATTTTGTCGCACAATGATTTTTGTTTTCCGTTTCGCCGTGCATTTTTGGGTAAAATGACTAATGTCACTGCAAAGTAGAATTGGCAAGGCAAAAAATAAGCCATAATATGGATTTTTAGGTGGAAAATTGAAAGGGTTATGATTTTTAAAAAGTAAGGAGGAAAAAACGAAAGTGCAAAAACTGAAAAACCCTGAGTCCTTAAAGTGTAGCTCCCACCATCCATTTTTTCTTTCTTTCTGTCCCTGCCTATTGCCCATCTCTCCCTAACCCCCTCCCTCCCTTTACATTTTTTTTTTACTATATTAAAATCCCTTTTTGTCTGCCTGGTAGTGTGCTCACTACCAGGCAGACTTCCCCAGCAGGCACCACGTCACTGATGCCTGCTGGAGCCGGCACTTCCGCCCTTAGCTCACTATACAGGGTGCCTCCAGCTGTTTCACCACTACAACTCCCAGCTTGCCCTAACATCTACTGGCTGTCAGGGCATTCTGGGAGTTGTAGTGGTGAAAAAGCTGGAGGCACCCTGTGGTGAAAATAATAAGCAGTGCTACTTCGGGAGCAGCAGCAGCAGCAGCGGCGGCGGCGCTCTCCCGAACCCCGTTCCCCACCCCCATACCTCTAGTGCTGAGCGGCGGCACTCCCCCGAACCCCGCTTCCCCCACCCCATTCCTCCAGTGAGGAAGACTTACCAGAGGATCAATGAGCTGCCTCCGGACAGGGTAACGGCCTCCGGACAGGGTAAGAGGGGGGGCGGGTGGGGGGCGGGGCGGGGGCGGGGCCGCGCGCGAGGCCAGTGGAGCTGGCCAATGCGCGCAGCCCCAGCTATCAGCGTGCTCGCTCTCGCCTGTCTGATTGACAGGCGCGAGCGAGCACCGCAGTGACTGGATTTCGACTCATTTGCCAGGCTGAAATGAGTCGAAATCCAGTAGTGACGTCACTGCAGAATGCATTCGGCCACTAGGAGGGCGACCCCTAGTGGCCGAATTTAAAAGTGATTTTAAACTTGTTTAAAATCACTTTTTTTAATTAAAGTATATTAGAGATATGTTGTAGTACTTAAGTACTACAACATATCAATTTTTAGATTTCATGACAGTGCCCATTTAAGGGGTTAACAGGGAATTTTTCATCTAGAAGCAATAATGGAAACAGCATTGAGACAGCTATTTTCTTACAATTTTAGTTAAAGTGTAATTCCCTTTGTAGCCTGGGCCCAATAGAACCATCCTTTACCAGCACCATAAAGGATCCATCCCTCATATTTATTGACCACAAAAGCGTATCCATCCCTGGCATTCCAGCATCATTGGGAATACAATACTGATAATCCAGCAGCACAACAGAGGATTCATCCCTAATATTTCTGCCCCACATGGTGGATTCATCACTGGCATTCCAGCACCACATGGATGATCCATTTCTGGCATTTCAGAACCATAGAAAAACTATCAATCCCTTGCATTCCAGCATCCCAGAGGAGCATATATCCCTGGCATGCCAGCACCATTTAGAAGCATCCATCCTTGATATTCCAGGACCACATGGATGATCTATTCCTATCATTTCAGAGCCACAGGGAAGTATGCAATCCTAGCATTCCAGCACCACATGGAAGATCGACCCATAGAATTCCAGCTCCACAATTATCCATCGCTGACATGCCCCCACCATAGAGAAGTAACCATCCCTGGCATGCCAGTACCACATGAACGATCCAACCCTGACATGCCAGCACCATGGAGAAGTAACCATACCTGGCATGCCAGTACCACATGTACGATCCAACCCTGACATGCCAGCACCATAGAGAAGTATCCATCCCTGGCATGCCAGTTCCACATGAAGGATCCATCCCTGACATGCCAGCACCATAGACAAGTATCCATCGGTGACATGCAAGCACTGCAAAGAATTATCCATCCCTGGCATTCCAGCAACATAAAGAAGTAACCATACCTGGCATGCCAGTACCACATGTACGATCCAACCCTGACATGCCAGCACCATGGAGAAGTAACCATACCTGGCATGCCAGTACAACATGAAGGATCCATCCCTGACATGCCGGCAGCATAGAGAAGTAACCATCCCTGGCATGCCAGTACCACATGAAGGATCCATCCCTGACATGCCAGCACCATAGACAAGTATCCATCGGTGACATGCCAGCACTGCAAAGAATTATCCATCCCTGGCATTCCAGCAACATAGAGAAGTATCCTTTCCTGCCATTCAGGTAGCACAGAGGTGGGTTGTCACATGGAAATCTGCTCCTCTAGCAGCAGTCACTAATGCACATTCATCTGCCAAAAGTTTCCTCAACTCCTTCAATATGAGTCAAACAGCCAAGTATCCACACATGACCATAACAGACATCAGCCAACAATACAGCGAGCAGACTGAGGAGGAGTGGACTGAGAGAGGAGGCTCGGGGTGATGCCCAGGTGCCAGTCCTGTGTGCGGCACTGCCTCGTACTCTCCATACAAGAGCTAGGAGGGCCATAGGGAAGTTGCTGCCTGTCAATGGGAATCTCACTTTCCTATTTACCCTAAAGTACAGAGACTAACGGAATGTAACAAGAAACTTTCTAGCGCATGTGCATTACTATCGCACATAAAGTTTTTCTTCTTCGCTTACTTATAAATAGGAGGCTCCAGCTCAGAGTTATGGGCAATGCAATAACCTGTCTCCCTCACACACTGCTGTTCCCTTGTGCCCCCCCCCCCCGGTGCCAGTCACCCAGTCACTTACCTCCAGCTCTGCAGAAGAACCGCTGCTGCTGCCACAGCTCTCCCTGTGCTCAGTGTGAGGAGAGACGCATCAAATCAGCCAGCCCAATGACGTCACGGCCATGCCCCCCTCCCTGCTGGCTCAGTCCAAACACCCTTTGCTTGCTGAGGCGACCAGGGGCAACCTCTATCCCCCTGTGCTGCCCATGACTGGGACGGCAGCCAGGGATTACTGCTGTCACACCCCTCTCTACAGTCTTCTGGCTGAGGCAATAAAGGGCCCATTTACTAACCTTGGAACAAACGACTTAAATCCAGAAGCTTTCTGTAGTGGTGGCTTGATATTCTTCCTGCTGCTGTGTGTGTAGTGAAGTGCTGGCTAAAGGGCTGCAGTGCACATCTGGCCATGTACTGTCGGGCCACTAGAAAACATGACCGTGTTCAGTGTCCGAAGCAGTAACTGTGCATCTCCCTATAATGCTATGTCTGAGGTGAGGTAAATAAAAGGATGCGAACACCAGACAGAGATCATGTCTTCCAGGCTCTGTCATAAAAAATAGTATTGGAAAAAATGGATTTTTTTTAATTCTATTTCTCAGTGTGCTCTAGTAAAAATCTAAAAAACATATGCCCAGATTTATCAAACTGAGAGAAAAAGTGGAGAGATTTTCCCACAGCAACCAATCACAGCTCAGCTAACGATCTGAGGTAAAGTGAAACCTGAACTGTGATTGGTTGCTGTGGGGAAATCACTCCACTTTTTCTCTCACACAGTTTGATAAATCTGGGCCTATAAACAGAATCCTGGGTGATATATTAGAAATATGATGCACTATTCAATAGATACATTTATGCAACTAACTAAACATCTGCTGCAGGGCCCTTGTGGTTTATGAATATGAATACATTCACTATATGTATCAGAAACTTATTATGAGAAGTATTGATGGCCTATAGGAGTGGTCTTCAACCTGCGGACCCCTAGATGTTGCAAAACTACAACTCCCAGCATGCCCGGACAGCCGTTCTGTCTGGGCATGCTGGGAGTTGTAGTTTTGCAACATCTGGAGGTCTGCAGGTTGAAGACCACTAGCCCATTCGCCAAGACTAGGATGAAGTCACTTTAGTGGCACACAGGTCTTATCATTCCTGCTCCTGTCTGTTATTAGCTTAAGACTATCAGGGACATTTATCATTGTTGCTTTGGAAAGCAAGTTCTGTAGGCATTTTTTAGAGATGAGCGAACTTACAGTAAATTTGATTTGTCACAAACTTCTCGGCTCGGCAGTTGATGACTTTAGTCTGCATAAATTAGTTCAGCTTTCAGGTGCTCCCGTGGGCTGGAAAAGGTGGATACAGTCCTAGGAGACTCTTTCCTAGGACTGTATCTACCTTTTCCAGCCCACCACAGCTAATTTATGCAGGATAAGTCAGAAACTGCCAAGCAGAGAAGTTCATGACTAATCGAATTTACTGTAAGTTCGCTCATCTCTAGCATTTTTCTTTTGCTTATGTATGACACATTTAATATACTATCACAGGGAGGTTGATAAATTTGGCTCACATAAGCAAAAACCACTAAATCGCTTTTGAATACCATTTTTTTTAGCACACAAAAGCAAAAAAACAATAAATGACTTCAGAACACCACTTTTCAGCTTTGAAAAAAATTTACGATATATACAGTCATGGCCGTAAATGTTGGCACCCCTGAAAATGTTCAAGAAAATTAAGTATTTCTCACAGAAAAGGATTTCAGTAACAAATGTTTTGCTATACACCTGTTTATTCCCTTTGTGTGCATTGGAACTAAACCAAAAAAGGGAGGAAAAAAAGCTAATTGGACAGAATGTCACACCAAACTCCAGAAATGGACTGGACAAAATTATTGGCACCCTTAACTTAATATTTAGTTGTACACCCTTTGGAAAAAATAACTGAAATCAGTTGCTTCCTATAACCAGACCCAAGATCTCGGATGCAAAACCAGCTTTCTGACACTGGACTGTACAGTGCGACCCAAAATCCATTGGTAATCCTCAGATTTCATGATGCCTTGCACACATTCAAGGCACCCAGTGCGAGAGGCGGCAAAACAACTCCAAAACATCATTGAACATCCACCATATGTCACTTTAGGTACTGTGTTCTTTTCTTTGTAGACCTCCTTCCGTTTTCGGTAAATAGTAGAATGATGTGCTTTACCAAAAAGCTCTATCTTGGTCTTATCTGTCCACAAAACATTTTCCCAGAAGGATTTTGGCTTACTCAAGTTCTTTTTGGCAAAATGTAGTCTTGCTTTTTTATGTCTCTGTGTCAGCAGTGGGGTCCTCCTGGGTCTCCTGCCATAGAGTTTCATTTCATTTAAATGTTCACGGATAGTTCACGCTGACACTGATGCTCCCTGAGCCTGTAGGACAGCTTGAATATCTTTGGAACTTGTTTGGGGCTGCTTATCCACCATCTGGACGATCCTGCGTTGACACCTTCCATCCATTCTTCTCTTCTGTCCATGCCCAGCGATATTAGCTACAGTGCCACGGTTTGCAAACTTCTTGATAATGTTGCGCACTGTGAACAAAGGCAAATCTAGATCTCTGGAGATGAACTTGTAACCTTGAGATTGTTGATATTTTTCCACAATTTTGGTTCTCAAGTCCTCAGACAGTGCTATTCTCCTCTTTCTGTTGTCCATGCTTAGTCTGGCACGCACAGACACACAATGTAAAGACTAAGTGAACTTCTCTTTTTATCAGGTGTGATTTTTATATTGCCCACACCTGTTACTTGCCCCAGGTGAGTTTAAAGGAGCATCACATGCTTGAAACAATCTTATTTTTCGACAATTTTTAAAGGGTGACAATAATTTTGTCCAACCCATTTTTGGAGTTTGGTGTGACATTATGTCCAATTTGCTTTTTTTTCCTCACTTTTTTGGCTTAGTTCCAATACACATAGAGAATAAACATGTGTACAGTAACCCCCCGACCTACGATGGCCCCGACATACGATAATTTCAACATACAATGGCCTCTCAGAGGCCATTACATGTTGAAGGCAGCATCAACATAGCAGTTGGATAGCAGTTTAACCCCTTAAGGACCCTTGACGTACGCGTACGTCATGACACCCTGGTACTTGAGGACCCATGACGTACGCGTACGTCATGGACAATTCCGGCCCCCGCCGCGCACCGTGTGGGGGTCGGACCGGGATGCCTGCCGAAATCATTCAGCAGGCATACCGTGCAAAGGCCCAGGGGGGTCATCAGACCCCCCATGTCGGCGATCGCGTCAAATCGCAAGTGAATTCACACTTGCGATTTGCGGTAAATTTACAGTAAGTTTCTAGCTTCAAGTTTGGGCTGCTGCAAATTTTTTGCAGCAGCGCAAGCTCCTAGCGGGAAACTCACTGTAACCCGCCAGTGCGACTGTACCCTAAAAACACTACACTACACTATACTAACACATAATAGAGAGTAAAAGACTACACATACACCCCCTTACACTGCCCCCCCCCCCCCAATAAAAATTAAAAAGGTATTGTATGGCACTGTTTCCAAAACGGAGCCTGCAGCTGTTGCAAAGCAACAACTCCCAGCATTTCTGGACAGCCACTGACTGTCCAGGCATGCTGGAAGTTTAGCAACAGCTGGAGGCACCCTGTTTGGGAATCACTGGTGTAGAATACCCCTATGCAATCCCTAATTTAGTCCTCAAATGCGCATGGGGCTCTCACTTTAGAGCCCTGTCGTATTTCAAGGAAACAGTTTAGGGCCACATATGGGGTATCTTCGTACTCAGGAGAAATTGCACTACAAATTTTGGGGGACTTTTTCTCCTTTTACCCCCTTAAGAAAAGGAAGATTTGGGGGCTACACCAGCTTGTTAGTGTAAAAAAATAAACATTTTTACACTAACATGCTGGTGTTGCCCCATACTTTTTATTTTCGCAAGCGTTAAAAGGAAAAAAAGACCCCCAAAATTTGTAACGCAATTTCTCCTAAGTACGGAAATACCCCATATGTGGTCGTAAAATGCTCGGCGGGCGCACAACAAGGCTCAGGAGTGAGAGCGCACCATGTACATTTGAGGCCTAAATTGGTGATTTGCACAGGGGTGGCCAATTTTACAGCCCCACATGTGACCCCATTTTGGAATTTAACCCATTAAGGACCAGGCCATTTTACACCTTAGGACCAGAGCGTTTTTTGCACATCTGACCACTGTCACTTTAAACATTAATAACTCTGGAATGCTTTTAGTTATCAATCTGATTCCGAGAATGTTTTTTCGTGACATATTCTACTTTAACATAGTGGTAAAATTTTGTGGTAACTTGCATCCTTTCTTGGTGAAAAATCCCAAAATTTGATGAAAAATTAGAAAATTTAGCATTTTTCTAACTTTGAAGCTCTCTGCTTGTAAGGAAAATGGATATTCAAAATATTTTTTTTATTTTATTCACATTTCCAATATGTCTACTTTATGTTTGCATCATAAAATTGACGTGTTTTTACTTTTGGAAGACACCAGAGGGCTTCAAAGTTCAGCAGCAATTTTCCAATTTTTCACAAAATTTTGAACCTCGCTTTTTTTCAGAGACCAGTTCAGGTTTGAAGTGGATTTGAAGGGTCTTCCCATTAGAAATACCCCACAAATGACCTCATTATAAAAACTACACCCCCCAAAGTATTCAAAATGACAATCAGTAAGTGTTTTAACCCTTTAGGTGTTTCACAGGAATAGCAGAAAAGTGAAGGAGAAAATTCACAATCTTTATTTTTTACACTCGCATGTTCTTGTAAACCCAATTTTTGAATTTTTACAAGGGGTAAAAGGAGAAAATGTATACTTATATTTGTAGCCCAATTTCTCTCGAGTAAGCACATACCTCATATGTCTATGTAAAGTGTTCGGCGGGCGCAGTAGAGGGCTCAGAAGCGAAGGAGCGACAAGGGGATTTTGGAGAGTACGTTTTTCAGAAATGGTTTTTGGGGGGCATGTTACATTTAGGAAGCCCCTATGGTGCCAGAACAGCAAAAATAACCCACATGGCATACCATTTTGGAAACTAGACCCCTTGGGGAACGTAACAAGGAATAAAGTGAGCCTTAATACCCCACAGGTGTTTCACGACTTTTGCATATGTAAAAAAAAAAATTTTTTTCCACTAAAATGTGTGTTTCCCCCCAAATTTCACATTTTTGCAAGGGTTAATAGCAGAAAATACCCCCCAAAATTTGTAACCCCATCTCTTCTGAGTATGGAGGTACCCCATAAGTTGCCATGAAGTGCATTACGGGCGAACTACAATGCTCCGAAGAGAAGGAGTGATATTTAACTTTTTGAGAGCAAATTTTGCTCGGGGGGCATGTCGCATTTAGGAAGCCCCTATGGTGCCAGAACAGCAAAAAAAAAAAACACATGGCATACCATTTTGGAAACTAGACCCCTTGAGGAACGTAACAAGGAATAAAGTGAGCCTTAATACCCCACACGGGTTTCACGACTTTTGCATATGTAAAAAAATATATATTTTTTTTTCACTAAAATGTGTGTTTCCCCCCACATTTCACATTTTTGCAAGGGTTAATAGCAGAAAATACCCCCCAAAATTTGTAACCCCATCTCTTCTGAGTATGGAGGTACCCCATAAGTGGACCTGAAGTGCACTACGTGCGAACTACAATGCTCAGAAGAGGAGGAGCACCATTGAGCTTTTGGAAAGAGAATTCGTTTGGAATGGTAGTCAGGGGCCATGTGCATTTACAAAGCCCCCCGTGGTGCCAGAACAGTGGACCCCCCCACATGTGACCCCATTTTGGAAACTACACCCCTCACAGAATTTAATAAGTGGTGCAGTGAGCATTTACACCCCACTGGCGTTTGACAGATCTTTGGGACAGTGGGCTGTGCAAATGGAAAATTACATTTTTCATTTTCACGGATCACTGTTCCAAAAATCTGTCAGACACCTGTGGGGCGTAAATGCTCACTGCGCCCCTTATTACAATACATGAGGGGTGTAGTTTCCAAAATGGGGTCACATATGGGGGGAGTCCATTGTTCTGGGCTTTGTAAACACAAGTGGCCTTCAATTCCGGACAAATTTTCTCTTCAAAATCCCAATGGCGCTCCTTCTCTTCTGAGCATTGTAGTGCACCCATAGAGCACTTTACATCCACATATGGGGTATGCTCTTACTCAGAAGAAATTGGGTTACAAATTTTGGGGGGCTTTTTTTTATTTTCCCTTGTGAAAATGAAAAATTTAGGGTGACACCAGCATTTTAGTGAAAAAAAATTTTTTTTTTTCACTTTCCCATCCAACTTTAATGAAAATTTGTCAAACACCTGTGGGGTGTTCAGGCTCACTATACCCCTTGTTACGTTCCGTGAGGGGTGTCGTTTCCAAAATGGGGTCACATGTCTGTATTTATTGTTTTGTGTTTATGTCAGAACCACTGTAAAATCAGCCACCCCTGTGCAAATCACCAATTTAGGCCTCAAATGTACATGGTGCGCTCTCACTCCTGAGCCTTGTTGTGCATCCGCAGAGCATTTTACGCCCACATATGGGGTATCTCCGTACTCAGGAGAAATTGCGTTACAAATTTTGGGGGTCTTTTTTTCCTTTTACCTCCCGTGAAAATAAAAAGTAAAGGACAACACCAGCATGTTAGTGTTAGTTACACTAACAGGCTGGTGTAGACCCCAACTTTTCTTTTTCATAAGGGGTAAAAGGAAAAAAAGCCCCCAAAATTAGTAATGCAATTTCTCCCGAGTACGGAGATACCACATATGTGGCACTAAACTGTTTCCTTGAAATACGACAGGGCTCTGAAGTGAGAGAGCGCCATGCGCATTTGAGGACTAAATTAGGGATTGCACAGGGGTGGACATAGGGGTATTCTACGCCAGTGATTCCCAAACAGGGTGCCTCCAGCTGTTGCTAAACTCTCAGCATTCCTGGACAGTCAGTGGCTGTCCGGAAATGCTGGGAGTTATTGTTTTGCAACAGCTGGAGGCTCTGTTTTGGAAACACTGCCGTACAATACGTTTTTTATTTTTTATTAGGGGGACAGTGTAAGGGGGTGTATATGTTGTGTTTTACTCTTTATTATGTGTAAGTGTAGTGTAGTGTTTTTAGGGTACATTCACACTGGTTTTCAGTGAATTTACCGCTAGGAGTTTGCGCTGCGGTGAAAAATTTGCCACAGCCCAAACTTGAAGCAGAAAACTTACTGTAAACCCGCCAGTGTGAATGTACCCTGTACGTTCACATGGGGGGGCAAACCTCCAGCTGTTTCAAAACTACAACTCCTAGCATGTACTGACAGACCGTGCATGCTGGGAGTTGTACTTTTGCAACAGCTGGAGGCACACTGGTTGGAAAACCTTCAGTTAGGTTCTGTTACCTAACTCAGTATTTTCCAACCAGTGTGCCTCCAGCTATTGCAAAACTTCAACTCCCAGCATGTACTGATCGCCGAAAGGCATGCTGGGAGATGTAGTTTTGCAACAGCTGGAGGGATCGCAACTACAACTCCCAGCATGCATAGACAGCTGTTTGCTGTTTAGGCTTGCTGGGAGTTGCAGTTTTGCAACATCTGTAGAGCTATAGTTTAGAGACCACTGCATAACTGCAAAACTACAACTCCCAGCATGCCCAGACAGCAAACTGCTGTCTGGGCATGCTGGGAGTTGTAGTTTTGCAAGATCTGGAGGTGCACAGTATAGAGATCACTTTGCAGTGGTCTCAAACTGTAGACCTCCAGCTGTTGCAAAACTGCAACTCCCAGCAAGCCTAAACAGCTCTCTGGGTATGCTGGGAGTTGTAGTTTTGCAACATCTGGAGGGTTACAGTTTAGAGACCACTATAGTGGTCTCAGACTGTAGCCCTCCAGATGTTGCTAAGTAACTCACCGGCTTCCGTTGGATCCAGGGAGCTGCGTCGCGGTCCTCTTCTTCCGCCGATCGTCGCCCGCTGCCGCCGCTGATCGTCGCCGCTGCCGTCGCCGATGGGTAAGTGGATCTTCGGCGCCGGTCCCTGTCGGTTTCCCCGTCCTGCCCCGCCTATTGTGGGTGGGCAGGACGGGGAAACCGAAAGTAAACCCCTCCGCCCCCGATCTGCTATTGGTGGTCGCGTCTAGACCACAAATAGCAGAGATAGGAGGGGTGGCAACTCTGCCACCTCACTCCTATCGCTACAGGGGGATCGTGGGTGTCTAGGACACCCGCGATCCCCCTTCTATTCCGGGTCACCGGGTCACCATAGACCCGTATGACCCGGAATCGGCGCAAATCGCAAGTGTGAATTCACTTGCGATTTGCACCGATCGCCGACATGGGGGGGTCTAATGACCCCCCTGGGCATTTGCGCGGGGTGCCTGCTGATAGATATCAGCAGTCACCCCGGCACGATCCCCGCCCGGCGCGCGGCGGGGACCGAAATTCCCACGGGCGTACAGGTACGCCCTTGGTCCTTAAGTACCAGGGAGCAAAGGCGTTCCTGTGCGCCCTTGGTCCTTAAGGGGTTAATAAGGGGTGCAGTGAGCATTTATGCCCCACAGGTGTCTGACAGATTTTTGGAACAGTGGTACGTGAAAATGAAAAATTTTATTTTTCATTTGCACAGCCCACTGTTCCAAAGATTTGTCAAACGCCAGTGGGGTGTAAATACTCACTGCACCCCTTATTAATTTCTGCGAGGGGTGTAGTTTCCAAAATAGGGTCACATGTGGGGGGTCCACTGTTCTGGCACATGGCTTCCATTCTAAACAATTTTTTTTCCCAAAAGCTCAATGGCGCTCCTTCTCTACTGAGCATTGTAGTGCGCCAGCAGAGTACTTGATGTCCACACATGGGGTATTTCCATACTCAGAAGAGATGGGGTTTCAAATTTTGGGGGGCATTTTGTCCTATTACCCCTTGTAAAAATTTTAAATTTGAGGGAAAACTAGCATTTTAGTGGAAAAAAAAAATTTATTTACACATCCAACTTTCACGAAAAGTCATCAAACACCTGTGGGGTGTTAAGGCTCACTGGACCCCTTGTTACGTGCCTTGAGGGGTGTCGTTTCCAAAATATTATGCCATGTGTTTTTTTTTTGCTGTCCTGGCACCATAGGGGCTACCTAAATGTGACATGCCCCCCCAAAAAACCATTTCAGCATATTTTGCTTTTCAAAAGCTAAATGTGACTCCTTCTCTTCTGAGCATTGTAGTTTGCCCGCAAAGCATTTTACATCCTAACTTGAGGTATTTCCATACTCAGAAGAGATGGGGTTACAAATCTTGAGGGTCATTTTGTCCTATTATCCCTTGTAAAAAATCTAAATTTGAGGGAAAACTAGCATTTTTGTGAAAAAATAATAATAATTTTCACGTCCAACTTTAACGAAAAGTCGTCAAACACCTATGGGGTATTAAGGCTCACTGGACCCCTTGTTACGTGCCTTGAGGGGTGTAGTTTTCAAAATAGTATGCCATGTGGGGTTTTCTTTTGCTGTTCTGGCACCATAGGGGCTTCCTAAATGTGACATGCCCCCCAAAACCATTTCAGAAAAACTCACTCTCCAAAATCCCACTGTTGCTCCTTCCCTTTTGAGCCCTCTACTACGCCCGCCGAACACTTGATATACACATATGAGGTATTTTCTTACTCGAGAGAAATTGGGTTAAACATTTTAGGAAGATTTCTCTCCTTTTACCCCTTGTAAAAGTTCAATAACTGGGTCTACAAGAACATGCGAGTGTAAAAAATGAAGATTTAGAATTTTCTCCTTCAATTTTGTGAAACACCTATAACCTTTTGAATGTCATTGTGAATACTTTGAGGGGTTCAGTTTTTATAATGGGGTCATTTGTGGGGTATTTCTAATAAGAAGGCCCTTCAAATCCACTTCAAAACAGAACTGGTCCCTGAAAAATTTCGATTTTGAAAATTTTGTGAAAAATCGTAAAATTGTTGCTGAACTTTGAAGCCCTCTGATGTCTTCCAAAAGTAAAAACATGTCAACTTTATGATGGAAACATAAAATAGACATATTGTATATGTGAATCAATATATAATTTATTTGGAATATTCATTTTCCTTATAAGCAGAGAGCTTCAAAGGTAAAAAAAAATGCAAAATTTTCAATTTTTTCATAAAATTTTTGCATTTTTCACCAAGAAATTATGCAAGTTTCGACAAATTTTTACCACTAACATAAAGTAGAATATGTCACGAAAAAACTTTCTCGGAATCAGAATGAAAGGTAAAATCATCCCACAGTTATTAATGTTTAAAGTGACAGTGGTCAGATGTGCAAAAAATGGCCGTGTCCTACAGTGAAAATTGGCTGGGTCCTTAAGGGGTTAAGGTGCCCCGTGTGCTCCGATGATGATGATCACTCACATTTCCCCGGCGCTCCGGACAATTCTCTTTAGGATCCCCCTCATCGGCGTCGCTCTCCTTCATCGTCATCACATCGCCGCGCACGCCGTCCCGTCATCCAATAGGAGCAGCGTGCGCAGCGATGTGATGATGGTGATGGAGAGCGACGATCCCAGGCAGCAGAGACGGTCCGGAGCGGCGGGACACCCCAGGGACACGGCGACAGCAATGGAGGGCGATATCCAGGGCAGCGGTCTGGTGTGGCGGATCCCTCAGCATACGATGGTTTCAACTAATGATGGTTCATTTGAAAGGAATTACCATTGTATGTTGAGGGACCACTGTATAGCAAAACTTGTTACTGCAATCCTTTTCTGTGAGAAATACTTCATTTTCTAGAAAGATTTCAGGGGTGCCAACATTTAAGGTCATGACTGTAAATGTGTGTATTTATGAAATTTTTATGCCCACTAAGGGCATGTTCACACTGCAGAATTTCCGCTCGCTAGATAATGCCAGCCTGTTACCATCTAGGCCCAGGAGTGCCATTTTTGATGCTCTGGGCCTGTTGGTACCGGCTCTTCCAGACGCCAAAGAGATTCTGCCTGGTGGCCGTCGCCGGGTATACTTCGGTGGTAGAAAAGCGCGGCACTGCGCCGTCACCACTATGCAGTGCTCGCGGACTTCCGAGCAAAGAATGAACATGTTCTTTCTTTGCGTGGAACAATTTCAGCTGGCGGAATTGTCACTGAATTCACACTGATGGTAACGTTCACTGCGCAGAATTCCACTCACGTAATTCCACAGTGTGAAATGTTCTAACTCATTTTTTGTTTGTTTTTTGTTTTTACTTCTCATTACAAATCCGTGTATCCGGTGGATTACTTTATATTCGGAGGAGTACGGTGACCAGAGTTTTTTTGGTTTAATGTTAATAAAATGGTTAACGAGGGCTTGTGGGGGAGTGTTTTTTTGGAATAATTTTCTTTTAAAAATGGTCGTCGCCCACCCTGGTAACATCAGGCTGTTGCTGCTTTGTTGGTATCTAGCTAAGAATAAAAATAGGGGGAACCCTATGTTTTGTTTTGTTTTCATAAATAATGAAATATTTAAAGAAAAAAGAAACAAATAGGTTTACCCTACTTTTAGTCTCAGCCAAATGCCAACCAAGCAGCAACAGCCTGACATTACCAGGGTGGGCGAGTACCATAGTTTCTGGCCCTCCCCAGCCCAAATAATGCCAGCCTGTTACAACCTAGGCCCAGGAGTGCCATTTTTGATGCTCTGGGCCTGTTGGTACCGGCTCTTCCTGCCACCTTGTGGGGGTGGGTACCGGGGCAATAATTGGGGGTTAGCGCTAGCTGTTTTCTGTTTTTGTGGCTAAAGCTAAGCTCTGGCTTAGTAATGGATTCCGTCTATAAGATGGCTTCCACTACTAAGCCTGTAAAGTAAATAAAAATGTAAAAAACAACACGTTTAAAAAAATGTATTCCAAATAAAACACTTCCCCACAAGCCCTCGTTATCCGATGGAGTCCACAGGATACACGGATATGAAATGAGAAGAAAAACAAAAACCCCAAGTCACCCACTTGCACATCTCCCACACCGCACGACTACAACGCCCAGTATGCCCTTACAATAAGGACATGCCGGGAGTTGTAGTTGTGCGATGTGGGCGAGTGGAAAGCTTGTCACCTGACTCCCCAACCCCTCCCCCCCCCCCCTGTGCAGGACTACAACTCCCAGCATGCCCTTACAGTAAGGACATGCCGGGAGTTGTAGCTGTGCGGACAAATGACAAGCTTGTCACTCGCCCGCACTGCACGACTACAACTCCTAGCATGTCCTTACTGTAAGGGCATGCTGGGAGTTGTAGTACTGCAGCAATAGGCAGGTGACAAGCTTGTCACTCGCCCGCACCACACAACTACAACTCCCAGCATTACTGTACTTATTTTCTTACTGTAAGGGCATGTTATAGTCATTCAGCGCAGCAGGTGACAAGCAAGCAAGGGAAGCGGGCAGTAATGCGCTCCTCTCCCTGGCCGGGGGTGATAAGAAATTCACTGTAATTTCACATTTCCCACCGGGTCCAGTGACACGAAACCCGGTGGGAAATTTGAAATTGCAGTAAACGCCGTAGCAAAGGTAGCCCGGGCTTACATAACACTGCAGCCATCCAGGACTCCCGCAGACGGGTCGAGAGATGGGCAGGAGCCATTCCTGCCATCCCTCAGTGTGTACCGCAGCGCTGAGTGATGGCAGGGATGGCTCCTGTACATCTCCCGGCCTGTCTACGGGAATCCCGGGCTCCTTTTAACATATAACGGAGCCGCGAGTTTCTATATCTACTGTAATATCAAATTTTCCACTGGATCCCGTGATTGGCTGCTCCGTCCCTACATACACCCACTCCCCTTGTCTCCCACCGCCCACGCTGCACATCTCCCTCACACTACCTGCTACAAGACTACAACTCCCAGCATGCCTTCGCTGTAAGGGCATTCTGGGAGTTGTAGTCTTGCAACAGTTAGAAGACAGATGAGAGATGTGCAGCGTGGGCGGGTGGGAGACAGGGGGGCTGTAAAGCAGTGTGTTCCCATTATTAGAAGTAAGGGGAGTGGGAGAAAATATGAAGGATCCTGGGCGGCTGCAGAGTGATGACTGCCCGTGCTCCTATATACAGTTGTAATATCATATTTCCCGCTGCAGCTGTGATCACGGCTGCCAGCGGAAATATAAAAATTTGCTCTCAAATGCCGTTTTTATAAGCTTTACAGAGTTTTTGAGGGGTTGCGACTTTTTGTGCAACTTTCGCACTTGATAAATCTTTGACCACTACAAAGTGAGAAATTAAATTCACTTTGGTAAAAATCTCTTTTGAAGCTTTTTGCTTACAGACAAAAGTCGCACAAAAATTTGCTTAGGTGCACATGCAACTTTTTGTGTGACTTTTGCAAGCAAAAAAAAGAGCTCTAAATACCTTGATAAATATCCCCCTATATAATTTTGTATTAGGGCTTACTCTGCCTACAGGCAAAATAGGCAGCCGCCTAGAACACCCTCTTGATGGGGGTGCCGCTCTGCCTGCAACAATAAAGTTAGCCAGCATCTGAAGCACCTTCCCATCAAGCAAAACCCTGCCACGCTAACCCCCCCCCCCCCCCCACACACACACACACTCGTACTATAATGAGCTGCTAACTAAGATCAGGTCCATCCAACATCCTGACGTCGTGCGTGCCTCCATACATCGGGAGGAGTCAAAGGGCAGCAAAATTTTCCTTTGCATAGGGAGGCAAAAATCCTTGCACCAGGCCTGTTTTGTATCCTCATGTTTACCCCTCTGTGTCTCTGTATGACTGTAGTTCATGACTACCGTGATATTCTTCACTACCTTCTAATGCAGAGGTACTCAACTACTTTTAGTAGGGGTCCACTTTTCTAGGCCTGCCATCCGGTGAAGGTCCCAGCTAAACCCTAAGACCCTGGTTCACACCTGGCAGCCACAGTGCCATGCCAGAAATAGGCACTGCCTAATTAGTACTTAATAAGTCATAAACGTTCTCTAACTGCCATACACTGTCCCCCTGGTATACTACTGCCACACACTGTGCCCCTGAATATATAACTGCCACACACTGTGCCCCTGAATATATAACTGCCACCCCCTGTTCCCCTGGTATAATAGTGCCACACACTGTGCCTCTGAATATATAACTGCCAAACAGTGTGCCCCTGGTATAATACTGCCACGCACTGTGTCCCTCCCTAAATATATAACTGCCACATAGTGTACCCCTGAATATATAACTGCCCCACACTGTGCCCCTGGTATAATACTGCCACACACTGTGCCCCTGAATATATAACTGCCACCCCCTGTGCCCCTGAATATATAACTGCCACCCCCTGTTCCCCTGGTATAATACTGCCACACACTGTGCCTCTGAATATATAACTGCCAAACAGTGTGCCCCTGGTATAATACTGCCGCACGCTGTGTCCCTGAATATATAACTGCCACACACTGTGCCCTTGGTATAATACTGCCACACCCGGTGTCCCTGAATATATAACTGCCACACACTGTGCCCCTGGTATAATACTGCCACACACTGTGCCCCTAAATATATAACTGCCACATAGTGTGCCCCTGGTATAATACTGTTGCACACTATGCCCCAGAATATAATACTGCCACATGCTGTATACCTAAATAGAATGCTGTCAAACACTGTGCCCCTGAGTATAATACTGCCACATACCGTGCCCCTTAGTATAATACTGCCACACACCGTGCCCTTGAGTATAATACTGCCATATACCATTCCCCTGAGTGTAAGGCTGGAATTCCACTGAGGATTTTTTTGCAAAAACGCCATAAAAATGCCAATTTTCCAGCACAGCGTTTTTTCAGCAAAAAAAAACCAGTTTCCAGATGTTAGCTGCAAGTCAATAGTAAACTGCAAAATGCCAGATCCACCTGGCGTTTTTTGGTTTGGCTTTTTTTTTTTTTTTATCCTTTTGGCGTTTTTCAGCAATTTTGGGCTCAGAGGCTGGTTTTCCAAAATGCCCGACAAAACCTAGTTTGGTGTTTTTTGCACAGAAATCGTGGTGTTTTCCTCCCATAGAAGTCTATGAGAGAGCAAAAAACACCAAGAAAAACGGCATGTTGGTTTTAACTTTGGCATTTTTGCCAGCGGTTTTTATTCTTTTTTGGACTTTGGCGAACCAAAAATGTGATGGAGATACCTTTTTTAATAAAATTTTGTAGGGTATCATTAAAAAAAATTATAAAAAACATATACCGTATATGCCAGCGTATAAGACGACTGGGCGTATAAGACGACCCCCAACTTTTACAGTTAAAATATAGAGTTTGGGATATACTCGCCATATAAGATTACCCCTCCTATCGTGATGTACGGTACCTTGTATTTCCCCCCACATTAGGTAGGCATCATGTTCCCCCACATTAGGTAGGAAGTATAATTCCCCCCACATTAAGTTGGCAGTTCCCCACATTAGGTTGCCAGCTCACCCACATTAGGTTGCCAGCTCCCCCACATTAGGTTGCCAGCTCCCCCACATTAGGTCGGCAGCTCCCCCACATTAGGTCGGCAGTTCCCCCACAATAGTAGGCAGCTCCCCCACATTAGGTCGGGAGTTACCCCACATTAGGTCAGCAGTTCCCCCACATTAGGTCGGCAGCTCCCCCACATTAGGTCGGCAGCTCCCCCACATTAGGCCGGCAGTTCCCCCACAATAGTAGGCAGCTCCCCCACATTAGGTCGGGAGTTACCCCACATTAGTAGGCAGCTCCCCCACATTAGTAGGCAGCTCCCCCACATTAGTAGCAGTTCCCCCACATTAGGTCAGCATTTCCCCACATTAGGTCAGCATTTCCCCCACATTTGTAGGCAGCTCCCCCCACATTTGTAGGCAGCTCCCCCCACATTTGTAGGCAGCTCCCCCCACATTAGGTCAGCAGTTCCCCCACAATAGTAGGCAGCTCCCCCCACATTTGTAGGCAGTTCCCCCACATTAGATTGGCAGCTCCCCCCAACAGACATACAGCTTCCAGCCATATACAGTGTATGGCTGGAGGCTGTATGTCTGTACTGCCCCCACAGTGTTCCGATCACCGCTCCTCCGGCCCGGGTCACCATCTACCGCTATGGCCTATGGACCATAGCAGTAGGTGCCGGGACCGGGGAGCGGTGACCGGATCACTTAAGATAGCACGGCCGGTCACTCACCAGGCCCCGGTCGGTACGCGTCCTCCTGCGGTCCTCCTGGTCCTGCGCTCCTCTGCCTCTATGGTTGTACGCACAGGAAGTTACTGACGTCCCGTGCGTACAACCATAGAGACGGAGGACCGGACCGCAGGAGGACCGAAGGAGGGTCGCAGGAGGACGCCGGGGAATGGTAAGTGACCGGCGGACATCCTTATGTCCCGAAAAGATTTATCTGCCTGGACTGGCTCCCGTGTGTGGCTGCAGGCGGGGGCCAGCCAGAGCAGGTAAAAACTAATACTGTATACTAAAAACCAGGGTGCCTCCAGCTGTGGTGAAACTACAACTACCAGCATGCCCGGACAGCCTTTGCCGTACTGGGAGTTGTAGTTTCACAACAGCTGGAGGCCCCCTGGTTTTTAGTAAACAGTATTAGTTTTTACTTGCTTTGGCCATCCCCCGCCTGCAGCCACATACGGGAGCCGGCCTGTGCAGATAATCATAAGTTTTCCTAAGTATTTCCTATAAGACGACCCCCGACTGTTCAGAAGAAAATTCTGGGTTAAAAGTCGTCTTTTACGCCGGGATATACGGTAGTAGTGATGGGAAAAAATTGTATTTAACAAAATGTATCCTTAGAACTAAATTTTTATTAATTTTTAAACAGGGATCAAATTTTTATAAATTTTTAAACAGGGATCAATTTATGTAGGCGGGCAGGACCTAAAAATGTAGCCAACAATAAAAAAAAAATGTGTTTGTGTTTTTTACTATTTTTTTTTACATTTTTTAAGTAGTACTACTACTCACAGCATGGAACACACTGTTACATGATGGGAGTAGTAGTACCTGTATTAATTGACAGATCACCCTTTGCGATCCTCCTATATAATGTATAGATGCAGCCGGCTACTCTTCTACGGTCCCTGTACTGACGTATATACACACCTATTCATATTTCCCGCAGAGAGCTGTGATTGGCCAGATGGTTCCAGCCAATCACAGCTCTCTGTGGGAAATAGGAATAGGTGTATATATACGTCTGTGCAGGGACCGTAGAAGAGCGGACGGCCGCATCTATTATACATTATACAGGAGGATCACAGCGGGTCTCAGGAGGAGTGACACTTGCTGTGATCTGTCTATTAATGCAGGTACTACTGCTCCCAGCATGGAGCAGAGTGTGCTCCATGTTGGGAGCAGTAGTACCTGCAGTAAGGGGCAGATCACAGCGGATGTCACTCCTCCTGACACCCCCTGTGATCCTCCTGATGTGAATATCGGGATCAGCTGTGCTCAGGGCTACAGAGCCAGGAGAACAACTGATGCTGAGCAGTAGATATACATCGTATATCTACTGCCCAGCAAGAACTTACAGTGAGACTGCAATGTGTATACAGTATATACATTGCTGGCTCACTTAACCCCTTGCTGAGCTGTTCGCTATGTGCAAGCCCGGCAAGGAAAGAGTTAACTTACACTGCTGGACAGTGTAGGTTAACCCTTTGGGTGGTATACAGTATATACAGCTATCTATAGATAGCTGTATATAGTGTTTACAGAAAATGAAGGAATCCCCTTCCTCCCTCCAGTCCCAGCTGGGTCCGTGTAGCTCCGTCCCTAGTGATGATGTCATTAGGGGTGGAGCTTCAGACGGGAGCCAGGCTGGTTAGTCTAAGGCTCTGTTCACATTGTCCGTTTTGTGAACAGACCCTTCTGGCAGTGTCTACCCAGACAAGGAAACTCCAGCTGTTGCTTAACAATAACTCCCAGCATTTGGCTGTCTGGGCATGCTGGGAGTTGTAGTTTTGCACCAATTGAAGGCTCCCTGTTTGGGTAGACATTGCATTATGGGTGCTCTACCCAGTGGAGAGCACCAAAAATGTCCTAACCAATATTTTTTATTATTTTTTTCTTCTCATTTCAGATCCGTGTATGCAGAGGATTACGGCAGATTAACTGATTTTTTTTTCTTTTAATAAAATGGTTAATGAGGGCTGTGGGGGAGTGTTTTTTTTAAATAAAATAATTTTTTATATGTGTTGTGTTTTATATATATTTTTTTAATTGAATTTCCAGGCTTAGTAGTGGAAGCCGGTCTTATTGACGGAATCCATTACTAAGCCAGGGCTTAGCGCTAGCCCCAAAATCAGCTAGCGCTATCCCCCAATTATTACCCCGTTACCCACAGCCACAGGGGTGCCAGGAAGAGCCAGTACCAACAGGCCTGGAGCGTCAAAAATGGTGCTCCTGGGCCTAGGCGGTAACAGGCTGGTGTTATTTAGGCTGGGGAGGGCCAGTAACAATGGTCCTCGCCCACCCTGGTAACGTCAGGCTGTTGCTGTTTGGTTGGTATTGTGCTGAGAATGAAATAGTTTTTTAATTAATTTATTTATAAAAAAGAAAAACGCATAGAGTTCCCGTATTTTCATTCTCAGCACAATACCAACCAAACAGCAACACCCTGATGTTACCAGGGTGGGCGAGGACCATTGTTACTGGCCCTCCCCAGCCATTGTTACTGGCCATTCCCGGCAACCCTGTGGCGGTGGGTACCGGGTAATAATTGGGGGCTAGTGCTAGCTGGTTTTGGGGCTAACACTAAGCCCTAGCTTAGTAATGGATTCCGTCAATAAGACCGGCTTCCACTACTAAGCCTGAAAATTCAATTTAAAAAAAACCACAACATATTGGAAAAATTATTTTATTTAAAAAAATACTCCCCCACAGCCCTCGTTTTTTTTTTTTTTAAAAAGACTGAAATTATTAAAATGTGTTTATTAACCTCTTCAGGACATAGGGCGTATGGATACGCCCTGAATCCCGAGTCCTTAAGGACCGAGGGCGTATCCATACGCCCGTGGGAATTCCGGCCCCCACCGCTAGCCGGTTGGGGACCGGAGCCGGATGCCTGCTGAAATCGTTCAGCAGGCATCCCGGCATATCGCCCAGGGGGGTCATTATGCCCCCCCATGTCGGCGATCGCCGCAGATCGCTGGACAATTCAGTCCAGCGATCTGCGGCGATTCCGGGTCAATCGGGTCTCCAGTGACCCGATGACCCGGAATTACTGGCTGTTCGGGGCCGTCTCTGATGGCCTCGAACAGCCAGAGCCTGCAGGGGTGAGGTGGCACTGGTGCCACCTCACGATCGCCCTGATTCGTCGGCCGGATTACCGGCCGACCAATCAGGGCGCCTGCTGCGGGTGTCACTCCCGCACCCGCTCCGCCCCTCTTCCGGAGGGCGTGAGCGGGTGCGAGACGTGCACCCCGGGTGCTGGGGACCCCGATCCCCGGCGCCCCTGTTGGGATCGGGGCCCCAGGAGCAGCTGCGGCGGCGGGACTGACCTGCAGCGTCTGGATCGTTGGAGGTGAGTGACAGCCTCCTGCTGTTGCTTAGCAACAGCTCCCAGCATGCAAAAAGGGCATGCTGGGAGCTGTAGTTATGCAACAGCAGGAGGCAGACCACCACAACTCCCAGCATTCCCTTATGGGCATGCTGGGACTTATGGTTTTGCAACAGCTGGAGGCACATTCTTTCTATGGAAAAGTGTACCTTCAGCTGTTGTCTAACTACAACTCCCAGCTTGCACAAACAGCTAAAGTGCATGCTGGGAGTTGTAGTGGTGCATCTGCTGGTTGCATAACTACAACTCCCAGCATGCCCGTTGGCTGTCGGTGATTGCTGAGAGTTGTAGTTTTGCAACAGCTGAAGGCACACTGGTTGTGAAACTCAGATTTTTTTTTTACCTAACTCAGTGTTTCACGACCGGTGTGCCTCCAGCTGTTGCAAACTACAACTCTCAGCAGTCACCGTACACCATGCACCGTACATGCTGGGAGTTGTAGTTTTGCAACAGCTGGAGGCACACTGGTTGTGAAACACTGAGTTAGGTCACAAACTCAGTGATACATAACCAGTGTGCCTACAGTTGTTGCAAAACTGCAACTCTCAGCAGTCACCGACAGCCAACGGGCATGCTGGGAGTTGTAGTTATGCAACAGCTGGATGTCCCCCCCCCCAATGTGAACGTACAGGGTACACTCACATGGGCGGAGGATTACAGTAAGTATCTGGCTGCAAATTTGAGCTGCCGCAAACTTTCTGCTGCAGCTCAAATTGCCAGCGAGAAACTACTGTGAACCCCCCGCCCGTGCGACTGTACCCTAAAAACACTACACTACACTACCACAAAAAATTAAATAAAAAGTAAAAAACACTACATATACACATACCCCTACACAGCCCCCCTCCCCTCCCCAATAAAAATTAAAAACGTCTGGTACGCCACTGTTTCCAGAACGGAGCCTCCAGCTATTGCAAAACAACTCCCAGTATTGTCGGACAGCCGTTGACTGTCCAGGCATGCTGGGAGTTTTGCAACAGCTGGAGGCACCCTGTTTGGGAATCACTGGCGTAGAATACCCCTATGTCCACCCCTATGCAAGTCCCTAATTTAGGCCTCAAATGCGCATGGCTCTCACTTTGGAGCCCTGTCGTATTTCAAGGCAACAGTTTAGGGTCACATATGGGGTATCGCCGTACTCGGGAGAAATTGTGTTACAAATTTTGGGGGGTATTTTCTGCTTTTACCCTTTTTAAAAATGTAAAATTTTTGGGAAACCAAGCATTTTAGGTAAAAAAAATTTTTTTTTTTACATATGCAAAAGTCGTGAAACACCTGTGGGGTATAAAGGTTCACTTAACCCCTTGTTACATTCCCCAAGGGGTCTAGTTTCCAAAATGGTATGCCATGTGTTTTTCTTTTGCTGTTCTGGCATCATAGGGGCTTCCTAAATGCGGCATGCCCCCAGAGAAAAATTTGCGTTCAAAAAGCCAAATGTGACTCCTTCTCTTCCGAGACCTGTAGTGCGCCAGCAGAGCACTTTTCACCCCCATATGGGGTGTTTCTGAATCGGGAGAAATTGGGCTTCAAATTTTTAGGGGTATTTTCTGCTATTACCCTTTTTAAAAATAAATTTTTTTTGGGAAAACAAGCATTTTAGGTAACATTTTTTTTTTTTTTTTACATTTGCAAAAGTCGTGAAACACCTGTGGGGTATAAAGGTTCACTTAACCCCTTGTTACATTCCCCAAGGGGTCTAGTTTCCAAAATGGTATGCCATGTGTTTTTCTTTTGCTGTTCTGGCACCATAGGGGCTTCCTAAATGCGGCATGCCCCCAGAGAAATATTTGCGTTCAAAAAGCCAAATGTGACTCTTCTCTTCTGAGACCTGTAGTGCGCCAGCAGAGCACTTTTCACCCCCCATATGGGGTGTTTTCTGAATCGGGAGAAATTGGGCTTCAAATTTTTAGGGGTATTTTCTGCTATTACCATTTTTAAAAATAAAAATTTTGGGGGAAAACAAGCATTTTAGGTAAATTTTTTATTTTTTTTTTTTACATTTGCAAAAGTCGTGAAACACCTGTGGGGTATTAAGGTTCACTTTATCCCATGTTACATTCCCCGAGGGGTCTAGTTTCCAAAATGGTATGCCATGTTTTTTTTTTTGCTGTTCTGGCACCATAAGGGCTTCCTAAAGGTAACATGCCCCCCAAAAACCATTTCAGAAAAACGTACTCTCCAAAATCCCCTTGTCGCTCCTTCCCTTCTGAGCCCTCTACTGCGCCCGCCGAACACTTTACATAGACATATGAGGTATGTGCTTACTCGAGAGAAATTGGGCTACAAATACCAGTAAAAATTTTGGCCTTTTACCCCTTGTAAAAATTCAAAAATTGGGTCTACAAGAACATGTGAGTATAAAAAATGAAGATTGTGAATTTTCTCCTTCACTTTGCTGCTATTCGTGTGAAACACCTAAAGGGTTAAAACGCTGACTGAATGTCATTTTGAATACTTTGGGGGGTGTAGTTTTTATAATGGGGTCATTTATGGGGTATTTCTAATATGAAGACCCTTCAAATGCACTTCAAACCTGAACTGGTCCCTGAAAAATACTGAGTTTGAAAATTTTGTGAAAAATCGGAAAATTGCTGCTGACCGTTGAAGCCCTCTGGTGTCTTCCAAAAGTAAAAACACGTCAATTTTATGATGCAAACATAAAGTAGACATATTGTATATGTGAACCAAAAAAAAAGGTATTCGTAATATCCATTTTCCTTACAAGTAGAGAGCTTCAAAGTTAGAAAAATGCTAAATTTTCAAATTTTTCATCAAATTTACGGATTTTTCACCAAGAAAGGATGCAAGTATCGACAAAAATTTACCACTATGTTAAAGTAGAATATGTCACGAAAAAACAATCTCGGAATCAGAATGATAACTAAAAGCATTCCAGAGTTATTAATGTTTAAAGTGACAGTGGTCAGATGTGCAAAAAACGCTCCGGTCCTTAAGGCCAAAATGGGCTCCGTCCTGAAGGGGTTAAACGAAAAAAAAAACAGTTCATCCGCCGTAATCCATCAAATCCGCCGTAATCCTCTGCATACATGGATCTGAAATGAGAAGGACAAAAAAACACAAAAATATTGGTTGGGACATTTTTGGCGCACTCCACTGGGGAGAGTGCCCATAATGCAATGTCTACCCAAACAGGGAGCCTCCAATTGGTGAAAAACTACAACTCCCAGCATGCCCAGACAGCCTTTGGCTGTCTGGGCATGCTGGGAGTTGTAGTTTAGCAACAGCTGGAGTCTCCCTGTCTGGGTAGACACTGCCAGAAGGGTCTGCTCACATTATACAAAACGGACAATGTGAACAGAGCTTCAGACTTACTAGCCTGGCTTCTGTATATAGCTCGGCCCCTAATGACGGCATCGCTAGGGGGCGGAGCTACACGGACCCGGCGGGGACATAGAGCGAGGAAGGTAAGTGGACCTCATGTTCTGTATACACTATATACAGCTATCTATAGATAGCTGTATATTCTGTATACCGCCCAAAGGGGCTATAGGGACAGGGAGTCCTGTCAGTCTGGTGACAGGATTCCCGGCTTCTGTATAGTATACACGGGTACACTATGCACCCCTGTATACTATACGGCCGGGGGAGTTGAGTAGTGATGCTGTACATCACTACTCACCTCCTTACACTCTGTGGACCGGGCGCTCAGCATCCGATCCACAGAGTGGTACCCTGAAGGCAGTGAGAAAACTGCAACAGGGGACAAAACACCAGGAAAAACACCAGAAAAACTGCCAAAATGCAAGGAAAATCCGTGGCAGTTTCCCTGACAGTTTTTGCTGGTGGGAAAAACCTCAGTGGAATTCTAGCCTAATACTGACACAAATTGTGCCCCTGATTATAATGCTGACTCACACTGTGTCCCTGAGTATAAAACTACAACATGCTGGGCCCCAAATATTATATTGCCACTGGCCCTGAAGCGAATTATACCTCTGTGTCCCTTAAAACAATGAATGAGGTGCCCACCCCCCTCCTATGAACTCTCCAGCTGTTGCAAAACTACAACTGCCATTATGCAGACAGAAGAGCATGATGGGAACTGTAGTTTTAAAACAACTGTAGAGATAAAGGTTGGGAAATTCCTGTAATACACACACTTCCAGGGTCGGACTGAGAGCAAAATAGGCAGCCCATTTTTTTTTTACAGTGGGTGTCGCAGAAGTCAGACACCCATTAAAATAAAATAGGCTTCAGCCTCTAAAATCACCTCGGCTTAAGTGGCTCTCCAGCTGTTGCAAAGCTACAACTCCCATCATGCCTGAAAAGCTTCAGGCATTTTGGGAGTTGTAGATTTGTAACACAGATTGGGGGACAGTGTCACCCGTCATCACTGCAGAAATTACAAGTGACTCCAGCTCTGATGAGGCACCATCAGGCAGCATACACAATTGTATAATGACTCACAAGAGACGTCATCTGTTGTCTCTACTTTTCTTCTTCCTCTGGTCCCTGTCTTCTTTCAACTCCATCTTCTCTGCAGAGTCTGACACCCAGACATCATTTGTTACATTGTTAGCAGATCCTCATCCTCTGTATGACAGCAATAATCATTATAACCCTGCCAGACATCATGACCCCTAAAATAATACTGCCAGACACTGTTTCCTCTATTTGTCAGAATCCCACCCCTGTACTCCCCTCAGACCCATTTCCCACTCCTCCTGCAGACCCCTAGGTGTTTCTTTACACTGTGGACATTTAGTCGTCGGACTGTCTGCTTGCTGCAGGCACCGCTGAAGCCATTGGCGGTAGCACTGGGCAGATGTGCGCCATCTCTATAGATGACAATGCAGTCCGGTGGAATTCCACCAGCAGCATAAACGTCCACCCAAAGAACATGTTCATTCTTGGGTTTACGTCCATTCTGCTGGGAGAATTCCACTGTGGTGATTCCACAGTATGCACTCAGCAGCAGAAAACCATTGTAAACATTTGGACTCCGCTTCAACCAGATTTCCGCCAGAGAAAAATCCTCAATGTGGTTGGGCCTTAAGCCCCCCAGACCCCTAGGTCCTCTTTCAGGCCCTTCTCCACCCCCCCCTCCTATAGATACCCCCAGACACCTCTGACCCCCCCCCTGACCCCTAAATCCTCATTCAGACTCCTCTGCCACATAATCCCTAAGTCCTCCTCCAGACTCCTCTGACCCCCAAGATCCCTGCATCATCCTTCTTTACATCTTTACATTTTTACATTTCCCTCCCCCAGACCCCTCTGTCCTCTTCTGCCCTAACACTCCACACCTGCCAAGACCTCTGCATCATTCTTCTTTAAACTCTTCTGCCCCCACCAGACCCCTCCATCCACTTCAGCCCTAATACCCTCCACTAGAGATGAGCGAATCGAAGCAGACGAACACGTAATTCGTTACGAATTTCAGGAAATATTCGATTTGTAACGAATGCGAATATCGCCGCGATTCTATTGCGTTAATCGCTTCATTAAACTCCATTTTACAGCGCTCCAGGACACCTAAAATGGGGGCTCCACATGTCAGTGCATGGGGCAGGGGATGCTGGGAAGGCAAGGCGGGAAGGGAGGTAGGCGGGATGACCCTGAATCACATGCAGGATGCAGCCTGCATGTGCAATCAGCATTCAGTCACCCCTGTTATGTCACATCCCTATATAATCAGCAGCCATTTTGCAGCTGCTCATTTCATACGATACACTGCAGAGGGATAGGACAGACTGCATGTCTCTGTGTGTTACACAGATACGCTGAATTGATCATACAGCAGCTTTCAACTTCCAACTGCTAGTCACATCAGCGTTGTGGACAGAGAGCAGTGCTTGTTCTCACTGAGAAGGATTTTTACGCCAGCCATTAACCTCAGTCACTTTATTCAGCATTTTATCAGAGAGGGGCAGATAGCATTAGCATCATACATTTCAACAAGCTGTGTCAACTTCATCAACCTTAGCAGAGGAGGCATGATTGATTTTTCAAAGCAATTCTGTGTATTTTTATTTTTTTTGCACCAATTGGAGTCTCCCTTTTAAGGAAGACATTGCATTATGGGCGCTCTCCCCAGCGGAGAGTGGCAAAAATGTACTAACCAATTTTTTGTGTTTTTTTTTTTTCTCGTTTCAGATCCGTGTATGCAGAGGATTACGGCGGATTTGATGGATTATGGCGGATTAACTGGATTTTTTTCTTTTAATAAAATGGTTAACGTGGGCTGTGGGGGAGTATTTTTTAAAATAAAATAATTTTTCCAATGTGTTATTTTTTTATTGAATTTTCAGGCTTAGTAGTCGAAGCCGTCTTATTGACGGAATGCATTACTAAGCCAGGGCTTAGCGTTAGCCCCAAAAACAGCTAGCGCTAACCCCCAATTATTACCCAGGTACCCACCGCCACAGGCCAGGAGCGTCAAAAATGGCACCCCTGGGCCCACGCGGTAACAGGATGGCCTTATTTAAGCTGGCGAGGGCCAGTAATAATGGTCCTCGCCCACCCTGGTAACGTCAAGCTGTTGCTGCTTGGTTGGTATTGTGCTGAGAATGAAAATACGGGGAACTCTATGCATTTTTTTTATAAATAAAAAATGCATAGGGTTCCCCGTATTTTCATTCTCAGCACAATACCAAGCAGCAACAGCCTGACGTTACCAGGGTGGGCGAGGACCATTGTTACTGGACCTCCCCGGCCTAAATAACGCCAGCCTGTTACCGCCTAGGTGCAGGAGCGCCATTTTTGATGCTCCGGGCCTGTTGGTACCTGCTCTTCCTGGCACACCCGTGGCGGTGGGTACCGGGGTAATAATTGGGGGTTAGCGCTAGCTGTTTTTGGGGCTAACACTAAGCCTTGGCTTAGTAATGGATTCTGTCAATAAGACGGCTTCCACTACTAAGCCTGAAAATTCAATTTAAAAAATGTATTTTCTTTTTAAAAATACTCCCCCACAGCCCTCATTAACCATTTTATTAAAAGAAAAAAATCCAGTTCATCTGCCGTAATCCATTGAATCCACAGTAATCCTCTGCATACACAGATCTGAAACGAGAAGAAAAAAAAACACAAAAAATTGGTTAGGACATTTTTGGCACTCTCTGCTGGGGAGAGCGCCCATAATGAAATGTCTTCCTAAACAGGGAGCCTCCAATTGGTGCAAAACTACCACTCCCAGCATGCCCAGACAGCCTTTGGCTCTGGCATTTTGCAGTTTACTATTGACTTGAAGCTAACATCTGGACGCTGTGTTTTTTCGCTGAAAAAATGCCGTGTGGGAAAATTGGCGTTTTTTATGGCGTTTTTGCAAAATAAGCCTCAATGGAATTCCAGCCTAATACTCTTTGACAGAATTTTGGGTTTAGTACATTTTTTTTTTTTTTTGTGGTGCTGCACTGTTGTGTACTGCTGCTGTTGTGCAAAAATAAGTTTTTTCATCAGACTGTAGTGCATTTTTATGCCCTCATACGTGCATACCACATACCTACATCAAAGCAGTGTACTATTTTGTAGCTGTAAATCTGTAACAAGTCTAGATACTGGGAAAGTCCAGGCAAAAGTAATCACCAGCTGGTGTTTTTACTAATATACGTTTTCCAAGTGTACTGTAGCGCATTTTTTTTTTGCCCTCATAAGTGCATACCACATACCTACATCTAAGTAGTGCACTTTTTTGTACCTGTAAGCTGTGAAAAGGCTACATACAGTGAAAGGCCAGGGAAAAGTAATCACTGGCTGTTGTTTCATGAAAATTAGTTTTCCAAGTGTACTGTAGCGCATTTTTTTGCCCTCATACGTGCATACTACATACCTACATCTAAGTAGTGTACCATTTTGTACCTGTTAATCTGTCAAGGGCCTACATACTGTCAAAGGACAGACAAAAGTAATCACTGGCTGGTGTTTTTTTTTAAAAACTGAGTTTTTAAACGCATTGCAGCGCATTTTTCTGCCCTCATAAGTGCATACCGCATACGTACATCTAAGTAGTGTACCATTTTGTACCTGTTAATCTGTCAAGAGCCTACATACTGTGAAAGTCCAAGCTAAAGTACTCACCGGCTGGTGTTTTGCAAAAATACAGAGTTTTTAGGCGTATTGTAGCGCATTTTTCTGCCCTAATCAGTGCATACCACATACCTACATCTAAGTAGTGTACTATTTTGTACTTTTTAATCTGTCAAGGGCCTAGATATTGTGAAAGTGTCAAGGATGGCTCGAGGTGAGGCATTAATATGTGAGTGACCGCTGCTGCATATTGCTGAGGGCCGGCACAAGGGATTCACACCAGACAGAATGTTGGTATTAAAACTCTTTCCTCAGCAGGAAACTTAGAAAATGTTCCCAGAGAGTTCTCAAAGAGTTTCTGTTTAATTACACGGAAGTACAGTGTGTTACATCTGACAAAAAAGGGAGGTTTAGTTATGACGTCAACATCATCATGTTACATTTTGATTACATCATGTTACATTTTGATAAAGCTGAGCTTTATCTCTGTATATATTAGCATATTTAGTATTTTATTTATTTCTTGGCCAAAGTTCATTTATGCGGCCCTCTCACTCTCATACTGGAAAATTCCAGATTCTTGTCCTTTTATACAATCTGTATCTTCCTCAAATGTTTTGTCTTCTAACGTCTCATCTTGGCGTCATTCCAAGGTAAGTTCACACAGCCGTTGTTTGCCGTCCCGATATTCACCCGTTCAAGTGAAATAACGGATCATAAAAAAAAATGGGTCTACAAACGTGTGCAGACGGATTTCAAACGGGTATATTAAGTCTTTTATAATGGTTGAAAAGTCCTATATTATATACGTTTGCACCCGTTTTTAACCTGTTTTAACCCGTTAGCATCTGATTTTTTTCTTCTTTTTTGTTAACCCCTGCATAACCTTCGTTACAGATTTAACTCCTCCTCCTTTTCCATGACCAGGGAAAGGGTATAAAAGGGATCAAGAAGCAGAGGAATTCAGTTTGGACACACCATTTGCGGAGGAGAGTTGCTGCTTCTGTTTTTTTTTTTTTTTCCTGTTGCCAGACCTTATTTTTCCGAATTTTACAATGTTTCCTGCACATCTAAATTTCAGGTTTGATGTCCTTCGTCGGAGGATTCAGCAACGCGAACAGCAGGAAGAGGAGCGTCGAGAATGGCAAAGGCATTTGTGGATCCACCCTATAACATGAGGCCGTCCAACACGTGGAGTATATGTTACCCTTTTTGAGGAGCTGCGTAGTCATTCTGAAAAGTTCACAGACTACCTGCGGATATCATTGGCCAGTTTCCAAGAGCTGCTCCAAAGGGTATCAGCGAGGATCCAACACCAGGAAACCCATTGCCGCAAATGCATTTCTCCAGAGGAGCGCTTTATAGTCACTTTAAGGTATGTCATTTTTTTTCTAGTGTGATTTCTGATGCCTCATTAATTTGTGTATACTCATATACACTAACATTTTTTTTTTTTTAAAAGGTACCTGGCCACTGGAGAAAGCTTTGCCTCCCTCCACTTCCAGTTCCGCCTGGGGAAGTCCACCATTTCCTACATCATCCGGGACACGTGCAAGGCTCTGTGGGAGTGTCTACAAGAGGATTTCATGCCACAGCCTTCCACGCAACAATGGATCAACATCACAGACAAGTCCTGGGAAGTTGCCAACTTCCCCAACTGTGTTGGCGCGGTGGACGGGAAGCACATCCGGATCCAGAAGCCTTCAAACACTGGTTCTGAGTTCTTCAATTATAAAAAGTACTTTTCAATCATCCTGATCGCCATCGCAAATGCCCAGTATAAATTTGTTGCTGTGGACATTGATTCATATGGCCGGTCAAATGACTCCAGGGTGTTCAAGAGTTCTGCCATGGGGAAGAGACTTTATTCTGGAGATTTTGGACTTCCAGCACCAAGACCGTTTCCTGGAACCGAAGGACCTCCTATGCCATTTGTTGTTGTTGGCGACGAGGCGTTCCAGATGTGTGCCAATCTGTTGAAGCCATACTCCAACCGTGGCCGGAACTTTCGCCAAAGGATCTACAACTACAGACTCACGTGCCAGACGTTTTGTGGAATGCTCCTTTGGCATTTTGGTTTCACGGTGGAGGATCTTCTCACGGCCCATCCATCTCTCCATGCATGTGATTTAAGACGTAGTAAAAGCTGCAGTCATTCTTCACAACTATGTGTTGACAAAGGAGCCTCTGCCCATGGACCTTCAGGACATCGAGTCCTCTCTTCCTGGAATTCAGGATTCCTCAAGGAGATCAACTGCAGCAATAATGCGCATGAGAGACCAATTTTGCGGAATTCTTCTTGTCCCAGCAAGGCTTGTTGGAGTGGCAGGAGCGCGTGATCTGAACAGTTTGCCTTTTTCCTTCATCTCCATGTTTATTTTTGTTCTTCTGGTTTACAGTTTAGTGTTTCATTTTTCACTTGTGTTTATTTTTTTGTTGTTGTAGGTAGTATTCCTGGTATTCCCAAGTGTGCAGAGCACACTTGGGAATACCAAGAATACCACCTGAAAGCAGAAGATAAACCCTGTATCTTTGTTTTTTCACTTGTCATTTCTTCTTCTGGTTGTAGGTAGTATTCCTGGTATTCCCAAGTGTGCAGAGCACACTTGGGAATACCAAGATTACCACCTGAAATCAGAAGATAGCCCCTGTATCTTTGTTTTTTCACGTGTGCTTCCTTCTTTTGGATATAGGCAGTATTCCTGTTATTCCAAAGTGTACAGAGCACACTTTCAAATATCAGGAATACCACCGTTGAGTACATTACTATACATTTTGGATAAATTAAACTTTCACAAATTTGTCAGTTATAAAAAAAATATTTACTTATAAAACTTTTTTTTCAGTAAATTTTAACAAAAAACATTGTTTTTTTCACATATATATATATATATATATACAAAGGGTGTGGGAACAGAGTCATGGAACTCATTAAGATTCCTCCATGGCAGCCTCAAGGGTGGATTGGCTAGTGGTAGTTGGTGGTGGAGGATTGGAATCTCCACCTGAGTTTTGTCTCACACCTTGGATGATGGAAATTCCTCGGGAAATAGGACCAGGGGGGTGTTAAGGGAATATGATTCATTGGTGAAGGACATATTTTGAAAATGTCGATTGGAAAAGGAAAAAACTGGACGTTAAATCCGTGGGTGCCTATTGCCAGGAAACCAAAAAGCCACAGGATATTTTTTTAAATAAGACTGGCGTTTATTGGTACAAGATCAGGGGTGCAACACAATGGTTTCGAACCAGGGCCGGGTTCTTCCTCAGGCAATGGGTGTTACAAGCGCATGTTTGCACTGGTTTAAATACATACACATGCTCACTGCCGGGTCACCAGGTCAAGGTACATCAAAACATAAAATTAGCATAACATAAATTAGACTATCTTTTATTTATACTCTAACATAATACTCATGGTTGCAACATAGGTAACTAGGTTGTGCTGCAATGTTGCAACATAGTGTATTTTCGCATAGCGCTGGAGCTCTCTCTTTCAATGCCCACTGCTGGCATGCCGTGGGATTGAAATTACCTTTTGGACTGGACCTGTGGCCTTCAGTATGTCGGCAGAACAACCCAACCCCATGCACTGCCGAATAAACAAACAAAAGATTTATGCTACATGGAGTTTCCAGACATTGCGCCATCAAACATCCGGAAATTCAGGATCCAGTCAAAATCACTCCAATTGATCATATCCCTGACCATAACTTGAACTGGTTCGAACTCCTAAAAAGATGGGAGATATTTTGGATGTACAAACTCGGAACGGTGACCCCGAGGGTTCTCAATGAAATGGTCGAGACCATTATCTAGATAATACTCTGGGTCCATCAAAACACATTAGTGCTCAGTATGTTGGAATTACCACATTCCAGCCGCCTCTGGGCCACTGACTATAAATGCTAACTAGCATATTTAGGCATGAGCCTATCCTATCCATTACCTTATTATTGTATGATAATTACCCTACTCTGGCCCAGATTTATACTCACCAACTATCTTGTCGTACCTCTGGGGCATTAGTACTAGCTGTGCGGGAGCGTACACATGGTCCATTGCTACCTGCTACTACAGAACGGAATAGCCCCAATAATAAGCTGATAACCCCCACAATATCATCATAAGCCCAGCCCTAGGAGTGGGCAAAATACAGGCTTCTCCAGCATTTCAGTGTGGGCAGTTAACTGGTAGCTCCAGTGCTGCAAACTCGGGATGGCTATTCTTACACCCGTTCCGATTGACCATATGTGTTAAGGCTAACGTAGTTAGCCTGATTTTGTGGGAGGGGCGGTGTGGCTTTAAGTACCCGCAGTTACTCACAGCCAGACGCCGCGGGCTCTTCGCCTCAACTGATCAGCTGACTGTCGGATCAGCTGACCGGAAGTCCCTTCGGCACTGGATCGCATCGGCGTCAGCATGGGTGAGTGGCTGTGACTGACTGAGGTGGCGCAGTCGGGGGGACCTCAGGTCAGTCCAGCCTCACGGTTTTCTTTTCTATTTTGGGGGTATATGTATGTTTAGGTAGTAGGGTCACATGCCTGGTTTAGTGGGACTGCGTCCCGGGCTCAGTTGGGACCAGTGACACGGCTTACACGTGGGGGAGAGATATGGTCGGGGCACGGAGGCAAGGACACGGCCAAGCTGCCCAATCCCCCCTCTTCCACCACTACCAGCAAGTATCTATAAAATTACTTATAGGGTATCCTCATACAAGGCTGCAGTCACATATACTGTAGCTGATCACTGTATGTACAGCCACTATGCACTGATCTGCGTTACTAATTCATGTTATAGCATTAAATATTACAGCAGGCCACCATTGCAGTTTCACATACTGTAGTTGTTCTGCTTATTCACGCTGCTGTTCAGTATTAGTTGTATAAGCAAATTTGTCATCTTATGTTATCATCATCTTATATTATCATCATTACCGTATTCAGCTAGCTACTGCAGCAGTTGCAAACAATATTGGTTTTACGTTTTCCTTTTCTAAATCACATATCATATGTTGTTCTAGTAGTAGTCTTTTCACTATGTTCACATATCAGATACTGCTTATCAGCATTTATAATGTCATACGCTCATTGCTTTGTTTCTCATGCGGTACATTCTGGTTATACGTTAATAGCCTTATTTCATACGCTAATGGCAATCATACTGTTCATACGCTCAGGTTCAGTTCATATGCTCACGGCTTTGTTTCTCTTGTTGTATATTCTGGCCATATGCTAATAGCCTTATTTCATACGTTAATGGCAACTATACTGTTTATATGCTCAGGTACGGTTCATACGCTCATGGCTTTATGGCACTCATGGCATGTTATTGGGTTCATATATCACTTTATACTCTTCTCAGATTATGGGGCTATATTGGGTATAAAAAAACAAACAAAAAAAACCCTTCTGTTTTCACATAGTTTTCCTGTCCTGGTGTTCGGTCCTTGCGCAGATTGTTCTGATTTGCATACTGAATTAATTCACATATGGAAGCATGTCATTATAAGGTTAGTCATAATTGTATAGGCTATATTATTCAGCTGTATTCCATGACCACTTACGCAATCATGTTTTTTGTAGGTGATCCAGGATATTTACAGTGTTTGTTCAGGATTCTGAGAGGTCTTCCCTGAGGATCAGTCGTTTCGTCCGTGCTGTGATAATCTTGCACACATTTACGGTTAATATTTTTCTTTCACTACTGGTAATCCCCATATTTGTGGCAATAAATTTAGATGTATTGTTCTGTTTAGGTATTGTCTATCTTCGTCCAGGCTTTTGACTGATTCCCCACTGGTGTTTGTAAGGTTGGCCACCGAAATTAAGGGTAGGTTATATTCATATATCGTATTACTACTCAGGTCAGACCCTCGCAGAGGTTGTGTAAGTAGCCAGTAAATTCAGGGTATTCTTGTTATTGATTTACCTCCAGATCTCGTGCCATTGTCTTGTAAGAGTTACTCCAGGACGTGTACTTCAGCCTCATTTTTCTACATCTTCTGCATTTTCTAAATTTTTCTGCATTTCCTATCGGTTGGGTATTTATTCAGGACGTTGTTTTGGGTGAGCTGGGTTAAGTCTTTCTAAGTGATGCATACAGGTAGAGCATTGTGGTGATCCAGATTTGAGTGATAATTGTAGTCTCTATTATATAGTGGATGATTTGGTTGTCGGTATCGCTTTCCATATCTGATCAGTTAGTTCAGCTTCTGATTATTAGGTAGGTATTGATTGTGCTGACGTGCGAAACTGCCATACTTACGGCATAATTGTGATAAGAGTTGGTTTGTAGTTCCAGGCAGATTAGAAGGCTTCAAAGTTTCGGGTAAGATAGCAATATTTCCAAAGTAATCGCCTCATGAACCCAACACGTCTTTGGATTGCGATTACTTTTCTACATCGATGCACATCCTCTTTCTCACATTCATGTAACTCACGTATTTTGTAAGTGGTTTAGGTTAATTATTTGGGTTAGGTTTGGCACAGTTAAGCACTGTCACTTCTTTTCAGACCTGTCACGCCTACAGGTCGCTTCAAAGTCACGGTACATTCCGACACATCTTCGGTTGTACACTATGCATAGTACATTGTCTTCAGGTTCTCAGGTAAGCCACGGTGTTTCTGGTGGTTAGTGATGATAGAGGGTACCAGTGGCGTTGCGACCCGGGTGCGGGGGGTGCGGCCCGCACCGGGTGACACCAACCTAATGGGGTGACACCAAGACTCTCCGCAGAACCCAGCCCCCTCCCCAGCTACACAGACACCCCCCATCTGTGCCCGACCGGCCTCCCGTCCGTCAGCACTGTGCGGCCGTCCGTCATCACACCCCCCCCCCCCTCACCTTCACCAGCACTGTGCCCGGGCTCCGCTCCCACATCTGCGCCGGCCTGACGTCACACCGCATGGCCGCGCAGGAGGACGTCAGTTACGTAACTCGCAGGGCGCCTGGTGAGAAGGAGCGCTGCGCTGGATGGGTGAGTGTGTGTGTCTGTCTCTCTGTCTGTCTCTATCTATGTTTGTGTGTGTGACTCTGTGTGTGTGTGACTGTGTGTATGTATGTGACTCTTTGTGTGTGACTGTGTGTATGTATGTGACTCTGTGTGTGTGACTCTGTGTGTGTGTGTGTGTGACTGTGTGTGTTTGTGTGACTCTCTGAGTGTGACAGTGTGACTCTGTGTGTGTTTGTGCGACTGTGTGTTTGTGTGGCTGTGTGTGACTGTGAGTGTGTGTGTGACTGTGTGACTCTGTGTGTGTGTCTGTCTGTGAGTGTGCGTCTCTCTGACTGTGTGTGTTTGTGTGTGTGTCTCTCTGTGTTGTATGTGTTTTTTTTGTGTGTGTGTGTGTATGTGGGGGGGGGGGGGGGGGGGGTTGAACCAGCGATCTAATGTGGGGAGACTTTGAACCATTGTGGGGAACCTGCAAGGGAACCTGCGGCCTAATGTGGGGAAACTACTACCAAATGTGCGGAGTCTATGCTACCTAATGTGGGGAGTCTATGCTACCTAATGTGGGGAATCTGTGCTACCAAATGTGGGGAGTCTATGCTACCTTATGTGGGGAATCTGTGCTAGCTAATGTGGGGAAATTGCTACCTAATGTGGGGAATCTGTGCTACCTAATGTGGGGTAACTGGTACCTGCCTAATGTGGGGGAACCGGTACCAAATGTGGGGAATCTATGCTGCCTAATGTGGGGAAAATATGCTACCTAATGTGGGGAAACTGCTACCTACCTAATGTGGGGGAACTGCTGCCTACCTAATGCTCCCCCCCTGGCAGTAGCACCCTCATCATCCACCAGCAAACCCCCCCCCCCCAGCAGCACCTCTATCAGCAGATCCTGATGGTGTATGATGGCGGTGCTCCTGCCAGGAGGATGATCCTGCCGATGGATGCTGGGGGTGATACTGCCAGGGGGGATGGCCAGTAGCACCCTCATCATCCTCCAGCAACACCCCCCCAGTAGTAGCACCCCCATCATCCACTAGCAACACCACCAATACCCCCCTCCCGTGGTAAAGCATCAGCTAACGGATGTTGAGGGGTGTTACTGTGGTTGTGGTATTATATTCAGAGGGTGCATTGTATGGCAACGTTAAATTCAGAGGGCGCAGTTTGTGGTAGTATTATATTCAGAGGGCGCAGTTTGTGGTAGTATTATATTCAGAGGGCGCAGTTTAAGGTAGTATTATATTCAGAGGGCGCAGTTTGTGGTAGTATTATTAGAGATGAGCGAACTTACAGTAAATTTGATTCGTCACAAACTTCTCGGCTCGGCAGTTGATTACTTATCCTGCGTAAATTAGTTCAGCCTTCAGGTGCTCCAGTGGGCTGGAAAAGGTGGATACATTCCTAGGAAAGAGTCTCCTAGGACTGTATCCACCTTTTCCAGCCCACGGGAGCACCTGAAAGCTGAACTAATTTATGCAGGAAGATTCATCAACTGCCCAGCCGAGAAGCTTGTGACGAGTTGAATTTACTGTAGTTCGCTCATCTCTAAGTATTTTATTCAAAGGGCGCAGTGGGTGGTAGTATTATATTCAGAGGGTACAGTATGTGGCGGTATTATATTCAGGGGTACAGTATGTGGCAGATTTATATTCAGGGGTACAGTATGTGGCAGATTTATATTCAGAAGGTACAGTATGTGGCAGATTTATATTCAGAGGGTACAGTATGTGGCAGATTTATATTCAGAGGGCACAGTGTGTGGTAGTATTATATTCAGAGGGTACAATATGTGGCAGATTTATGTTCAGAGGGCACGTTGTATGGTAGTATTATATTCAGAGGGCGCAGTGGGTGGTAGTATTATATTCAGAGGGTACAGTATGTGGTAGTATTATATTCAGAATGTACAGTGTGTGGTAGTATTATATTTAGAGATGAGTGAACTTACAGTAAATTCGATTCGTCACGAACCTCTCGGCTCGGCAGTTGATGACTTATCCTGCGTAAATTAGTTCAGCCTTCAGGTGCTCCGGTGGGCTGAAAAAGGTGGATACATTCCTAGGAAAGAGTCTCCTAGGACTGTATCCACCTTTTCAAGCCCACGGGAGCACCTGAAAACTGAACTAATTTATGCAGGAAAAGTCATCAACTGCCGAGCCGAGAAGTTCATGACGAATCGAATTTACTGTAAGTTCGCTCATCTCTAATTATATTCAGTGGGTATGGTGTATGGAAGGTTTATAATCAAAGAGTATAGTGTATAGTAATATTATATTTAGAGGATGCAGTGTCTGGCAGGTTTATAATAATAATTGTTTTCATATAGAGGATGAGAATGCGCTGACATAGTGAGGAGACGTCTGGGCGTCACATTCTGCAGAGAGAAGTTTTAGCTGGAACAAGTCCCGGCGGTATGTACCATCTGAATTAGATAAGGAAAGACTATAGAGAAGACGTCACCTGTAGTCACTGATATCATTGTACATTCTCCTCACTATAGAGAAAACGTCACCTATAGTCACTGATACCATTGTACATTCTCCTCTCTATGTCCTATCAGAGCTGTAGTCGCTTGTCAGTTCTACAGTTAGGTCAGTGAAACTACAACTCCCAGCATAACCTCACCACTGCTCAAAGGGGTACTCTACTGGAAAACATTTTTTTTTTTATCAACTGGTGCTACAAAGTTAAACAGATTTGTAAATTACTTCTATTTAAACATCTTAATCCTTCCAGTACTTATTATCTGCTGTATAAGCGATTCACAGGAAGTTAATTTCTTTTTTAATTTCTTTTCTGTCTGACCACAGTGCTCTGTGCTGACACCTCTGTCCATGTCAAGAACTGTCCATAGTAGGAGCAAATCCCCATAGCAAACCTATCCTGCTCTGGACAGTTCCTGACATGGACAGAGGTGTCAACAAATAGCACTGTGGTCAGACTGGAAAGAACTACACAACTTCCTGTGGAGCATACACCAGCTTATAAGTACTGTAAGTATTAAGATTTTAAATAGAAGTAATTAAAAAATCTATTTAACTTTCTGGCACCAGTTGATATAAAAGTAAATGTTTTCCAGTGGAGTACCCCTTTAAGTAATTCTGGGAGCTGTATATTTAAATGGTGAAAACTTCTTTAACACTTTCCCATTCTGTGGCAACTGGTATATCTGATTATTATACTGGAATTTCTCACAATGCGCTACAACAGTGGTGTCTGTCACAACAGGCTAAAAACTTACTGGGGGGCGGTATGGGGGTGACACCATTTTCTACCGCACCGGGTGACACCAACCCTAGCAACGCCACTGGAGGGTACGGTTATGGTTTCAATTAAAGATCTAGTAGGTTATTTGGTTTTGGTTTGGATGTTTTCTAGAAATGTCGCACGCATGCGATATAGAGGAGTCGGCTTCGGTTCTGGAGAATGTGGCCAGGACTTCAGATCAAGCAAGCGTTCCATCATTAAGGGGTTGGACCATTCCTAAGTTGACTGCTGAGCTGGTCAGGAGGGGCATACCATTTTCAGCCTCTGTTCGTAAAGCAGCGTTGTACAGACTGTTGATGGCGGATTCAGCAGGTCACAGCAGTGAGGAGGTGTCAATGAATACACTTCCCACGTCATTGACACAGCTCCCCGCCCTGATTAACAGTATGGCTTCCAACATGAATAATATGCAGTCAAGGGTGGAAGCCCTTGAAAGCAGGAATGCTGCTGCTTTGCCTCCTCCAGCTGTTGCACCAACACCAGCTGTTATACCACCCCCAGCCATGGCACCACCCCCGGCTGGGGCACCACTTCCAGTAATCCCATCTTTTTTTTTCCGAAGTAAATCTTTATTAAGGTTCACATTAAGAAAATAACAATACAACAACTGCGACTTGTCAGAGAGGCACAGATAGCAAACAACAATGTGTCGCCCTTTGGGGTCAGAAATATGGGACAACAGCCATTAACAATCCACCTATGTGTGTGGACTCATTCTAGAAACTTAGATAATCAACATGAGTATAGGGGTTTCTAGGCCATTCAGGCACACATTGGCAAACAAAACAGGTAAGAAACAGAGACACTATATCATTCTTCCCACAGGGGTAGAGGGGACTCGTATGGACGAAGAGGGGAATAAAACTAGGTCAGCGGGAAGGGCTGCGAGGAGTTACCTAACCAAAGGGTCATGGGTATATATCTAACAAGTGTAGATCGCAGACGGACCGACATGTGGTGGTACAAAGGACAAGGACAAAAACAAACAAAAAAGAAGTGAAGTGAGAGGAGAAAGAGAGAGGGGGGAGGGCAAGAAATAGGTAAACAGAATAGGGGGGGGAGAGAAGAAGGTCTAAGGGATGGACGTAGTATACTTCTTGGCGTGGACGGACACCGGGACACCCAGGGCATGAGCGCAGGTACATTGGCAGGACCAAGTGATGTTGGGCTCAACGAAAGGGCCTAGTCACTCGAGTGAAGGGTGACAAAATCAGAGGAAGACAAGAACTCCAACCAGGGCCTCCAAATACTAAGGAACCTATCTAGGCTGTTCCGGGAGTCAGCCAGGAGTTCTTCCATACGGTACAAGTGGGAAACCTCACGAAGCCAGGACGAAAGTGTGGGAGGTGAAGATGATTTCCAGAGCCTGGGAATCACCGTTCTGGTGGCTAGGAGAAGAAAGTGGATAAGCCTCTTTGATGGTGAATGGCCTGGGTCAGGAAGGATGGATAGGAGGAGTGGTTTCGGTGACCTCTCGATACGGTAAGACGTCAATCTATGTATAATCTCAAGTACCTGGGATCAGAACGATGTCAGGGCAGGGCAGTTCAGCCAAATGTGGGTCATGGTGCCACCAGGATTCCCACAACGCCAACATGCGTCAGAGACGTTTGGATATATGCGAGATAATAGAGAGGGAACTCGGTACCATCTCGATATTATTTTATAATTAGTTTCATGTGCTTTACATGAGATTGAAGACCGGTGGCACCATACAAAGGCTTGACGCCACTCCTCCTCAGAGAAAGAGCAGTCCAGTTCCCTCTCCCACGATAGGCAGAAGGGCAAAGGGTCAGTTGTGAAGGCCGTCAGCATGTGGGCATAAAATGTACTAGTGGGCTTGAGTGGCGGGGAGCGGGAAGTGTAGAGATGTTCAAGGGTGGAGAGTTCCCTGTGTAGGGCCAGGTGGGTCTTTTGGGTCACATAAAAGTGAGTCAGCTGGGTGTATTGGAAAATAAGACCAGTCGATGGAGGGGCTCCCCCAAGGAGGTCCGGGAGGAAACGTAAACCATCTCATGTGGTCAAGTCACGTAGTGTGGGTGCATCAAGTCGGTGGAAGGACAGGAAAGACATGGTATCCTGTGCTGGTGGAAAGTCCGGATTGCCAAACAGGGGGGTGAGCGGGCCCGATGGAGCAGTAATCCCATCTTATCCTTCACCACAATATAGCATGCCAGGTATTTCATCATTAATTCCTAATATAGCACCAGCACATTTTATCCTGGCACACATAAAGAAAGATATACTAGATGCGAAAGACGTTAACTTAGCCTCTTTGCTCATAGCTACGCACAATCTTAATGAGAATAAGACAATAGCTTATGGTGACTCATCAGTGGTGCTTAAGTCCAAATATGTCAGATTAAGTAGAAAACTGACACTATCGGAATTCATCATGGCATTCAGTATTTACCGAGACATAATCTGTACTGCCAGGCCTGACAGAATGGAGGAACTTTACCTTTACCTGTATAAAGTCACGGAGTTGAGTCACAAGTATGGTGGCCATACTTTTTACGAGTATCATAAATCATTCTCAGCTAAAGCAGCAGCAGCCTTGAGCCAATTTAATTATGCCATCAGCTGGGCCACCATAGATACGGAAATCTACTGTGATCACTTTGCCGGTCTCAAGGCTCCGGTCTGCGGTAATTGTCAGGCTTCATTTCACACTACCGAATGGTGTGTCTTGGTCAATACTGATATAGAAGCCAATTCGCCTAGCACTTCAGGGGTCAGTCAACCTCGAGGGTCCAAGGTTTCTGGCATGACAGACAAACTGGGCAGACCAATTAGGTATTTGGGTAAGTACCAAATTTGTAACAATTATAATGTTACATCTTGTACTTATAACCAGTGCAGATTATTGCACATATGTACCATCTGCTTTAGAGCGCACCCAAAAACAACCTTCTCTCAGAAATCTGAAAAATCCTGACTAGCAGTAGTGGATACGGTGTTTCTGGGTCGGTTCCTGCAGGACCATCTGGATCAACAATTTGTACGATTCCTTATTACAGGTTTCAAAACTGGTTTTCATGTTGGTTTGGTAGCCCTGCCGGGGGAGACTTTTGAATGTAAAAATGTATTATCAGCATCTGCTGATCCAGTAACAGTAACTACTCTTATCCAAGCAGAAGTGGATAAGGGTTTTGTTATAGGCCCCTTTTCAGAGTCTCCTTTTGAGTCATGGAGGGTTAACCCTATCGGTCTGGTCACAGACAAATTCAATAATAATAATTCAGGCAAATTGATCTATGATTTGTCCGCCCCACATTTTTCTCGGATAGCCAGTTTAAATCCCCTAATTCCTGCTGAAGAATGCGCGCTAAAATATTCTTCCATCGATTAGGCTATTGCCATCATTCTCAGTATGGGGCACGGAGCCTGGTTATCCAAAGCAGACATCTCCAATGCGTTCAAGCTCCTTCCTGTCCTGCCCCAGCTATGGAGATGGCATAGCATCAGATGGCAGAATTAATATTATTTTGCTACAAAGCTGACATTTGGAGCACGCAGCAGCCCATGGCTTTTCAATCGTTTCGCTCAAACATTACACTGGATCTTGGAGAATAGGTTTTCATGTCATCATGTAATTCACTACCTTGATGATTGTTTGCTTATCGAGCCGGCTGACAATTTCCCCAGAGATTTAGACTTGTTACTGGCAGTATTTGAACAACTAAGAGTTCCGGTATCTCCAGCAAAAGTCAAGGGTCCATCCGAAGTCATCACCTTTCTCCGAGTCGTGCTCTATACGCAAAAAATGGAGGCAAGGCTTCCAGAGGTTAAATTGCTCAGAATTAGGGAAGTCATACAAAAAATCAGGGGCAATCCTCATGTTACGAAGGTTGAATTACAGTCTATTGTGGATATGCAAAATTTTGCCATGCGCATCATTCCACAAGGCTGTACCTTCATATATCGCCTTCTCACATTGTTGCCGTAAGCTCCTGCTCAAAACAGCATAATTCACTTTGACTCTAATGCAATGGCAGACTTGGTAATGTGGGAATCTTTTCTAAGTAATTGGAATGGCATTTAATTTTTTATCCCTAAAGTTAGTGATCAATCCCCCATGATATTTTCTGATGCTGCTTCCACTTTGGGCTTTGCTGCAATTTGGAGTACCCATTGGTTCGTGGGTCACTGGCCGGCTAAGATTTCTCAGTTAGAGGGATTTAAGCGCAATTCTGCACTATTCAAACTTTACCCCATTGTTGCGGCAGCTCAGGTGTGTGGTCATGCATGGCAGAAATCAACAGTTTTATTTGTTTCCAACAATGCTGCCACTGTAGACATTTTGCTGAAAGGGAGGTCTAATAATCCAGTCATCATGATGTTAGCTAGACGGTTGATTTGGTTGTCTCTTCATCACCATTTCAATTTCACATGTGCACACATTAGTGGGGTTCAGAACATGGCTGCCGACGCACTTTCTAAACACAACTTTCCCCTTTTCTTTCAGATCATGCCAGAGGCCGATGTCACCGGGGCTCAGCTATCATCTCACCATTTACTCATCCTGAATTAAATGAGCACTTCCGGGCGGCACAGCACCTTATCATTGATTCATTGTCATGCAGTACGCATAAGGTGTACGATATGGCCTGGAGCTCATTTAGTAAATTTAATTTTAAGTATCCAGAGGGCAATATTCATTCAGTGCCATCTGTTTTAGCTTATATTGGGGTTTGCCCTTCTACATGGCATCTTACCCATAACACTAAAAGATTTACTTAGCTGGTATTCAACATCACTTATCGCTAATTGATCCCACTAGTAACTCTGTTTTCCTGACGTTTGGTCAAGGCAGCCTTAAAAGGTGCCCAGAAGAACAAAGTGCCACAAAAGCCTACTCGTCAGCCTATATCAGGGGAATTATTCAGGGAGTTATATGGTGTATTGGACGCTGCACCTTTTGGTATGCAGAATAGTTTGGTTTTGAAAACCGCCATGTATTTAGGGTACTATGGGTTTCTGTGTCCAGGGGAATTCACATCTAGGATGGTTTCTGGGCAACATTTGAAGGTAAATCAACTGAAGTGTGTCCCTACGCATTGCGAATTATCTTTAGTGGACACAAAGACAACCCTACCAGGGTAGGTCGTCACTGTACGTTATTTCCCCACAACGCATAAATGGTGCCCAGTCAAAGTACTTGATGATTTGTTTCTTAAGTGCTCTTTTGTTAATCCAGAAGCCCCTTTGTTGTTATTTAATGGTAAAGCACTAACCACGGCTACTCTTGTTAAACATTTACGCACCCTCGTCAGATCCTTAGGTGGTGACCCCTCAGCCTTGTCGGGTCATTCATTCCATATCGGTGCCACAGCCGCAGCCTCACGGAATGGAGTCCCAGTACACATTATTAAGAAACTGGGTCGTTGGAGATCAGGATGTTTCATGAGATACATACCTAACCTTCGCCAAGAGATTGCTAATGCATTTCAGTCTTTAGTTCTGTGATTGCTTTCTGTTAATAAACAAGATTGTTTACATTTGGGTTTTGCCCTCTTCTTTCAGGTATACTCCATATGCTGCGGTTATGGCACAACTCAAACCGCTATTAATGTTATGGTTAGCTGGTATCTTTAGGTTTAGTTTAGGTAGGTACGCATGTCGAGGCACGAGCACCGAACACAAGTGTTAAGGCTAACATAGTTAACCTGATTTTGTGGGAGGGGCGGTGTGGCTTTAAGAACTTGTGGTTACTCACAGCCAGATGCCGCGGGTTCTTTGCCCCCACCCTCCCCTTTTTTCACTTTAAACTCCACAGGGTATGCCCTCTTCTTTCAGGTAAACTCCATACGCTGCGGTTATGGCACAACTCAAACCGCTATTAATATTATGGTTAGCTGGTATCATTAGGTTTAGTTTAGGTAGGTACGCATGTCGAGGCACGAGCACCGAACACAAATATCAAATTATGTCGCTCACCCTTACAGGGGTTTAACCTTAGCCCCACAAGTCTCTGTACCAACTTCAGTAATTCCCGTATCAACTAACCACTCGGGACGTAAGGATCTTGCCGACCAAATACACAGTGATCTGGCTACATACATGGCTGGGGCTGGGATGGTGGCTAGGAGTAGGGCTGGGGCTGAGAGTAGGGCTGGGGCTGGGAAGATGGCTGGTGGTGTGGCTGGGGATAGGTCTGGGGGTGGGACGGGGGGATGGGGGTTTGCAAGGAGTTCCATCATCTTATTGGTGGTCATTTGCCTAAACTCAAATTGCCTCTCAATCGTTAATTGCTCCATCGGAATGGCCAAAGAGTTGAGATAAGCTTGACTGGGAGATGGGTGGCTTGTTGACAGCACCGCCCCCTCCTGCTGTCGAACAAATCTGGTCACCTTATCTCTTAAACCAGTCATCTGCTGGTCCAATCTTATCAGGGCGTCTTGCGACACCCTGATAAGATCCTCTAGGTCCTTCTGACGTCTCCTACCCGATCTCATCTGTTGGACCACCGAACCCCAACCAGCAGAGATGGATGTGGAGGATGATCCAACAGATGAGGTTTCGGGTAGGGGAGCATGGCGCGATTGAGAGGCAACTTGTTCCCCTGTACCACTAGCCAATTCTCCAGCTTCTAAGATGATTTGCCTCTCTCGAACATTGGAAGAAGTCCTAGAAGAAATAAAATAAAAATATTAGGATATGCACATGAAAAAGATATGAATCAATAATAAAAAAAAGTTAAATACTTACTTCCTCATATCCGTACATTTGCAAAGGAAACATAATTGTTCCATGTATGTGTACGGCCGCTTGAGGACAGTGCCTGACCCACTAGCTGTCTTTGCCTCCGCTGCAACATCTCTTATAAATCTGTCACGGAATGAGGACCATCTACACTTAATTTGATCCCCTGGTGATAAAATAAGAAAACATTAATAACATAAAGGGTATTTTTGTCTTCACATTTTTTTGAAAAATATTTACCAAAACTTTGCTTTTGCCAGTCTTCCAACTCCTCCCATACGCAATTGCCTCTCTCAACAATGGCTATAATATATCCTCCCATAGCCTTCTGGTAGCTGTGTGATTTGTATGTTGTGGATCTGTCTGATCCAATAGGGCAGGATGCGCATGAACCATTTGTATTAACAGTTCTCTGTCAATTACTATTTTTTTGTACAGGTTTGTACAGTCCTGCCCCCGGTAGTGACCTGTATGCATAAAAAAATTATTTATTATTATTTATACATGTTGGCCCAAGATTGGTTCACAAATTCAGGACAATGTCATAGTGTTGCAGAGAATTTATTTGATTGCCCTAGAGATATGAACATATCAAGGACCAACAATTGAAATCCATAATAGAAAGAATATAAAGTTATACTCACAGATCCACCACGTCTGCCAAGACTACCTCTTCCACGGCCCCTTCCACGGCCTTGTGTCATTGGAGCCGGTTGCTGGGGTGCTTCCATTTCCACATTTTGAATTTGTTGTTGTTGCTGCTGTTGCTGTGATGGAACTGGCTGACTGATTTTTTGGGGGGATTAATGCCATATTCAGATCTTGGGGCTGGTGGGTGTCAGTAGCTGTGAACAGAGGCAAAAGTCAAACATAACCATATGCTATACATAGTGAAAAATTTGGAACTCACGGTTTGTAGCTCAGAAACCCTGGTGGTGCTGGAGCTCTGACTTGTCTCCGAGTGTGGGGACTATGTATGAGAAAAAAAAAACATTAACCTCGAAAGAAATAAAAATGAGGGGGTTGACAGTAAAAAGAAGTATACCCGCTTGCAAATTTTCCTCCTCATCTAAATCAAATATTATTTGGTTCTGAAAATGAAAATAAAGTAAAAAAATTGTATGTAGCTGTGTATGTACATATAGTTACAGTATGTACATGTACTTCCACTTTCCCTGATACATTTTTGAGCCCCAATGAATTTTATGCAACTCAAACTAGGAGCAGGAAAAAAAAATATTACAACCTGCATGGGTGCCTCCAGCTGTTGCATAACTACAAATATCAGCAAGACCTTTCATCTGTCCATTGTAGTTATGCAACTGTATGCCACAGGTCATTATGTGAAGACATTGGGGGACATTTATCAAAACCTGGGAATCAAAAATATGCCCAGTTGCCCATAGCAAACAATTGCTTTGCCCTTTTCACAAATGAACGAAGCAATTTGCACAATAGCTATATAAAAGTGCACAAACTGGTATTGAACGAAGAAAGAAAATGAACATATTTAAATATACTTACAGAACGTGTGTGTCCCATGCTGGTTGAAAACTTTGGCGCTCAGACATTGTGACAGTTTTTTATTTATTTTTTATAATACATTATTAAAATACATTATCAATACACCTACCCACTACCTTAACCACCCCCCACTACCTAAACAACCCCCCTATCCCCCATCAACTGCACACCCACTGCATCCAAAATAATTAAACATTGCAAACTATACAGGACATCAAATGTACAGCAAAAAACACTATACACACTCAATCCATGCTGAATCTTTGCCATCCTTGCGCTCACCTTTTGAATTTTGTGCAGGATGATCCACTGGAAACAGATATAGGTGATGATCACTATATTGCTTGCCTTGTGATCATGATTCCCTGGGGGCTGTGTACTTCCTGTAGTGTACTTCCTGATTCATGACACCTCTTCTGAGCATGCTCAGAAGCAAATTGAGGTAAAAAACGAATTGAAAATAACGGGACAAACGGGTACAAACGGGTACATTAAAAGGTAATCCGTTTCCATAGACTTTAATGTTAACTTTAACTAACCTGTTTTTTCCCCCTTATTTTTGACAGGAAAAAATATTGTGCATGGGACAATTTGGCCGTCAAAAATAATGGGTTATAAACATAACGGGTGCAAACGGGTGAAAAAGGGCTGTAAAAAAAACCCATAGAGAGGAATGGGATCCGTTTACAGATCTTTACAACCCGTTTTCAAAATTTGCAAACGGGTTGCATAGCGGGCATTTTTTGACGGGAGCCGGCGGCTGTGTGAACGAGCCCTTAAGATGAATGAACTTTAAATTCAGGGAGTTTAAAATGAGTTTAACCCCTTAAGGACACAGCCAATTTTATTTTTGCATTTTGTTTTTTTCGTACTCACATTCCAAAAACCATAACTCCTTCATATTTCCTTCCACAGACCCAATGCATGACCAATAGTACTTTATAATGACTTTTAGGAAGGCAAAGTTTGATCAACTGAGAGAAGCCCCTAACAATATAAATTGGGATAATATCCTTTAACCTGTTCAGGACCCAGGGCGTAATTTTACGCCCCGACGCCCTGGTACTTAAGGACCCAGGGCGTAAACTTACGCCCTGGCGTTTTCCGGTCCCTGCCACGCGCCGGGCAGAGATCGGAAGCGGATGCCTGCTGAAATCCTTCAGCAGGCATCCAGGGCAAACGCCGAGGGGGGCCATGTAGGGAAATCGCCCTTGCGATCTGCGAGATACCGGGCTGATCGGGTCTCTGGGACCCGACCGCCCGGTAATTTTGCGTGATCCCGGTTGTCACAGACAGCCAGGACCATGCTGGAGGCTAGGAGCGAGGTGGCAAGCCTGTCACCTCCTCCTATTCCCTGCAATTCTTCGGTTAGTTAACCGACCAATCACGGGGGGGGGCGGTTACTTCCTCCCCCCTGCCCGGCCCCTGAAAGTCCGGAGAGGACGGGAGGAAGACCGTAGGACGCGGCGGGGGACGGGGGAGTGCCGGGGACCGGCCCCGGTACTTACCTTGTCCCTGAAGACCCGGATCCCGGCGATGAAGACGGCGGCGACAGGTGAGTTCCTCTTCAGCCGCGATCGGGCCCTTTACAGCAATGCACGTCGCCGTAACGCGACATGCATTGCTGTAATGGGACCCTGTATACTACAACTCCCAGCATGCCCAGACAGCCCTTGGCATCTGGGCATGCTGGGAGTTGCAGTTTTGCAACATCTGGAGGTCCACAGTCTGGAGACCACTGTGCCCTTCCAGATGTTGCAAAACTACACATCCTCAGCATGCCCTTACTGTCCAGGCATGCTGGGAGTTGTAGTTCTGTAACATCTGGCCCTTCAGATGTTGCAGAACTACAACTCCCAGCATGCCTGGATAGTTTTGGCATACTGGGAGTTGTAGTTTTGCAACATTTGGAAGGGCACAGATTGGGAACCACTGTATTAGTGGTCTGCAAACTGTAGTCCTCCAGATGTTGCAAAACTAAAACTCCAAGCATGCTGGGAGTTGTAGTTCGGCAACATCTGGCTCTAAAGATGTTGCCGAACTACTACTCCCAGCATGCCTGAGAATGTTTGGGAGTAGTGGTTTTGCAACAACTGGAGGCACACTGGTTGGGAGACATTGTCTGTTTCCTAACTCAGTGTTTCCCAACCCGTGAGCCTCCAGCTGTTGCTAAACTATAACTACTAGCATGCGCTGATAGACTGTACATGCTGGGAGTTGTAGTTTTACAACAGCTGGAGGTCCCCCCCCCCCCCCGTGAATGTACAGGGTACATTCACATGGGCAGGGGGCTTACAGTGAGTATCAGGTTGCAAGTTTGCGATGCAGCAAATTTTGCGTGGCAGCTCAAACTCGCAGCGGGAAACTCGCTGTAATCCCCTGCCCATGTGACTGTACTCTAAAAACACTACACTACACTACACTAACACAAAATAAAATAAAAAGTAAAAAACACTACATATACACATACCCCTACACAGCCCCCCTCCCCTCCCCAATAAAAATGAAAAACGTCTGGTACGCGACGGTTTCCAAAATGGAGCCTCCAGCTGTTGCAAAGCAATAACTCCCAGTATTGTCGGACAGCCGTTGACTGTCCAAGCATGCTGGGAGTTTTGCAACAGCTGGAGGCACCCTGTTTGGGAATCACTGGCGTAGAATACCCCTATGTCCACCCTTATGCAAATCCCTAATTCAGGCCTCAAATGCGCATGGCGCTCTCACTTTGGAGCCCTGTCGTATTTCAAGGCAACAGTTTAGGGTCACATATGGGGTATCGCCGTACTCGGGAGAAATTTTGTGGGGATTTTTCTCCTTTCACCCCTTATGAAAAGGTGAAGTTGGGGTCTACACCAGCATGTGTAAAAAATAAAAAATTTTACACTAACATGCTGGTGTTGCCCTATACTTTTCATTTTGACAAGAGGTTAAAGGGAAAAAAGCCCCCAAAAATTTGTAATGCAATTTCTCCCGACCATGGAGATACCCCATATGTGGGCATAAAGTCCTCTGGGGGCGCACAACAAGGACCAGAAGGGAGAGTGCATCATGTACATTTGAGGTGATTTGCACAGGGGTGGCTGATTGTTACAGCGGTTTTGACAAACGCAAAAAAAAAAAAACACACATGTGACCTCATTTCGGAAACTACACCCCTCACGGAATGTAATGAGGGGTGCAGTGATAATTTACACCCCACTGGTGTCTGACAGAGCTTTGGAACAGTGGGCTGTGCAAATAAAAAATGTTGTACAGCCCACTGTTTCAAAGATCTGACAGACACCAGTGGGGGGTAAATGCTCACTGTACCCCTTGTTACGTTCCTCAAGGGGTCTAGTTTCCAAAATGGTATGCCATGGGGGGTAATTTTGCTGTCCTGGCACCATAGGGGCTTCCTAAATGCGACATGCCCCGAGCAAAATTTGCTCTCAAAAACCAAATATGACTCCTTCTCTTCTGAGCATTGTAGTTCGCCCGTAGTGCACTTCAGGTCAACTTATGGGGTACCTCCATACTCAGAAGAGATGGGGTTACAAATTTTGGGGGGGTATTTTCTGCTATTAACCCTTGCAAAAATGTGAAATTTGGGGGGAAACACATTTTAGTGAAAAAAATTATATATTTTTTTTACATATGCAAAAGTCGTGAAACACCTGTGGGGTATTAAGGCTCACTTTATTCCTTGTTACGTTCCTCAAGGGGTCTAGTTTCCAAAATGGTATGCCATGTGGGGGGTTTTTGCTGTTCTGGCACCATAGGGGCTTCCCAAATGCAACATGCCCCCCAAAAACCATTTCAGAAAAAGTACTCTCCAAAATCCCCTTGTCGCTCCTTCGCTTCTGAGCCCTCTACTGTGCCCGCCGAACACTTTTACATAGACATATGAGGTATGTGCTTACTCGAGAGAAATTGGGCTACAAAAATAACAATACAATTTCTCCTTTTACCCTTTGTAAAATTTAAAAAATTTGGTCTACAAGAACATGCAAGTGTAAAAAATGAAGATTGTGAATTTTCTCCTTCACTTTGCTGCTATTCCTGTGAAACACCTAAAGGGTTAAAATGCTGACTGAATGTAATTTTGAATACTTTGGGGGTGCAGTTTTTATAATGGGGTCATTTGTGGGGTATTTCTAAGAAGAAGACCCTTCAAATCCCCTTCAAACCTGAACTGGTACCTGAAAAATTGTGATTTTTGAAATTTTGTGAAAAATTGGAAAATTGCTGCTGAACTTTGGAGCCCTCTGGTGTCTTCCAAAAGTAAAAACTTGTCAATTTTATGATGCAAACATAAAGTAGACATATTGTATATGTGAATTAGTTACATAGTTAGTATGGTTGAAAAAAGACATACGTCCATCAAATCCAACCAGGGAATTGAAGGGAAGGGTGTAAGGGGATAAGGAAAAGGGATGTAGTTTTATAATTCTGCATAAGCATTAATGTTATTTTGTTCCAGGAATGTATCTAACCCTGTTTTAAAGCTGTTAATTGTTCCTGCTGTGACCAGTTCCTGAGGTAGACTGTTCCATAAATTCACAGTCCTCACGGTAAAGAAGGCGTGTCGCCCCTTTAGACTAAACCTTTTCTTCTCCAGACGGAGGGAGTGGCCCCTCGTCCTTTGGGGGGGTTTAACCTGGAACAGTTTTTCTCCATATTTTTTGTATTGGCCATTTATATACTTATATACGTTTATCATATCCCCCCTTAAACGTCTCTTCTCAAGACTAAACAATTGTAACTCCTTTAATCGCTCCTCATAGCTAAGATGTTCTATGCCCCATATTAGTTTAGTCGCGCGTCTCTGCACCCTTTCCAACTCCGCAGTGTCCCTTTTATGAACAGGCGACCAAAACTGAACAGCATATTCCAGGTGAGGCCGTACCAATGCTTTATAAAGGGGGAGTATTATGTCCCTGCCCCTCGAGTCCATGCCTCTTTTTATACATGACAATATCCTGCTGGCTTTGGAAGCAGCAGCCTGACATTGCATGCTATTCTGTAGTCTGTGATCTACAAGTACACCCAGATCCTTCTCTACCAGTGACTCTGCCAGTTTAATCCCCCCCTAAGACATACGACGCATGCAGGTTATTAGTACCCAGATGCATAACTTTACATTTATCCACATTGAACCTCATTTGCCAAGTGGATGCCCAGACACTTAGTCTATCCAAGTCATCTTGTAACTTATGCACATCCTCTATAGACTGTATCGTGCTACAAAGCTTGGTGTCATCTGCAAAGATAGAAACAGAGCTGTTAATACCATCCTCTATATCATTGATAAATAAATTAAACAACAGCGGGCCCAGTACTGAACCTTGGGGTACACCACTAATAACAGGGGACCAATCAGAGTACAAATCATTGACCACCACTCTCTGGGTACGATCCATGAGCCAGTGTTCAATCCAGTTACAAACTAAAGTTTCCAAGCCCAAGGACCTTAACTTACCTGTCAGACGTCTGTGAGGGACAGTATCAAATGCTTTGGCAAAATCGAGAAACACTATATCCACAGCCATTCCTCTGTCAAGGCTTCTACTCACCTCTTCATAAAAGCAAATTAGATTGGTTTGACAACTTCTGTCCTTAGTAAACCCATTCTGGCTATCACTTATAATACTATTATCCCCTATGTATTCCTGTATGTAATCCCTTATAAGTCCTTCAAACAATTTACCCACAATGCACGTTAGACTTACCGGTCTATAATTGCCTGGCGAAGACCTAGAGCCCTTCTTGAAGATTGGTACCACATTTGCCTTGCGCCAGTCCCTTGGCACAATACCAGACACCAGAGAATCTCTAAATATCATGAACAAGGGTACAGATATTACTGAACTTACCTCTCTAAGAACTCTTGGGTGTAGTCCATCCGGCCCTGGAGATTTGCTTACATTTACTTTACTTAACTTACCTTGTACCATCTTTACATTAAGCCAGTTCAATACATTATATGATGTGTTACCAGCACTGACCTGGCCAATGTCAGCTCCTTTTTCCATAGTGTATACAGAACTAAAGAACCCATTCAGTAGCTCCGCCTTCTCTTGATCACCCGTGACCACCTCCCCATTATCATTATTAAGGGTTCCTACATGCTCTGTCCTTGTTTTTTTTTGTATTTATATATCTAAAAAAATATTTAGGATTAGTTTTGCTTTCTTTGGCCACCTGTCTCTCATTTTTAATTTTTGCTGTTTTTATTACATTTTTACAGATTTTATTAAGCTCCTTGTACTGTTTAAATGTTATAGCTGACCCATCAGATTTTAATTTTTTGAAGGCTATTTTTTTGTTGTTTATTGCATTTTTAACCTCATTTGTCAGCCATGTAGGATTTAGTTTTAATCGTTTATATTTGTTCCCCTTTGGTATATATTTAGCTGTATAGTTATTTAGAGTTGATTTAAAGATGTCCCATTTACCTTCTGTATCAGTAAAAAAAAATGATTTGGAATATCCATTTTCCTTACAAGCAGAGAGCTTCAAAGTTAGAAAATGCAAAATTTTTCATCAAATTTTGGGATTTTTCACCAAGAAAGGATGCAAGTTACCACAAACTTTTACCACTATGTTAAAGTAGAATATGTTACGAATAAACAATCTCGGAATCAGAATGATAACTGAAAGCATTCCAGAGTTATTAATGTTTAAAGTGACAGTGGTCAGATGTGCAAAAATGGCCGGGTCCTAAGGTGTAAAATGGCTGGGTCCTTAAGGGGTTAATGTCTATCCTCAGTAGACACTAAATTTAAAATATCCTAAATTCTTACTGTAAGAGGTACCTACCTTATATGAATAAAAGGGTCAGGAATAGGAGAAAACCAATGTGGATGAATGAAAATGTTAAGGGGGCAATAAATGACAAAGAAAGGCATTTGAGCTAGTAAAAAAGGACAGCAGTGTAGGAGCATAAATAAGCTATAGAGAAAAAAAAAGTAAAATATGTAAAAAAAGAGAGAGTAAAACTAACCACAAAATGTTCTTTAACTGTATAAATAGTAAAAAATGTTAAAATTAAAGTGTAAGCCTTTTATAAAGGGATTAGTAAGAAATTACAGCAGCTGCTGCCAAGGAAAATAAAATCATGGGGTGCATCAAAGGGGCATAGATACCTGTGACAAGGAAATAATTCTACCACTGTACAAATCACTAGTCAGACCACACATGGAATACTCTGTACAGTACTGGGTACCAGTATACAAGAAATATATATTTGAGCTGGAGAGGGTTCAAAGACGTGCAACCAGGGTAAAACGGGGAATGGGAGGACTACAGTACCCAGAAAGATTATCAGAATTATAGTTAATTGGTATAGAAAAGAGATGGCTTAGAGACGACCAAATAACTATGTATAGATATATCAGGGGACGGTACAGAGATCTCTCCTATGACCTATGTATACCCAGGACTATATCTATAACAAGGGGACACCCTCCATGTCTAGGGGAAAGAAGGTTTCTACACCATCACAGATGGGAGTTCTTTACTTTAAAAGCAGTAAGACTGTGCAACTCTCTTCCAGAGGAGGTGGTCATGGTGAACTCAGTAAAAAAAAGTTCTAAAGGGGTCTGGATGCATTTCTGATGAGTTATAACATTACAGGTTATGGATACTAGATTCATAGGGGCAGAATGTTGATCCAGGGATTTATTCTGATTGCAATATTAGAGTCTGGAAGGAATTTTTACCAGAGCTGTAGCTAGCTCCTTTTGCGCCCGGGGCAAGGCTAGAAAGTTGAGGGTAATCTTTTGTGTCGTGATCTGTAGTTTTTATCGGAACTACTTATGTTCAGACGTAACTTTTTGATCGCCTTATAAAAAAAATTCTCACATGAAGTGCAAACAAATTTGCAATTCTGGAATTTTTTTTTACATTTACGCCATTCACCGTACAGTTTAATTACCGTATTTATCGGGGTATACCACACACAGGCCTATAACACTCACCCTCATTTTACCAAGGATATTTGTGTAAAAAAAGTTTTTTATCCAAATATCCTTGGTAAAATGAGGGTGCGTGTGTGTGCATTCGTATACCCCGATACACTGTTTCTGACCCCACAGAAGCCCCCGGGAAAGGCAGGGGGAGAGAGGCCGTCGCTGCCTGCTTCTCTCCTACTGCCTTTCCTGGGGTCTAGAGCCCTGCTGCCGCCGCTTCTCTCCCCCTGGCTATCGGCGCCACTGCCGGCGCCGCTGCCCCATTGCCTCCCCCATCCCCGGTTTTATAATTACCTGTTGCCGGGGTCGCATCCGTGCTGCTTCTGGCTCCGGTGTGGCATCTCCTGCGTCACTGCGAGGCGCAATGACGCGTGACGTCACTCGTCATTGCATAGTGCAGCACATAGCAACAACGCAGAAGACGCTACACCGGAGCCAGAAGCAGCGCGGACCTGACCCCGGCAACAGGCAATTATAAAACCGGGGATGGGGGGGGCAATGGGGCAGCAGTGCCGATAGCCAGGGGGAGAGAAGCGGCGGCAGCAGGGCTCTAGACCCCAGGAAAGGCAGGGGGAGAGAAGCGGGCAGCGAAGGCCTCTCTCCCCCTGCCTTTCCTAGGGGGTCCTGCGGGGTCAGAAAAAACGGGGATGGGGGAGGCAATGGGGCAGCGGCGCCGGCAGTCTCTGGACCCCTGGATAGGCAGGGGCAGAGAATCGGGCAGCGACGGCAGGTCTCTGGACCTGCAAAAGCCGCTGCAGTTCATTGATTTAAAGCAATTGAACTGCAGCGGCTTATCGGCGTATAACACGCCGATAGACTTTAGGCTAAAAAATTTTGCCTAAAAAATGCGTGTTATACTCCGATAAATACGGTAACATCATATTTTAATAGTCTGGCCATTTCCACATGCATGGATACTACTTATGTTTATTTTTGTTTACATTATTTTTGTTTAAAAAATGGGAAACTTTTATTAGGAAAGAGGCTTATTCACATAGATACACACTTTAAAAAATATTTTACTCACTATTTTTCAGTCTTCATAGAGAATTATATATTTTATTTACTGCATTTTATTTGCTGGAAGTTGTATTTAGTTTCTTAGGGGCTCTAAGAGTTTAATGGGACCACTGTGTTGGTTGAGACAGTTTGAGACATATAGCTCAGGTGGCCGTGGTTATAATATGATAGTTTGGAGGGCACTTGGAGCGCTGGAGACCTTCTTTTAGTGCCCACGCTGAAATCCTGTGCGCTGATATTATTATTATTATATTATTACCTGCGGGAAGCTTCAAGTACGGCACAACACGGTGTATGTGGCTGAGTCTCACTGAAGCTTTGGTTTGTATTCTAAAGTGTTAACATCTGAGAAGTTTTATACGCAGAAGTTTAAAAAGCAGGAGTTGTAAGCAGGACCCTCTGTAACTGTAAGTATTACACTCCCTTGATAAAAGTAGTTTTTCTTAATAGTTAATAACAGCTGTTTGTCACCAAGGATATGGACAGCAGGATTGGAGGTTTTCTTCAGTGCACATTGTGCCACATGTATACATCTCTGGAGCAGCAGCTTCAGGGTGAATACTGCTGTGACAAATGTGAGCATGTTGACCACCTGGAAGCTCGTATTAGAGATCTAGAGGAGCAAAATGCAACATTGAGGCCGATTGACAATCTTGAAAGGAGCAGACTGCTTACAGAGCAAGCAGTTAGTGGGGTAGAAATGGAGGTGTGAGAAACTAGCCAGGAGGCCCAAGTAGAGAGCTGGGTTAATGTAGTTAGAGGGACTGGAAAGGGGGCAAGGAAAAGGAAGGTCACTTCTGCTTCTGATCTCCCAAGTAAAATTGCCAAGTTGGGTGATGATGCGAGGGTCTCAGTATCAGAGATGGCAACCCTAGTGGATACTGGTCTCCCTAACAGCCGGGGGAACAGCTCAACTAGTAGTGTGGGGGATGGTAACGCAGGTAGGCCAAGACAGTTAGTTGTGGTAGGGGATTCTATAATCAGGAAAACGGATAGAATAATTTGTCGCCAAGACCATCTCAACCGAATGGTTTGCTGTCTCCCTGGTGCCAGGGTTCGGCATGTGGTGGAAAGGGTGGACAAATTACTAGGGGGGGCTGGGGATGACCCAGCTGTCGTGGTCCATGTGGGAACCAACGAGAGAATACATGGTAGGTGGAGGTCCTTGAAGAATAATTAAAAGGAACTAGGTGCCAAGCTGAAGGGAAGGACCTCTAAGGTTGTGTTCTCTGGAATACTTCCTGTGCCATGCGCATCGCAGGAAAGACAGCGGGAGCTTAGGGAGTTAAATGCATGGCTTAAGTCGTGGTGTAAGGGGGAAGGGTTTGGGTTTTTAGAGCACTGGGCTGACTTTTCATTGGGGTACAAACTCTATTCTACGGATAATTTGCACCTGAATGGAAGGGGGTCCGCTGTGCTGGGGGAGAGAATCCTGGAAGGGGTGGCAGAGTATTTAAACTAGTTGAGTGGGGGGAGGATAATAAAGCAAAGAAAGCAGACAGTGGGATGGATAGGTTAGAGAGGGGTCAGGACATAATGGTGGGTGGAGAGGAGTCCTGTGGGGGGAGGTTAAGAGCAGTGGATAAGGAGATCCATGGGTTACAAACCAGCCATAAAAATAAATGTAGCCCGAAAAATTGTAATCCCAATAATTCAAAAATTCCATTAGCCCCAATAACTCAATAACTACAATAAGCCCCATTGACTCAAAAAATCCCATTAGCCCCAATAACTTAAATAATAACGTTAGACCCAATTACGCAAAAAATCCCATTAGCCCCAATAACTTAAATAATAACGTTAACCCCAATAACTCAGAAAATCCCATTAGTGAGACTATATGTGTAAAACTTAATGGAAATGTAAAGTGTATGTTCACAAATGCCAGAAGCCTAGCAAATAAAATGGGGGAGCTTGAGGCCTTGATACTGGAGGAACATATTGATATAGTTGGGGTCACTGAGACATGGCTGGACTCCTCGCATGACTGGGCTGTTAATCTGCAGGGGTTTACATTGTTTTGCAAGGACAGAATGAACAGAAAAGGTGGTGGAGTCTGTCTGTATGTAAGAAGTGGTATGAAAGTCAGTGTGAACGATGCCATAGTGTGTGATGATTCTGAGGATGTGGAATCATTGTGGGTAGAATTACAAAAGGAGGGAAATATTGAAAAAATAGTATTTGTTGTAATCTACAGACCCACTAATATCACTGAAGAGATAGAAGGTCGGCTGTATAAACAAATAGAGATGACCGCTCGGGCAGGTACAGTGGTAATAATGGGAGATTTTAACTATCCAGATATAGATTGGGGCCGGGGGCTGGCTAAAACTACAAAGGGGAGAAAATTCCTAAATTTATTGCATCATAATTATATGGGCCAGTTTGAGGAGGACCCAACAAGAAGTGATGCCCTGTTGGATCTGATCATTTCCAACAACGCAGAGCTGGTTGGTAATGTAACTGTGCGGGAAAACCTTGGTAATAGCGACCACAATATAGTTACTTTTGACTTAAAATGTAGAAAACAAAGACAGACGGGGAAGGCAAAAACATATAACTTTAAAAAGGCAAATTTCCCTGGGCTGAGAGCTGCACTACAGGACATAGACTGGGGGGAGGTGTTCTCAAATACTGATACAGAAGGTAAATGGGACATCTTTAAATCAACTCTAAATAACTATACAGCTAAATATATACCAAAGGGGAACAAATATAAACCATTAAAACTAAATCCTACATGGCTGACAAATGATGTTAAAAGAGCAATAAACAACAACAAAAATTGCCTTCAAAAAATTCAAATCTGATGGGTCAGCTATAACATTTAAACAGTACAAGGAGATTAATAAAATCTGTAAAAATGTAATAAAAACAGCAAAAATTCAAAATGAGAGACAGGTGGCCAAAGAAAGCAAAACTAATCCTAAATATTTTTTTAGATATATAAATACAAAAAAAACCAAGGACAGAGCATGTAGGACCCCTTAATAATGATAATGGGGAGGTTGTCATGGGCGATCAAGAGAAGGCGGAGATACTTAATGGGTTCTTTAGTTCTGTATATGCTAGGGAGAAGGAGCTGACATTGGACAGGTCAGTGCTGGTAACACATCATGTAATGTACTGAACTGGCTTAATGTAAAGATGGTACAAGGTAAGTTAAGTAAAGTAAATGTAAGCAAATCTCCAGGACCGGATGGACTACACCAAAGAGTTCTTAGAGAGGTAAATTAAGGAATATCTGTACCCTTGTTCATGATATTTAGAGATTCTCTGGTGTCTGGTATTGTGCCAAGGGACTGGCGCAAGGCGAATGTGGTACCAATCTTCAAGAAGGGCTCTAGGTCTTCGCCAGGCAATTATAGACCGGTAAGTTTAACGTGCATTGTGGGTAAATAGTTTGAAGGACTTATACGGGATTACATACAGGAATACATAGGGGATAATTGTATTATAAGTGATAGCCAGCATGGGTTTACTAAGGATAGAAGTTGTCAAACCAATCTAATTTGCTTTTATGAAGAGGTGAGTAGAAGCCTTGACAGAGGAATGGCTGTGGATATAGTGTTTCTGGATTTTGCAAAAGCGTTTGATACTGTCCCTCATAGACGTCTGACAGGTAAGTTAAGGTCTTTGGGCTTGGAAACTTTAGTTTGTAACTGGATTGAACACTGGCTCATGGATCGTACCCAGAGAGTGGTGGTCAATGATTCGTACTCTGATTGGTCCCCGGTTATTAGTGGTGTACCCCAAGGTTCAGTACTGGGCCCGCTGTTGTTTAATTTATTTATCAATGATATAGAGGATGGTATTAACAGCTCTGTTTCTATCTTTGCAGATGACACCAAGCTTTGTAGCACAGTACAGTCTATAGAGGATGTGCATAAGTTACAAGATGACTTGGATAGACTAAGTGTCTGGGCATCCACTTGGCAAATGAGGTTCAATGTGGATAAATGTAAAGTTATGCATCTGGGTACTAATAACATGCATGCATCGTATGTCTTAGGGGGGATTAAACTGGCAGAGTCACTGGTAGAGAAGGATCTGGGTGTACTTGTAGATCAAAGACTACAGAATAGCATGCAATGTCAGGCTGCTGCTTCCAAGGCCGGCAGGATATTGTCATGTATAAAAAAGAGGCATGGACTCAAGGGACAGGGACATAATACTCCCCCTTTATAAAGCATTGGTACGGCCTCACCTGGAATATGCTGTTCAGTTTTGGTCGCCTGTTCATAAAAGGGACACTGTGGAGCTGGAGAGGGTGCAGAGATGTGCTACTAAACTAATATGGGGCATGGAACATCTTAGCTATGAGGAGCGATTAAAGGAGTTACAATTGTTTAGTCTTCAGAAAAGACGTTTAAGGGGGGATATGATAAATGTATATAAGTATATAAATGGCCCATACAAAAAATATGGAGAAAAAATGTTCCAGGTTAAACCCCCCCAAAGGACGAGGGGCCACTCCCTCCGTCTGGAGAAGAAAAGGTTTAGTCTAAAGGGGCGACACGCCTTCTTTACTGTGAGGACTGTGAATTTATGGAACAGTCTACCTCAGGAACTGGTCACAGCAGGAACAATTAATAGCTTTAAAACAGGGTTAGATACATTCCTGGAACAAAATAACATTAATGCTTATGCAGAATTATAAAACTACATCCCTTCCCCGTATCCCCTTACACCCTTCCCTTAAATTCCCTGGTTGGACTTGAGGGACGTATGTCTTTTTTCAACCATACTAACTATGTAACCATGTGCTGCAAAGAGCTAAAAAATAAGGTGCACATTATCAAATCACATAACACTGAAGAAATTTTCCAACCGAAATACAGACTGACGTGCCAATCAGCCTATGTGGTTTCCCTGATAGATTGTGTCTGCAGCCTTCAGTACATGGGTAGGATGACACAACCCCTGCACTGCCGTATCAACAAGCACCGACAAAATATCAAAAATAAATTTCTATTGCATGGACTCTCAAGGCACTGTGCCAATACACATTCAGAAAACATGGATCCAGTCAGAATTACCCCGATCAACCACGTTCTGGGCTACAACTCCATTAGATTCGAACTCCTAAAAAACGGGAGGTCTATTGGATGTTTAAGCTTGGCACAGTTAACCCAAAAAAGTTAAATGAAATGGTTGAAACTATCATCTAAAGTTTTACTCCTTCCTCTGACCTATCCCCTCCCCCCCCCTCTTACCACATATTACTTATGCCCCCCCTTCCATATTACTCAGCCATTTCAAGTTATCCTTCCCTGCAAAGGGCTCAACCCCACTGATTCATGTCATGCATTCTTACATGATCGCGATCTAGTGGACACAATAGAAATAATGTTACTGCCATCTTCAAACAATGTTGCTACTTACATCACTTACTTACTATTTTGTCCTGTACTTTTATCCTATTCCTATTTGATCCTACTTGATCGTGATTCAGTGGACACAATAGAACTAATGTTACTGCTACAATGTGGCTGCTTAAATCACTTACCTACCCAATCGTCCTGCACTCATGGTGCGCCTGCTCCGGGTCCCGGGCCCGCAGGGGGCCCCCGTCACATTCGGGACATCCCTGTGTCCCGAAAAATCTTTTCACGACACAAGGATGTCCCCGCAGTCACCTCTCTGTGGCGGCCCCCGCCAGGAGGTGGCGCACGCAGGGACGTCACTGACGTCCCATGCGTGCACCCATAGATGAAAAGCAGAGCGGAGCATCGTCGAGGACGCGCGCTCATGGTAAGTAACCAGCGGCACGTCATCTTCAGTGTTCCGACCTCCACTCCTATGGTCCCGGGACCTACTGCTATGGCCCATAGGCCATAGCAGTAGATCGTGACTCTGGTCCGCGGACCAGTAGAGCGGTGGCCGGAACACTGAAGTGGGGGCAGTAAACAGGCATACAGCCTCCAGCCATACACTGTCTATGGCTGAAGGCTGTATGTCTGTTGGGGAACTGTACTGCACCTAATGTGGGGGAACTATACTGCGCTTAATGTGGGGAACTATACTACACCTAATGTCGGGGAACTATAATGCACCTAATGTGGAGGAACTATACTGCACCTAATGTGGAGGAACTATACTGCACCTAATGTGGGGGAACTATACTGCACCTAATGTGGGGGACTATACTGCACCTAATGTTGGGGAACTATACTGCCCCTAATGTGGGGGAACTATACTGTGCCTAATGTGAGGAGCTATACTGCACCTAATGTGGGGAACTATACTGCACCTAATGTGGGGGAACTATACTGCACCTAATGTGGGGGAACTATACTGCACCTAATGTGTAGAACTATACTGCACCTAATGTGGGGGAACTATAGTGCACCTAATGTGGGGGAACTATAGTGCACCTGATGTTGGGGAACTGTACTGCACCTAATGTTGGGGAACTGTACTGCACCTAATGTTGGGGAACTGTACTGAACCTAATGTGGGGGAACTGTACTGCACCTAATGTGGGGGAACTGTACTGCACCTAATGTGGGGGAACTGTACTACACCTAATGTAGGGGAACTGTACTGCACCTAATGTGGGGGAACTGTACTGGACCTAATGTGGGGGAACTGTACTGCACCTAATGTGGGGGAACTGTACTGCACCTAATGTGGGGGAACTGTACTGCATCTAATGTGGGGGAACTGTACTGCACCTAATGTGGGGGAACTGTACTGCACCTAATGCGGGGGGAACTATACTGCACCTAATGTGGGGGAACTGTACTGCACCTAATGTGGGGGAACTGTACTGCACCTAATGCGGGGGAACTGTACTACACCTAATGCGGAGAACTATACTGCACCTATGGCGGGGAAACTGTACCTAATGTGGGGGAACTATACTGCGCCTAATCTGGGGGAACTGTCGGGGGGGGGGGGGGGGCATCATAATGAAGTGCTCCGTTTTCTAGGCAGCCTTAATCTGGCCCTGATCTGGGGTACACTTATTACCCAATCATTTATACCAAAATTTGCTATTTCTGCCCAGTGTCCTTGCATAGGGCCATACTAGACCCATCATTTAAAACACAATCCCGCAGATCCGGCAATATCTGCATCATTCAAGTTAATGCCACTGACTGACGACCGGAGGCCATAACGGCACGTATTATGACCATACCATCCCGCGAACTCCCAGGGAGGTTACCAAACTGAAGACTCCAAGCACACAAATACAAATGAGCCCAATCTATAATATGTGCGCATGATAATATCAGCGCAAAGGATTTCAGCGTGGGCACTAAAAGAAGGTCTCCAGCGCTGCAAGTGCCCTCCAAACTATCATATTATAACCACGGCTGCCTGAACTAAATGTCTCAAACTGTCTCAACCAACACAGTGGTCCCATTCATCTCTTAGGACCCCTATGAGACCCACAGTACAAACTACAAGCGAGCATCTGCTAATCCGGCAAGAATATCGCTGCATCAATTCAGCGCGTTTACCTCACTGGTTACTCATTGCCGGCTGAAGGATCCGTTACAGCATATAGTGCTGGAGTACAAATCAATGCTTACAAACATCACCACGGCTGACAGATGCCAGCCGCAACGAACTATTACTCTTAGTTTTGTTCCGGCCGATGTGTCTGGAACAGTGCACAGCGCAATACGCTGCAGTATGATTAATAAAAAGATTACAGATGTCAGACAGAATATACTCCACTACAAGCATCTGTAATACCTGTAACATAGTATATTATTAGTATATTATTAGCTCTTCTCTCATGTTATGCAAATGAATGTTTTAATGATTATGCAAATTACCTGTTCCAGTGACCTGATAATTCTACTCTGAAGGTGTATATTTAAACCACTGCAAACGTACATCTGTAATACTTTATGCCTGACGAAGAACACGGCACCAATAAAAGCCAAAATGTTTTTAAGAAATATTTTTGGCACATTGGTTTCGTCAAGGATTTGGCGCCATCTAATTCGTCCTTATTTTTTCCAAATTACCATAGGCTGTATCAGGGCATGCTGGGTGTTGTAGTTACTATCTTCAACTCCCAGCATTCCTTGACACAGCCTATGGCTCTGCAGCTGACACGAACCAAAATTAGAACTCACAGCATGTAGCACCATAACCTACACTAGCTGCAGAGCCATAGAATAGATCAAGGAATGCTGGGAGTTGCAGTTACTAACTACAACACCCAGCATGCCCCGATTCATTATGTGCAACTGTCCCAAATATAAACCTTAATTTATATTTCTCCTTATGTTCTTTTAACATTTGTCTACCACTGCCTGGCCCCAAACTTACCCCTTGTTCCTTATGTAGTGGCAGTCTGGCGGGTGCACTATGCAGGGATAGAGGCAAAATCACCGCTGCACTCCTCTCCAGTGCAGACTCCTTGCTAAAGTTGCGTCTATACTAGCTGCCCCTATGCTGGTAAAGGGGCCGGTGATTAGCGCCAGGGCGTTTTGGCATGCACCCTTGGGGGGGGGGGGGGGGGGGAGAGTATGGTGAGTATAAAGGGGGCGGGATTCTGGTGGTGCAATTTAGTGCAGGTGTCCAGAAGCCACCAAAAATTATTAATAAAATTAGATAGCACAACTGGCAGCAACGGGCCCCCCAAGACACATGTCAGTCCGCCCTGTGTACGAAAAATACATACACACATCATGCATACACATATCATACATACACCCGCCACTGTCCCCACATCATACATTACATACATATACACATCATACATGCATATCATGCATATACATACACCTGCCACTGCCCCCCCCCCACATTATACATTACATACATACACACATCATACATACACATATCATAATGAATTAAAGACAGATATAGCAATTCCGAGCACAGCCAGCGTAACACAGCCGGTACCCTTTAGTGCCGTGCTTCATTCAGACCTCAACCACGGTAAATGCTGGTATACGGTCGGTGCTATCTATGATGCACATAACGCAATGTAAATATGTCCAGAAAAAATAAAGATGCACTCACCACGTCTTATTGCCGGTAACTTCAATTTATTGCAGTGTAGTTTCCAGCAAGGGGGCAGCATTCTGGTGGTGCGATTTAGTGCGGGTGGCCAGAAGCCACAAAAAATTTATTAAAAAAATTAGATAGCACAATTGGCAGCAACGGGCCCCACCTGAGACACGTGTCAGTCCGCCCCTGTACAAAAAATACATACACACACATCTTGCATACACATATCATACATACACCCACCACTGTCCCCACATCATACATTACATACATACACACATCATACATATACACACATCACACATACACATCATGCATATACATATACCCGCCGCTGCCCCCTCCCCACATTATACATTACATACATACACACATCATACATACACATATCATAATGAATTAATGAGCAATGCTGAGCACCGCCAGCGTAACACAGCAGGTACCCTTTAGTGCCGTGCTTCATTCAGACCTCAACCACAGTAAATGCTGGCATACGGTCGGTGCTATCTATAACGCACATAGCGCTATGTAAATACGTCCAGAAAGAATGAAGATGCACTCACCACGTCTTATTGCAGGTAACTTAAATTTATTGCAGTGTAGTTTCCAGCAAAGGTCTTGCTGGGAACTACACTGCAATAAATTGAAGTTACCTGCAATAAGACGTGGTCATTGCATCTTCATTCTTTCTGGACGTATACACATATCATACATACACACGCCACTGTCCCCACATCATACATTACATACATACACACATCATGCATACACATATCATACATACACCTGCCGCTGCCTTCCCACATCATACATTACATGCATACACACACATCTTGCATACACATATCATACATACACCCACTGCTCCCCCCCACATCATACATTACATACATACACACATCACACATACACTCACATCATACATATACAACAATCCAACACTGACAGAATCCCATTGGAATTCCACAGGGACATTCTGGCATGTGAAGATACCCTATGAGGGACCCTCAACTGCCTTTCTTCCCTTCTCATCAGTTGTTTGGAATGTCATCAACAGAGAAGGGAAAGTGTGTCATCAGAGTAAGTAGACATAGGCCCCAAAATAATGCAAACATAAAGTTGCCATATGGTATATTTTAAATATTAACTACATTTTTAGAGTTTCTGTTTTAACAGAGACGTTCAAATTTTGAAAATATGTCAATCAACATTTTCCACTAACATTAAATACAATGTGATATGTTGATAATCTTAGAATGAATGGCATTAATAGCATTAACCCCTTAAGGACTCTGGGTTTTTCCGTTTTTGCACTTTCGTTTTTTCCTCCTTACCTTTTAAAAATCCTAACCCTTTCAATTTTCCACCTAAAAATCCATATTATGGCTTATTTTTTGCGTTGCCAATTCTACTTTGCAGTGACATTAGTCATTTTACCCAAAAATGCACGGCGAAACGGAAAAAAAAAATCATTGTGCGACAAAATCGAAGAAAAAATGCCATTTTGTAACATTTGGGGCCTCCGTTTCTACGCAGTGCATATTTCGGTAAAAATTACACCTTATCATTATTCTGTAGGTCCATACGGTTAAAATGATACCCTACTTATATAGGTTTGATTTTGTCGCACTTCTGGAAAAAAATCATAACTACATGCAGGAAAATTTATACGTTTAAAAATGTCATCTTCTGACCCCTATAACTTTTTTATTTTTCCATGTACAGGGCAGTATGTGGGCTAATTTTTTGCGCCGTGATCTGAAGTTTTTATCGGTATGATTTTTGTTTTGATCGGACTTTTTGATCACTTTTTATTCATTTTTTAATGGTATAAAAAGTTAGCAAAAATGCGCTTTTTTTGACTTTGGAATTTTTTTGCGCGTACGCCATTGACCATACGGTTTAATTAATGATATATTTTTATAGTTCGGACATTTATGCACGCGTCGATACCACATATGTTTATTTTTATTTTATTTTACACTGTTTTATTTTTTTTATGGGAAAAGGGGGGTGATTCAAACTTTTATTAGGGAAGGGTTTAAATGACCTTTATTAACACTTTTTTTTTAAATTTTTTTTTGCAGTGTTATAGGTCCCATAGGGACCTATAACACTGCACACACTGATCTCTCATCCTGATCACAGGCGTGTATTAACACGCCTGTGATCAGTGTTATCGGCTCTTGACTGCTCCTGCCTGGATCTCAGGCACGGAGCAGTCATTCGCCGATCGGACATCGAGGAGGCAGGTAAGGGCCCTCCCGGTGTCCTGCCAGCTGTTCGGGATGCCGCGATTTCACCGCGGCGGTCCCGAACAGCCCGACTGAGCAGCCGGGTCACTTTCACTTTCGGTTTAGAAGCGGCGGTCACCTGTATCTTCACATTCTGTATATGTCTGATTGACTTAACCCCTTAAGGACCTAGGGCGTATGGATACGTCCTGGCTTTCTGGTACTTAAGGACCCAGGACGTATCCATACGCCCGTGGGAATTTTGGTCCCCGCCGCACGCCGGGCGGGGGCCGGACCGGGGTGACTGCTGATATAGATCAGCTGGCACCCCGCGCAAATCCCCATGGGGGTCATCAGACCCCTCCATGTCGGCGATCGGCGCAAATCGCAGGTGAATTCACACCTGCGATTTGCGACGATTCCGGGTAATACGGGTCTATGGTGACCCGGTGACCTTGAATATAAGGGGGATCGTGGTTGTCTAAGACACCTACGATCCCCCTGAAGGGATAGGAGTGAGGTGGCAGGGGTGCCACCCCTCCTATCCCTACTATTGGTTGTCAGAAGCGACGACCAATAGCAGATCGGGGGCGGGGGGGGGGGGCTAACTTTCGTTTTCCCCGTCCTGCCGACTCACAATAGGCTGGGCAGTATGGGGAAACTGAAGAGGACCGACGGCAGAAGATCCACTTATCCATCCGGAGGCAGCGGGCGACGGTGATCGGCAGGTGGCGATGTCGTGCGGCTGGCTCCCTGGATCCTACGGAAGCCGGTGAGTTGCCTAACAACATCTGGAGGGTACAGTTTGAGACCACTATACAGTGGTCTCCAAACTGTAGCCCTCGAGATGTTGCAAAACTACAACTCCCAGCATGCCCAGACAGCTGGTTGAGCATGCACGAATATGTAGTTTTGCAACAGCTGGAGGGCTACAGTTTGAGACCACTATACAGTGGTCTCTAAACTGTATCCCTCCAGATCTTGCAAAACTACAACTCATAGCATGCCCAAACAGCTGTTTGCTGTCTGGGCATGCTGGGATTTGTAGTTTTGCAACATCTGGAGAGCCACAGTTTGGAGATCACTGTGCAGTGGTCTCTAAACTGTAGCCCTCCAGATGTTGCAAAACTGCAAATCCCAGCATGTCCAAACAGCAAACAGCTGTCTCGGCATGCTGGGAGTTGTAGTTGCGTACCTCCAGCTGTTGCATAACTACATCTCCCAGCATGCCCTTCGGTTATCAGTACATGCTGGGAGTTGTAGTTTTGCAACAGCTGGAGGCACACTGGTTGGAAAAAACTGAGTTAGGTAACAGAACCTAACTGAAGGTTTTCCAACCAGTGTGCCTCCAGCTGTTGCAAAAGTACAACTCCCAGCATGCACGGTCTGTCAGTAATGCTGGGAGTTGTAGTTTTGAAACAGCTGGAGGTTTGCCCCCCATGTGAATGTACAGGGTACATTCACATAGGCAGGTTTACAGTAAGTTTCCTGCTTCAAGTTTGGGCTGCAGCAAATTTTTTGCCGCAGCGCAGACTCCTAGTGGGAAAATCACCGTAACACGCCAGTGTGAATGTACCCTAAAAGCAGTACACTACACTACACTACACAAAATAAAGGGCTAAACACTACATAAACACCCCCTTACACTGTCCCACCAATAAAAATGAAAAAAGTATTGTACGGCAGTGTTTCCAAAACGGAGCCTCCAGCTGTTGCAAAACAACAACTCCCAGCATTTCTGGACAGCCACTGACTGTCCAGGCATGCTGGGAGTTTAGCAACAGCTGGAGGGTTTGGGAATCACTGGCGTAGAATACCCCTATGTCCACCCCTATGCAATCCCTAATTTAGTCCTCAAATGCGCATGGCGCTCTCTCAATTTGGAGCCCTGTCGTATTTCAAGGAAACAGTTTAGGGCCACATATGGGGTATTTCCGTACTCGGGAGGAATGGCACTACAAATTTTGGGGGACTTTTTCTCATTTTACCCCTTATGAAAAGGATAAGTTGGGGGCTACGTTAAATAAAATTTTTTACACTAACATGCTGGTATTGCCCTATACTTTTTATTTTCACAAGTGGTAAAAGGAAAAAAAGACCCCCAAAATTGTAACGCAATTTCTCCTGAGTAAGGAAATACCCCATATGTGGGTGTAAAATGCTCTGCGGGTGCACAAAAAGGCTCAGGAGTGAGAGCGCACCATGTACATTTGAGGGCTAAATTGGTGATTTGCACAGGGGTGGCTGATTTTACAGCGGTTCTGACATAAACGCAAAAAAACAAATACCCACATGTGACCCCATTTTGGAAACTGCACCCCTCACGGAATGTGACAAGAGGTATAGTGAGCCTTAACACTCCACAGGTGTTTGACGAATTTTCATTAAAGCTGGATGGGAAAATGAAAAAAAAAATTTTTTTTCACTAAAATGCTGGTGTTACCCAAAATTTTTCATTTTCACAAGGGAAAATAGGAAAAAAGCCCCAATAAATTTGTAACTCCATTTCTTCTGAGTAAGAAAATACCCCATATGTGGATGTAAAGTGCTCTGCGGGCGAACTACAATGCTCAGAAGAGAAGGAGAGAAATTTGTAAAGAATTGAAGGCCACGTCTGTTTACAAAGCCCCTATAGTGCCAGAACAATGGACCCCCCACATGTGACCCCCATTTTGGAAACTACACCCCTCGTGTAATGTAATAAGGGGTACAGTGAGCATTCATGCCCAACAGGTGTCTGACAGATTTTTGGAACAGTGGTCCGTGAAAATGAAAAATGTAAAGATCTGTCAAACGCCAGTGGGGTGTAAATACTTTCTGCACCCTTTATTAAATTCTGTGAGGGGTGTAGTTTCCAAAATGGGGTCACATGTGGGGGGGTCCGCTGTTCTGGCAGCACGGGGGGCTTTGTAAACGCACATGGCCCCTGACTTCCATTCCAAACAAATTCACTTTCCAAAAGCTCAATGGTGCTCCTCCTCTTCTGAGCATTGTAGTGTGCCAGCAGAGCACTTGACGTCCACACATGGGGTATTTCCCTACTCAGAAGAAATGGGGTTACAGATTTTGGTGGTCATTTTCTCCTATTACCCCTTGTAAAAATGTTAAATTTAGGGAAATTTTTTTTCATTTACACATCCAGCTTTAACAAAAAGTCAAACACCTGTGGGTAGTTAAGGCTCACTGGACCCCTTTTTATGTTATTTAACCCCTTAAGGAACAAGGATGTACCGGTACGTCCTGAGTCCTTTCCCTTTCTTTATAGCTGCTGTATACAAGTGCTGCTGTTTCTAAGTGCATTGAAGAGATATTGCCAGAGACTTACTTGGAGTTTTTCAACTGTAACATCTGTGTTTCTGCTGACCACTGCTTGAGAACAGGTAAGGAATTTGTTCAAGTGTTTGGTATTGTGTGTTTGCTAATGAGCCTAGCTCATTGAGGTGTTACATTTGTTTTTGGGGGAGGAGCTTGTGAGGGAGTGTGTGTATATATAGGCTCTGACTCATTAGCTGGCCTAATTCATTAGCTCCTGTATACAAGTGCTGCTGTTTCTAAGTGCATTGGAGAGATATTGCAGGCGACTTACTTGGAGTTTTTCAACTGTAACATCTGTGTTTCTGCTGACCACTGCTTGAGAACAGGTAAGGAATTTGTTCAGGTGATTGGTATTGTGTGTTTGCTAATGAGCCTAGCTCATTGAGGTGTTACATTTGTTTTTGGGGGAGGAGCTTGTGAGGGAGTGTGTATATATTTAGGCTCTGACTCATTGGCTGGCCTAAATCATTAGCTGCTGTATACAAGTGCTGCTGTTTCTAAGTGCATTGGAGAGATATTGCAGGAGCTAGTCAGGAGGTTGGCTGGAGGTGGCTACACTCTAAAAAAAAGTTAAGAGTTCATTTATTTTTATTTTTAAAATGTTTCTCCTATTTAAAATGGCAGACTTGGTTCTGTGCATGAATTGTTGTGCATTTATTTCAGGTTCCACTCTTAGGAGGTTTGGATGCTGTCAGATCTGTAGACAGTTCTCCTTACTTCAGCAGGAAATAGCATTTTTGAAATCTGAGATGTTTAAATTATCTGTTAAACAAACTCAGACTGGGACTGCTGCAATGCCACTGCCACAGAGGACCCCTAGAAATGGCAGATGGGTTACTGTTGGTTCAGGAAGACTTAGAGGTGCGGATAGAAGACATATCCCATAGTCTGTGGTTCTCCGTAATTCATTTACAGCACTTTCAGAATGTAAGGGCAACATGGATATTGGCTTAAGCCCAGAAGGGGTGGAACCATCGACCCCAATGTGTAATGTATACAAGACTGAAGCCAAGGACAAAAAAGATAAAGTAAAATCTAAAAGGAATGAGCTGTTGCTGGGTGATTCAATCATAAGAAGTGTGGAGCTTAAGGAAAATGGTTTTGTGAGATGTCTCCCGGGAGTTACTGCTAGAAGAGATAGAAGACATATTCTTAATATTGTTAAGCAAGCAAAGCAGGAAGGGGAAGTTGATGTTCTTGTCCATCTACGGACAAATGACCTGGCTTTCAAGGAAGTTTCAGAGTTGAAGGAATCTTTTATCACACTTGGTAATGATGTACGGGATTTTGAATCCACTGTTTCATTTTCTGAAGTTCTGCCTGTGCATGACGTTCAGCATGATAGGCAGAGGCACATTAAAGAGTTCAACTTATGGCTTAGTAAATGGTGTCAAGAGCAAGGATTTGGCTTTGTGTCTCATGATAGCTCTACTTGGAATAGAAAGGAACTGTACAAAAAAGATGGTTTGCATCTTTCTCTCAAAGGAACAAATGTACTCAGGGAACAATTCTAAGAATTTGCTAAGGAGTATTTAAACTAGGAAGGGGGGCAAAAGAGTGAAAATCCATGAGTCCAATTGCCCCCCGAAACAATGCCAGAACATGTCAGTAGCCCAGAAGTTAAGAAATGACAAGCTCAGAGTCCTGTCTACAAATGCCCGCAGTCTAGGTAATAAAATCAATGAACTTGGGTCAATAATGGCATCTGAGAATGTAGATTTAGTGGCTGTTACTGAGACATGGTTTAATGAAAGGAATGACTGGGACATATCCATATCAGGGTACTCTTTATGCAGAAGAGACAGAGAAGGCAAGAAAGGCGGAGGAGTGGCCCTATATGTGAAAGATAGCATAAAATCTAACCTAATACAAGTTAGTGAGGCAACCACAGAGTCAGTTTGGGTTACGTTGCAGTTTGGTAATCATGCAGTAACTCGTGTAGGTGTGATATACAGACCACCTGGCCAAGTTAAAGAAGTAGATGATCTACTAGTTGAAGAAATATCTAAAATGACAATAAAAGGAGAAGTTATCATTATGGGAGACTTCAATATTCTGGATATAAACTGGAAAACCAAAATAGCAAGTTCTGCCAGGAATACAGATATTCTAAATTCCCTACTGTGATTATTTCTACAACAAGTGGTTGAGGAGCCAACGCGGAAGGAGGCCATTTTGGATTTGGTATTCACAAATGGGGATTTGGTATATGATGTTATTGTTGATCTAGTGATCACTAATCAGTGTGGTTTAATATATGAACAGTGAAGGAGTCACACCACACAAAAACAAAAGTTTTAGATTTTAGAAAAACAGACTTTTCAAAAATGAGATTAGTCATAAATGAGTCCCTATCAGACTGGAACAAATTACATGGAGTTCAGGAGAAATGGGACTACTTAAAAGACGCTTAATTGAAGGCAACAGAAAATTGCACTAGACTTGTCAGTAAAAGCAGAAAAAGGAAGAGACCACTGTGGTACTCAGCAGAAGTAGCCAAAATCATAAAAAACTAAAAACTAGCATTTAGTAATTATAAAACAACCCAGAGCAATGAAGATAGGGAAATCTACAAGACTAGACAGAAAGAGGCCAAGCAAGTTATAAGAACTTCTAAAGCACAGGCAGAAGAAAAAGTAGCTCAGTCTGTGAAAAAAGGGGATGGACTCCTGGATAAAGCCCCGTTGGGTGAAACGAGTTGGAGGTCTGGTGGGTAACTGGGGAGCGGAGGGAGTGTTACTGATCTATGCCACTACTACATGTGGCTTTCACTGTGATCCGTTTTGTGTGTGTTTTTAAACATATTGGTCCTATCTATTTATTTGGCACGCTGTTGGCACTTTAAAACATGTGAGTTGCACTATAGTTAACAAGTACATATTTATAATTATATTTATGAGGCAATGTTGCCCTGATATGTGCCCTATGTGTATATAATCTTACTTTGATATACTTGTCTTTTTTTGCACCTTTGTTTAGCACACCTGGACACTATATATATAATTTTTACCTTCTTTTCATCTCCCCCTGCTCCCTGGTTCCCACTTCTGTTTGTCCACGCTGTGTGTGTAATTATTATATGTCTTTATATTATTCTAAATAAAATTTATTTTAGTTTATACATGGTCCGTTTTCAAGTGGTTTCTTTTCCTTTTGGTTCTATATTTAGAGTGTTTACCACAGGACCCCATACATTTATGAACATATCTCCTTTCCTTTTTTGGCGCTTTGACTCATAAAGTATAGGATTGTGGAACATCTAAAATCCCATGGATTGCAAGATGAAAAACAACATGGGTTTACTTAAGGGAGATCATGTCAAACAAATCTTATTGATTTTTTTTGACTGAGTGACTAAAATAATAGATGGCAGAGGGGCAGTAGACATAGCATATCTAGATTTTAGTAAGGCTTTTGACACTGTCCCACATAGAAGACTTATCAATAAACTACAGCCATTGAGCTTGGACTCCAAAATTGTTGAGTGGATTAGGCAGTGACTGAGTAACAGACAACAGAGGGTTGTAGTCAATGGAGAATATTTAGAGCAAGGTCTTGTCACCAGTGGGATACCTCAGGGATCTGTACTGAGACCAATATTGTTTAATATCTTCATTAGCGATATTACAGAAGGTCTCGATGGTAAGGTATGTCTTTTTGCTGATGACACAAAGATATGTAACAGGGTTGATGTTCCTGGAGGGATCAGCCAAATGGAAAAGGATTTAGGCAAACTAGAAGAATGGTCAGAACTCTGGCAACTGAAATTTAATGTGGATAAGTGCAAGATAATGCACCTGGGGCGTAAAAACCCTCAGACAGAATATAGATTATTTGACACAGCCCTGACCTCAGTATCTGAGGAGAGGGATTTACTAGTAATTATTTCAGAAGACTTAAAGGTAGGAAGACAATGTAATAGAGCAGCAGGAAACGCTAGCAGAGTTCTTGGATGTATAGGGAGAGGTATAAGCAGTAGAAAGAGAGAAGTGCTCATGCCGCTGTACAGAACACTGGTGAGACCTCAATTGGAGTATTGTGCGCAGTACTGGAGTCCGTATCTCCAGAAGGATATACAGTATTTATCGGGGTATACCACGCACCGGCCTATAACACGCACCCTCATTTTACCAAGGATATTTGGGTAAAAAAAGTTTTTTACCCAAATATCCATGGTAAAATGAGGGTGCGTGTGTGCGCGTGTATACCCCGATACACCCCCAGGAAAGGCAGGGGGAGAGAGGCCGTCGCTGTCCGCTTCTCTCCCCCTGCCTTTCCTGGGGTCTAGAGCGCTGCTGCCGGCCCTTCTCGACCCCTGGCTATCGGCGCCGCTGCCCGTTCTCTCCCCCTGACTATCGGTGCTGGCGCCCCTTTGCCGGCGCCGACAGCCAGGGGGAGAGGCACCCATTGCCGGCGCCGCTGCCCCGTTGCCTCCCCCCATCCCCGGTGGCATAATTACCTGGGTCGGGTCCGCGCTGCTGCAGGCCTCCGGCGCGCGTCCCCTGCGTTGTTGCTATGCACGGCGCGGCGCACTGACGTCATGCGCCGCGCAGCGCATAGTAACGATGCCGGGGACGCACGCCGGAGGCCTGCAGCAGCGCGGACCCGACCCAGGTAATTATGCCACCGGGGATGGGGGGAGGCAACGGGGCAGCGGCGCCGGCAATGGGTGCCGCTGCCCTTTCTCTCCCCCTGGCTGTCGGCACCGCTTCTCTCCCCCTGGCTATCGGCGCTGGCAATGGGGCTCCGGCACCGATAGTCAGACGGAGAGAACGGGCAGCGGCACCGATAGCCAGGGGTCGAGAAGGGCCGGCAGCAGCGCTCTAGACCCCAGGAAAGGCAGGAGAAGAGAAGCGGGCAGCGACGGCCTCTCTCCCCCTGCCTTTCCTGGGGGTGTATCAGCGTATAACACGCACATAGACTTTAGGCTAAAAAATTTTGCCTAAAAAGTGCGTGTTATAGGCCGATAAATACGATAGATACTCTACATGAATACTAGTACATGAATTGCAGGATAAAACGTACCAGGAAAGGTTAAAGGACCATAACATGTATAGCTTGGAAGAAAGAAGAGACAGAGGGGATATGATAGAGACTTTTAAATACATAAAGGGAATCAACATGGTAAAGGAGGAGAGCATATTTAAAAGAAGAAAAACTACCACAACATAGTTTTAAATTAGAGGGGCAAAGGTTTAAAAGTAATATCAGGAAGTATTACTTTACTGAGAGAGTAGTGGATGCATGGAATAGCCTTCCTGCAGAAGTGGTCGCTGCAAATACAGTGAAGGAGTTTAAACATGCATGGGATAAGCATAAGGCTATCCTTCATATAAGATAGGGCCAGGGACTATTCATAGTATTCAGATTATTGGGCAGACTAGATGGGCCAAATGGTTCTTATCTGCCGAAACATTCTATGTTTCTATAGCGGGTCGGGCCCGGCATAGCGCGCGGCAGTGATTGCGGTGCCGCGCGCTATTAACCCTTTAGACGCGGCGGTCAAAGTTAAACGCTGCGTCTAAAGTGAAAGTGAAACCATGCCGGTTAGCTCAGGGAGCTGTTCGGGATCGCCGTGGCAAAATCGCGGCGTCCCGAACAGCTGTTAGGCACGAGGAAGGTCTCCTACCTTGCCTCCTGGTGTCCGATTGCCGAATGACTGCTCAATGCCTGAGATCCAGGCATGAGCAGTCAAGCGGCAGAATCATTGATCACTGGTTTCCTATGAGAAACCAGTGATCAATGTAAAAGATCAGTGTGTGCAGTGTTATAGGTACCCTTTGGGAGCTATAACACTGCAAAAAAAAAAGTGAAAAAAAAAAAGTGAATAAAGATCATTTAACACATCCACTATTAAAAGTTTGAATCACCCCCCTTTTCCCATTTAAAAAAAACTGTGTAAATAAAAATAAACATTTGTCCGAATTATAAAAATATATCATTAATTAAACCGCACGGTCAATGGTGTACGTGCAAAAAAATTCCAAAGTCCAAAATAGTGTATTTTTGGTCACTTTTTATATCATGAAAAAATGAATAAAAAGTGACCAACAAGTCTGATCAATACAAAAAAAATGTGACCTCATACCAACCCATACACTGTACAATAAAAAAATTATAGGGGTCAGAAGATGACAATTTTAAATGTATACATTTTCCTGCATGTAGTTATGATTTTTTTCAGAAGTACGACAAAATCAAACCGATATAAGTAGGGTATCATTTTAATCATATGGACCTACAGAATAAAGAGAATGTGTAATTTTTACTAAAAATTTACTGCGTAGAAATAGAAGCCCCCCAAAAATACAAAATGGCATTTTTTTCAATTTTGTCTCACAATGATTTCTTTTCCGTTTCGCCGTAGATTTTTGGGTAAAATTACTGATGTCACTGCAAAATAGAATTGGTGGCGCAAAATATAAGCCATAATATGGATTTTTAGGTGCAAAATTGAAAGGGTTATGATTTTTTAAAGGTAAGGAGGAAAAATGAAAGTGCAAAAATGGAAAAACCCCTGGTCCTTAACGGGTTAAGGGGTGTAGTTTCCAAAATAGTATGCCATGTGGGTATTTTTTTGCTGTTCTGGCACCACAGTGGCTTCCTAAATGCGACATGCCCCCCAAAAACCATTTCAGCAAAATTTGCTTTCAAAAAGCCAAATGTGACTCCTACTCTTCTGAGCATTGTAGTTTGCCCGCAGAGCATTTTACATCCTAACATGGGATATTCCATACTCAGAAGAGATGGGGTTACAAATTTTGAGGGGCATTTTCTCCCATTACCCTTTGTAAAAATGGTAAATTTGGGGAAAAAACTGCACTTTAGTGAAAACATTTTTTTTTCATTTACACATCCGATTTTAATGAAAAGTCATCAAACACCTGTGGTGTGTGAAGGCTAACTTAACCCCTTGTTACGTGCCTTGAGGGGTGTAGTTTCCAAAATGGTATGTGGGGTTTTCTGCTGTTATGGCACCATAGGGGCTTCCTAAATGTGACAAGCCCTCCAAAAACCATTTCAGCAATATTCACTCTCCAAAATCCCATTGTTGCTCCTTCCCTTCTGAGCCCTCTACTGCGCCCTCCGAACACTTGACATACACATATGAGGTATTTCCTTATTCAAGATAAATTTGGTTACAAATTTGGGGGGCTTTTTCTCCTATTAACACTTGTAAAATATGAAGATTTTGCATTTTCTCCTTCACTTTGCTGCTATTCCTATGAAACACCTAAAGGGTTAACACACTTACTGAATGTCATTTTGGATACTCTGAGGGGTGCAGTTTTTATAATGGGGTCATTTGTGGGGTATTTCTAATATGAAGGCCCTTCAAATCCACTTCAAAACTGAACTGGTCCCTGAAAAATTCCGATTTTGAAAATTTTGTGAAAAATTGGAAAATTGCTGCTGAACTTTGAACCTCTGATGTCTTCCAAAAGTAAAAACATGTCAACTTTATGATGCAAACATAAAGCAGACATATTGTATTTGTGAATCAATATATCATTTATTTGGAATATCCATTTTCCTTATAAGCATAGAGCTTCAAAGTAAAAAAAAATGCTACATTTTAAATTTTTTCATCAAATTTTGGAATTTTTCACCAAGAAATGATGCAAGTATCGACAACATTTTACCACTAAAATAAAGTAAAATATGTCATGAAAAAACTATCTCAGAATCAGAATGAAAAGTAAAAGCATCCTAGAGTTATTAATGCTTAAAGTGACAGTGGTCAGATGTTCAAAAAATGGCCGGGTCCTTAAGGTATAAATGGGCTGGGTCCTTAAAAGAGAAGTTTTTAATGTAAAGAACTTTGCTGAAAATTTGCCTCTCTTTTCGTTGAAAATATATTTTCATTTAAAAAGGTATATGCCGGATCTGAAAAATGCAGGGTACATTACATAAGGCATCTCTTGCTCTACTGAACTTCAGTCCAGTTCTTTTTTAGGGTACATTCATGTGTACATAATCTGCTGTGGACATTCTGCTGCTGATTAGATTCTGCAGAAGTTAATCTATTTTGTTTCTACCCATTGAGATCAATGTGTCTGCAACAAGTCTACTATGAATTCTCTGTTGTGGAGCAGCAGATTATGTATGTGTAATTGTTCCCTTGCACAGACAATCCTTTGCTTTAAAAAGACACTTGTGATGCTTTAATTTTCCCTTGAATAATTGCTGCTACGTGCTCACACAGATTATAGCAGGGGGACACTTTGTGATTAGACTTTTGGCAATGGACTTTTCTAACACGTTGCAATTGCCCAAAGCAGAGAGCCCCTTAAAGTTTAAACTGGCTTAAGGGGTTTAGCAACAAAACGTTTTACTAATTAATATATTCAAGCATATTTATATTAGTTACAGCAACTCAATATTGTGTGTGGAAGACACATTTTCATGACATTTGAGAAATGTGCTAGTTTTAAGAAAGTGTATCTGTTTAATTAATAATCTATTGAAATTTAGTGTTAGGAATCTTGTATGTTGTCACCAGTATCACTACACTAGTGCATATCTACTGTGCACAGGAGAAGGAGAGCATTGCTAATAGGACAATCTGTCTACAGGATCATGAATGTCTCCTCAATAGTTTTTGGATGTGGAATACTGTAATTTAGCTAGACATCTGGTTGGAGCTTAGCATGAATCATTGTACCCTTGACAATAATGCCAAACTTTGTGCCCCCAATGATGGTGCCACACTTAGAAACATAGAAGGATCTCAAAGGCTTGCATGGAAAGAGTATGCCAGATAAGCTGTAGCCCAAAATGAGACTAATAACAAGGTGAATGACAGTGCAGGAGCTGAAGGCCTCTTTACACCCACAAGACAATCAGTTCTCTTAATTAGGCAGTAATAATTACCAACCGAATCAGAAGAACATGCGTGGGCAGAGAAGGTGGTTGCTGGAGGCCTCAGGGAATGTACCCTCCTTTTAATGCAAATTTTTTAATCTTAAAAGACTTCCAAACTGGAAGTACTTTTGACAGAAGATTATACTGCAGGGGGAGGTTTATCAAAACCTGTACATAGTTAAAGTGGAAATGTTGTTCATTGCAACAAATCAGATTGCTTCTTTAATTTTTAGAAAAAAAAACTGTACTCCAGTACAACCCGTGCCATCGCCTCTCTGGTCCAGAGGATCCACTACCTATCCTGCCGGTACATGACAGCTATCCCTCAACACTGATGTTAAAATTCAGACATTCGCCAGTATATCCTCATATGAAGGACATACCTGAGCCCGCACACCAACGCCAAGGTTTCTCAAAATTTGCGCGGGACCTAACGCTAATCCTACCTGTGCATGATAAGCAAAACAGGGGCCAGTGGGCAATTACGGCAGCATTCGGTCGACTCACAGCCTCCTCCCAGGTACCCTCCAGCGTGACTGAGCACACATACAATGGGAGGACGGAGGCAAGCTGCAAGCCCCTCCTGAGTTGGCTAATATAGGTGCATGGCCTCACAGGTGCTACCCTAATGCTGCCTGGAAGATATTCAAGGCACATTAACTATGGAGTTTACACACCTCCAAGTACAAAATTTAAACAAACAACAGAAAACGTGGTCTCAAATGGCTGGAGGTGCTCAACCCCAAATGCGGTTGTGCATTTATACTGGGGGAGCAGATCCTGCCCTTCTAGTCCATTGCTAGGGGCGATCCCAGGCATAAAAATGCAAACAATGGAGGATGCCTGCAGCGGACTACAAGTGCCACAATAGAATCCTACACCAGATAGACGGTGTGGATGTGTAACAATTAGAATAATACAATACAGGAATATGGGTGCACTACTGTGGTAGATGTATACAATGACATTGGCTATCCCTCAACACTGATGTTAAAATTGAGACATTCGCCAGTATATCCTCATATGAAGGACATACCAGAGCCTGAATGCTGCCGTAATTGCCCACTGGCCCCTGTTTTGCTTATCACGCACAGGTAAGATTAGCGTTAGGTCCCGCGCCATTTTGAGAAACCTTGGCGTTGGTGTGCGTGCTCTGGTATGTCCTTCATATGAGGATATATTGGCGAATGTCTCAATTTTAACATCAGTGTTGAGGGATAGCCAATGTCATTGTATACATCTACCACAGTAGTACACCCATATTCCTGTATTGTATTATTCTAATTGTTACACATCCACACCGTCTATCTGGTGTAGGATTCTATTGTGGCACTTGTAGTGCGCTGCAGGCTGTATGCATTTTTATTCTGGGGATCGCCCCTAACAACGGACTACAAGGGCAGGATCTGCTCCCCCAGTATGAATGCACAACCGCATTTGGGGTTGAGCACCTCCAGCCATTTGAGACCACGTTTTTTGTTGTTTGTTTAAATTTTGTACTTGGAGGTGTGTAAACTCCATAGTTAATGCACCTTGAATATCTTCCAGGCAGCATTAGGGTAGCACCTGTGAGGCCATGCACCTATATTAGCCAACTCAGGTGGGGCTTGCAGCTTGCTTCCCTCCTCCCATTGTATGTGTGCTCAGTCACGCTGGAGGGTACCTGGGAGGAGGCTGTGAGTCGACCGAATGCTGCCGTAATTGCCCACTGGCCCCTGTTTTGCTTATCATGCACAGGTAGGATTAGCGTTAGGTCCCGCGCCATTTTGAGAAACCTTGGCATTGGTGTGCGGGCTCTGGTATGTCCTTCATATGAGGATATACTGGCAAATGTCTCAATTTTAACATCAGTGTTGAGGGATAGCTGTCACGTACCGGCAGGATAGGTAGTGGATCCTCTGGACCAGAGAGGCGATGGCATGGGTTGTACTGGAAGACCGGTTCTAAGCAGTTGCTGGTCTTCACCAGAGCCCGCCGCAAAGCGGGATGGACTTGCTGCGGCGGTAACTACCAGGTCGTATCCCCCAGTAACAACTCAACCTCACTGACAGCTGATATAGCGTGGTACACAGGGAGCGGGCAAGAGCGTAGTCGGACGTAGCAGAGGTCAGGGCAGGCAGCAAGGGTTCACAGGCGAGTTCAACGGGTTCAGCAACTGGCAAGGCAACAATCACAGTAGGTAACGCTTTCTCAGAGGTGCAAGGCACAAAGATCCGGCAAGGGCAGGAAGGGGCAGGTGCCTTTTATGGGAAGGACACAGCGGGACGTGAGGAACCAGCGCACAAATTACCGGTGCGCTGGCCCTTTAAATTTACTGAAGCCGGCGCGCGCACCCCCTAGAGAGCGGGGGTGCGCGCACGCCCTAGAGAGTGGGGCCACGCACGCCGGGATACAGGAGAGCAGAGCGCCGCGCGGGGAGCAGGTAAGGAGAACAGGGACACGGCGCGTGAGCGGGGACCAGCCGCCACGCTAGCCCAGTCTCGCCGTGACAATACCCCCTTAGGTCTCCCTCTCTTTTTGGCACCAAGAAAGTTGAGGATAAGACTGCGGTCCAAGATGTTATTTTCAGGCTCCCAAGACCTCTCTTCAGGACCGCAGCCCTCCCAGTCGACCAAAAAAAATATTTTCCCCCGAACGAGCTTGGTGGCTAAGATTTCTTTAACAGTAAAAATATCTGAGGTACCAGTGACAGGGGTGGGAGAAAGAAGTTTAGGAGAGAAGCGATTAAAGATAGCAGGTTTGAGAAAGGAGACATGGAAATAGTTATGTATTCTGAGGGAGGGAGGAAGATGGAGCTGGTAGGACACCGGATTAATGCGGCTCTTTACTCTGAAGGGACCCAAGTAACGGGTGCCCAGCTTGTAACTTGGTACCTTAAATCTAATGTACTTCGAGGAGAGCCACACCTTGTCACCGGGACTGAATTCCGGAGGAGTTCTACGACTTTTGTCGGCCTGGAGCTTCATACGGGCCGAGGCCTTGAGGAGGGCTGCGTGGGTCTCTCGCCAAATAGAAGTGAAGTCCAGAAGGAGGTCCTCTACAGCTGGTACAGAGGAGGGGGCGGAGGTTCTAGGCAGAGGAGGCAGAGGATGACGGCCATAAACATCAAAAAATGGAGACTTATTGGTGGCGGAAGATTGTTTGAAATTAAGAGAATTCTGCCCAAGGGAGTAAGTCCGACCAATCATCTTGGCGGGAGGACACAAAATGGCGTAGATAATCTCCCAGAGTCTGGTTCACCCGTTCTACTTGGCCGTTGGACTGAGAGTGATACGAGGAAGAAAAATCCAGCTTGACTCCGAGTTGGTCACAGAGAGCTCTCCAAAACTTGGAAACGAACTGCACCCTACGGTCAGAGACGATGTGTCTGGGAAGACCGTGGAGGTGGAAGATGAGTAGAAAAAACTGTTTGGCCAACTGAGGTGCGGATGGAAGACCAGGCAGGGACACAAAATGAGCCATCTTCGAAAATCGGTCAACCACAACCCAAATGACTGTCATACCATGGGAGGAGGGAAGATCAGTGATAAAGTCCATGGCGATGTGTGACCAAGGAGTCTCTGGAACAGGAAGGGGCAGAAGAAGACCCGCAGGTTTCTGACGAGGAGTCTTGTCACGGGCGCAGATCGCACAGGACTGGATGAATTCTGTGACGTCTCTCTCTAGCGAAGGCCACCAATATCTTTGAGAAATTGATAGAAGAGACTTCTTAATTCCAGGATGACCGGCAAAGAGGGAAGTGTGACCCCACTTGAGAACTTGCAACCTCTGACGAGGAGGAACATAGGTCTTACCCGGAGGAAGAAGCCACAAGTCCACAGGAGCCACCGAGATGAGACATTCTGGTAGGATAATGTGTTGGGGAGTGGTTACGTCACCCACCACATCTGAAGAGCGAGAAAGGGCATCTGCCCTGATGTTCTTGGCAGCGGGACAGAAGTGAATCTGGAAATTGAAGCGGGCGAAGAAGATGGACCAATGGGCTTGGCGGAGATTTAGTCTCTGAGCAGACTGGAGGTAGACTAGGTTCTTATGGTCCGAGAGAATGGTCACAGGGTGAGGAGCACCCTCGAGAAGATGTCTACACTCCTCCAAGGCCAATTTAATTGCCAACAGTTCTCTGTCCCCAATAGCGTAATTCTTCTCGGCGGAAGAAAAGGTTTTAGAGAAGAAGCCACAAGTTATGGTCTTGCCCCTGGAAGACTTCAGAGTTAATACGGCTCCAGCTCCCACCGAGGTTGTATCCACTTCAAGATAGAATGGCTTGGAAGAATCTGTCCGGGAAAGAACAGGTGCAGATGCAAAGGCGTTTTTCAGGGACTGAAAGGCCTCTTCAGCATGAGGAGGCCAGGTCTTGGGATTGCCACCCTTTCTAGTCAAAGCCAGAAGAGGAGCCACCAAGGTGGAATAATGAGGAATAAAATGTCTGTAGTAATTAGCAAAACCCAGGAATCTCTGTATGGCTCTGAGACCAGAGGGGCATGGCCAGTCCAGAACCGCAGATAGCTTGGCTGGATCCATTTGCAGACTTTGGGCAGAGAGGATATACCCCAGGAATGGCAAGGAGGTACGCTCAAACAGACATTTCTCAATTTTGGCATAGAGGCGGTTACTTCTGAGTCGGGTGAGAACTTGTCGGACATGGACTCGATGTTGATCCAGATTGGATGAAAAAATAAATCCAGATAAACTACAACACAAGTGTAGAGAAGGTCCCGGAAGATGTCGTTAATGAACTCCTGGAAGACTGCGGGTGCGTTACAAAGTCCAAAAGGCACCGCTAAGTAATCAAAGTGACCGTCCCTGATGTTGAAAGCGGTCTTCCACTCGTCTCCTTTTCGAATGCAGATCAAATTGTAGGCCCCGCGGAGATCCAACTTGGTGAAAATCTTGGCTCCTCTGAGACGGTCAAACAGCTCAGAGATTAGAGGCAGAGGGTAACGGTTTTTAATGGTGATTTTGAGTCCTCTATAATCGATGCAGGGACGGAGAGAACCATCCTTTTTAAGACACGAAGAAAAAAACGGCTCCAGCAGGAGAAGAAGATTTCCTAATAAATCCTCTATGTAAATTCTCACATACATAGTCCGACATAGCCTGAGTCTCTAGAGGTGAGAGAGGATAAATTCTGCCCCAAGGCGGAGTAGAGCCCGGTAACAGGTCAATGGGACAATCATAAGACCTATGAGGAGGAAGAGTCTCCGCTTGCTTCTTACAGAAGACGTCCACAAAATGGTGATAAGGCTTGGGGAGGCACTGGCGGGATCTGTTTGATAGGAGCAGACTTGAAGCACCGGTCAGAGCAGGAGGAACCCCAACGCAGAATCTCTCCGGTGGACCAATTCAAGACAGGACAATGGCGTTGCAACCATGGTAAACCCAGCAGGAGTTCGGAAAAGAGCAGAAGGGAAGAACAAGAAACTCCAGAGTCTCGGTATGGAATATCCCAATGTCCATCCGCAGGGGCTGGGGGCGGTATTGTACCGTAGCAGAGAGTCTCTCCCCGTTGACCGTAGAAATAAGGAACGGCTTGGGCAGACGGGTTATAGGAATTTGATACTTGTCGACCAAGGAGGCGTGGATGAAGTTGCCGGCTGAACCGGAATCCAAGAAGGCAGCAGCAGAGAAGAAGGACTTGGTCGAAAGAACAACTGCACGGATATAATGAAACGTGGAGAGGAAGAATCCACACCTAGTAATGCCTCTCCCACATCCACTAGGTGCGAGCGTTTCCCGAACGTGGAGGACGAAGAGGACAGTCCTTAAGGAAGTGCTCGGTACTGGCGCAGTACAAACACAGATTCTCGTCTCTACGGTGACTCCGTTCTTGCGGGGTCAGACGAGACCGGTCCACCTGTATGGCCTCCACAGCCGAAGACCCAGAGACAGGTAGAGGTGGACGCTGGAACACAGGAGTTAGACGAGGGCAGCGTTTAGGACGAGCTTTTTCCTTCTCAAGATGGAGTTCCTCTTGTCTCTTGGAGAAACGTTTGTCGATCCTTGTTGCTAGCAAGATGAGGTCACTCAAGGTGGTAGGTAGGTCACGTGCAGCAAGGACATCCTTAATGTCACAATTAAGTCCCTTCTTAAAGGTAGCACAAAGAGCTTCATTGTTCCAGTTCAGCTCGGAGGCAAGGGTGCGGAACTGCATGGCATAGTCACCCACAGTAGAATTTCCTTGGGACAAGTTCAGCAAAGCAGTCTTAGCAGAGGAAACCCTGGCAGGTTCCTCGAAAACACTACGAAACTCCTGACAAAAGCTCTGGACGGATGCGCTGGCTGGATCAGCGCGGTCCCAAAGCGGTGTAGCCCAGGCCAGGGCCCTCCCGGAGAGTAGACTGAGGATGAAGGCTACCTTGGCTCGCTCAGATGGGAACTGGTCTGACAGTAGCTCGAGGTGAAGAGAGCACTGTGACAGGAACCCTCGGCATAGTTTAGGATCTCCGTCGTATTTGTCAGGTAGGGACAAACGGATTCTGGACCCAGTGGCAACTGCAGGCGGAGGTGATGCAGCAGGCTGTTGCTGAGCAGGCAGGAGCTGTTGCATCATAGCAGTCAACTGGGCCAGCTGCTGACCTTACTGGGCCACAATGGAGGTGAGGTCCGCTAGACTTGGCAGTGGAACATCAGCGGGATCCATGGCCGGATCTTACTGTCACGTACTGGCAGGATAGGCAGTGGATCCTCTGGACCAGAGAGGCGATGGCACGGGTTGTACTGGAGGACCGGTTCAAAGCAGTTACTGGTCTTCACCAGAGCCAACCGCAAAGCCTTTTATGGGAAGGACACAGTGGGAGGTGAGGAACCAGCGCACCAATTACCGGTGTGCTGGCCCTTTAAATTTACTGAAGCCGGTGCGCGCGCGCCCTAGAGAGCGGGGTCGCGCGCACCGGGATACAGGAGAGCAGAGCGCCGCGCGGGGAGCGGGTAAAGAGAACAGGGACGCGGCCTGTGAGAGGGAACCAGCCGCCACGCTAGCCGCGTCTCTGCCAATGTGGGACCCGCGCTCCCGGTCAGTGCATCTGACCGAGAGACGCCGGGACCCCGGAACGGAGGGCAGAAGCAGTGGGCGCTCCAGTCCGGAGGTGATGACCGGAGCACTCACTGTGACAATAGCCAATGTCATTGTATACATCTACCACAGTAGTGCACCCATATTCCTGTATTGCATTATTTTAATTGTTACACATCCACACCGTCTATCTGGTGTAGGATTCTATTAAGGCATCCTCCATTGTATGCATTTTTATGCTGGGGATCACCCCTAGCAACGGACTTCAAGGGCAGGATCTGCTCCCCCAGTATAAATGCACAACCGCATTTGGGGTTGAGCACCTCCAGCCATTTGAGACCCCGTTTTTTGTTGTTTGTTTAAACAGTATACTTTCACCTAGCCTTTTTGTCACATCAATTGTACAATCAAAACACGGCTGGATACTTAAGGTAGCCACAAATGAAAACATAAATGAACTTTTGTTTCTGAGGTTACACAAAAATCATAGAAGATATACTCATATATAAATTGCAATATATCAAATGTGATCTCTCTAGCAACGTACATGGAGTGTAATGTGTGCACATCTATACCTTTGAAAGTATGAATAAGATGACATCTATCAGATTTTTACGGTCAGTGTTTCTGCATTGATAGATACGTGTCACCACAATTGCTGGTGTGGTGGTGCATGTGGTTGCATCATATCCAGAACAAAGGTAGTCTCAACACTTACCAAATGCAATGTAAACAGAAGTATTTATTTCATCACATGTAATACAGGACACATTTTGGCATAATAAGCCTTCCTCAGCTATCTTCTAAACAATGGCAAGCTAAAACTATTTAAAGGCATGTGGATGCACCAGCTGATGATTTCAAAAGACTCAGCCAGAGCGTCATCATTGTCATGGTAATACATTAACAAATGATGGTATAGAGGTACATGAGTGTAAATAAAGAAGTGATCTGGTAACACAAGATACAAATATGACAATACAGTAAATGTAAGAGTTATTCATAAAATGAATACTCATGGCTGTCCTGCCAGCCGTGGGTTATGGTGGGGTATGAGCAATCCTCTATCCAGGTGTGTGCAAAGTTCATATGAGTTCAGAGCGGTAAATGTAATAAAAACAGATAGTACACTTACATGTCGGGGGCCAAGAAAGTCCATCTGAACGTGAAAAACTGTACATGCTGCCGGCACTGTGCGGACACCAAGTAGTCTCCAAATAATGAAGAACTTGTAGACAGTGAAGTAGAAATAACTATAGTAGACATTAAATAGTAGATTTTTTTTTTCTTTTTGGAAGTTGCAACAGGATTGGTGATGTGTCTCAAATATGGAAGAAACAGTAAACAGTGAAGAAATAGCTTTAGTAAACTTTAAAAGTTGAAAACATTATCAAAAATTCTCCTTTTTCAGAGTTTCAACCAGATTTGAGTCTGCTAAGTGAAGACACAGTGGATTTTTTCAACGTCCCAAAAGTTCTCCCTTTTGGGAGTTGCAACAGGATTGGGGATGTTGTGTATATGTAGGCCTGGCTGGTAGCAGTGGTAGCAAGTATAATGGTGAGCTGGCGGTAGTTGAATCCAGCATACAGCAGGCAATGGTGGACTGGTGGGAGTTGTAGTAGCCAGTGTACAGAAGGCAATGGTGGACTGGTGGGAGTTGTAGGACAGCTGGTAGTGGTGGACTGGTGGGAGTTGCAGGAGGCAGTGATGGGAGTCCACATATGTTTTTAATTCATTTAAAAAAAAAAAAAGTTAATAAAGATGATTTAACTCCTTCCCTAATAAAAGTTTGAATCACCCCCTTTTCCCATAAAAAAACTGTGTAAATAAAAATAAACATATTTGGTATCGCCGCATGTGTAAATGTCAGAACTATAAAATTACGTCGTTAATCAAACTGCACAGTCAATGGTGTATGCGCCAAAAAATTCTAAAGTCCAAAATAGCGTATTTTTGGTCACTTTTTATACCATAAAAAAGGAATAAGAAATTATCAAAAAGTTTGATCAAAACAAAAATGGTACCAATAAAAACTTCAAATGACCACACAAAAAATTTGCACTCATACCGTCCCATATGTGGAAAAATAAAAAAGTTAAAGGGGTCAGAAGAGGACAATTTTAAATGTATACATTTTCTTGCATGTAGTTATGATTTTTTTCAGAAGTAAGACTAAATCTAAACTATATAAGTTTTTCTTCCATTTTGTTGCACAATTAAATTTTTTTTCCGTTTCGCCATAGATTTTTGGGTAAAATGACTGATGTCATTACAAATTAGAATTGGTGGCACAAAAAATAGCCATCATATGGATTTTTAGGTGCAAAATTGAAAGTATTATGATTTTTAAAAGGTAAGGAGGAAAAAACGAAAGGGCAAAAGCGGAAAAACGCTATGTCTTTAAGGGGTTAAAACAAAAAAAAGGACACGTGGAATCCAGTTGCATCAGTTTGTATCCGTTTATATCCTATATTATTCATTTTTGTCAGTTTTTTTTTGCTCACACTTCTTCTGAGCATGCTCACAAGTAATAAATGATTAAAAATGGATTGGAAAAAACTAATGCAAACAGATCACATTAAAGAGGTACTAGGGGATAAGAAGTCTGATCGCGGGGGTCCCACCGCTGGGAAACCCCAGCTGGGAACCCCCCCCGCTGGAAACCCCCACCGGAGTATCGTGATGTCACAGCCCCACCCCCTCGTAATGTCACCCCCCGCCCCCCAGTTTGAGTCTGTGGAAGGGGGCGTGACATCTGCCATGCCCCCTCCAATAGACTTGCATTAAGGGGGCATGACGTCATGAGGGGGCAGGGCCGTGATGTCACGATATTCCCGTCATCAGGCATGGAGCGAGGTATGCTCCGTTCACAAGATGACACGGGGTGCTACAGGAGAGATCGTGGGGGTCCTGCCGGTGGCAAAGGGGTTGGGGGATAAGACGTCTAGGGGCAGAGTACCACTTTAACCTCTTAAGGACCAGGCCATTTTTCATTTTTGCACTTTTGTTTTTTCTCCTCACTTTCTAAAAATCATAACGCCTTCAATTTTCTACCTACAGACCCATATAAGGACTTTTTTTTGCTGCACCAATTTAATTTTGTAATGACATCAATCATTTCCCCACAAAATCTATGGCAAAGCCAGAAAAAAAATAGTTTTTGTAGCTTCTGATTCTACGCAGTGCACTTTTTGGTAAAAATGACCCCTTATCTTTATTCTGTAGGTCCATACCGTTGCAAAGATACCTCATTTACAGTATATAGGTTTTATTTTATTTCACTACTTTAGTATGTTTAAAATTGTCATCTTCTGACACCTATTACTTTTTATTTTTCTGCATACGGGGTGGTATGAAGGCTTATTTTTTGCACTGTGATCTGAAATTTTTATTGGTACAGTTTTGTTTTGATGGGACTTTTTGATCGTTTATTATACATTTTTTAGGGTATACAAAATGACCAAAAATACACAATTTTGGGCTTTGGAATTTTTTTTTACGTATACGTCATTGACCATGCAGTTTAATTAAGATTATATTTTTATAGTTCAGACATTTACGCATGCGGCGATACCACATATGTTTATGTTTAGTTATGTTTACATATATATTTTATTAGGTAAGGGGTTAAATCACGTTTATTAACTTTTTTTAAAACTATTTTTACACAATTTTTTTTGTACCCATAGGGGACTATTACATGCAATCTTCTGATTGCATACACTGTTCAATGCTATGCCATAGCATAGCATTGATCAGTGTTATCGGCGCTCTGCTGCTACAGCCTGGATCTCAGACATGGAGCAGCATAGCGCTGATCGAACAGAGATGGAGGCAGGTAGGGACCCTCCCCCCGTCCATACAGCTGTTCGGGACGCTGTGATTTCACTGCGGCTGTCCCGTACAGCCTGACTGAGCTGCTGGGAACGGTTTAGTTTCCTTTTAGACGTGGCAATCAACTTTGATCACCGCATCTAAGAGGTTAATGCCAGGCATCACCAGATTTTTTTTACTTGACCTTGCTACAGGGGCTGTAAAGTTAATTCATAATATAGTGTCTGTACCTGTATGTGATGGTATTGTTTATTACTTTGTGTAGGGATGTTATATAATTACATTCATTTTTTGTGTAGGTTTTTTCTGCCTGAATTCATGTATACATACACATCCATTGTTCCATTTTCATGTTTTCCACATGTCTTTATTAAGTGTGATGTCATGATGCATGTGATGTTCCTAAGAAAGTATTTAAAGTTTTGATTTTATCCTGTGTGTTATGCCATGACTAAGGACCTGTAACGGTCCGAAACACGTTGGTTCCTGCCTGATGCAAGTTTGTATTCGCTGATCCTACAATAAAATACCTGTTGTTTTACCGTACTTTGTTATGTCGTTGATCCGGTCTGGGGACGCTGCCGGCTAGCCCGTGCGCTGGTGCTGGAAACACGAGGGAGAGAGCTGTCCACACACAGTGTTGCTTGTATGTGATGGTGGTCTCGCAATTCTGTGATTTTCACCCCAATATTTATTTTTAACATCATACAAAATTACTCGGGTTACAGTGCGTCAAGACATGACATCACTAGTCAGGTGATGAGAAGGAGCCTGTCTGCTTCAATGGGTGGAGCGACTGCTGAATGGGAGATAGATTATTTTGCAACAGCTGTAGGCACCATGGTTAGAAGGTGCTGGTCTTTTGAATGGAATGCAACTCATTTGTATTTGAATGGTGGGGTGACTGATGTGTGGGAGGGAGGAAAGTGACCCCAAACTTACAAGCATGGAATTATGGGATGTGGAATTTGAGAATGAAATTCAACAGGAAATACCCAGTTCACAAAAAGATAGCCACAGCATTATGGCAATCTCACATCATAGCCATTTAGCCCCAACACAAGCACAGATTCTTACTAAGCATGTCCATTATTGTCTGGCAGGTAAGTACTAAAATCACTTTATGGTGCATAACCCCTTTAATTTTTCTGGGAGCTGTGTCATACTTATTGTAAGCCCAAAAATGAATCACTATGTTTTAATAACATGGCAATGTGTCCACCATTTTGTATGAATTCTCAGAAGGCCTAAGTGGAGTCATTGAAAGACCAAAAGTATCTCTCTAGAAATGTGTTCCTGTCAATGTTTGAAAAGGTGTCATCTCTTCTAAGAGACATGTAAATAGGAACTAGGGGTTTGACAAACGAGTCAGATGATGGTTTATTGACAGTGCTATCTAAAAAAAATGACAAAAGTCTTGAGAGAAACAAATACTTGAGAGTTTCTATCTTAACTGTGTTAGTTAAGATTTAAACACAATAGCCCTGGAGTTACCAACCCTGAGATACAAGGAAGTTTATATGATCCCATTGTCACTAGAAGTGTTAACACCAATCTAAGGTGCAGTTTCAGCCAGCCAAAAGGTGAACTACAGGCTAATATTAATGTATTTTTATAAAGCATTCCTATATATGATCTTTTAATATGATATATGTAGCATGAATATGCTATCTTGCCCTATTATACAGTATTGATATATTTAACAATATATACAATATATATATATATATATATATATATATATATATATATATAACTGATAGATAGTGGTATTATAATGTTTATTATTATCATGTATACAGCTATGTAGTTAAATGCTGTATTCAATTATCTAAATAATGTGTGGGATGTCCAATTATGTAATTTGAGTTTCCTGATAAGTTGTTCAGGAATAGTATATCATATAATTGTCACGCCGAGCGCTCCGGGTCCCGCTGCCTCCCTGGAGCGCTCACGGCGTGCCTCTGCATGCAGCGCTCCGGTTAGCATCGCTGTCCGTTAGCGCTGCTCCCTTGTCACCGGAGGGGACGCGATCCGAGGCACAGGATCGCGCCCCATATCACTCACCTCACGCCTCCGTCTGCTTCCTCCCGGCGCGCAGGGCCCCGCTCCCTAGGGCGCGCGCGTGCCGGCTTGCTGAAATTTAAAGGGGGAGTGCACCACTAATTGGTGCCTGGCCAATCATTGCAGAACCTATAATATCCACTTCCCCTTCCTGCCCTTGCCGGATCTTATTGCCTTGTGCCAGTGAAAGCGTTCCCGTGTGTCCATTGCCTGTGAATCCAGACCCTTGCCCTTGACTACGAACTGTCGCCGCCTGCCCTGACCTTCTGCTACGTCTGACCTTGCCTTTTGCCTAGTCCTTGTGTACCACGCCTGAATCAGCAGTCAGTGAGGTTGAGTCGCTATTGGGTGGAACGACCTGGGGGTTTCCTGCCGCAGCAAGTCCATCCCGCCTTGCGGCGGGCTCTGGTGAAAACCAGTAACCCCTTAGATTCCGTTCCCCTGGTACAGCCCACGCCATCACCTCACTGACATAGAGGATCCACTACCTGTGTCATCCCTGCATACCACTCCGGATCCTGACAGTAGATCCAGCAATGGATCGCGCTGAGGTCCCGCTGCCCAGTGTCGCTGACCTAACCTCCGTGGTCGCCCAGCAATCTCAGCAGATCGCGCTACAAGGACAACAGCTGACTCAGTTGACTGCTATGCTACAACAGCTTCTGCCTCAACAACAGCAACCATCTCCTCCGCCAGCTCCTGCATCACCTCTGCAGCGAGTGGCCGCTCCCAGACTCCGCCTGTCCCTACCTGACCACCTAACCTACCTACCTACCCTGGCCACACCGCTTTGGGACCGCAACGATCCTGCCACTGCTACTATCCACTCCTTCTCAGAAGTACGCAGTGTCTTTGAGGAGCCAGCCTGGGCTTCCTCAGCCGAGACAGCCCTATGAAATCTTGTCCAAGTGAGTTCTTCAATGGGCGAATACGCCATTCAGTTCTGCACCCTCGCCTCTGAGCTATCCTGGAATAATGAGGCCCTCTGCGCAACCTTCAAGAAAGGCTTATCCAGTCACATCAAAGATGTTCTGGCCACACGAGAAATTCCTGCTACCCTGTCTGAACTCATCCATTTGGCCACCCGCATCGACATGTGTTTCACTGAAAGACGCCAGGAGCTTCGTCAGGAAAAGGATCTTGTCCGCACCAGGCGGTTTCCTCCCCTGGCACGTCTCTTCCAGCGTCCTTTGCAATCTGTTCCTGTGCCTTCTGCCGAGGAGGCTATGCAAGTGGATCGGTCTCGCCTGACCCAACAAGAGAGGACTCGCCGTAGGAACAAAAACCTGTGCCTGTACTGTGCTAGTACCGAACATTTCCTAGAGGACTGTCCTATTCGTCCTCCGCGTCAGGGAAACGCTCGCACCTAGTTAACGTAGGAGAGGCGTTGCTAGGTGGGAATTTTTCCTCTCCACGACTGACTATATCTGTGCGGATTGCTATACCCGCTAATACTAATACTTCCTTCTCCGCCGTAGCCTTCTTGGACTCTGGTTCAGCAGGAAGTTTCATTGAAGCCTCCCTAATCAACAGATTCAATATTTCAGTTAAACGTCTTGTCAAACCTCTCTTCATTTCATCCGTCAATGGAGAGAGACTGGTCTGCACCGTGCGTTACCGCACTCAACCGCTGCTCATGAGTGTTGGAGTTCACCATCATGAACATATTGAATTTTTTGTGCTGCCCAACTGTACTTCAGAAATTCTTCTGGGCTTGACCTGGCTCCAACATCACTCGCCTAGCCTCGACTGGGCCACCGGGGACATTAAGAGTTGGGGATCTTCTTGTTACAAGCGATGTCTACACCCAGTTCCTTCCTGCCAAGTCTCCATTGCTACTCCATTGCCAGGTCTACCTAAGGCCTATCAGGACTATTCTGATGTCTTTTGTAAAAAGCAAGCAGAGGTCTTACCTCCACATAGACCCTATGACTGCCCTATCGACTTGCTCCCTGGTACCACACCGCCCCGTGGTAGGATTTACCCACTTTCTGCCCCGGAAACACAAGCCATGACAGAGTACATTCAGGAAAACCCTCAAAAGAGGTTTTATCCGGAAATCTTCTTCTCCAGCCGGAGCTGGATTCTTCTTTGTTGCCAAGAAAGACGGCTCTCTACGCCCTTGTATAGACTACCGCGGTCTTAATAAGATCACAGTGAAAACCGCTATCCTCTACCACTCATCTCTGAACTATTTGATCGATTGCGTGGAGCTAAGATCTTCACAATACTTGATCTAAGGGGCGCCTATAATCTCATCCGTATTCGTGGAGGTGATGAATGGAAAACCGCCTTCAATACCAGATATGGACACTTTGAATATCTTGTCATGCCCTTTGGTCTATGCAACGCCCCAGCAATCTTCCAGGACTTTGTCAACGAGATTTTCCGGGACATGCTGTATTCCTGTGTGGTGGTCTATCTTGATGACATTCTCATTTTTCACCAACCTAGAGGAACATCGCCTCCATGTCCGTCAAGTGCTTCAGCGCCTACGCAAAAACCATCTTTATGCCAAGATTGAGAAATGTCTTTTTGAGTCTTCTTGGGATTCATAGTCTCCGGTCAAGGTCTTCAATTGGACCCTGATAAACTATCTGCAGTAATAGATTGGCCACGTCCCACTGGTTTGCGAGCCATCAGACGATTTCTCGGATTTGCTCATTATTACCGTCAATTCATTCCCCACTTCTCCACCATTGTTGCACCTATTGTAGCCTTCACCAAGAAAAATGCTAATCCGAAATCCTGGCCACCGCAGGCGGAGGAAGCCTTTAAACACCTCAAAACCGCCTTCACTTCTGCTCCAGTCCTGTCCAGGCCAGATCCTCTGAAGCAATTCTTTCTTGAGGTTGACGCATCCTCAGTTGGTGCCGGATTTTTCTCCAAGACTTTCTCTCCTCCTGAAAAGAACTATTCCATTGGAGACCGTGAACTATTGGCCATTAAGTTGGCACTTGAGGAGTGGAGACATCTTCTAGAAGGATCCTTGCATCCCATCACCATCTACACTGACCACAAAAATGTGTCTTACCTTCAATCCGCCCAGCGGTTAAATCCTTGCCAGGCTACATGGTCATTGTTCTTTGCCCGTTTCAATTTTCAAATTAATTTTCGTCCTGCGGACAAGAATGTCAGGGCTGATGCTCTATCATGTACCACTGATGCCTCGGAATCAGAAGTTCTTCCTCAACACATCATACCTCCTTAGTGTCTGGTCGTCTCCGCCCCAGCTTCTTTGGTGCCAATTCCTCCCGGAAAGACTTATGTTCCTCCACGTCTTTGCCTCCAGACTCTCAAATGGGGTCATTCCTCCCACCTGGCGGGTAATGCTGGAATCAAAAAGTCCATACAGCTAATTGCCAGACACTATTGGTGGTCTTCCTTGGAGAAAGATGTGACCGATTTCGTACGGGCCTGTACAGTGTGTGCACGTGACAAGACTCCACGCCAGAAGACGGCTGGTCTTCTCCTTCCTCTGCCTGTGCCTGAACAGCCATGGTCTCATATAGCTATGGACTTTATAACTGACCTACCTTAATCTCATGGCAACACTGTCATTTGGGTGGTCGTTGATCGCTTTTCCAAAATGGCTCATTTTGTCCCGCTTCCGGGTCTACCTTCTGCGCCACAGTTGGCGAAACAATTTTTTCTACAAATTTTTTGTCTCCACGGGCTTCCCACGCATATTGTCTCTGATAGAGGTGTTCAATTTGTTTCAAAATTTTGGAGAGCACTCTGCAGTCAATTAAAGATCAAATTGAATTTCTCTTCCTCCTATCACCCCCAATCCAATGGACAAGTGGAAAGAGTAAACCAGATTCTTGGTGACTACTTGCGGAATTTTGTTTCCTCCCGTCAAGATGATTGGGTCGACCTTCTGCCCTGGGCTGAATTCTCGTACAACTTCAAGAATTCTGAGTCTTCCTCCAAATCTCCATTTTTTGTGGTGTACGGCCATCGCCCACTTCCCCCCCTCCCCATTCCCACTTCATCTGGAGTTCCTGCCGTGGATGAATTGACACAAGATTTCTCCTCCATCTGGAAGGAAACTCAAAAGTCGCTTCTACTGGCCTCATCTCGCATGAAGAGACATGCCGATAAAAAGAGAAGAATTCCTCCTGTTTTTGCCCCCGGTGACAAAGTATGGCTCTCCGCCAAATACATCTGTTTCCGTGTCCCTAGCTACAAGCTTGGTCCTCTGTACCTTGGGCCTTTTAAAATCAAGAATCAAATCCATTCTGTCTCCTACAAGCTTCATCTTCCCCCTTCTCTTCGTATTCCTAACTCTTTCTCTTCTCAAACCTCTCGTACTTAACCGCTTTTCTCCCAAGGTCACTGCTCCTGCTCCTATCTCTGGCTCCTCTGATGTCTTCTCCGTCAAGGAAATCCCCGCCTCCAAGGTCGTCCGAGGTAAAAAAAAATTTTGGGTGGATTGGGAGAATTGTGGCCCTGAAGAAAGATCATGGGAACCCGTGGCCAATATTTTAGACAAGGAACTAATCTACAGATTCCTCGGTTCCAAAAAGAGGGTGAGACCCAAGGGGGGGTACTGTCAGCACCGCTGACCGTGAGCGCTGCTCCCTTGTCACCGGAGGGGACGCGATCCGAGGCACGGGACGTGCCCGCTCTCGGATCGCGCCCCATGTCACTCACCTCACGCCTCAGTCTGCTTCCTCCCGATGCGCGCTGCCCTGCTCCCTAGGGCGCGCGCGTGCCGGCTTGCTGAAATTTAAAGGGACAGTGCACCACTAATTGGTGCCTGGCCCATTCATTGCAGAACCTATAATATCCACTTCCCCTTCCTGTCCTTGCCGAATCTTGTTGCCTTATGCCAGTGAAAGCGCTCCCGTGTGTCCATTGCCTGTGAATCCAGACCCTTGCTGTTGCCCTTGACTACGAACCATTGCCGCCTGCCGTGACCTTCTGCTATGTCTGACCTTGCCTTTTGCCTAGTCCTTGTGTACCACGCCTGACTCAGCAGTCAGTGAGGTTGAGTCGCTATTGGGTGGAACGACCGGGGGGTTACCTGCCGCAGCAAGTCCATCCTGCTTTGCGGCGGGCACTGGTGAAAACCAGTAACCCCTTAGATTCCGTTCCCCTGGTACGGCCCACGCCATCACCTCACTGACATAGAGGATCCACTACCTGTGTCATCCCTGCATACCACTCCGGATCCTGACAATAATGATAAATATAGTAGCCATGATACATGATATAGATATATCTATCACTTATGGTGAATGTATTCACACATAGAATATACAGGTTATAATTAATGATTAGCTCAGATGTTATGTGACTAGACATGTGACTAGCCCTGATCTCCATACACACACACACACACACACCAGTCATCATGGATGATCTGATATTGATTGGGTGGATCTTTAAGTCAAACAACAAGTTAAAAGCAGGTGTAAGGAGGACTAGAAAAATAACTGCAGAACACACCCTCATCACAGAAGTTCCTAAAGGCTACCTGAAGGAGAGGAGCCATGAAGAATCAGGGAGAGAGCTAGAGCCAGTAAGCCCATCCTTCTCTGCTAACCGGTTATGAATACAGACGTTTCCATGGACCCCGGGAAGCCATCTTTCTTTTCTCCAAAAGTACTCTTAATAAGATACACAGGTTTCTTATTTGATTAAGTTACCTCATTTTTAACGTGGACCAAATTATCTTATGGGGAGGAGCAGACATGGCTTATAGATAACTATTATAAGATGTAATAGTAGTTTATAAGCCACATCCCCTTCTACTACAGATGAACGGGGCACGTCTTATGGGGATCAATGCAATGATCATATTGCATATTAGCATAGTCAAATGGGATCTTCCTCTGCTCCCCCATGACATAATAATTGCCACGAGGAAACTTAATTTAAATCTTCCTAAGTAGTAGCGTACTATAAATTATATTTAGTACCGTATCTTACTAGAGATAGTTGTGGTTAAAACTGGGCGAGGTTTATTCCCATGTTTACACTTGTAAAATGCCCATTAGATATCATGTAATGAAATGATCTCTACACAAAGTAATATACTGATATCTAAACTAACCCACTTCTGTGACTAAGTTTAATGTTGGTAAATAACATACTAATACATCATTGAATTATATCTGACCTTATGTCATTGATATTCTTTATATCATTTCATTTATATTATGGTCTGTTTTTATTACTCTTTAATGTTTAATCAATTGTAACCAATAAATGAACATATCATTTTTATAATAACTGCATTATTATTTTATTATATTGCAAACGTTATTTCTACCACTACTTCAAAGAACTCATATCTGGGAAAATAGTCGGGCCCAGAAAAAAATATATATATATTTTTGGCAATTCATAACTGTCATATACCATGGCAAAATATGTATTCATGTTGCATTGTGATTGCTTGTCATTTGTGATACATGTTCTGCAATATTTCTATCGGTATGCACAACTGTTAATTCCATTACACACCTATCTGCATCACTGAACATTTCAAAGAATCCCTTCTCTTTGGTCTAACTGTCCGGAGACGACAATCTGAGCGATAGCATCCAGTGGCCAGTGGGGGGCAATTAATTCTCTTTGATCAGGGCACCATGGAGCCTACATGTCTATCCAGCCTGGGTATAGGTGTGACTAATCCTAGCAGGGGGTTCACTAACACATCTGCTCTATGACAGGAGAGGTAACACCTTCACAGCCAAGCAGACTCCAAGGCCTGATGTCAATAGATCAATTGTTGTAGATGCCATATCTTCCAAATATGAAATATGGGGGGTCAGGGAAGTATGCTCGCAGCCCCTATCTTATACGGTTAGATTCTCCATCATAATACCTTTAAAATGAGTCCTCACATGACCCTTGTGTATTGATCCCTGCTCGAACTGTATGCACTGGGTAAATCATACACAATAAGGGGGTCATGTCAGGTACCCCTAGAAAGAGGATTTGATGGAGAACCCAAATATAACAAAAAGATGTGGGTGCCTGACCCATGATAACAGTTAGGGGTAATTTCCTATTCTTTGGGCAGAAGGTTATCAGGAGGAAGGGGGCAGAATCAATCTCTCCTCCTTGTCCTGCCCAGGGGCTGAACATAGAGGTGTCTCTTGTCCATAGCAGGATATAAAACTGCAGACCTGGGGGGACTAGGGGCGCTTGCATGGGGGACGAGATCTAATTTTGGATGCCAGACGCCATTTCCTACCAGACCCCATGGGATAGAACTCTAACTTTTGTAAGTAAGGACTCTATGTTTTTTCCCTTTTATTTTATTTTCTGTGTGGTGAAACTTTGTCTTGTTAACATCAATTTTTACATGTACTGTGAATATTTTTCTTTCATAATAAATCATTCATTTATTAAGTACCGCCTTATGTCTGGTAAAACGGACATACATTGTCCTTGAAGAGATTGAAGTTATAGTCTTAAATTTACTTACCGGTTCGGCTACATTATAGATTTGGATTAATCTTTTTCCTGTTTTTATATATACTACGGGGGATAGTAGATTATATTTGGGAGTTGTAGCATATCCAGATTGGATTGATAGCTTCCTGTCGGCTTGAGATTTCGGTCTAGTGTAGACAAATAGTGATTTTATAGATAATCCTACCACCCGCACGTCTCGGTTCGTGACAATAACGGTCATAATATGGGACCTATAACACTGCAGAAAAAATGTAAAAAAAAAGTGTTAATAAAGGTCATTTAACCCCTTCCCTAATAAAAGTTTGAATCACCCCCCTTTTCCCATAAAAAAAATAAAACAGTGTAAAAAAAACAAAAAAAAACGTATGTGGTATCGCTGCGTGCGTAAATGTCCGAACTATAAAAATATATCATCAATTAAACCGCATGGTCAATGGCGTACGCGCAAAAAAATTCCAAAGTCCAAAAAAGCGTATTTTGGTCACTTTTTATACCATTAAAAAATGAATAAAAAGTCAGATCAAAACAAAAATCCTACTGATAAAAACTTCAGATCACGGCGCAAAAAATGAGTCCTGATACTGCCCTGTACGTGGAAAAATAAAAAAGTTATAGGGGTCAGAAGATGACATTTTTAAACGTATACATTTTCCTGCATGTAGTTATGATTTTTTCCAGAAGTGCGACAAAATCAAACCTATATAAGTAGGGTATCATTTTAACCATATGGACCTACAAAATAATGATAAGGTGTAATTTTTACCGAAATATGCACTGCGTAGAAACGGAAGCCCCCAAAAATTACAAAATGGCGTTTTTTCTTCGATTTTGTCGCACAATGATTTTTTTTTCCCGTTTCACCGTGCATTTTTGGGTAAAATGACTAATGTCACTGCAAAGTAGAATTGGTGACGCAAAAAATAAGCCATAATATGGATTTTTAGGTGGAAAATTGAAAGGGTTATGATTTTTAAAAGGTAAGGAAGAAAAAACGAAAGTGCAAAAACGGAAAAACCCTGAGTCCTTAAGGGGTTAAATGGGCACTATCAGATACAAAAACTTTTCATATGTTGTAAAGCATGCAAAACCAATAGGTTTTGAAATTGCTTTCATTATAACATTTTCAGTATTTCATACTGAAAAAGCCAGTCAAACAACTCCCCCCCCCACCTGCTTGGTCACATACTAGTCCTGCTGTGTCCATGCATCATCACCTATGTCATGGACACACTTCCTTGATTGACAGCTGTGAGTGCAGGGCTCACAGCTAGAGGAAAAATCCTCCCACTGTCACCTTGTGTTCCGCTACTGTCAGTGAGGACAAGCTGGGAGTTGTAGTTTTGCGAATGCCAGAGGAGATGTGAGCAGACAGCATACTGAGGGAGGGGGCGGAGACCTACACAGTGAGGCCACGCCCCCTCCCTTTGAGAGAAATTCAGACTAGTGAGCTAAATTAAAAGTGTAATAAAATAAATAAGGGTGCTAGACACATAAAAATGTAATGTACATGGTCAGGATTAGGTACTGAGTGATATATTAATATTGGATCTGACGGGTACGCTTTCAGTGGTTAAGGATAAGTTTAGTTCCCGAAATACCCCTTTAAGGCTGGGTTCACAAGTGAAATTTTACTGCATTTTCACACATATTATTAAAACTGTGAAATTGCTACTCTTTACCATGATTCGCCTAATTGCAGCAAAATATCATAATTTTTGCCTCATTGTAAAAATAAAGGCAAAAAAAGAACACAGCCTCATTAGAGGTATTTAATGACCCTATCGCCTGATCCCAGAGAGAACAGCTCCGGGAAAATATAGATATTTTGGGCAGAGGGATCTATGAGTTGCTGGGAGGGATCTGGTGGGTGAAAATGTCATTTTGTAATTTACAGGAAGCCAGATCACAGATCTAACATCATGTGAGACATAATATGCATATGAAAACCTGTTCAGTGAAAGAGTTGACCAGTTGCCCATAGCAATGAATCAGGCTGCTTCTTTAATTTTAAAAAAACGGCCTCTGAAAAATAAAAGTAGCAATCTGTTTTATTTTTCCTTTACTTAGAAAAATGTCTTTTTATTCTTCTGTTAATCTGAAATTAGCCTTAGTATGGAGAGTGGTATCACAGAATTGTTGTAGGATCAGATTTGAGAGATCTGAGCCAGTTAGCAACACATAGAAATGTACTTTATTCATGAATAAAACTCCCCCTCTCTTATCTGCATTCATTACTTTTGGATGAGATGCTGTAACTCTTTGTAAGGTTTCTATATTGTTTTATTTATTTATTTATTTATTTTTTGTTAGAGACACTGGCAGCAGATTCTACAACCCTTTTCATCAAATATTTAGATATGATCTCTTTTTGTTCCAGGGAATAAACATTTGATGGAATTTAGAGGCTAGTAGCAATGAAATGAATTCATTATAAACTCTACACCCACATAAACCTTTGGATTACCTTATTCTTTGTAGTAAGTCATTGGTTTATTCTAATCTTTAGTTTTAAAGGGAAATTCCCATCTCAAGATGTAATTTCCTATACACATGGTGCCCACTGCGCGTGTGCATGGCCAGTGCGCCATTTACTCTCAATGTGGATCTTCGAACATTGCCCTTCTCAGCATGTTTGGAAGCCCCAGAAAGAAAAAATAGAACACAAATGCACCATTTTAGAAATATTTGCTTTAATGCTTCTTTGAATATTTCCTGATCTGCTTTAGCAGAAGCTGGTGACACATGGTTCAAATGTCATGTGAGAAGGAAAGGGGATTGAACTCATGATGTTATTGATGCCCTTTTAAAGGGGTAGTCCAGTGCTGAAAAACTCATCCCCTATCCTAAGGATAGGGGATAAGTTTCAGATTGCGGGGGGTCCGACCGCTGGGGCCCCCTGCGATCTCTTGTACTGGGCCCCGACTCGCTGCACCAGAGAGCTGGTGTCAACCACCGGACCCCCCGCAATCTGAAACGTATCCCCTATGCTTAGGATAGGGGATACGTTTTTCACCTCTGGATATCTCCTTTGGATATCTCCTTTAACATTAGAAGAGAAAGAAGGGCCACAAATGTGATGTCAGGATAGATCAAAATACTTTGCAAGTAGCAAGATCATATGACCTCAAGTTAGCCAATAATGGCTTGCATACAGCTCTCAGCCAATAAGGTAGTAAAGGGATTGGATAGAGGCACAAAATAAAACTATCCATGCAGCTGCAGAAGTCATTTTAGGGAGAGATGCAAACAAGAGAAGAGTAGCAGCTCTGCTCTCCATTTTTAACACCATATAACATTACTAAAGAAATACAGCAGCTGCATTGTGGTGGTGTGTGGGCTATTTGCTTGTTAGGTTATACTCAGGGTGAGAAGAAGATATATCAGGCTAAGTTCAGCTAATGTGTTTTCAGAGCCCAACCACAGATAGAGCCACTGCACTACAGCATTACAGCAGCAGCAGGCACGTGGGCTGCTTTTGCATTGTCAGGTGAGGCTGAGTTAAAGGGTTACTCCAATGGAAAAAACATTTTTTTTATCAACTGGTGACAGAAAGTTATAGAGATTTGTAAATTACTTTGATTTAAAAATCCCCATAGCAAACCTATCCTACTCTGGACAGTTCCTGACCAGGACAGAGGTGTCAGTAGAGGGCACTTTGGTCAGACAGAAAGGAAATTCAAAAAGAAAAGAACTTACTGTGGATCATACAACAGCTGATAAGTACTGGAAGGATTAAGAATTTTTTTAATAGAAGTCATTTACAAATCTATTTAACTTTTTGGCACCAGTTGATAAAAAAAAAAAAAGACAAACTTTTTCAGTGGAGTACCCCTTTAGCACAAATCAAACACCAAAAAACAAATATGGAGTCACTTCAAAATATATATTAAAAAGGTATATATTTATTTAATCAAAAAATATAAAATCCCCAAGTAATGAAAGGAGGAATACATACATCATAAGAAAAGACAACATATCCAGGACCTGCATTTACAATAATGGTGGTAAAATGCCAGTATCAAAATGTTATGCACTTAATCTATATATATATAAAACTCAATGGCCCTCATTTATTAAAGTCCAACCGACTCTTTTTCTCGGTTAACGCACCTAAATTTTTGTCGCAACGTCTGTGCGACTAATTATGTGACTAAATTTTATTCACACAACCAACATTTTAGAAAACACTGAGAGTGTTTCTTTTCACTTGAAATGGGCGTGTTTTATGCAAAAATTGGCGTTTTACCGACAAAACCCCAAAAATACTCGGAGTACTTCCAAAATCACTTGAGAAAAAGTGTGAGTTTGCCTCTCACAATAACCGACTGCCAAGAGGCCAAGTGAAATTCAAAAAATGAAGTAATTTCTAACAAGGGACTGTTTGCCATTGTGTTTTGTGTGGAAGTAACTTGTTTTATAACTGGAAAACATTTTGTACAGTTCAACACTTTTATGAATAAAATATTGAATGCTTTTGTGATAGTTAATGTTTATATATTTTTTTTTCTTTTTAACACATTTGCAATATTAGGTTTAAATCAATTTAACACCCAAGCTGATAAACAAGGATAATTGTTGTATGTTTGAAAAATTATAACACAGGAATACTTTTGAGTCATGAAAACATTTTTAAGCAAACAAGTCTAAACCATTTTGACTCACACAACTAATTTCTTTAGCTTGGAGTTTGTGCGACACAATTGACTAGTGCAACACAAAAAAACGTGCGACAAAAAAATAACCGACATGTGCGACAGAATAGTAAATAAGCCTGAAAAAAAGACGAGTGATATTGAAATCACTCCAGAATAAACACTCCACTCTTAGTAAATCAGGGCCAATGTGTGTGTGTGTATGTTCCATTGTGCATGTTTATCACGTCCAAATGGCTAAAGATATTAACATGAAACTTGGCACACATGTTACTTATATGTCAACAACAAACATAGGATAGGTAATTTAACCCTTACACCCATTTGCCAGGGTCAGGGTTTTTTGTTTAAAGTCCCATACAAGTCAATGGAAAATATATATGTTACTGCATAATTTCCAAATGGCTAGAGATATTTCGATAATATTTGGTCACATGTTACTTTTATGTCCACTTAAAATATAGGATAGTTAATTTAACCCTTAACTATCCCCATTTGTGAGGGTCAGGGTTTTTGTTTAAAGTCCCATGAAAATCAATGGGAAATGTATGTTTCCACATAACTTCCGTACGGCTGGAGCTATTTCAATATGAGGACGGGATATGAGGTTGGGATAGGAGGTCAAGATAGGAGGATGGGATATGAGGATGGGATAGGAGGTTGGGATAGGAGGTCGAGATATGAGGACGGGATAGGAGGTCGGGATAGGAGGTCGGGATAGGAGGTCAAGATAGGTGGTCGAGATAGGTGGTCGAGATAGGAGGACGGGATAGGAGGACGGGATAGGAGGTCGGGATAGGAGGTCGGGATAGGAGGTCGAGATAGAAGGACAGGATAGGAGGACAGGATAGGAAGTCGGAATAGGAGGTCGAGATAGGAGGACGGGATAGGAGGACGGGATAGAAAGTCAGGATAGGAGGTCGAGATAGGAGGACAGGATAGGAAGATGGGATAGGAAGTCACAACAGGAGGACGGGATAGGAGGTCACTTTATGAGGACGGGATATGAGGACGGGATATGACGTCAAAAGCTTCCTCTGTTGATTTTCCTCCCCAACAAGGAGTAGGAAGGAAAAACCGGGCAACGCCGGGTACTCAGCTAGTCTATATAAATAAAACTCAATGGGTGTGTGTGCATGTTCCAGCATCACGTCCAAACGGTTAAAAATATTAACATCAAACTTGGCACACATGTCATCGACAAACATAGCATAGGTGATTTAACCCTTACTCACCCCCATTTGCCAGGGTCAGAGTTTTTGTTTTAAGCCCATGCAAGTCTATGGGAAATATATGTTACTGCATAACTTCCAAACGGCTGGAGATATTTCGATAATACTTGGTCACATTTTACTTATATGTCCACTTAAAATATAGGATAGTTAATTTAACCTTTAACTACCCCCATTTGAGTCCCCCATAAAGTCCCATGCAAATCAATGGGAAATGTCTGTTCCCACATAACTTCCGTATGGCTGGAGATATTTCAATACCTGGTACACATATTACGGGTCGGGATATGAGGACAGGATATAAGGTCGAGATAAAAGGTCGGGATAGGAGGTTGGGATGGGAGGTCAGGATAGGAGGTCGGGATATGAGGTCGGCATATGGGGTTGGGATATGACTACAATATATGAGGACGGGATATGAAGTCAAAAGCTTTCTCCTTTGTAGAATTTCCTACCCAACAAGGATTAGGAAGGAAAAAACTGGCAACGCCGGGTACTCAGCTAGTTCAATATAAATAAAGGCAATACAGAAAAAAGTGAGGGAACTTTAATATAGAGACTAGAATTAAAACATACTGACCAAGCATAGTGCAAGTGCAAAATAAGAATTGGTTGCAAGAAGAGATGAGCGAATCGAATTTGATGAATCCGAATTAGTTACGAATTTCAGGGAAAATTTGATTCACAACGAATGCAAATATTGCAATGATTCTATCATGCGAATCGTTTCATTAAACTTCATTTAGTTTGGTCCAGGCTCCAGGACATGGGGCAAGGAATCCTGGGAAAGCGGGAACAAGGGTAGGCAGGATGCCCCTAAATCACATGCAGCATGCAGCCTATCAGCAGCCAGTCATCCCTGTAATGTCACCGCCTATATAATCGGCAGTCATATTGCGGCCAGTCACTTCAGCCTTTAATGGCAGAGAGATAGATAGGGACAGACAGCACTGTGTGTTGCACAGAAAAGCTTTTTTTCCAGCAGGGATTCACCTCCTAGTCAAGTCAGCATTCTGTTGCACAGAGGGACAGAGAGCAGTGTGTGTTTCACAGAAAAGCATTCTTACTGCAGCGATTCACCTAGAAGCACTGGTGGGAAGGGAGTGAGATTGAGAGAGTAAGTGCAATTTTGGTGTAGTACACAGCAACTGTGTGCTGCAGCACTGGTGTGTACTGCTGGATTTGTGCACAAATACTTTTTTAGGTGTAGAGCATTTTTCTCCCCTCATAAGGGCATACCACATACATACATCTAAGTGGTGTACTATTTTTTCCTGTTAAAGTCTCAAGGGCCTAGATACTGTGAAAGGCCAAGCAAAAGTACTCACTGGCTGGTGTTGTACACAAATACTTTTTTAAGCATACTGTAGCACATTTTTCTCTCTTCATAAGTGCATACCACATACTGTTTTAAGCGTAGCGGAGCGTATTGTACTCCCCTCATATACGCACTAAGTATGTCAAACAGAGAAGTGCCAGGATGCGCACAGAGGAGTGGCAGAGGTCTAAATTCATCAGGCAGAGGTTGCAGCAGACTATGGGCGAGTCCCAGCAGGAGTCACAGCAAGAGGCCTGAGCTCCCGGTATCAGCTAGCGGTCATGTCTTCACCAGCAACCCATCTGCCGTCATTAATTGGTTACTTTTAAGTAGAAGAAAATAACAAATCTGGATAAATTTTTTTGAAACTAACTGGTGGCAAAACTTTAATCTCAGAGTTCCCCTCACTCAGGTTTATGGAGCGGACTGTTGCAGAAACTGCCCCCCTTTTAAATCCACCCTTAATGACCTTGTCACATATAACACTACCTTTTTTTTTATAGCACTTTTATCACAGATCTTAGTGTTTTTTGAAGTCTGTATTTTTTGCACTTGCATATTCTTTAATCAGGGCTGTAGCTCCGATGAGGCGATTGCCTCAGATGCGCTGTTGCAAGGGGGCACAAGGGGGTCCAGCACACATTACACTGAGGCATTGATTCCCCACCAGGGTGCCAGGAAACTCTGGTGGGAAATATGGCGGTAACATTTTTAGATTTTTCTGCCCAGTCCTGCGCACCTGTGAGTCACAGGTATGCAGGCCAGATGGGAGGGAAGTCTGTGTGCAGTATCGGGATGGGTGATGCTGCAGCTCCAAACCTCCTGTATCCTCCCTCTTCTGTGGAGCAGCTCTGGACTCTGGATTCTCCCTGGTTCCTCAGCAGAATGATGTGGATGAAGGGAAGACGCAGGGGCAGCACTGACAGAGGCCTATTCAGCTTCAGGTAGAGCACTGCCACCCTTCTTTCACTCCTCTACACCTCTCTGTCACCCCTTGTAACTTTTCTTTAACCCCCGAACACCCCTCTTTTATCCCGTACACCCTTATGTCACCCCTCTAAACCCCTCTGTCACCCCTGTACAACCCATGTTACCCCTGTATGCCCCTTTGTCACCCATGTACACACCTCTACACCCCGGTCTCCCATGTACACCCCTCTGTCCCTGTATGGGGTAATGCAGGAGGCATTGTGTGTTCTTGTGGGGGGGGGGGGGGTGGAGGCATTTGAGTGAGGCTGGAAACATTGGAGATTTGTCAAAACTTGTACAAAGGAAAAGTTGCCCAGTTGCCCATAGCAATGAATCAGATTTCTTATTTCATTTTGCAAAAGGCCTTGTTAACCACTTAAGGACCCAGGGCATACCTGTATGCCCTGTGTCTGCTCCCTTTATATAAAGCGGGGCCATTTGTGAGTCGCTGCATAGAACCGTACTGTAATCTACATAGGAAACATATTTAAAAAATTATTTGGTAAGGGTGTCCCGCAAATTTTTTTTCCAAGGGGTGCCCAAGCCAAAATGGGGGGCACAATTTTCTGTTCTCGCCTCAGGAGCAAAAAGAGCTAGCTATAGCTCTGTCTGTAATGCACATCATGTCACAATGTGTTACTTATGATTTATCTTATCTGAACTGATCTGATCGCCTTGTAGTTTGCAGACTTTGTTTAAAGACTTTAACATTTTTTAAATAAAATTTAATATACCGTATTTATCGGGGTATAACACGCACCGGCCTATAACACGCACCCTCATTTTACCAAGGATATTTGGGTAAAAAAAGTTTTTTACCCAAATATCCTTGGTAAAATGAGGGTGCGTGTGTGTGCATGCGTATACCCCGATACACCCCCAGGAAAGGCAGGGGAAGAGAGGCCGTCGCTGCCCGCTTCTCTCCCCCTGCCTTTCCTGGGGTCTAGAGCCCTGCTGCCACCGCTTCTCTCCCGCTGGCTATCTGCGCCACTGCACGTTCTCTCCCCCTGACTATCGGTGCCAATGGGGCAGCGGCGCCGATAGCCAGGGGGAGAGAAGGGGCAGCGGCACCCATTGCCGGGGCCGCTGCCCCGTTGCCTCCCCCATCCCCGGTTGTATAATTACCTGTTGCTGGGGTCGGGTCCGCGCTGCTTCAGGCCTCCGGTGTGCATCCCCTGCGCCGTTGCTATGCACTGCGCGGCGCAATGACGAGTGACCTGCGCCCGCTTTAAATCATTGAACTGCAGCGGCTTATCGGCGTATAACACGCAGATAGACTTTAGGCTAAAAATTTTAGCCTAAAAAGTACGTGTTATACGCCGATAAATACAGTAATTTTGATCCATAAAAGCCAGGTAAGAAGTCCAGAATGGAAGGTAACTATTGTTACTACATTCTCATGGCATGAAGGACATTTCAAAAATAATCTGCATGTCATACTGAATGACAGTATTATTTCACTAACCCAGCACTCCCCCTATGCATGTTAAAGCAAGGAAAAGTGTTCTACACCCCTGTTGAGGCTCTCTGTATGCCAGAAATTTTCGTTTTTAATAGTGATTTGCCGCAAATAAATTCAGGACTAAAAAAATTTTCGGGAAAAATCGGCGAATTGGCCGAATCTATTTTTAAAAAAAAATTCACTCATATATATGTGGCTTTATTCCATACAAAAAACAGCAGCAACGTTTCAGCTGCCTGTGCAGCCTTTTTCAAGCATAGAAAGTGACCCAAGTGATGGGTTTAAATACATGTTCACAGCAATCAATCAATTAATACAGTGGTACATTAATAAAACATCATTAAAAAATACAGTACAAAAATACAAAGTGGTATCGTGCAAAAAATTAAGTTAGTGTACTTTAGGTACGGGATTTCTCCGTGCAGGTGGTAATGCAGTGATCTAGTGATACAGTGTTTAAAATCACATTGAAAAAGGCATAATCACTTAATAGACAGTATATATCACTATTAATATCAATAAAAGGGGCAGGGGTCACGGCAGGACACTCACCGGATGTTGAAATCATAATGAAGTATACACGCCATGTTGGCGTGTGTGTAAAAGCAGTCACGCAATGTCCGGCAATAGCCTCCGCCAGTTGGCAACCCAGCCATGCGGTCACACAGGGCTACTGCGCATGCGCACCAACAAAAGCTGGGGCCATATTGATCGAGGGAAAAGTCGTCGCCGTGACTGAAGATCAGTGTACACCAATCGGCTACCCCCTGCGCGTCCGCCCGGCATGACGCGCTGCGCTAGTCAGCGCATGTGCGTCTGTGTGCGGGCACATAGCAGGAGACATATTGGAAGAGGGAAAAAGGCTCAAACAGATGTAGAAGTATGGGCATAGTATTGAATATTAAACAAGAGATAAAAAGATCAATCTATAGATAAAGTAGAGTGGCAGAGGATTAATAGTAAAAAGATTAAAGGAAAAGAAAAAGTGAAAATAAGCAATTAACGATAAAAAAAAATGTAATAATAAAACAAAAATTAAAAAAGAAGAAATAAAATTTAAAAATTAGCATAATTATGGAGAATGATAACAGAGCAATAGACAATGGTCTATCCAACCTCCTCAATAGATAGATGAAATTAAAAGTTTATGGTTTGCCCCCACTCCAGTGTCCGGTCATCCGTGGGAAAACCCATGTAGGGCCGGACTACTCGAGGCTTAAACCTGTCACAGGTTATGTAGCAGGTTGCCTGCTAGAGTAATGGGGTGGAGGCCTCAAGTCCCAGTGTTAAAGCATTAGAATTGGAGGAGGTCGGCTAGTGTTGTGGAGGGGCCATCGGCATCCAATGGACTCCCCCTCCTGGTCACATTGCAGTGACCCAAAATAGGAATACTCATAAAAAATAATAAACAAAAATTAAAAATTAAATAAAAAAAAATTGTAAATAAAATAAAATTGTAAAATGATAAAAATAATCAAATTAGTAGAAAATAGAGAATAAAGAAAAAAGAAAGTAAGGTCAATACAACAGAGTGAAAAAAGTGTCTGTTTTAATCAATAATTTTTTTGGGAAAAAGTGTCTGTTTAAATAACAAAATTAGTATATGCATAACAATTTAATAAAATGAAACATCTTGGTGAGAGGTCCTGCCATCCACCCTTCTGACAACCTGTAAAGATAAAAAGAGAAAACCTTAAGTAAATGATAGGGTCACTTTCTGTATCCTCATGGGGTACTGAGAGAATCATCTGCCAGAGTAATAAATTTGAGGTGTCACTGAAAAATCTATATTTAACCCTCCCGGTCTAAGGGAACGTAATTCAAATATCCATTTTAACTCTCTGCGTTTGAGGAGACTAACTCGGTCTCCCCCATGTTTTAATTGTGGTATATGATCGACCAGTATAAACTTGAGTTCCTTCTCTGAATGTTCAACCTCGGTAAAATGTTTGGACACTGGTAGGTCCATGCGACCTTTCCGGATAGTGTACCGGTGATAATTAAATCTAATTTTGAAATCCCATGTGGTCTCCCCTACATAGAGGAGACCACATGGGCAAGTCAAAGCATATACGACATAATCAGAAGTACAAGTGAGATAATGATGTAATTTGTAGATCTTGCCAGTCTGAGGGTGTATAAAGGTAGAACCCTTCAACATGTGACTGCAATTCACACATTGTCTGCACGGAAAAGAGCCCTTATTACTCGTGGTAAGATATCTTTGAGGGCTTTGTCTAACTGAGACATCGGACTTAACCACCTTGTCTTTAAGGTTAACTGTGGCGGAACAAAATCCGGAATCTCAGGAAAAATGAACGTCAATATATGCCAATGTCGATTTAAGATTGTTGCTATTTGGCCAGAGTGATCATTAAATGTAGAGATAAATGGAACCCGAGGAGGTTTATTTTTAGCAGTCTGTTTCATAAGTACATCCCGGTCCATGTTCCTCACTTGATTTTTACATTGATTAAGTAATCTCCGTGGGTAACCTCTTTGTTCAAAGTCTTGTGCCATTTTGCCTAAGACGGGTTCTACTTGTTCCTCCAAGCCAATGATGCGTCTCGCCCGGATCATCTGACTGACCGGTAGATACCGCACCATTGGCCTGGGGTGGTGACTACTATAGTGCAAAATGGTGTTGCAATCTGTAGGTTTCACATATAAATTGGTCACTAATCTGCCATCCACTATTGACACATTCGTGTCTAAAAAGTGAATGGCAGAGTGTGATGAAGACAAAGTAAACTGTATGTTAGGGTCCACCACATTCAGGTAAAGGTGAAAATTTAATAGCTCCTCATCAGTCCCGGTCCAAATTAAAAACACGTAATCAATATACCTCCACCACCCCAGCAAGTGGCTGGAGTGGTGGGAGGCATATACGAATTTCTCCTCTAGCACCGCCATGTACACATTTGCATATGTGGGCGCCACATTTGTGCCCATGGCGGTGCCGGAGAATTTGAGGTAGAAGATGTCATTAAATGAAAAGTAATTATTGTACAAAATTAATTTAAGTAACGTGATTATAAATTCCACCTGTTAGGTGGAAAAATCTGCCTTCACGCTGGAACTGACAGCTTGCACACCCCCATCGTGTGGGATGGAGGTGTACAGGCTGACCACGTCCAGGGTGGCAATGATGGCATCAGTAGGCACAGAAATTGATCCTATCTTCTGTAAAAAATCTGTCATGTCTTGCAGGTATGACTGAGCTCTAACTGCATGGGGCCGGAGGATCTGATCAGCAAATATTGAGTCGACTGGTGGCTGACCCACGGCCAGACACAATAGGTCTGCCTGGTGGGTTCTCCATCGACCTATGTATCTTTTTCCCTCTTCAAATATGGCTCCTGCTGTGTGCCCGCAGACAGACGCGTATACGCTGACTAGCGCAGCGCGTCATGCCGAGCGGACGCGCAGGGGGTAGCCGATTGGTGTACACTGATCTTCAGTCATGGCAATGGCTTTTCCCTCGACCAATATGGCCCCAGCTGTTGTTGGTGACGTTGGTGCGTATGCACAGTAGCCCTGTGTGATGGCGCATCACGTGACCGCACGGCTGGGTTGCCAATTGGCGGAGGCTATTGCCGGACATTGCATGACTGCTTTTACACACACGCCAACATGGCGTGTATACTCCATTATGATTTCAACATCCGGTGAGTGTCCTGCCATGACCCCTGCCCCTTTTATTGATATTAATAGTGATATATACTGTCTATTAAGTGATTATGCCTTTTTCAATGTGATTTTAAACACTATCACTAGATCACTGCACTACCACCTGGATGGAGAAATCCGCCCCGTACCTAAAGTGCACTAAGTAAATTTTTTGCACGATACCACTTTGTATTTTTGTACTGTATTTTTTAATGATGTTTTATTAATGTACCACTGTATTAATTGATTGATTGCTGTGAACATGTATTTAAACCCATCACTTGGGTAACTTTCTATGCTTGAAAAAGGCTGCACAGGCAGCCGAAACGTTGCTGCTGTTTTTTGTATGAATAAAGCCACTTATATATTTTTTCACTACTCCTGGAGTGCTGCGACCATATTTTCTTCTATATATCTAAATTTATATATATATATATATATATATATATATATATATATATATATATATATATTTAGTTGGTAAAAAATCATCCCTATGAAATATTTTATTTTGAGTTTGCAAACAGGGAGATTTATCAAACAGTTTGGACCGTCTGAGATGGTCTAAATATTGGGGGAGATTTATCAAAACCTGTGCAGAAGAAAAGTTGCCCAGTTGCCCTTAGCAACCAATCAGCTCTCTTCTTTCATTTTTAACAAGGCCTCTGAAAAATGAATGAAGCGATCTGATAGGTTGCTAGGGGAAACTCAGTAACTTTGCCTCTGCACAAGTTTTGATAAATCTCCCCAATTGTCTCTCAGAAAGTCTCAGTCGATTTAGTTGAGTCTTTTATGCGACTTTTGGTTTGGAGCTTTTCTCTTCCCAACAAGCATAGTGGTCTATAATAGTGCACAAAATGCGGTGGTCATTCATTTATCAACTGTAACTTCTCTAGAAAAGGCGCAAAAAGGTTTAATTGACGCAAAGAAAGCCAAAACCTCAGACCAAGCCGACCCAGGTCGTAATACAATCTAAATGAATACGTTTTTTGCTTGCTATACCAGACCTCGACAAATTTTAATGTCTAAACTACTGCGGAGAATAAATCAGAATGATAGATCTCCCCCTTGTCTAATTGTCGCTGATTGAAACTGATTACTAGTAGTTCAGGCAACAGCAGTAACACATGAACAGTTAAAAAAACAAAAAACAAAACTTTTTTTGAGAGTTAATAAAATGCATTGTCTAATTGTTGCCGCTGGAAGGAGGGCATTTCTTGGCTCATACTTGGGGTGGGGGGTGGGGGGGTGTCTGATTTATCAACAGACTTAAAGCCATTTTTGGTGTAGAAAAGGCAGAGAAATGCCTCTTCGGCTTTTTGCAGAAGTGTTTTTGACCTATATGGCTTAGGTACACTCCGGCAATGGCGGAAATCCGCGATCGCGCGGATGTCCGCCATTAACCCCTCAGATGCCGGGATCAATACAGATCACAGCATCTGAGGGGTTAATGGCGGACATCCGCGCGATCGTGGATGTTGGCCATTATCGGCGGGTCCCTGGCTGCTACTAGCAGCCAGAACCTGGCGTGTATGACGCAAGCACCGTTCCAATGCTCGCGGTCATACACATAGGACGTAAATGTACATCCTGGTGTGGGAAGTCCGTGGTCGTTAAGGGGTTAAATAAACAAATTAGAACTCTATGTAAGTAAATTAACATGCTTAAAATTGTCCTCTTCTGACCCTATAACACTTTTATTGTTATGAAGGACCAAAAATAGTCTGTTGTTTTCACTGTAGAGGATGAAAGAGACAGAGATGTAGGGGGGCATTCCTTGGCTGCTGACCATCATGTCACCGTATGAGCGTGTGTGCCAAGCCATCTGGGATAGCAGGAGCCGTGTGACTGGGACAGGCAAACTGCCAGAGTGAGAGGCAGACGAAGAGAGAGCAGCTCTGAATCAGATGTTAGAGTGCAGATGAGGGGGAGCACCAGCAGACATCCCTCTCTCTGTTTACAACACCACCCCAAGCCAGGAAAGGAATGGAAATGAATAAAGGAAAGATAAAGAGCTGTGCACACCAAGAGATAAGGTACAAGACTATAAATGTTAAATCTGATAGATCCTCAGTGGGCAATATGGAACATCAGAGGAGTGTAGATATGATGCTGGAAAGGGGGTGACAGCAGTGAAGGAAATAAGGGGCGGGGGGGGGGATGAGATCTGCTACTCCAGTAACAGACATTATCTTATCTTAAAGAACATGCTACAGGCATTCAGTAACACTATACAGGCTAATATTGCCTTAACATTGCAACACCTGAATGATGCAGTACTGGAGTTGGGGGAAAGAGTGGACATGACAGAGAATAAAACTATGGAGATAATTAATTCACATAATAAGCTGAAAGATTCTTACTGGGAACTAGAGCGGAAGTACAGGAGCTGAGTGTTAAGGTGGCAGATTTGGAGCACCGCTCGCGCCATAATAACATAAAATTTCAGGGATCCCTGAAACGGTAGCAGCCAAGGATCTGAAGATGTATATACAAAGCTTCATAGAAGTGGTCCTACTTAACTGTCCACCAGGTGAGAGGATCCTAGATCGAGTACATAGGCTCCTTCGGCCGAAACATATCTCATCTGATATCCCTAGAGATGTGCTAGCAAGAGTCCACTATTTCCATGTCAAAGAGACATTAATTGTCAAAATCAGGAACTCTTCCCCTGAAAAATATAGTAAGATTATGTTGTTCTCTGATTTATCAATTGTGACACTACAATTGCGCAGAAAATTCCAACCTATTACTAAGGCATTAAGAGCACAAAATATGCAGTATAAGTGGGGTTATCCATATTGTAAGCAATCCTGAAGATGTGATAAACCTGCTAAGCAAGTGGGGAATACAGACAGATAAACTTTCTCAGTCTGCATCAGCTAAAATGGAACATATTCAGCCAGAGTGGCAAATAGCAGGCTCTTTGAAGAAACAATAAAGGTTGTGAAAGAGAGGACATCCCCAGTGACACTGAGTTATTAAATCCAACAGTGCTACCTATAAGGAGATAGCACAATGCTCCTGCTAGGCCAATGATTGGCTACAAGGATTCTTTTATTTTTGTTTTTGTTCTATTTAGTTTTTTTCCCTTTACTATGGAATGCCCCAATCTGATGAAAAGAGAACATCTTCAGTTTATGTGAAGATTTCACTTATTGGAAAACTATACTTAGCTCAGGAGCACTTAAAATTATGCATTGTCTATTATGGATGTTTTTTCTTTTTTTTTTCTTTTTGTGGTTTCTTTTTGTCCTTTTCTCTGTTTTTTTTCTCTTTTTCTTTTGATAGTAGGAAGTTTTTAATTGAGAAATTTAATTATTGTGAGGCATAGATCTTTTTCTTGGTTTGATATGGTGGCTGGATTAACTATAAAGAATTGCACTCGGATTAAATTGCCATGTTGTTAAAAATGTTGTCTTTAAATATTAATGGGCTAAATTTGCCTCAAAGACGGGCTTATATGTGGTCAGAGGCAAAGAAATCACGGTGCAAAGTGCTGTGCATCCAGGAAACGCACCTTATTTCAAAAGATGCGTCCTAGGTCCACAGCACGCAATTTCCCCTGGTGTATCCCTCGCATCATGCTACTAAATCAAGAGGAATAATATTATCAATCATTTACTCTGTAACATATGAATAAATCTTTAAACTAATTGATACAAACGATCGTTATATCGTACTAGTTTGTGCTATCAATAATATTCATATAATCGCAATAGTGTATGCTCCAAACAGGGGACATATTCGATTTCTTAATAAAATCGTTGGTTTTATAGCGAAATATAAACAAGGACGAGTGTTAATCTGTGGAGATCTTAATGCCGTACCTGACCCCTGTTTGGATTCATCAACAACAAAACAGAGCGGACTCAGTAGCTCTCTCTAGTTTATTTCATAGAGAAAATATGTATGATGCTTGGCGTTTGCTGCATGAAGCAGAAAAGGACTATACACGCTATTTGGGGGTACACAATTCATATTCAAGAATCAATCTATTTCTGATTGACAGGAATTGTTGAGAAGCTTAAAGTCTGCAACAATTGCGCCTTTTGGGTGGGCAGATCACAAGCCTATTTCTTTGGAGTTATATGAAAAGGGAGTGCCATTGCGTGCCATTCCATGTGTGTTGTAATAACATATTTTTAATGCAGCACACTAAATATGGCAAAGAAATAGAGAAAAACTTGGAGCTCTATTTTAATATAAATTCCTCACCAGAAATATCAGCTACATTACTTTGGAATGCACACAAGGCATACATCTGGGGCTCATTTATGAAATTAGGACATATTTATAAGAAAAAAATTTGCATTTAGACAAATTAATCAATAGTCAAAAGAAATTAGAGAATCAAAAGAAAACCTTACCTTCTTCTTTCTTGGCAAACAAACTACGTATGGTCTGTATGGAAACAGTGCATTTATTCATATCATTACTTCGGTGTGCATGTTTCACTTTAAACTTTTATTAGAGAAGGAGGGGTTAATTCACTTTTATTAACTCTTTTTTTTACACTTTTTACTTTTTTTATTTTTGTCCCCACAGGGGGCTATAACATGCAAGCTTGTGATTGCATACACTGTTCAATGCTGAGCTTTGGCTCAGCATTGATCAGTGTTATAGGTGCTCTGCTGCTCTAGCCTGCCATGGCTGGCAGGGACATTAGAGCACCGAAGGTAAGGCCCCCCCCCCATCCACTCAGCTGATCGGGACCCGCAATTTCGCCTCGGATGTCCCGATCAGCTCCGCTGAGCTACCAACAAAGTTCAATCTTGCATTTAGACTCCACGGTCAATTTTGATCTCAGTATTTAAAAAAGATTAATTCTGGGAATTGGCCAGATCAGTGATGGATTAACCGTGAGTCCTGGCTGCTAATAGCATCTGGGATGTACTAGGTATGAAGCATGCTCAGCTCGTGAGCACACTTGAAACTTCAGTAACAGGACCAGGGCGTATTAGTACTTCCTCTATCCTTAAGTAGCAGGATGCAAGGGCATACCTGTATGCTCTTTATCCTTAAGAGGTTAGAATAGAAATTATTTCACTTGAATTTTTTTTTACTGTAAGTCAATGGTTGATATTTGTATTCGTGGTCACATCGGTGACATTAAAGGGGTATTCCAGGAAAAAACTTTTATATATATATCAACTGGCTCCAGAAAGTTAAACAGATTTGTAAATTACTTCTATTAAAAAATCTTAATCCTTTCAGTACTTATGAGCTTCTGAAGTTAAGGTTGTTCTTTTCTGTCTAAATCCTCTCTGATGACACCTGTCTCTGGAAACGCCCAGTTTAGAAGAGGTTTGCTATGGGGATTTGCTTCTAAACTGGGCGTTTCCCGAGACAGGTGCCATCAGAGAGGATTTAGACAGAAAAGAACAACCTTAGCTTCAGAAGCTCATAAGTACTGAAAGGATTAAGGTTTTTTAATAGAAGTAATTTACAAATCTGTTTAACTTTCTGGACCCAGTTGATATATTAAAAAAGGTTTTTCCTGGAATACCCCTTTAATGAAAGATACTATAACATTTGACCATTACAAAGTTTTTATAGAACAAACTAAGTGAAAGAGAAGCGAAGATTTCCCATGGATAATGCTGCTGAAGATTAGGTCAGACTGCTAAGTGTACAGTAATGGAATTCAAACAACATCTGAGAAACACACAAGAGATAACATAAATGATTTCAGTAACAGATGGTCAATGCGTTCTGTAATAGAAGTAATGCTATGGCACATTATAGACCAGAAGAAAGTTACCGTATATACTCGAGTATAAGCCGAGTTTTTCAGCACGATTTTTCGTGCTGAAAACACCCCCCTCGGCTTATACTCGAGTGAACTCCCCCACCCGCAGTGGTCTTCAACCTGCGGACCTCCAGAGGTTTCAAAACTACAACTCCCAGCAAGCCCGGGCAGCCATCGGCTGTCCGGGCTTGCTGGGAGTTGTAGTTTTGAAACCTCCGGAGGTCCGCAGGTTGAAGACCACTGCGGCCTTCAACATCATCCAGCCCCCTCTCACCCCCTTTAGTTCTGAGTACTCACCTCCGCTCGGCGCTGGTCCGGTCCTGCAGGACTGTCCGGTGAGGAGGTGGTCCGGTGGGATACTGGTTCCGGGCTGCTATCTTCACCGGGGAGGCCTCTTCTAAGCGCTTCGGGCCCGGCCTCAGAATAGTCACGTTGCCGTGACAACGACGCAGAGGTGCGTTCATTGCCAACGTACTTCTGCGTCATTGTCAAGGCAACGCCTCTATTCCGGGCCGGAAGCGCGGAGAAGAGGCGCCCCCGGTGAAGATAGCAGCCCGGACCACCTCCCCACCGGACAGCCCTGCAGGACCGGACCAGCGCCGAGCGGAGGTGAGTACTCAGAACTAAAGGGGGTGAGAGGGGGCTGGATGATGTTGAAGGCCGCAGTGGTCTTCAACCTGCGGACCTCCGGAGGTTTCAAAACTACAACTCCCAGCAAGCCCGGACAGCCGATGGCTGCCCGGGCTTGCTGGGAGTTGTAGTTTTGAAACCTCTGGAGGTCCGCAGGTTGAAGACCACTGAGGGCGAATGATGAGAAGAGGATGATGAAGGGGGGGTGTGGGGATGATGAAGGGGGGTGGGGATGATGAAGGGGGGTGTGTGGGATGATAAGGGGATGATGAAGGGGGGATGTGCGGGATGATAAGGGGATGATGAAGGGGGGATGTGTGGGATGATAAGGGGATGATGAAGGGGGGATGTGCGGGATGATAAGGGGATGATGAAGGGGGGATGTGTGGGATGATGACAAGGGGATGATGAAGGGGGATGTGTGGGATGATAAGGGGATGATGAAGGGGGGATGTGTGGGATGATAAGGGGATGATGAAGGGGGGATGTGTGGGATGATGACAAGGGGATGATGATGAGGATGTTAATGACGGGTCTGGATGATGACAGGGGGGGATGAGGTATTTCCCACCCTAGGCTTATACTCGAGTCAATAACTTTTCCTGGGATTTTGGGTTGAAATTAGGGGTCTCGGCTTATACTCGGGTCGGCTTATACTCGAGTATATACGGTAAATGGCCCACCCTGTAGTATTAAACAAAATTCAAAGCACATCCAGTGTCTTTTCGACAACATTTTAGCAGTTTGTAGTAATGCCATATTCATATATTTCTAGAAAGCGTAAGCTGTATAGATCACATTTTAATAATACATGCACATATCCTGATCCATATCCTGAAGAACATGGCATCTAAAGTAGATTCTGGCAGCGAAATATTCTAAAACAGTCTCTTGGGGTTACAAAGGAACTCTCAAACAGGTGTCATTTTGGATCCAAAGGCTGGGTTCATACTTCGTTTATGTGAACCGTAATGTGAATCGTCTGGGAAATGTGCAAAGCGGTCGCTCCCCTATCCCATTTTCCCCAAGAAATGATGCAAATTTAGACGAAAATTTACCACTAACATAAAGTAGAATATGTCACCAAAAAACAATCTCTGAATCAAATTCATAAGTACAAGCATCCCAGAGTTATTAACTCCTTAACCCCTTAAGGACCGGAGGTTTTTCCGTTTTTGCATTTTCGTTTTTTGCTCCTTGCCTTTAAAAAATCATAACTCTTTCAAATTTACACCTAAAAATCCATATAATGGCTTATTTTTTGCGCCACCAATTCTACTTTGTAATGACGTCAGTCAGTTAGTTTTTTTTTAAATTAATTTCACTTGTTAAAAGGATCCATAGACTGCTATATGCTGTAAATAAAAAAATAAAAAAAGATTTGTATAAGTAAATAAATAAATAAATAAATATATATTTAAGCCTACATAATAAATACAAATACCATGAAACCTCCTGAAAAGACCACCCTTACCCAGACCAGACTTTCTGTGACAGATTCTCAGTTCCTTATTTATCATGCATCCTTTGAGAAGACCACCTCCCTAGTAAATGCAATTGGAGGCCGTGTTTCAAAGAGGTTTCACTGTATAAAAATTTTAAAATAGATTTTGCAATAAGAATTGAGGTTATCCGACTAGTAATGGCCATAAGTACCAATGCTTGTCACAAGCCTGCACCCTTCCAGCCAAGTCGGTAAATGTCCTCCCAAACTAGAACACAAGGGCCTCTTGACACTAGCATCATCAGGGCCTTGTCTATAGAGACCATGATGCACATATAGAATGTCCTGATGTCAGCTAAAATCACTGTCTGAACACTCGGCAGCCACAAGATGCTGGGCGTCATTTTGGACATCTGTTTCCTGGTGTAGACAGTGCAGTGATGTCATATAACCACACAGCATACAGCAGACCAAAGTGGTTGTTCAGTATAAAAATGTGGCAAAGTTATGTTTTTATTTTATTTTTTATTTATTTATTTTCACATTTGTACTGCAAAGGGGGCAATATTAAAGGTAAGGGACTTCCTACTAACTAGCTATTAGCCAGTTAAAATGGGAGAGCTAGCCACTACCCACCTACTTTCATAGATAATGTTTACAATCCAACCAGTTAATATGGTGTGTGTGTGGGGGGCTGTGCTGTCTACTACCTACCATCCCAGATAATGTGGGGTGCTATTTGCTTCCTACCTGCTCAGCTAATATGGGGGCTATCTATTACATACCTAGCTAATATTGGGTCTACCCGCTACCAACCTGCCTAACCAATATGGTGGTCAGGGGCTACCTCCTACCTTTCTGCCCTGCTCATAGAGAGGACTACCTACCACCTACCTACCAACTTAGCTAATATGGAGAAAACACTATATATTACATATTTACCTGGCTATCTAATATGGAGGTCTATTAACTACCTACTTGCTACATTAATATGGGGGGGGGGGCTACCTACATAACTAATATAGGGGGCTACCTAGCTAATATTTAAAGGTCTGTAATGGAGCCTTGCTACCTATTTAACAAGGGATCTAGCTATTATTAGCTTTACCTACCTTCTGTACAGGCAGTGTACCTATATATCTATGGGTGGTCTACATACTTATTGTCTGGGGGGGGGTAAAAAAAGTAAAACTATGTGGGGGTACAAAAGGGGAACAATATTAATGTATGGGGGCACAAACGGGGGTTCTGTTAGTGTGGGGTAACATTAGAGTTTGCACCACTACTGTGTAGAAAACTAAGAGCACTGTGAGATAATTCTTTACTCGAAAAAATCTTCATGGGGGTCTGGGGCAGATAAAAAAAAATGAAACACCACCGATTAGAGAAAACACCTCCTGTGAGTCACTGGATATAAATGTACTGTAATTATAGTCACTGTATGGGGGAATATTGGTTATATTGGTTTTTTTTAATAGTGGTAACCTATATATGTATTTGCTAAAAGTGAGGGTACACCTTTCCTTGACCATGTGACTATGGGCAAAAATTTGCTGCACGTTGTGCACATCTGTTTTCTGCGTAGGGTATGTGTGCCAGGGTTTCTTTTTAGTCCCAGTCGACCTTCCTACAGACACTGAAATGTAAAAGGACATCCAACTTTTCGTCTTATTGCTAAAGACATGCTGTATGCAGCAGTTACAGCTGACACAACAAGACCAGGCGAGCAGAATATCTGGAAAGGTAAGTCCCTATAATCTGTCCCTGCACATTGAAGCAGTTTTGACTCTTATCCTAGCATCTTGTATTTGGAGGTTGTTATTCACTAGCTAACTGTTGCTTTGCATATTATGTATAGCTCCACCGGGTAGTGCTATCGACTGAATGACATTATCTTTGCATATTATATGTGGGCCCATTGGGAGTGTATCTTATCTTGATATCTACCTACTAGGGTAATATTTATATTTTTATTTGAAGTTACCTTATGATTCTGATAGGAAGTCATTTTGGGATCAGCTTGGTCCCCATGTGCCTCATAGTGTTTTCTTGAAGTGAGAATTAAAATTGATCACTTCTGCAATTAAAATTTTGTAATTCTACAAGAGACTGAACAGCAACTATCTCCAGATTTTTTGACATTTTTGTTTCATAGTTTTTTTCTCACCATTTCGTTTTTGGACATATTTGTGTGTACAATTGTTCTAATTTATTTGCACTTATTCTGTGTGCATATTCTGTATGCTCAGTTTTTATGGTCATTCTTCCTGTTATATGGTCTTGAATAGTAATAGAAAAATGTACCAAGTCTTGTAGTTGGTACAGAGAAAGGTATTAACTTCAAATGTATCAAGTCTTGTAGTTGGTAGAGAAATCTATAAATCCCATAGAAAAAAAGGTAGACTTAACAAAACCAAATCCAAAATATAATAATTTTTATTGGTACATACAACAAATACGACATAAAATACATAAAAACACAAATGCGGCATTAAAAAAGTCCTGCAAGGGAATGGCAAGGAATAATGGTGTTGAGCAACTAGTGTTTTTGCTCAAAAAAATTTGTATAATGGGAGTGGCATAGCTAAATCCATGTATAAAAACCAAAGTAAGGCTAGGTTTCCACTTTTGTACACCTAAAAAACCTAAAAGGTTTTTTTGTACACCTAAAAAAAGGCAGCAAAAATGCCAGAAAAGCTGCCACAGCTTTTTCCTGCGTTTTGGCATTTTTTCTGGCATTTTTTCTGGCGTTTTTCCTGGTGTGTGGAAACAGCCAATTTGTCCTCTGTGGCAGTTTTCTCACTATCTTCAGGTACCACTTTGTGGATCAGATGCTGAGCGTAAGTGTAAGAAGAGTCTAAGGAGATGAGGAGTGATGTACAGCATCACCACTCACCTCCCCCAGCCGTATAGTATACAGGGGGGCATAGTGTACTCGTGTATACTATACAGGAGCCAGGAATCCTGTCACCAGACTGACAGGACTCCCTGCTCCTATAGCCCCTTTTACACTGGAAATGTCAGGCTGTTGCTGCTTGGTTGGTATCTGGCTGGTACTGAAAATACAGGGAACCCTATGCATTTTTTTTAAATAAATAAAAAAACGCATAGGGTTCTCCATATTTTCAGTACCAACCAGATACCAACCAAGCAGCAACAGCCTGACGTTACCAGGATGGCGAGGACCATTGTTACTGGCCCTCCCCAGCCTAAATAACGCCAGCCTGTTAGCGCCTAGCCCCATGAGCGCCATTTTTGACACTCCGGGCCTGTTGGTACCAGCTCTTCCCGGCACCCCTGTGACGGTGGGTAATGGGGTAATAATTGAGGGTCAGCGCTAGCTGTTTTTGGGGCTAACGCTAAGCCCTGGCTTAGTAATGGATTCCGTCAATAAGAAGGCTTCCACTACTAAGCCTGAAAATTCAATAAAAAAAGACGACACATTGAAAAAACAATTTTATTTTAAAAAACACTCCCCACAGCCCTTGTTAACCATTTTATTAAAAAAATCCAGTTCTTCCTCTGTAATCCATCGAATCCGCCGTAATCCTCTGCATACACGGATCAGAAATGAAAGAAAAAAAAAAGAAAAACACAAAAAAATAGGTTAGTACATTTTTGGCGCTGTCCACTGGGGAGAGCGCCCTTAATCCAAACAGGGAGCCTCCAATTGGTGCAAAACTACAACTCCCAGCATGCCCAGACAGCCTTTGGCTGTCTGGGCATGCTGGGAGTTGTAGTTTAGCAACAGCTGGAGTCTCTCTGTCTGGGAGGACACTGCCAGAAGGGTCTGTTCACATTATACAAATGTACAATGTGAACAGAGCTCACAGAGCCTTACTAACCTGGTTCCCGTCTGTAGGTCCGCCCCTAATGATGTCATCACTAGGGGCGGAGCTACACGGACCTGCCCGGGACTAGAGGGAAGTAAGCGGACTTCGTCTTCTGTATACACTATATACAGCTATCTATAGATAGCTGTATATAGTGTATACCGCCCAAAGGTTTACATACACTGTCCAGCAGTGTAAGTTAACTCTTTCCTTGCTGGCTTGCGCATAGCGCACAGCTCAACAAGGGGTTAAGTGAGCCAGCAATGTGTATACTGTATACACATTGCAGGCTCACTGTAAGTTCTTGCTGGGCAGTAGATATACGATTCATATCTATGGCTCAGCATCAGCTGTTCTCTCTGCTCTGTAGCCCTGAGATTCACCTCAGGAGGATCGCAGAGGGTGTCAGGAGGAGTGACATCCACTGTGATCTGTCCCTTACTGAAGTTACTAGTGCTCACGACAAGGAGCACACTCTGCTCCATGCTGGGAGCTGTAGTACCTGCATTAATAGACAGATCGCAGCGAGTTTAACTTCTGACACCCGCTGTGATCCTCCTGTATAATGTATAGATGCGGCTGCTCTTCTATGGTCCCCTGCACTGACGTATATATACACACATATTCATATTTTCCACAGAGAGCTGTGATTGGATGGAACCATCTGGCCAATCACAGCTCTGAGGGAAAAATGAATTGGTGTATATATACGGCAGTGCAGGGGACCATAGAAGAGCGGCCGTCTGCATCTATACATTATACAGAAGGATTGCAAGGGGTGATCTGTCAATTAGTACAGGTACTATTACTCCCATCATGGAACTGTGTGTTCCATGCTGGGAGTAGTAGTACTATCTAAAAAATGTAAAAAAAAAAAATGTTAAAAACACACACACACTACATTTTTATTATTGTCGGCTACATTTGTAGTGCCCTACCTGCCCACATAAATTGACCGCTGTTTAAAAATTAATTAAAATTTTGCTATAAAAAAGATAAATTTTGTTAAATACAATTTTTTTCATCAATACTGTATTTGAAATTGACATTTTAATTAAAAAAAAGTATCCCCATTTCGTTTTTGGATAGCTAAAGTCCGAAAAAGAATAAAAACCGCCTGCAAAAACGCCAAAGTTAAAACCCACATGGCGTTTTTCTTGGCGTTTTTTCACTCCCATAGACTTATATGGGAGGAAAACGCCAAGATTTTCCCGAAAAAACGCCAAAGTCTCAACAAGAGGTCATTTTTAAAAAACTGCCAAAGAGCCCAAAAATACCAAAAGGATAAAAAAAAACGCCAAACTGAAAAACGCCATGGCATTTTGCAATTAACTATTGACTTGCAGCTAACATCTGGCCGCAGCTAACATCTGCCATGCGGCAGAATGGGCATTTATATTTGTGTTTTTGCCCAAAAAAATTAAGTGGAAACCTAGCCTAATAACAAATAGTAAGAAGGTATAGAAGAATTCAAATTCTAAATAGAAATAAAAACAATTATATTGCACAGTCCCAACAGCTCAATAGCCTGTATAATGTGCAAACACATGAAAAAATACAGCATACACCACAACAGAACACATATCTAATTCCCAAGGCCCCATCAGCCCACCACTCTCCCAGCCATTACCTGCAGGTGAAAACACTTCCCTAGCATGTTTTGCGTACTTCTTGTTCACAGGGCACAGTATCATACCTAGCAACTAGTGTTGCTCGCGAATATTCGCAATGCAAATTTTATTCGCGAATATAGCACTATATATTCGTAATTAAGAATATTTTTTTTACCACAGTACACATCACAGTGATCACCCCTCTCTGCTTCCAGCTTGTGTGGTGTAAAGAAGGCTCTAATACTACTGTGTGAGACTGGCGTGCAAATTTTCGCATATGCAAATTTTCACTTATGCTAATTTTTGAATATGCTAATTTTCGCATAAGCTTATTTTCGCATATGCGAATTTTTGCATATGCGAAAATAAAACGCGGATATTAGGAATATGCGAATTTAGCGAATATATGACGAAAATTCGTCCATAAATTCGCAAAATATCGCGAATTCGAATATGGCCAATGCCGCTCAACACTACTAGCAACCAAGAAGTATTTATAAGGGATCAGACCAAGCGGTCGCTTAAGAGCGCAAGGACCAGGGGGCGGAAAAATCAAGGACTTCTTTTTTTTTTATGCTTTGTTGCGCCGCCCGTGCCGTGTGCCCAAAAGCACCCCCCCTCCTTCAGATGCCACCCGCCCCTATCCCGTAGCACCCCCGAACCCCCTGTCATCCAATGCGCCCGCTCCTGTCCCGTAGCACCACTGTAACACTCCCCCCTTGTCGTCTGATGTGCCCGCTCCATTACCTCCCCACAGTGGCTAGTGACGTCACTCCGCAGACCCGCGAAGGAGGACGCCGTCGGAGAAGACTCGTGGGCCACCGTCGGAGAGGAGAAGCGAAGCCTATGCCAGGTAAGTGTTGCCATGTGTCTGTGTGCCAGTGTGTGTGTGTGGGGTGGGGGTGGTCAGTGTGTGTGTGTGTGTTTGTGGGGTGGGGGTGGTCAGTGTGTGTGCAGGGCCGGTGCAAGGATTTCTGCCAACACAAGCAAAACTCCATTTTGGCGTCCCCCCCGCCCCAAGTCGACCCCCACCCTTCACCCCCCGGCCACCAGAACTCCCACACGCGAGTACAGATAATGTAGCAGATGTTACCTGCAGTTCTATGCAACACCACAGATAACACAGGGATATCTCTCTTAGTACAGATAATGTAGTAATGTGACCTGCAGTCCTATGTAACACCACAGATAACACATTGATAACTCTCTGACTACAGATAATGTAGTAGATGTGTCCTGCAGTCCTATGTAACACCACAGATAACACAGTGATAACTCTCTGAGTACAGATAATGTAGTAAATGCGACCTGCAGTCCTATGTAACACTGCAGATAACACAGTGATAACTCTGTAACAACCCCCAGCGTCTCCCCCCCTTATCAATCATACATATACAACCCCTCCCCCTCCTCAGACTCCTCACCCTCGCCCCCAAACCTTCCGATAGCTTCCCCCCTGCACCCCATCTTTGTATTTTTGCTCTCCCCAGCCTCCCCTCCCGAACCTCATCCTCAGTCTTCTTTTATTTATTTTGTACCTTAATTATGTGACGCTCCGTTGCTCCTGAGCAGGGCCGGCCCAAGGCATTGTGCTGCCTGGGTCCAAGAGTAAAATGCTGGCCCCCCCCAATGAAGAAGAAAAAAAAAAAAAACTACAGCCGCCATAATAGCCCCTACAAAATTCAGTATTTTTTAATATAATTTTATAACAATGCTGGCGCTCTCCAGGTGCACACTGACAACTCTCAGGGCACCTGGACAAAAAAAAATAAATAAATAGCAAGACTCCTGCCCTTGGTCACACCACTGCCCTGCTTCTATTCCAACAAAATCCCACCTAATGCTCCACACCTACACACTGAATGATGGGGGATGTCATTTAGCAAATGCTGGGGGCACCCTAGCATAAAAATGCCACCCACCCGCTGTTGCATATCTACAACTCCCAGCATGCCCTTTTCAGTGAGGACATGGTGGGAGTTGTAGTTCCACTCATCATAACTGTGGAACTTACAAGTGACTACAGCTCTGATAGGACATAGTGAGGAGAATATACAATGATATCAGTGACTACAGGTGACGTCTTCTCTATAGTCTTCCCTTATCTAATTCAGATGGTACATACCGCCAGGACTTGTTATAGCTGAATCTTCTCTCTGCAGAATGTGACGCCCAGATGGCTCCTCACTAAGTCAGCAGGCCCGGCGCTTGCATTAGGCAGACCAAGCGGTCGCTTAAGGGCGCAAGGACCAGGGGGCGGAAAAATCAAGGACTTTTTTTTTTTATGCTTTGTTGCACCACCGTGCCGTGTGTCCAAAAGCACCCCCCTCCTTCAGCTGCCACCCGCCCCTATCCCATAGCACCCCCGAACCCCCTGTCGTCCAATGTGCCCGCTCCTGTCCCATAGCACCACTGTAACACTCCCCCCTCGTCGTCTGATGCGCCCGCTCCAATAGCCTCCTCACAGTTGCGGTGGCAGCCCGGGCCTGCTGAGAGACGTTGCGCTAGTGACATCACTCCGCAGACCCGCAAAGGAGGATGCCGTCGGAGAAGACCGGCGCCGGAGAGGACTCGTGGGCCACCACCGGAGAGAAGAAGCGAAGCCTATGCCAGGTAAGTGTTGCCATGTGTCTGTGTGCCAGTGTGTGTGTGGGGTGGGGGTGGTCAGTGTGTGTGTGTGTGTGTGTGAGTCTGTGTGTGCCAGTGTGTGTGTGGGGTTTGGGTGGTCAGTGTGTGTGAGCCTGTGTGTCTGTGTGTGCCAGTGAGTGTGTGCGTGTGTGTGTAAGGGGGGGGGGGTCAGTGTGGGGGTGGTCAGTGTGTGTGTATGAGTCTGTGTGTGCCAGTGTGTGTGGGGGGGTCAGTGTGTGTGTGTGTGGGTGGGGGGGGGGGGTCAGTGTGTGTGTGTGTGTGTGTGTGTGTGCGCCAGATTCACACACCCACACACACTGCCCCCCCCCCCCCCACACACACACACACAGGGACAAACACCACTAATGAATAACCCCTTAAAATTTACTTTTATTGGTGACTATTAAAATAAATACCCAGAAATAAGTGAGTTAAAATTGATGGCAGATAGGTTATAGTAATATGAAATAATAGTGGGAGTTCACCCCTCACTTGTGAATTGTATAGGTACTGCAGATACCACAAATCCCGAAATCATTAAAACAATTACACCGTATTGCCAGCCCCTACATGTTTCGCCATTGCCACTGTTTGCCTCTTGAGAACGCCATTGTAATGGCGAAACATGTAGGGGCTGGCAATACGGTGTAATTGTTTTAATGATTTCAGGATTTGTGGTATCTGCAGTACCTATACAATTCACAAGTGAGGGGTGAACTCCCACTATTATTTCATATTACTATAACCTATTGGCCATCAATTTTAACTCACTTATTTCTGGGTATTTATTTTAATAGTCACCAATAAAAGTAAATTTTTAGGGGTTATTCATTAAAGGTGCTTGTCCCTGTGTGTGTGTGTTGGGGGGGGGGGGTCAGTGTGTGTGGGTGTGTGACACACACACTGACTTCCCCCCACACACACACTGACACCCCCCACCCACACACACACACTGACCCCCCCCCCCACACACACTGGCACACACAGACTCATACACACACACTGAACACCCCACACTGCCCCCCCCCTTACACACACACACACTGGCACACACAGACACACAGACTCACACACACTGACCACCCACACACACACTGGCACACACAGACTCACACACACACACACACACACTGACCAGCCCCACCCCACACACACACTGGCACACACAGACTCACACACACATACACTGACCACCCCCACCCCACACACACACACTGGCACACAGACACATGGCAACACTTACCTGGCATAGGCTTCGCTTCTCCTCTCCGGCGGTGGCCCACGAGTCCTCTCCGGCGCCGGTCTTCTCCGACGGCGTCCTCCTTCGCGGGTCTGCGGAGTGACGTCACTAGCACGACGTCTCTCAGCATGCCCGGGCTGTCGCAGCAACTGTGGGGAGGTAATGGAGCGCTATTGGAGCGGGCACATCAGACGACGAGGGGGGAGTGTTACAGTGGTGCTACAGGACAGGAGCGGGCGCATTGGACGACAGGGGGTTCGGGGGTGCTACGGGATAGGGGCGGGTGGCAGCTGAAGGAGGGGGGGTGCTTTTGGACACACGGCACGGGCGGCGCAACAAAGCATTAAAAAAATAAGTCCTTGATTTTTCCGCCCACTGCTCCTTGCGCCCTTAAGCGACCGCTTGGTCTGCCTAATGCAAGCGCCGGGCCTGCTGACATAGTGAGGAGCCATCTGGGCGTCACATTCTGAGGAGAGAAGATTCAGCTGTAACAAGTCCTGGCAGTATGTACCATCTGAATTAGATAAGGGAAGACTATAGAGAAGACGTCACCTGTAGTCACTGATATTATTGTACATTCTCCTCACTGTGTCCTATCAGAGCTGTAGTCACTTATAAGTTCTACAGTTATGATGAGTGAAACTACAACTCCCAGCATGTCCTCACTGAAAAGGGCATGCTGGGAGTTGTAGATATGCAACAGCGGGCGGGTGGCATTTTTATGCTAGGGTGCACCCAGCATTTGCTAAATGACATCTCCCATCATTCACTGTGTAGGTGTGGAGCATTAGGTGGGATTTTGTTGGAATAGGAGCAGGGCAGTGGTGTGACCCAGGGCAGGAGTCTTGCTTCTTTATTTTTTTTTGTCCAGGTGCCCTGAGAGTTGTCAGTGTGCACCTGGAGAGCGCCATCATTGTTATAAAATGATATAAAAAAATACTGAATTTTGTAGGGGCTATTATGGCGGCTGTAGTTTTTTTTTTCTTTTTTTCTTTTCTTCTTCAGCAGTTTACTCTTGGACCCAGGCAGCACAATGCCTTGGGCCGGCCCTGATCAGGAGCAACGGAGCATCACATAATTAAGGTACAAAATAAATAAAAGAAGACTAAGGATGAGGTTCGGGAGGGGAGGCTGGGATGAGCAAAAATACAAAGATGGGGTGCAGGGGGGGAAGCTATCGGAAGGTTTGGGGGCGAGGGTGAGGATTCTGAGGAGGGGGAGGGCTTGTATATGTATGATTGATAAGGGGGGGGAGACGCTGGGGGTTGTTACAGAGTTATCACTGTGTTATCTGCATGTTATATAGGACTGCAGGTCACATTTACTACATTATCTGTACTCAGAGAGTTATCACTGTGTTATCTGTGGTGTTACATAGGACTGCAGGACACATCTACTACATTATCTGTAGTCAGAGAGTTATCAATGTGTTATCTGTGGTGTTACATAGGACTGCAGGTCACATTACTACATTATCTATACTCAGAGAGTTATCCCTGTGTTATCTGTGGTGTTACATAGGACTGCAGGTAACATCTGCTACATTATCTGTACTCGCGTGTGGGAGTTCTGGTGGCCGGGGGTGGAGGGGGGCACCAAAATTGAGTTTCGCTTGTGTTGGCAGAAATCCTTGCACCGGCCCTGTAAGAGATACAAGTACCTGGCAATGCCCCCCTCCTAAAGACACATTGCGCACCCGCTTGTCTTTTCCGGCTTCCGGTACAGCATCCAGCATCTTCGTCATTACGCTCACACGTGACATCCCAGGCAAACGCAGAGAGGCAATGCCGAAAGGATGCATAGCCATAGTTATCTTTAGAGTCTGCGCACAATGGCCCTCATTTACTATTGCAAACCTGACATGTTTTGTAGGTTTGTGCAACATATTCTGGCACATTGGGCCAGAAATACTGTCTGCATCAGAATTTGTACCAAAATTTGCGCCAGAATTGAAAAAACCCGACTAACTCTCCATTTTATTGTGAAAACCCAGTGTGAGGTGAAATTTTCAAACCCATGCAAAAGTCGGACCATTCCTCCCCTCTGCTCCCCAAAGTTTTCCGAAGTTACAGCGGGGAGGAGCGAGGGTTTCCCCATGCAAACTTGCAACCTCCCCGTGGTAAGTTAGGTCCAAAGAAAGAGCAGGGGGAGGGGAGGGGAGGGAGCGAGCTGTGTACGTCCTCTCTCTCTTCGCCCTGCTTTGTCTTCTTGTCTAATGCAGAGCTGCATCCTCCATCCTCTGGGAGGGGGAGATAAGGGGGCATGGCTTCATTATCTCCTGCAGACGTGCGACCACGGGCTCTGCCCTTGCTCCTCCCCACTCTAATTTCGGAAAACTTTGGGGAGCGGAGTCGGGGTTGAAAATCTCACCTCACACCGGAAAAGGAACGTGGCTGTCCAAAAAAATGGGGTAGCCACTGAAAAGGGGCGTGTCCCTGGCATTTTTAGAAAAACTGCACATATTTTCTAAAGTTTCAACAGAAAATGAGTCTAGCATCATGATGCCCGCACAGCCAGTGTACTTGGGCTGGAAAGGACATAAATCCCTTCATTATTACAGAAAAAATAGCAATTTTTTTAAGTAAAAAAATAATCAATCTATATTATAATTGTGCTATACATATACACATAAATATACATGTGCATAAATAATCAATTAATAAATTCATATATAGCTAATACCACAGAAAAAATTGAGAGTAAAGACATGACATGAAAGAAACTACAAAATTCCTTTCACACATAACAACAATGTATCCCAACAGTTTATCCATACTCCACAAATAAATAAATAAAAATTATATCAATACATATTGCAAATATATAAAACAATACAAAATAGTAAAAAAAAGGAATGTGACAACGTATACTAAAAACCAATTTGTTTAAATTTTTTTTGCAAAAAATGTATATTTAACATGTTTTAAATAAATAAAATTCCCCCATGACTCCTCATAAACCCTTTTATTAAGTTTAAAAAAATAAAAATTTTAGTAGTAGCTCATTAACTTCAATGGGTAGAAAAATATGCAGCAGCAAAATACGCTGCAAAATATGGCAAGCGTGACCTTACCCTTAAACTGCCTATTCACTTTAAAAGAGGTTAATTGTCAGTGCTGTAAATAAAAAGTTTACATTTCTTGGGGATACACAATTACTTTCATTCTTAGTGACACAAAATGCATGCTGTGTTAGAAGTTAGGAAAGCATATTTACACAGTTTTCAGTGAAAATATAACTTATCCATTATACTGGCAATGTTTCCAGATAAAATAGTTATACCAACAATGTCAATACATTTCTATATTGTTATTTTGTATGCCCTAAAGTAAGACCAAAGAAAGGCACAATCCAATAAAGATCTCACGCAATGTTTGCTACGAAGAAAGCACAATATTGCTGAAATATAAAAGATAAGAACTTTACTTTAAAAATCCTTAGGAGCTCTTAGACTGGGCTTCTAGCTGAAGATCACCTTGACTATCATATGCATCAACTTAATACACTGTGCGATATTTATCACTTACAGCCTTTGTTGCTATTCTAAGCCACACTTCCCAAAAATACTTTGATTAATACATTTAGTTGCATTTACAAATTGCCATGTCAAATTATGTGTGCCAGTTCAAATGCTGAGGCTCATTTAGCCTGTGACTAAAAGGAATTTAATATAATTATTTTCAGCTGCAAAATGTCAACACAGCAAAAATAAAATAAATCTATAATAAGGTAGGCACATGTAAGGTACACATTTTCCTCCAGCAAGGGAAGGTTTGAGTGTGGGCCTAAACTTTTCTCACTAAGTCTAGAGAATTTTACTAGGCTGCAAATACAGTATTAGTGAATTGTACTCCAGTGTCATGGGAAATGTACAGTACATATCGCATAGCTAGGGGTCCAGCATGAGTGGGCCCCCAAACAAGATATTGCATATTTACTGCAGAGATTACTATATGAACGTAAGGGTCAAGGTATTTTGGTTGTGTAGGCAGATAAGACAAATTGTACTAAAGTCCCCACTCCACCCCCACAACACACACAAAAAAAAAACTACCACAAGGGGACAAAAAATACTACCACACCATGACCATGAATTATTACCACACTTAGCAAATAGTGTTACTATATACTGATACTGAATAAAACCATAAAATAACAAAAATACTAGTCTGCAAGGGACATAAAATACAGTCACATCATGACCACAAAGTGATCACTTAATCAGAAGTCTCCTAATAAGAAGATAAGTAGGCTGAAAAGTGCTCCCTTTGGTATGTATTGCCTCCAGATAGGTAGAAATATGCCCAACCTAAATAAATAAGTGCCTCCTCTTGTAAGTAGACCGGTGCTCCCATGTGGATAACCAGGTGCCACTCTGTGGGTAGATGAGTGTCTCCCTCCCCCCCCCCCTTAGGTAGAAAGGGGAAACCGATGTAAATAGATAAGGAACCTCATGTAGGAAGATAGGTCCTTCTCACAAAAAAAATGTAAGTTATTACTAGAGATGAGCGAACTTTTCAAAAAATCGATTTGGTCGATTTGCCGAATTTTCCCCCAAAATTTTTTTGATCCGAATTTATTCTCAATGAAACTATATATCAAAAACAGCTATTTCTGACCTACAGTGAGCCTCAATAGGGGTATGGAACACTTTGCTGTGTTCTAACACGCATATGGAGTGTGCTGGGGTAGTGAAATAACACTGTTATTCAGAATAACATGCAGATTACTGGCATTGCTTTTAGAATCACTGCAGCTGAGCGGCACAATGACAGAGCCTGGAGGTGGCATCAGTATGAGGAGACCATATAGTAACTGAATGAGACAGCGTGGAGGTTTTGGCAGCATGAGGAGACCATATAGTGGCTGAATGAGACAGCGTGGAGGTGTTGGCAGCATGAGGAGACAATATAGTGGCTAAATGACACAGCGTGGAGGTTTGGGCAGCATGAGGAGACCATAAAGTGGCTGAATGACAAAGCGTGGAGGTGTTGGCAGCATGAGGAGACCGTATAGTGGCTGAATGACACAGTGTGAAGATGTTGGCAGCATGAGGAGACCATATAGGGGCTGAATGACACAGCTTGGATGAGGCTGAAGCATGAGGAGACCATATAGTGGCTGAATGACACAGCGTAGAGGTGTTGGAAGCATGAGGAGACCATGTAGTGGCTGAATGACACAGCTTGGACGTGTTGGCAGCATGAGGAGACCATATAGTGGCTGAATGACACAGTTTGGAGGTGTTGGCAGCATGAGGAGACCATATAGTGGCTGAATGGCACATTCAGGAGTTGGCACCAGCATGAGTAGACACTAGGCCTTCACAATCCCTAAGATTAAAAGATGAATTCAGAAATTTAAACCAAAGATTTTGGATCGCTAGTGCTACCTACCATAACAAAATTTTTATTCCCAGACCCAGGTCCAGCAGCGATATCAGTAAACCATATATTGCCTGAATGACACATCCTGGAGTTATAAGACAAAAAACAACAGAGCGCTTCTGTGTGCGATCTTCCAGACCAAATGGAATAATGTGGGTGAGTGAGGAACGCACTCACCTGGTCAGGTTGTGCATCTTCCAGGCACAACGCTGATGTGGGCTTAATGTAACAACTGCTGCGGCTTCCCACGCTGGATCCACCGGCGTGTAAGAGACAGTGAAGGAGGAGGAAATCGGAAGCTGAGATCGCGCTGTTGCAGAGAAGATTCAAGGATACTGGTAGAAGTCTTAATTTCTTTTATTCTATTCACACAACGCGTTTCTGGATATTAATAATCCTTTCTCCTGTTTGCAATAATCACTCAGAGTACAAGCCAAATGTCCCCTTTGAGGTTGTAGACTTCAGGACTCCCATTAGAGATTTAAGTTCCTCCCAGCCTCAGCCTGTAGACTGATTTACACCTGGTGTAAATCAGTCTACAGGCTGAGGCTGGGAGGAACTTAAATCTCTAATGGGAGTCCTAAAGTCTACAACCTCAAAGGGGACATTTGGCTTGTACTCTGAGTGATTATTGCAAACAGGAGAAAGGATTATTAATATCCAGAAACGCGTTGTGTGAATAGAATAAAAGAAATTAAGACTTCTACCAGTATCCTTGAATCTTCTCTGCAACAGCGCAATCTCAGCTTCCGATTTCCTCCTCCTTCACTGACATCCTGGAGTTGACTGAAGCATGAGGAGATCCCAGGGCTTCACAATCCCCCCCAAAAAACACAATAATTTTTTAAATTTAAAATGAAGAATTTGGATAGCTTGTGCTATCTACCATAACAAAATTTTATTCCCAGACCCAGGCCCAGCAGCGGTATCAGTAAACCATATATTGCCTGAATGACACAGCCTGGAGTTGACTGAAGCATGAGGAGACCCCAGGGCTTCACAATGCCCAAGAAAAAATACAAGAATTTTTGAAATTTAAAATGAAGAATTTGGATAGCTAGTGCTACGTACCCTAACAACATTTTTATACCCAGGCCCAGCAGTGGTATCAGTAAACCATATATTGCCTGAATGACACAGCCTGGAGTTGACTGAAACATGAGGAGACCCCAGGGCTTCACAACCCCCCCCCCCCCCCCCCAAAAAAAAAAAAACATAAGAATTTTTGAAATTTTAAATGAAGAATTTGGATAGCTAGTGCTACCATAACAAAATTTTCAGTCCCAGACCCAGCAGCAGTTTCAGTAAACCATATATTGCGTGAATGACACAGCCTGGAATTGACTGAAGCATGAGGAGACCATTGAAATGTATGATTTTTTTAATTTAAGTTTAAGAATTTGAAATTTAATTTAATGATTCCGAAATTTAACTTTTAACTCCCAAGTTTTAGTGTCCCAGAACCCGGCATGTGGGTACAAAGGGAAAAAATCTAACAAGCCCCCACAAGGCTCATGTGGCCGTTAGATGTTTCCAACACTTTTCGCCAAGGCAAGCCATGTGAAGAACAGCATGACACCGCCACTGAGAGTCTGAGACTTGTCCGGGCAGTGGAGGCTGAGGACATGGTGGAGGATGAGGAGGTGGAGTCGATCACTGTCACAGGATCAATGGGCTGATAGAGTGGAGCAGGAAGCAGCATGAGTAGACAAGAGGGGTTCACAACCCCTAAAAGTAAAAGGTGAATGTTGAAGTCTCTATTTAAGATGCATGTTAGGTAGTGCTACCATCCAAAAATGGAAGGCCCAAGCCCAGAAGCATCAGTAAGCCAAGTAGTTCCTGAAAGACACAGCCAGGAAAAGGCATCAACAGAACACAAGAGTATTTCATAACCCCTAAGCTTGAAAGATCAATGTTGAAATCTCAATTAAGCATGTATGTAAGCTAGTGCAAAACATCCATAAATGTAAGACCCAAGCCCTGAAGCATCAGTAAGCCAAGTAGTTCCTGAAAGACACAGGAGCAGTCAGGAGCAGACATCAGAAGTACCTAAGAGGGTTTCATAACCCCTTACATTGACATATGTGGTACGCCTCTGGGGAAGGGGTAATGCAGTCAGGGTATCGCTTTGGTATATCAGGGGTTAAGGTTAACCCTATAGTTCGTGACGCCAGGCTGAGGGCTAGTATGCTGAGATAATTCTCCGGCCTATCGCCTCCCCAGTAACGACAGGTGCATATGAATAATGACTGAAGGGCCACAAGATAGTTGAACTTGAACTTGGATAAACTTTACTTAAAGTCTTGCGATACATCCAATGAACAGTAACAATCTCATCAATGCAGTCTCTATACACTTCAGTGACTGGCAGTTGTTGCGCACCTTGACTTGTTTTATAAGTCTCTGAATTTAGGGTTAATTGAGAAGATCCATCCGAATTTAGGGGATAGATAAGGTCCGGTGATCTTGCAGAGTGCTTAGGGATTGATACACTCACGGTTTAGTAATGATCAGCTGTCACCGCAAGGCTCAGGCCTAAACTCACTGATGACAGCAGAGCAGATCCTTCTCTCATGAATGCCCGGGAACACGAGAGCGAGCTATGGCCGCCACTCCCTTATATGGGCCGGGGTGAGGCCGTTTTAATTGGTCCGAATATCTGTCACTGTTACAAGGAATTGTGGGCGCAATACGTCACAGGGAACTCCAAAGGTCCTTAAGCAAAAAACCATAGAGGTTACCTGATCATGTGACCCGCAGGTCCTGCCACGCTACGCACAGGTAATTAACCACCTATATACATTTACACAATTATATTTATATAAATCCCGAGTAAACTGTAAGATAACTACTATCTAGATGAGAGGTGACAAGGGGTGGATTAAATAAGAAGGACCCTGAGGTCCTAGGGACTCTGGATATGGGGACCTATATACAGGTACCGTATAGGATGTGGTACCGGGACACCACAAACCCCCTTACTTAAGATAAGTCGACCTCGATACCTGTCCCCTATGACAGAGGGACTAGGACTAGAACATCCAGTCTCTCCCAGCAGTGAAACAGCAAGGAAGTCTCTGCTAACTCTAAGAGGGAAGTATACAAGCGATTGTTTGAGCCGTGATTGTTTTGAGCTGTATACAAGAGTGTGAAGTATACAAGTGAGCGTGGGTATAAAAGTGAGAGGGACTTAACATTAAGGGACTTTAAATTCAGGGAGTTTAATTGACACATTTTTTTTTTTGTTTTGTTTTTATTTACTGATATTTTTGCAATCCCCAAACCTAGAATGGCCTCCATGTTAGAAAATGCAGTCCGGTGTGCATCTTGTACAATGTATGCAATCCTTGAGCAGCAGTTCGAGGGTGAATATTGTTGTGTGAGATGTGAGTGAGTTGTTGGTTTGGAAGCCCAGATTCTGGATCTAGAGGAACAACTGGCAACATTGAGATGCATTGACAACCCGGAGAGGAGTCTCCTGCTCACTGAGCAGGCACTCTTGGGGGTAGAGGTGGGGGAGGACAGTGGGACAGAGTTGCAGGACAGTCAGGCAGCTAGCTGGGTTACAGTTAGAAAGCGGGGTAGGGGAAAAAGTGTCAGGGAGGCTAGTTCTGAACTGGCACACCCCAACAAGTTTGCCCGCTTGGCAGATGAGGGGGATGCATTTTCAGAGCTAGCAGTACTGCAGCAGGATACTGCCCTGACCACCAGGGGGGTGTCTGCTCCAGTAAGGAGGTAGGGAGGAGTGCAGGGCAGGCCAGACAGGTACTAGTGGTAGGGGACTCAATTATTAGGGGGACAGACAGGGCGATCTGGCACAAAGACCGGGATCACCGAACATTGTGTTGTCTACCGGGCGCTCGAGTTCGGCACATTGCGGATCTGGTTGACAGGTTGCTGGGCGGGGCTGGAGAGGACCCAGCAGTCATGGTACAAATTGGTACCAATGACAAAGTAAGAGGTAGGTGGAGTGTCCTTAAAAATGATTTCAGGGACTTAGGCCGCAAGCTTAAGGCAAGGACCTCCAAGGTAGTATTTTATGAAATACTACCAGTACCACGAGCCACGAGAGATTAGGGAGGTAAACAAGTTGCTCAGAAGCTGGTGTAGGAAGGAGGGGTTTGTGTTCATGGAGAACGCTGTCGGTTACCGGCTCTACCGTAGGGACGGGCTGCACCTCAATGGGGAGGGTGCAGCTGTGCTTGGGGAGAAGATGGCTAGAAGGGTGGAGGAGTGTTTTAACTAGGGACATGGGGGGAGGGAACCTACAGCAAAGAGGGGGAAGATAGCGTAGATAGAGAGGTGGGAATTATTAATGTACCTGGGGGTGGAGCGGAGGGAGGGGTTAGAATAGTTAATAGGAATAGGCTTCATAGGAAAATAAAACATATACCCTTGAATCCCATTAACCCCAATAACATAAAGGATGGAAATGTAAAGTGTATGTTCACAAATGCCAGAAGCCTATCAAATAAAATGGGGGAACTGGAGGCCTTGATACTGGAGGAACATATTGATATAGTTGGGGTCACTGAGACATGGCTGGACTCCTGGCATGACTGGGCTTTCAATCTGCAGGGTTTTACATTGTTTTGCAAGGATAGAATGAACAGGAAAGGTGGTGGAGTCTGTCTGTATGTAAGAAGTGGTATGAAAGTCAGTGTGAACGATGCCATAGTGTCTGATGATTCTGAGGATGTGGAATCACTGTGGGTAGAATTACAAAAGGAGGGAAATACTGAAAAAATAATACTTGGTGTAATCTATAGTGTTGAGCAGCATAGGCCATATTCGAATTCGCGAATATTCGCGAATATATGGACGAATATTCGTCATATATTCGCGAATATTCGCATATGCATTATATTCTTGGTTTATTTTCGCATATACGAATATTCGCGTTTGCGAAAATTAGCATATGTGAATATTAGCATATACAAAACCAGCACGTGTGAAAATTCGCATATGCGAATTTTCGCACACCAGTCTCACACAGTAGTATTAGAGCCTTCTTTACCCCACACAAGCTGGAAGCAGAGAGGGGTGATCACTGTGATGTGTACTGTGAAAAAAAAAAAAAACAAAACAAAAAAAAAAAAACGAATATTCGTAATTACGAATATATAGCGCTATATTCGCGAAATTCGCGAATTCGCGAATATGCGATATTCGCGAATAATATTCGAATTGCGAATATTCGTGAGCAACACTAGTAATCTACAGACCCCCTAATATCACTGAGGAAATAGAAGGTCGGCTGTATAAACAAATAGAGAGGGCTGCCCGGGCCGGTACAGTGGTAATAATGGGAGATTTTAACTATCCAGACATAGATTGGGGTCGGGGGTTGGCTAAAACTTCAAAGGGGAGAAAATTCCTAAATTTATTGCAGGATAATTTTATGGGCCAGTTTGTGGAGGACCCAGCAAGAAGTGATGCCTTGTTGGATCTGATCATTTCCAACAACGCAGAGCTGGTTGGTAATGTAACTGTGTGGGAAAACCTTGGTAATAGCAACCACAATATAGTTACTTTTGATTTAAAATGTAGAAAACAAAGACAGACGGGGAAGGCAAAAACATATCACTTTAAAAAGGCAAATTTCTCTGGGCTGAGAGCTGCACTACAGGACATAGACTGGGGGGAGGTGTTGTCAAATACTGATACAGAAGGTAAATGGGAAATTTTTTTAATCAACTCTAAATAACTATACAGCTAAGTATTTTTTTTTTGAACATGTTGTCTGCACTCTTCCCCACCCCCTCAGCCCAACCCTATATAAGTAGTAGTTAGCTACACATGGGCCTTTTCTTTCTTGGCAGACTCCCAGTTTGACTGGGAGAGCATGGTAAGTGTGTACTTATCCTGTTCAAACTGGTGTGGTGCTGTACGGCGTCCGTTGCTGCGCCGTGTCTGCGGGGAGGTGCGACCCATGGACTGGTTTGAGTGGCGTTGGGGCCGCTCTGCCAGTGGGTCGTTCCCCCTGTGGGCACTGGTGTCGCGGCGGTGGTGGTCGTCGCCCAGTGCTACGCCATTTTATGCTAGGGACGTTAGGGACCCACTCTAAATAGGTGGCCTTGACGTGGCGAGTGGGCTTTGTACTTTTTGATCAAAACATATATACTAACAACCTGTTAGCTTTTGAAATTATGCTGAGAAGCAATTGGATCATTGTACAAGATTGTAGATGTGCACCATGTCTGTTTTCTACTTGAGTACACATTGTGTTTTCTATCCCCTCTTTTTTTTTTTTTTAAACATGTCTGCACTCTTCCCCACCCCCTCAGCCCAACCCTCTATAAGTAGTAGTTAGCTACACATGGGCCTTTTCTTTCCTGGCAGCCTCCCAGTTTGACTGGGAGAGCATGGTAAGTGTGCTATAACATCCTGTTCACACTGGTGTGGTGCTGTGCGGCGTCCGTTGCTGCCGTGGCACCGTGTCTGCGGGAAGGTGCAACCCATGGACTGGTTTGAGTGGTGTTGGGGCCGCTCTGCCAGTGGGTCGTTCCCCCTGTGGGCACTGGTGTCGCGGCGGTGGTGGTCGCCAACCAGTGCTACGCCATTTTATGCTAGGGACGTTAGGGACCCACTCTAAATAGGTGGCCTTGACGTGGTGAGTGGGCTTTGTACTTTTTGATCAAAACGTATATACTAACAACCTGTTCGTTTTTGAAATTATGCTGAGAAGCAATTGGATCATTGTACAAGATTGTAGATGTGCACCATGTCTGTTTTCTACTTGAGTACACATATATCAAAGGGGAACAAATATAAACAATTGAAACTAAATCCTGCATGGCTGACAAATGATGTTAAAAGAGCAATAAACAACAAAAAAATAGCCTTAAAAAAATACAAATCTGAGGGGTCAGCTATAACATTTAAACAGTACAAAGAGCTTAATAAAATCTGTAAAAATGTAATAAAAACAGCAAAAATTCTAAATGAGAGACAGGTGGCCAAAGAAAGCAAAACTAACCCTAAATATTTTTTTTAGATATATAAATGCAAAAAAACCAAGGACAGAGCATGTAGGACCCCTTAATAATAATAATGGGGAGGTTGTCACGGGCGATCAAGAGAAGGCGGAGCTACTGAATGGGTTCTTTAGTTCTGTATATACTAGGGAAGAAGGAGGAGCTGACATTGGACAGGTCAGTGCTGGTAACACATCATGTAATGTACTGAACTGGCTTAATGTAGAGATGGTACAAGGTAAGTTAAGTAAAGTAAATGTAAGCAAATCTCCAGGACCAGATGGATTACACCCAAGAGTTCTTAGAGAGGTAAGTTCAGTAATATCTGTACCCTTGTTCACAATATTTAGAGATTCTCTGGTATCTGGTATTGTGCCAAGGGACTGGCGCAAGGCTAATGTGGTACCAATCTTCAAGAAGGGCTCTATGTCTTCCCCAGGAAATTATAGACCGGTAAGTTTAACGTGCATTGTGGGTAAATTGTTTGAAGGACTTATAAGGGATTACATGCAGGAATACATAGGGGATAATTGTATTATAAGTGATAGCCAGCATGGGTTAACTAAGGATAGAAGTTGTCAAACCAATCTAATTTGCTTTTATGAAGAGGTGAGTAGAAGCCTTGACAGAGGAATGGCTGTGGATATAGTGTTTCTGGATTTTGCTAAAGCATTTGATAATGTCCCTCATAGACGTCTGACAGGTAAGTTAAGGTCTTTGGGCTTGGAAACTTTAGTTTGTAACTGGATTGAACACTGGCTCATGGATCGTACCCAGAGAGTGGTGGTCAATGATTCGTACTCTGATTGGTCCCCGGTTATTAGTGGTGTACCCCAAGGTTCAGTACTGGGCCCGCTGTTGTTTAATTTATTTATCAATGACATAGAGGATGGCATTAACAGCTCTGTTTCTGTCTTTGCAGATGACACCAAGCTTTGTAGCACGGTACAGTCTATAGAGGATGTCTATAGGTTACAAGATGACTTGGATAGACTGAGTGTCTGGGCATCCACTTGGCAAATGAGGTTCAATGTGGATAAATGTAAAGTTATGCATCTGGGTACTAATAACCTGCATGCATCGTATGTCTTAGGGGGTGTTAAAGTTGCAGAGTCACTGGTAGAGAAGGATCAGGGTGTACTTGTAGACTACAGAATAGCATGCAATGTCAGGCTGCTGCTTCCAAGGCCAGCAGGATATTGTCATGTATCAAAAGAGGCATGGACTCGAGGGACAGGGACATAATACTCCCCCTTTATAAAGCATTGGTACGACCTCACCTGGAATATGCTGTTCAGTTTTGGTCACCAGTCCATAAAAGGGACACTGTGTTGCTGGAAAGGGTGCAGAGACGCGCGACTAAACTAATATGGGGCATGGAACATCTTAGCTATGAGGAGCGATTAAAGGAGTTACAATTGTTTACTCTTGAGAAGAGACGTTTAAGGGGGGATATGATAAACATATATAAATATATTAATGGCCCATACAAAAAATATGGAGAAAAACTGTTCCAGGTTAAGCCCCCTCAAAGGACAAGGGGGCACTCCCTCCATTTGGAGAAGAAAGAGTTTAGTCTCAAGGGGCGACACGCCTTCTTTACCATAAGAACTGTGAATTTATGGAACAGTCTACCTCAGGAACTAGTCACAGCAGGAACGATTAATAAATTTAAAACAGGGTTAGATACATTCCTGGAACAAAATAACATTAATGCTTATGCAGAAATATAAAATCCCATCCCTTCCCCCAATATCCCACCACACCCCTACCCTTCAATTCCCTGGTTGAACTTGATGGACGTATGTCTTTTTTTCGACCGTACTATATAACTATGTAACTATGTACAGTGACCCCTCGACCTACGATGGCCCCGACATACGATAATTTCAACATGCGATGGCCTCTCAGAGGTTATCTCATGTTGAAGGCAGCATCAACATACGAGGCTTTTTTATGTCGGGCCATCGCATAAACGGCTATCCGGCAGCACTGACTGCTTCAGCTGCTGCCGACATCCCATGCAGCGGTGACGATCCGGAGCGGCGGGGACAGGTGAGTACAACTTCGTCTAACAGCGGTCTTCAACCTGCGGACCTCCAGATGTTGCAAAACTACAACACACAGCATGCCCGGACAGCTAACGGCTGTCCGGGCATGCTGGGTGTTGTAGTTTTGCAACATCTGGAGGTCCGCAGGTTGAAGACCGCTGTCCTATACTTTACATTGCACGGATCCCTCAACATGTGATGGTTTCAACAAACGATGGTCAGTTTGGAACGGATTACCATCGTATGTTGAGGGACCACTGTAACAGGATGATCTATGAATTTGCTATACATCCTAAGTAAACATTGAACACATTTACATTATCTGACACTCTTACTAGTATCTGGACTAAACAATAGAAATCTATCTAGACATTAATGCTATCTAGACATGAATGCTATCTAGACATAAATGAAGCTATCTAACCTTTAGTCTCTAACTTCCTATACATTTTTATTAAGCTTACTTTACATTTTAAAACTTACTAGACAATTAGGCATCTATCTGACACGTAGTTGCTAGCTCCTAAGACATTTTATTAGCTCTCTACACATTTTTATGAGGCTAACTAGACATTAGTACAGCTCTATATACCTTTAGCGTCAACCTGACTAGACAATTTCTTTTTTTTATTATCTCACACATCTTAATCTTTTTGCCAACAATGAGTTGCCTGTTAGTACACATAAGGGATACTGGCTAGCCGGAATCTAGGTCACAGTAAGATTGGCTGCTAGGGTCTATCGGCTACACGCTACTTACCCCTAGAGCACTTCACATAACCTACATAGTTACATAGTTACATAGTTACATAGTTAGTACGGTCGAAAAAAAGACATATGTCCATCAAGTTCAACCAGGGAATTAAGGGGTAGGGGTGTTACATAGGTTACTTTAAGAATTACGTGTTTCATTCCATATTCGCAAGAGCACCTACTGGCCAGGCAGAGCATCTCACACACGCAAAGAAGGAGAAGAAGAAGTGTACCTAACAGTGGCAGGAATTGAATTTCAATAGGCTACAATCCCTAAATCCCTAAGATATTTATTTTGGTGTATGTACTAGGGAAACTTGAGGTAGTACATTTAAGTCAGTAATCTAGAGTACTGAAAAGTTATGGGCAGCGCATTGAAGTGGGTTATCAAAGGTACTATGTGTGCAGGTACTAAATGTACCTTATGGGTAGTTTGCCCTGTGTGGTCCTTTGAGACCGCCGCAACACCACCTCCGAGTCGTCAGGAGTTCCTTCACTTGGGGATCCTTCAAGAACTTCAGTCCCTGAGGGACCAGCTGGAGGGCTGGAAACAGAAGCAATATCTTTGGTTGGACTGGGGGGTTCTCTGAAGACAGGTGGAGTAGGTGCATCAAGACTTGGAGCAGTCACCTGAGCAGGACTGATTTTTGGCGTAGCAACCAATGGTGGTTGACAGGGAGCAACAGCTATTGGCAATTGGCTAGGTGGGACGGCTGCTGGCAACTGTCTGGGTGGAGCAACCAGTGGCAGCTGGCTGGATGGAGCTGGAAACGGTATACCCCAATACATGGTAGGCTGCTGAGATGTGAACAAAGGAACGTCCATCGTGGAATGAATTCCTTCTCCCATCACGTATTCTCTCACCGGCCTTGTTGGAGGTGGAGTAGAAGTAGCAGGAGGAGTAGAAGGAGGTGGGCCAAGTATACCCTCTTTCAGGCACACTTTTATTCTATTCCTGTGGACCACCTGTGGCTCGAACCCTTCTTTCTGTACCTCATATACATCCGTTTCAGGGTAAGGGACTGCAGAAATGGTATAGGGTTCCTTTTCCCACAATGAGTCCAATTTATGGGTTCTAGGGAATTTTCGGAGCCACACCTTATCTCCAAGCTGTAAGGGCTGTGCCGAAGCATGTCGATTATAATCTTTCTGCTGGCGCTCATGAACTTCACCCATTTTCTTCTCAACAATGTTTTTGGCTTCCTCAATTCTTCATTGATGCTCTGACACCCAACCTTGGGAAACCTGAGGGGAATTGTTGAAAGGTACCTGCAGCCCGAAGGTCCGATCCTTTGGCAATTGGCCGTGTCGGCCCATCATCAGGAAAAAAGGCGTATTCCACCTAGAGCAGTGTTGTTGTAAATTTCTAGGAGTTCAGGCAACAGCTGAGGCCACTCTTCGTGCTTTGAGACAGAGGCAGCTCTGAGCATTTGGATGAACAATTGATTGATCCTCTTGCAGAGCCCATTCCCTTGGGGATGGTAGGCCGTCGTCCGGAGCTTCTTGCAGTCATGCAACCGGCAAAGTTCTTGGAACACGGATTCCCCGATCCGTGAGGGCCGATTTGGGACACCCCAGAGGTTGGATCCAATGACGATAGAAGAGCTGAGCAGCAGTCTTGGCGCTAAGATCCTTGACAGGGACCACGACCACCCACTTGGAATAATGATCCACCATGGTTAGACCATGACATTAGCCAGATCGAGTGGGGGCCAGCTTCACATGATCCAAGGCAACAATCTGGTTCGGCCTCTCTGTACAGATGGGATGTAAGGGGGCTCTTGCGTCCCTTCGGGGATTCTTGATAACATTGCACACGGAGCACTCGGCACACCATTTCTCGATGTCTCCCCGCATCCCAATCCAGTAAAATCTCCTTCGGACAGTGGCCTCTGTCTTATGGACCCCAAAGTGTCCAGATTGATCATGATAGGCATTCAGGACCATGGCTGCATCTCTTCTGGGAACCACAATCTGATGTATGCGGTCTCCGGAGACTGGGTCCAGGGAATTTCGGTAGACCAACCCCTTGTGCAGGAACAGGCAATTCCTCTGTCGCCACAGTCGCTTCAATTCAAAGTCCTCTTGGGGCTAGTGCGCCCGAGTGGGCACCTTCTTGTGGAGGCAATAGTCTAGGAGGTCCCCGATAACTCGGCTTTCATCCTGAAGTGTCTTCCATGTAGACAAATCTTCATGGACTTTGAGAGATTCAGGTCCGTCACCCGCCTGGGCAGTTAGAGCACTCTGGCTCATGAACTTTTGGTAGAAGGGAGGCATTTCCACATCTTCCCACACATCTTCAGCAGGAGGTGCTTCTCCCGGGGCCATGCGAGAAAGTACATCCGCATTAACATTGTTTTTTCCGCTGCGGTACTTAATGTTACATACTTACATAGTTAGCCAACCGCTGTTCAAGAGCTCCCAACTTAGCAGTGTTCAAATGAGCCAAGGGGTTGTTATCGGTGTAGACCGTGAAGGGAGTAGCAGCCAGATAGTCTTTAAACTTCTCAGTAATGGCCCAGACCAGGGCCAGGAGCTCCGGTTTGAAGGAGCTATAATTGGCGTCATACTTTTCAGCACCTCAGAGATGTCGGCTGGCATAGGCAATCACCCTTTCCTTGCCATCTTGCACCTGAGATAAGACTGCTCCCAGACCTTCGAAGCTAGCGTCTGTGTATAAACGGAATGGCAGGCTGCAGTCAGGATACGCCAAAATGGGGGGTTCCGTGAGGGGGTACTTCAGGGCTCGAAAGGCATCTTCTTGTTCTTCAGCCCACTGTATGGGGAGCCTCCCATTATAATTGTCCCAGGCAGTCCCTCTCATTAACTCGGTTAAGGGTCCAGCAATTTGAGCAAAATGGGGGATGAAGCGTCGCTAATAACCAGCAAATCCCAGGAAACTTCGGACGTCCCGTACCGTCCTGGGTGTAGGCCAGTCTTTCACAGCACTCACTTTGTCTGGATCAGGTTGGACTCCTTGAGCACTGACGACATGTCCCAGATAGTGTACTTGTGGCTTTAGCAAGTGACATTTGGAAGGTTTAACTTTGAGTCCATGTTGGATAAGGACTTGGAAAACTTCTTTCAGGTGATCCAGGTGTTCCTGATATGTCCGGGAATAGATGATGACATCATCTAAATACAACAGAACACTCTGAAAGTTAAGATGCCCCAAGCATCGTTCCATTAAGCGTTGGAAAGTAGCCGGTGCATTGCACAGTCCAAAGGGCATACTTTTGAACTCGAAGAGACCCATGAGGGTCACAAATGCGGTCTTCTCTCGATCCTCTTCCGCCATTGGCACCTGCCAGTAACCGCTAGTCAGATCCAGTGTGGAAAAGTAGGCGGCAGACTCCAATGCAGTCAAGGATTCTTCAATACTGGGGATAAGATAGGCATCCTTATGAGTTATTCTGTTCAACTTCCGGTAGTCCACGCAGAAGCGGATAGTCCCATCTATTTTCTTCACCAGGACCAAAGGTGCAGCCCAAGGACTCTGGCTGTCCTGGATGACATCAGCTTCTTTCATCTCCACGAGCATTTTCTTTATGGTCTGATACATCCCAAGAGCCACAGGGAGATGTCTTTCCTTAATGGGTGGACTGTCCCCAGTGAGGATCCTATGTTTGATCATGGTGGTCCTGCCAAAGTCTGAGGGGAACTTGCTGAAAGCTTCTTGATATTTCTTAGCGACCTGGATGACTCCTTCCACCTGTTCCTTTGGGGTATCTTCGTCTCCTATTTGTAGTTGGCTCCACCAAGGTTCCCCAGGATTCTGGTCAGGTCCTCGTTGAATGACTTGTGACTTCGAGACCACATCTCTGACGTCTAAATGGTGCAGGGTAGCTACCAGGGTATACCTGGGTAGTCGGACAGCAATTTGAGAGCGATTAATAAGTCTCACCGGAACTTTCCAATTACGTACTGTTACCAGGCTTCTAGCGGCTCACACCAAGGGGCAATCTCCCAGTAGGATGGGCTCCAAGAGCGCTTGGTAATCTTGATTTTTCACCCCGGGTCGGGCACGACACCAAATAACTGTCTCCGTCTGTGGCTGTAGACTAACGGCTCGTATATCTTGAATCCTTACTCGACAGATTTCTCCTTGATGATTCACAAACTTCTGTTCTGCTTGGAGGATTTTGAGGTGGTGTTGGGCAGCTCGCCGACCTGGGGGTGACAAGTGAGGGAGAGATGTATGCAGTGCACAGACAATAACATCAAAACAGCGCCTCATAATATTCATACCTAAGATGAAATCAGCTGCTCCTTCATCCCTAACATTGGTGATAATCACACCCTGCCTTTCTAGGACATGCTTTCCCACCTGCACCGTGGGCTCCCAGTAGCCATGCCTGGGTACTGGTTTCCTGTTCCCTGCAATTACTCTAAACTCCGCTTCCTGAGGTTCACACAACCTTTTTGGGCCCCAATACTTATAGAAAACCCCCTGCGGAACAGTGGACACCTGAGACCCCGTATCTATCAGAGCTTGTAACCGGATACCTTAAACTATCACCTGTACATAAGGACAAGAAGCTACATACATAGACAGTCCTTTCTTGTCGCTGGTTGATTCTGGACCTTCAGCCACTACTCCTGGGGTGCGGTCCTCGACCCCAGGGGACGCCCGTTTAAAGCCCAACATTGGCTCTTCCAGTGTCCATTCTTGTTACAATAGCTTCAGACAGGTCTCTGACTTCCAGGTGGTCTCACAGGAGGAGTATCAGGTGGACCAGCAGGGCGGGGGTCAGGTCTCTTCGGTGGCGGGGTTGCAGATCTAGAAGGGTTTGGCTTTACCGCCATTTCTTTAAAGGCCTTGGCTAACTGCTCAAAGTCCTGTTTAATGTCCTGTAGGTCAGCTGTCCAAGGGCTAGAAGAAGGTGTTGGCGGGGCTGACTGAGAAGGGACAGGCGGCTGGGGCGAGGGCCCCGGAGATTCTGTAGCGGAAACACTAGCCTCCTCTGTCTGAGGTCCTGAATCTATCACTTTAACTGCTAGTCTCTTAAAAGCTGGGAAAGCCATGTCGGGATTTTGCACAGCCAGCATCCTTAGTTGGGCCTTGTCCCATTTGTTCAGTGCCCCTTCTGTAAAGCGGTCCATCAGTACTCAGTTGCCCTGATCGGGCGTGATGCCGTCCAACTTCTGTACCGCCTCTAATGCGTTCTGTAAAGCTACTGCATATGCTCTGAGAGTCTCACCCGGCTTCTGACGTTGTTCATATAGTCTGAGGCGTACCTCCGAGGGAGAATGAGATTCAAATACTTGAGAAAGTCCTTCAAAAATCTGTCCCACTGTGGCATTATCAGCCGCCGGCCAGGTGCGAAGTTCCTCCAAGGCGGGTCCCTGGAGCTGTCCCAGAAGCAGCTGTATCTGTTAGTGAGGGGGTAATGCATAAAATCCGAAGAGGCTGTAAAACTTTTCTTTAAAGTCTCTCAATGTAAAAGGGTCACCATTGTAGGTGGGAAGCACAGGATTCCCCAAGAAGACAGGTGCAGCAACAGGGAGAGACTGGAGGTGGACTTGCTGGGTCCTGCTCCACCTGTGATGGAGGTCTTGCTGGAATCACAGGTAGAGTACGTCTTTGTGAGGTACAAGGTGTTGGTGAAGGCAGCAACACCCTTCTGACTTGGGGTGGAGACCCCATTGGTGGGGCCACTGAAGCATCGCCCCCTTGCTGTTCAGATGGAGACTGTGGGGCTGCAGGTTCTGACATCTCTGTATCTGGTATGCTGGCCCTTTAAACAGATCTTGAATTCCTAGGTCCCGAGGAGATACGCAGTTGTTCTCTAATCTGGAACTTGAGAGCGTAGATTTCAAATTTGAGAGCTGTGACTTGAAACTCAATAGCTTTTAATTGAAATTTGAGTCCGTTGATCGGCAGCTGAAGTGACTCTATATAGGACTTCAATTCGGCAATCTGGTGTCTCAGAGTCCCGTACTGTTCCGGCTCTTTACAGCTTCCAACCCGTTGTCGCACTCTGCGCCTTTTCCCGCGCTGAACTCTCTCTTTTTGTTGGTTTCCGGCACTAGAATCAAACAAAATGGCCTCTGCGGCACCGAGAGCTTCGGTGGGCGGGGTCTCTGGATCACGTGGGCAGGAGGGCCCCGCGCTCACTTCAGTTCTTCCTTTCACAGCTTGTAACTCCGCTGTGCTGTTCGCCTCCCCCTTACTTTACATGCACACTTCCTTTACACAGCACCGTGCGCGCATCCCCTTACTCCGGAGTATAAATCACAGTACATGAATAAAGTTATTTTTCTGGGGGGAGTACACTTTCACTAGTGGACACTGTAGTAGGCACACATCCGAATCCTGTTTGTGAAACGCCAAAAAGGCTTTGTGGTAGGCCTCTGGGGTAGGGGTAATGCAGTCAGGGTATTGCTTTGATATATCAGGTGTTAAGTTCGTTATAGTTCGTGATGCCAGGCGGAGGGCTAGTATGCTGAGATAATTCTGTGGCCTATCGCCGCCCTTCCCAGTAACGACAGGTGCATATGAATAATGACTGAAGATCCACAAGATAGTTGAACTTGAACTTGGATATACGTTACTTAAAGGCTTGCGATACATCCAATGAACAGTAACAGTCTCATCAATGCAGTCTCTATACACTTCAGTGACTGGCAGTTGTTGCGGACCTTGACTTGTTTTATAAGTCGCTGAATTTAGGATTAATTGCGAAGATCCTTCCGGATTTAGGGGATAGATAAGGTCCAGTGATCTTGCTTGGGAGTGCTTAGGGATTGATACACTCACGGTTTAGTAATGATCAGCCGTCGCCGCAAGGCTCAGGCCTAAACTCACTGATGACAGCAGTGCAGATCCTTCTCTCATGAAAGCCCGGGGAACACGAGAGTGAGCTATGGCCGCCACTCCCTTATATGGGCAGGGGCGGGCCGTTTTAGTTGGTCTGTCACTCACTGTTGCAAGGAATTATGGGCGCAATAAGTCACAGGGACCTCCAAAGGTCCTTAAGCAAAAAACCATAGAGTTTACCTGATTACTTGACCCGCAGGTCCTGCCACGCTCCGCACAGGTAATTAACCACGTATACACATTTATACAATTATATTTATATAAATCCTGAGTAAACTGTAAGATAGCTACTATCTAGATGAGAGGTGACAAGGGGTGGACTAAATAAGAAGGACCCCAACGTCCTAGGGACTCTGGATATGGGGACCTATATACAGGTACCGTATAGGATGTGGTACCGGGACACCACACATATCAATGTTGAAATTTCAGCATATGTTTAGCTCGTTCTAAGCATCCAAAAATTTAAGGCCCAAGCCCAGAAGCATCGATAAGCCAAGTAGTTCCTGAAACACAGAGTCAGGAGAGGGCATCAGCTGTACTCAAGAGGCTTTCATAACCCCTTACATTGCATGATCAATTTTTAATTTTCAATTAAGCATGTATGTAGCTAGTGCAAACATCCAAAAAATTAAAGGCCCAAGGCCAGAAGCATCAGTGAGGCAAGTAGTTCCTGAAAGACACGGGATCAGTCAGGAGCAGGCATTTGCAGTACCCAAGAGGGTTTCATAACCCCTTACATTTAAAGATCAATGTTAAAATTTGCATTAAGCATGTATTTAGCTACTGCTAAACATCCAAAAATTAAAGGCCCAAGGCCAGAAGCATCAGTAAGGTAAGTAGTTCATGAAAGAAACCGGATCAGTCCGGAGCAGGCATTTGCAGTACCCAAGAGGGTTTCATAACCCTAATTAATAACCCAATAGGGTTTCATAACCATAATTGTGAAGTGTTGGTGAAGCAGCATTGTCAATCTACTCTGAGGCATCTGGCTTTGGTGGGTGGAAATCCTGGCTGATCCATGCCTGATTCATCTTCACAAAGGTCAGTCTCTCCACATTTTTAGTGGACAGACGAGTTCGCCTTGGGGTGACTATGGCCCCGGCCGCACTAAACACCCGCTCTGATGGCACACTACTGGTCAGACAGAACAGCTTTTCCACGGCAAACTCTGCTAGTTGCGGCCATAAATCAAGTTTGGCTGCCCAGAAGTCCAGCGGATCTTCAAGGTTTGTTGGCATTGCCATGTCAAGATATGCCACCACCTGTTGGTTCAGGTCCTGCTCCATGTCCACCTGCTGCTGATGAGTTGCTTCACTATGCGGGTAAAGAAAGCTACTCATCACTGACTGTAGGCTTAGGCTGCTGATAGTGGAGCTGCTACTGCTCCTGCCACCCCTCCCCTCCCCAGCAGCCATGGCAGTGGAAGGTGAGCGCAGAGGGCCCCCCGAGTCAGACCTGCGAGTGGATGGACCATGTCGCCGATAGGCATTGGCCAACTGACTACTTAGGATCTCTCTGTAATAGTTCAGCTTGTCCTCCCTCTCAGTGGGTGTAAAAAAGGCCCCCATTCTGTGACGGTAGCGAGGATCCAATAAGGTGGAGAGCCATCCCGCTGGCGAATTTTGACAATTCGGGGGTCACTATGCAAGCAACTGAGCATGCATTGTGCCATTTGCGCCAGTGACTCGGAGGGACTCCCTGCCTCCATCTCCACTGCATACTGCCACGGTGTGTCTGGGTCCCCTGTCTCGCCTTCCTCATAATATCCCTCTAGCTCCTCTAGCTGACTCCGTTCGCCAAGGCAAACCATGTGAAGAACAGCGTGACACGGCCGTGCCCTACACACATGGTACGATGAAGGGCCACTGAGATTTTACGTGCAGTGGAGGACACGGTGGAGGATGAGGAGGCGGAGTCGCACGGGACCAACTGCCTGAGAGCGAGAGCAAGGCGGAGGAAGGGGTGTGACCTGTCCAAGTTGCTGTTGTGGCTGTGCAGGAACCACATTTACCCAGTGGGCCGTAAAAGACATGTTTTGTCCCTGCCCGTAGTTACAGCTCCACACAACGGCGCTGCCATGCACTTTTAAACACACCGATAGGCTCAAGGACTGGCACACCTTCTCTTGTACACAATTATACAGGGCTGGTACTGCCTTCTTTGCAAAGAAATTCTCCACCTCGGCTCGGCACAAGCCATCAATTCTCTGAAAGGTGCAGAGTCCACCAATTGAAATGGGAGGGACTGCAGCACCAGCAACTTGGAAAGGAGGACATTCAGCTTCTGTGCCATTGGATGAGTTGGTGCATACTCTTGGACATGGCTTCACCTATGGATTGTTGGCGGAATGGCTGACTACAAGTAGGAGGGTATGACACTCCCTTCGCCTGAGTTTTGGACCCTTGGCTGGGTGAAAGAGGGAGTGGCGTGCCACTGGGTGATGCTGCAGGCTGGACCACCACATCTGAGCCACGGTTGTCCCAGGCTGCTTTATGGTAGCGCATCATATGTTGACGCAGGGCTTTGGTGCCAACATTGCTACCCTGTCCCTGCTTCACCTTCTGCCGACATATCTTGCATCTGGCTGTGTTAACTTCCTCAGGATGCTTGATGAAAAACTGCCAGACCGCCAAGGAAATTATTTTACCACCAACAGTATGCCATACTTGACTGCTACTGCCACAGTCTCCAGGAACCCCTGCCACGAAGAAGGTGGCCTACCCCGGGCACGTTTGGCTCCATAATTTCCACTTCTGCCACTATGCTGACTGCCAACCATGCTACCACCTTGCTGGCTCATTTGCTGCCTCACGGGCAACCTGCAACCCTCTTCTGCTGCTGCTGATGAAGCCCCTTCTGCACCCGGCTTCCAAGTGCGATCGGCTTCATTATCATCGAGTTCTGTCTGCATGTCACTGATGTCCTCCTCAGGTTCCTCAACAGTGTATGATTCAGGACCCTTAATGCTGGAAACACCACCTCCCCCTTCTCATCAATAATTGCTTGCCTAGCGTAGGAAGAGGCAGATGTCCCCTCCACTTCTTGGCTGGGCAGTAGCTTCTGACTGTCGTCTAATACATCCTCCTCACTGAATAGTGGAGCTGAACCCACTGAGTAAGATAATTCTTTAGGGGTGGGAACAGCATAGGACAGAGGCAATGGACGGACAGGGACTGCTCCCGGGCCATGCCAACTGAGAGTTGTGTCTGAGGAACCCACCGACTGTTTACTGGGGGTATCAGATGTTCCTTGTGATGACGTGGATGACCGCGCCAAACAATCAACGATGACAGATGGCTTGTCGGTAGAGACACGACCGGTAGCTGATACTGGGAGCGCAGGCCTCTCGCTGCAAATCCTGCTTCCACTCACCCCTAGTCTGTTGCGACCTCTGCCTGATAAATTTAGGCATCTTCCACTCCTCTGAGCACGTCCTGGCACTTCTCTGCCTGACATACTTAGTGCGTATAGAAGGGGAGTAAAATACGCTTCACTACACGCCTTTCACTGTATGTGGGCTTGTTGCAGATTAACAGGTTCAAAAAAGCACACTACTTAGATTAGCTATGCACATATGACAAAAAAAAGGCTCTATAGTAGACTTGGAAAACGTATTTTCGTAACACACCAGCCGGTGGTTACTATTCCCTTGCCTTTCACTGTATGTAGGTTTGTTTCAGATTAACAGGTGCAAAAAAGCACACTACTTATTTCTAGGTATGTGGTATGCATAAAAAGGCTCTATAGTACACTTGGAAAACTTATTTTCGTGAAACACCAACCGGTGATTACTTTTGCCTGGACTTTACCAGTATTTGGACTTGTTACAGATGTACAGATACAAAATAGTAGAGTGCTTTGATGTAGGTATGTGGTATGCACTTATGAGGGCAGAAAAATGCCCTACAATGAGCCTAAAAACTCTGTAAGTTTTGTAAAACACCAGCCAGTGAGCACTGTTGATTGGATTTTCACAGTATGTAGGCCCTTGACAGATTAACGGGTACAATAGGGTACACTTATTAGATGTACGTATGCGTTATGCACGTATGAGGGCAAAAAAAATGCGCAACAAGAAGCCAAAAAACTCTATTTTTGTAAAACACCAGACGTTGGACTTTCCCAGTATCTAGACTTGTTACAGATACAAAATAGTAGACTGCTTTGATGTAGGTATGTGGTATGCACGCATGAGGGCAGACAAATGCAGTACAGTCCGCTGAAAAAACATATTTTTGCACAGCAGCAGGACATAACATTGCAGCACGACAAAAAAAAAAAAATGGGGATTAAACCCTAAATTACACTCTGTTACAGAGTGTTAAGAATGGTGTGAACTGGTTTTTAAACCGACTACAGACTATTATAAGCAGCAGATGATTTCTTGTGGAAAAAAATCTTTCCTGCCTCCAGTGATAAGGTTTGTTATGATTCGGCTAGCTGGATGTGGATCCTCTGTGTCAGCAAGGGATTGGCGTGGACCGTGTCGGTGGACCGGTTCTAGGGTTGCTACAGGTATTCACCAGAGCCCGCCACAAAGCGGGATGGTCTTGCTGCGGCGGTAGCAATCAGGTCGTATCCACCGGCAATGGCTCAACCTCGCTGACTGCTGAGAAGGCGTGGTACAGAAGGACTAGGCAGAAGCAAGGTCAGACGTAGCAGAAGGTCGGGGCAGGCAGCAAGGTTCATAGTCAATAGTAATAGCAGGAGGTCAGGAACACAGTAATGGTAAACACAGCAGTAGCTTTCTCTAGGCACTAAGGCAACAAGATCCGGCCAGGAAGTGCAGGGGAAGTGAGGTTATATGGACAGGGGGCAGGTGGAAGCTAATCAGACTGATTGGGCCAGGCACCAATCATTGGTGCACTGGCCCTTTAAATCTTAGAGAGCTGGCGCGCGCGCGCCCTAAGGAGCGGAGCCGCGCGCGCCAGGACGTGACAGCCGGGAACCGGGTCAGGTGAGTGACTTGGGATGCGATTCGCGAGCGGGCGCGTCCCGCTATGCGAATCGCATCCCCGCCGGCAGAGTCAGTGCAGCGCTCCCGGTCAGCGGGTCTGACCGGGGTGCTGCAGAGAGAGGAACGCCGCGAGCGCTCCGGGGAGGAGCAGGGACCCGGAGCGCTCGGCGTAACAGAACCCCCCCCCCCCCTTAGGTCTCCCCTTCTTTTTGTCCGGTTGTCGCTCCACCAGGGACGAGGACTTTGGGAGCGATTGTAGAGTCTCCTTCTGGAGGACAGAGAAGTCCTGGGTATACAGATCAACAGCAGGCAGTACAGAAGGAATGGGGAGGGGGAGCAGAGGGAGAAGCATGTCACAGGGCAGGGTGTCACCAGGACGGGGGCTATGAGGAGGCACGGCACAGTCCTGATAAGCCTTGGGGAGACCAGGCACAGGAGGAGACACTGAGGCCCGACAGACGGGGCTGGGAGCAGATGTGAGGCATTTCTTGCGGCAAACAGGACCCCAATTCTTGATCTCCCCGGTGGTCCAGTCCAGGGTGGGAGAATGAAGCTGGAGCCATGGCAGACCGAGGAGGACTTCAGAGGTGCAGTTGGGTAGGACCAAAAATTCAATTTTCTCGTGATGCAGTCCAATGTTCATAAGCAGGGGCTCTGTGCGGTAACGCACAGTGCAGTGCAACTTCACTCCGTTGACCGAAGAAATGTAGAGCGGCTTGACGAGACGGGCCACCGGGATGTAGTACCTATCAAGCAAAGAGGCCAGAATAATAATTTCCAGAAGAACCAGAGTCCACGACGGCCACGGCTGAGAAGGAGGAGTTGGCAGAAGGAGAAATCGGCACGGGCACAGTGAGACATGGAGAAGCAGACTTCGTACCAAGAGACGCCAGACCCACGTGAGCTGGGTGCGAGCGTGCGTTTTCCAGACGTGGAGGACGAATAGGGCAATCCACCAAGAAATGTTCGGTACTAGCGCAGTACAGACATAGATTTTTATCCCTACGGCGAGACCTCTCATCAAGGGTCAGGCGAGACCGATCCACTTGCATAGCCTCCTCGGCGGGAGGCACAGGGGTAGATTGCAAAGGATACCGTGAGAGAGGTGCCCAGGGATCAAGGTCTTTTTCCTGGCGGAGTTCCTGGTGTCTTTCAGAAAAACGCATGTCAATGCGGGTGGCCAAATGGATAAGTTCATGCAGGTCGGCAGGAATTTCTCGTGCGGCCAGCACATCTTTTATGTTACTGGATAGGCCTTTTTTAAAGGTCGCGCAGAGAGCCTCGTTGTTCCAAGATAATTCAGAGGCGAGGGTACGAAATTGGATGGCGTATTCGCCTACAGAAGAACTACCCTGGACCAGGTTTAAGAAGGCAGTTTCGGCAAAAGAAGCTCGGGCTGGTTCCTCGAAGACACTGCGAACCTCAGAGAAGAAGGACTGTACAGTGGCGGTGACAGGATCATCACAGTCCCAGAGCGGTGTGGCCCATGACAAAGCCTTCCCAGACAGGAGACTAACCACGAAAGCCACCTTCGACCGTTCTGTAGGAAATTGGTCCGACAACATTTCCAAATGTAGGGAACATTGTGACAGGAAACCACGGCAGAGTCTAGAGTCCCCATCAAATTTGTCCGGCAGGGGCAAGCGGAGGTTAGGAGCGGCCACTCGCTGCGGAGGAGGTGCAGGAGCTGGCGGAGGAGATGGTAGCTGCTGTTGCAGCTGCTGTAGCTGCGACTGAAGTTGCTGTAACATGGTGGTCAAGTGCGACAGCTGGTGACCTTGTTGGGCGATCTGTCGGGATTGCTGGGCGACCACCGTGGATATGTCAGCGATACTTGGCAGCAGCACGTCAGCGGGATCCATGGCCGGATCTACTGTTATGATTCGGCTAGCTGGATGTGGATCCTCTGTGTCAGCGAGGGATTGTCGTGGACCGTGTCGGTGGACCGGTTCTAGGGTTGCTACAGGTATTCACCAGAGCCCGCCGCAAAGCGGGATGATCTTGCTGCGGCGTTAGCAACCAGGTCGTATCCACCGGCAATGGCTCAACCTCGCTGACTGCTGAGAAGGCGTGGGACAGAAGGACTAGGCAGAAGCAAGGTCAGACGTAGCAGAAGGTCGTGGCAGGCAGCAAGGTTCGTAATCAATAGTAATAGCAGGAGGTTAGGAACACAGTAATGGTAAACACAGTAGTAGCTTTCTCTAGGCACTAAGGCAACAAGATCCGGCCAGGAAGTGCAGGGGAAGTGAGGTTATATGGACAGGGGGCAGGTGGAAGCTAATCAGACTGATTGGGCCAGGCACCAATCATTGGTGCACTGGCCCTTTAAATCTTAGAGAGCTGGCGTGCGCGCGCCCTAAGGAGCGGAGCCGCGCGCGCCAGGACGTGAAAGCCGGGGACCGGTGAGTGACTTGGGATGCGATTCGCGAGCGGGCGCGTCCCGCTATGCGAATCGCATCCCCGCCGGCAGAGTCAGTGCAGCGCTCCCGGTCAGCGGGTCTGACCGGGGCGCTGCAGAGAGAGGAAAGTTGGCAGTGGAACGCTGTGGTATAAGTAATTGAGCATGTCTGTGTAACACACACAGACACGCAGTTTGTCCTATTTCTGCAGTGCATATGGCATGAAATAAGCTGCCAATTATATAGGGCTGTGACATCACAGGGGTCAATGAATGCTGATAGGCTGCATCTCGCATGTGATTCAGGGTCATCCCGCCTACCTCCCTTCCCGTCGTACTTTCCTGCCCTCCCATAATCCCCTGACCCATGTAGTGACATGTGGATCCGCCATTTTAGGTCTCATTTAGCCTGGAACGCTGTAAAATGCAGTTTAATGCAGCGATTCGCATGATTGAATCGCGGCAATATTCGCATTCGTTGCAAATCGAATATTTCATGAAATTCGTAACGAATTCGGGTTCGTCAACTTTGATTCGCTCATCACTAATTAGGGCCCAACAGAATCATTTTAAAAACTAAAATAATGAAACTGACCTGAAGAAAAAATGATGATACCCTGAACTTAAAGGGGTTTTCCAGGATTTTTTTTTTATTTGACTATGCTACAGGGGCTGTAAAGTTAGTGTGGTACATAATATAGTGTCTGTACCTGTGTGATGGTTTTCTCACAATTCTTATGTGATTTTCACCCCAATATTTATTTTCAACAGCAGACAAAATGACTGTTTCAGATTTTTCCCAGCTTGCAATAGGGCCGAGACCTGACTCACTAGTCAGCTGATGACAGGGAGCCTATCTACTTCAATGGGGGGGTTATTCTGGACCGACTCGGCTCAATCGCCACTATGTCACTTCCGGCCGACACGGCCATTTAAGGGGATGCCGTTTTTTACCATGCCATCGACCGTAATGGATGTAATTTATCTATTACCCGCTGCGCTATTTAGCGCCGCCCGGGACTCCAGTCCATGCCTCCAGTCTATCTAGCATTGGTATCACAAGACTGGGAGTCCACTTAGATGGGTATCCGGTACTCACCGCTTTATAACATCCCTTATCAGTTGTTGGTCACTCAGATATTAGGGTCCAATTGATTGTTCTCTTGGTCACAGAATTTTCAGATGCGCTGTGCACACCTCGCGGCATATTGCTAATATCACATGCCATTTTCATTAGCTGGAGGTGTGATTTCTAATGTTCTAAACAGCAGGTGCCTCTGTGACATCAGGTGTCTATGTGAAATTAAATAGGCACTGCCAGAAATAAAAACTTTTGATATGTTGTAAAGCATGCAAAACCAATAGATTTTGCAATTGCTTTCATTAGAAAATTTTCAGTATTTCTCACTGAAAAAGCCATTCAAATAACTGCCCCCCCCCCCCCCCCGCCTTCTGGGATGCATTCAGTCCTTCTCTGTACACTGCTTTTTCCTGGACGTTTTGGAGGGGGGAGGGGCTGTACACACTGCAGACTCATGTGAAGAGAAGGGGAGGGGAAGGGGGGGGGGGGAGATAGACTGCTGCCGGGCTCTCACTGATGTCTGCTGTATGAGAGAAACACATTGCATTGCAGACAAAAAAGTAAGTGTACCAGCATGTATGTGTGTGTGTATATATGTGTATGTGTGTATATCAGTGTGTCTATCTAATGTGTATGTGTAAGAATATATGAAGCCAGTGTGTGTGTGCGTGTGTGTGTGTGTGTGTGTGTGTGTGTATGTAAGAAAGGGGGGACTACAATCATATGCCTCTAGCTGTTGCAAAACTAAAACTCCCAGCATGCCTGCACAGCAAAATGATGTGTGGGCATGCTGGGAGCTGTAGTTTTGCAACAGCTGGAGGCACCCTGGTTAGGAAGCACTGGACTGAGGAGAGTGAGGGAGGGGGAGGAGGGGGAGTGGTTATCACAGTGAGTACCCGCTCCCCCCTGCTTCTGGTGGACAAAATTAAGGTATTTCAGAAATAAAGCTAATTCTGAGAGAAATGTAGGTCATAGACACATAAAAAAGTACATGTACATGATCAGGATGAGATAATGAGTAACATATAACAGTTTTGTTTTTTTGAGTGATCTGACGGGTACGCTTTAAACTAAGGACAAGGATTGTGAACTTCTTCCCTTGTGTGCATCATTTTTGCATTATTCTGTGATCTATATATATATATATATATATATATATATATATATATATATATATATATACATATGTATATATATATATATATATATATATATATAGATGTAAATTATCAATTATCATCCATCTATTGTTTGTCCATCTATTGTGGACCTTCTATGCTACCATCTGTTTGACCCCGACAGTCCATTGTTGATTAATCATCCATGACCTGTCACTCTGATACACCTACGTTTACTCTAACTAGCATTCATTAACCCAATGTGTGACAGTTTCCTCTATCTCTATGGTCTGTTTGTTTCTAATTGTATTAACTGTCAAGGCCGGTTTGTGTTTACTGTGTTATTTGTTTGAGTATGTATTTATTGTACTATAAACTCTCCTTTACCCCTGATGAACCCATAGCCAACATTTGGGTGAAATGCGTTGGTAAAGGAGCATGAGTAGTTATTGTACATTGTTTTCCATAAACAATATTTAGGTGGTCTCCACATCCTCCACTTACCGAGTGTTGGCTCGGTAGGCTGTCTAGTGCTAGGTTACTCACCTGTTACCCTATCCCCCATCCTCATATAAGTGGGCCATTCATACTTTTTTGTTACCTTTCTATGTGTCCATCACTATGCAAATATTTTTTTATTAATTTTTAATTAATGTTTTATATGGATATTAGTAAAAGTTATATTTTATTATATAATTCTGTCTCTATGTGGATGAATCCTTGGATCAATATCAATACTATCTTTATTGCAGCCTCATTGGAGGATTATTTTGGTTTGTACATTCAATTACAAGTCTCCTAGGGCATAATAATTTTGGTCACATTGAGGGAGTGACATGTAGGTTTCCTCTTTTGCTAGATCAATGGGTGGAGGGATCACTTGGTGGGAGTTAGATCAGTCTGCAACTAATGCATCAACTGTAGGCAACCTGATTGAAAATAACAGGTCTTTTGAATGGATGCATCTCATTTGTGTTTCAATTGGTGGGGTGACTGACGTGTGGGCATGTTGGGAGTTGTAGTTTTGCAACAATTGTAGGCTCTGTTTGGGAAGACATTGCATTATGGGTGCTCTCCCGAGCGAATAGTGGCAAAAATGTCCTAACCTATTTTTTTGTGTTTTTATTTTCTTCTCGTTTCAGATCCGTGTATGCAGAGGATTATGGCGGATTCGATGGATTATGTCAGATGAACTGGATTTTTTTTCCTTTTAATAAAATGTTTAAGAAGGGCTGTGGGGGAGTGTTTATTAAAATAAAATAATTTTTCCAATGTGTTGTGTTTTTTTTTTTATTGAATTTTTAGGCTAAGTAGTGGAAGCTGTCTAATAGACGGAATTCATTACCAAGCCAGGGCTTAACGTTAGCCCCCAAAACCGCTAGTGCTAACCTCCTAATTATTAACCAGGTACCCACCGCCACAGGGGTGCCTGGAAGAGTCGGTACCAACAGGCTTGGAGCATCAAAAATGGTGCGCCTAGGCGGTAACAGGCTGGCGTTATATAGGCTGGGGAGGGCCAGTAATAATGGTCCTCGCCCACCCTGGTAACGCCAGGCTGTTGCTGCTTGTTTGGTATCTGGCTGAGAATAAAAATATGGGAAACCCAATGCGTTTTTTTCTTTTTTGGGGTCTAACGCTAAGCCCCGGCTTAGTAATGGATTCCGTCAATAAGACGGTTTCCACTACCAAGCTTGAAAATTCAATAAGAAAAAAAAACACGACACATTGGAAAAATTATTTTATTTTAAAAAACACTCCTTCACAGCACTTGTTAACTTGTTAACTCGTTAACAAAATCCAGTTCATTCGCAGTAGTCCTACGAATCCGCAGTAATCCTCTGCATACACAGATCTGAAACAAGAAGAAAAAAAAACACAAAAAAATTGATAAGTACATTTTTGGCGCACTCCGCTGGGGAGAGTGCCCATGATGCAATGTGTTTCCCAACAGGGAGCCTCCAATTGTTGCATGTTTCGGTTGTCTGGGCATGCCGGGAGTTGTAATTTAGCAACAGCTGGAGTTTCCCTGTCTGGAAAGACACTGCCAGATGGGTCTGTTCACAATTTTACATAATGTACAATGTGAACAGAGCCTCACACCCTTACCAGCCTGGCTCCCGTCTGAAGCCCCACCCCTAATGACGTCATCACTAGGCAGCGGAGCTACACGGACCCAGCCAGGACTGGAGGGAGGTAATCGGACTTCGTCTTCTTTATACACTATATACAGCTATTTATTTATAGCTGTATATAGTGTATACTGCCCAAAGGGTTAACCTACACTGTCCAGCAGTGTAAGTTAACTCTTTCCTTGCTGGGCGCACAGCTCAGCAAGTGGTTAAGTGAGCCAACAATGTGTATACTGTATACACATTTCAGGCTCACTGTAAGTTCTCGCTGGGCAGTAGATATATGACCAGATGGCAGCGAGTGTCACTCCTGACACCTGCAGTGATTATCCTGCATAATGTATAGATATGGCCAGTCGCTCTTCTATGGTCCCCTGCACCCCTGCACAGAGTTGTGGGAAATATGAATAGGTGTATATATACGGCAGTGCAGGGGACCGTAGAAGAGAAGCCAGCCGCATCTATACATTATACAGGAGGATCGCAACGGAGTCAGGGCGATCTGTCAATTAGTACAGGTACTACTACTCCCATCATGGAACAGTGTGTTCCATGCTGGGAGTAGTAGTACTACCTAAAAAATGTTTAAAAAAAAAAAAAAAAATTATTATTGTCGGCTACATTTTTAGTGCCCTACCTACCCACATAAATTGATCCCTGTTTAAAAATTTATAAAAATTTTGGTTTAAAAAAGATCAATTTTGTTAAATACAATTTTTTCCATCACTACTGTATCTTTTTTATAAAATTTTTTTAATGGTACCCTATGAAATTTTTATAAAAAAAGGTATCTCCATCACTTTTTTGGATCGCTTAAGTCCAAAAAAGAATAAAAACCGCTGACAAAAACTCACATGGCATTTTTCTTGGCGCTTTTTCACTCCCATAGACTTCTATGGGAGGAAAACACCAATATTTTCCAGAAAAAATGGCAAAGTCTCAACAAGAGGTCATTTTTGAAAAACGCCAAACTGAAAAACGACATTTTTCAGTTCCCTATTCCCTCATCTGGCCGCATCGTTTTTTCACAAAAAAAAAAAACGCCATGTGGCAGAATGGGCGTTTTTATTTTGCTATTGCAAAAAAACACAAGTACAAACCTAGCCTAAGGGTACGTTCACACGAGCGTATTTGCAGTGTATTTTACGCTGCAGATCCGCCGCTGAAGGACCTCTGTATTCTGCCTTTACATGTGCCTGCTCGGAGAGGCAATACGCCGCTACGAGCAGACAGTGCGATGTGCGAGTCGCGCACGCATGCGCAGTATACTCGCACATCGTGGCAGCTCTCGGCCTAGCTCATTGAGCAGGGAGAGCGGCCGCGATGTGTGCGAGTACACCGCGCATGCGCAGCGACTCGCACATCGCTTCAGTGTGTCTGCACGTAGCGGTGTATTGCCGCTACGAGCAGTCACATGTGAAGGCAGAATACAGAGGGTCCTTCAGCGTCGGATCCGCAGCGAAATACGCTGCGAAAATCCGCTCGTGTGAGCGTACCCTAACACAGACCAATTTTGCAACTGCTATGCAATGACTACAAACTGCCTTCCTTCAATTGTACACTGTTATGTAGTTACTAAATTATTCCAAGTCAGAAGGTAAACAGGTGTGGAGACGGGCAGTGGTAGTATCAGTAGTCAAGGAAATGAGAGAGTAGCATTGGTGAGGAGAGACTAATAGAAGGAAGGCTATCTGTAGTCATTGCATAGCAGTTACCCAACTGGTCCGTGTTACGGAATAGAGTGCAATTATATCCATATTCTCTGTGCCAGCTCATTAACTTTATTTCATACATTATAGATTATAAAGATTTTATTAGTCTTTCTTTTATGTATTGATCTTGTGTTTTACAAATAATAATTCAGAGATTAGCAACTATGGCATCTGATCCCTGTGATGTCATAATGGCACTATTGTATGCTTCTTTTGTTTTTTGTTGTAATACTGCCATACCACATCCGAGGAAGAGCTTTATACCTCTAAACACTGTTACGCCTAGCGCTCCGGGCCCCCGCTCCTCCCCGGAGCGCTCACGGCGTCTTTCTCCCTGCAGCTCCCCGGTCAGTCCCGCTGACCGGGAGCGCTGCTCTGTCATGGCCGTTGGGGATGCGATTCGCACAGCGGGACGCGCCCGCTCGCGAATCGCATCCCAGGTCACTTACCCGTTCCCGTCCCCTGCTGTCATGTGCTGGCGCGCGCGGCTCCGCTCTCTAGGGCGCGCGCGCGCCAGCTCCCTGAGATTTAAAGGGCCAGTGCACCAATGATTGGTGCCTGGCCCAATTAGCTTAATTGGCTTCCACCTGGTCCCTGACTATATCTAACCTCCTCCCATGCACTTCCTTGCCGGATCTTGTTGCCCTTGTGCCTAGTGAAAGCGTTTTGTGTGTTTATAGCCTGTGTACCAGAACTTCTGCTATCTCCCCTGACTACGAACCTTGCCGCCTGCCCCCGACCTTCTGCTACGTCCGACTTTGCTTCTGCCTACTCCCTTGTACCTCGCCTATCTTCAGCAGTCAGAGAGGTGAGCCATTGCTAGTGGATACGACCTGGTCACTACCGCCGCAGCAAGACCATCCCGCTTTGCGGCGGGCTCTGGTGAAAACCTGTAGTGGCTTAGAACCGGTCCACTAGCGCGGTCCTCGCCATCCCTCTCTGGCACAGAGGATCCACTACCTGCCAGCCGGCATCGTGACTGTAGATCCGGCCATGGATCCCGCTGACGTCCCTCTGCCTTATATCTCTGATATCACCACGGTGGTCGCCCAGCAATCCCGACAGATCGCCCATCTAACCCACCAGCTGTCGGAAGTATTCACCATTGTGCAGCAACTTCAGTCACAACTTCAGCAGCAATCATCTCCTCCGCCAGCTCCTGCACCTCTTCCGCAGCGAGTGGCCACTCCTAGCCTCCGCCTGTCCTTGCCGGACAAATTTAATGGGGACTCTAAGTTTTGCCGTGGCTTTCTTTCGCAATGTTCCCTGCACATGGAGATGATGTCGGACCAGTTTCCTACTGAAAGGTCTAAGGTGGCTTTCGTAGTCAGCCTTCTGTCTGGAAAAGCCCTGTCATGGGCCACACCGCTCTGGGACCGCAATGACCCCGTCACTGCCTCTGTACACTCCTTCTTCTCGGAAATTCGAAGTGTCTTTGAGGAACCTGCCCGAGCCTCTTCTGCTGAAACTGCCCTGCTGAACCTGGTCCAGGGTAATTCTTCCGTTGGCGAGTACGCCATACAATTCCGTACTCTTGCTTCTGAACTATCCTGGAATAATGAGGCTCTCTGCGCGACCTTTAAAAAAGGCCTATCCAGCAACATTAAAGATGTTCTGGCCGCACGAGAGACTCCTGCTAACCTGCATGAACTCATTCATCTAGCCACTCGCATTGACATGCGTTTTTCTGAGAGGCATCAAGAGCTCCGCCAGGAAAAAGACTTAGATCTCTGGACACCTCTCCCACAGTCTCCACTGCAATCTGCGCCTAGGCCTCCCGCCGAGGAGGCCATGCAAGTGGATCGGTCTCGCCTGACCCTGGAAGAGAGGAATCGCCGTAAGGAAGAGAATCTTTGTCTGTACTGTGCCAGTACTGAACATTTTTTGGTGGATTGCCCAATCCGTCCTCCACGTCTGGGAAACGCACGCTCGCACCCAGCTCTCGTGGGTGTGGCGTCTCTTGATGCTAAGTCGGCTTCTCCACGTCTCACGGTGCCTGTTCGGATTTCTACTTCAGCCAGCTCTCCCCTCTCAGCCGTGGCCTGCCTGGACTCTGGAGCTTCTGGGAATTTTATTCGGGAGTCCTTAGTGAATAAATTCCGCATCCCGGTGACCCGTCTTGTCAAGCCACTCCACATTTCCGCGGTCAACGGAGCCAGGTTGGATTGCACCGTGCGTTACCGCACGGAGCCCCTCCTAATGTGCATCGGACCTCATCACGAGGAAATTGTATTTTTTGTCCTTCCTAATTGCACTTCTGAAGTTCTCCTTGGACTACCCTGGCTTCAACACCATTCCCCAACCCTGGATTGGTCCACTGGGGAGATCAAGAGTTGGGGTCCCTCTTGTTCCAAGGACTGCCTTCAACCGGTTCCCAGTACTCCCTGCCGTGACCCTGTGGTTCCTCCTGTATCCGGTCCCCCTAAGGTCATTAAGGACTCTGCCTGCCACAGGAAATGCCTCTCCCCCCCTCCCAGTCCCATCAGGCAAGCCTCTGTGTCCCCTCATGGCCCTCGTCCTGGTGTCACACTGCCCCGTGCCAGGTCTCGCCCTCTGCCCCCTCTCCCCATTCCTACTCCTGCTGTTCTGCCTGCCGTTGAGGAATCCCTCCATCCTTTCCCGGTGTCCTCATCCCAGGGGAGGCAGTTACCGGACAAAGAGAAGGGGAGACCTAAGGGGGGGGGTACTGTTACGCCTAGCGCTCCGGGCCCCCGCTCCTCCCCGGAGCGCTCACGGCGTCTTTCTCCCTGCAGCTCCCCGGTCAGTCCCGCTGACCGGGAGCGCTGCTCTGTCATGGCCGTTGGGGATGCGATTCGCACAGCGGGACGCGCCCGCTCGCGAATCGCATCCCAGGTCACTTACCCGTTCCCGTCCCCTGCTGTCATGTGCTGGCGCGCGCGGCTCCGCTCTCTAGGGCGCGCGCGCGCCAGCTCCCTGAGATTTAAAGGGCCAGTGCACCAATGATTGGTGCCTGGCCCAATTAGCTTAATTGGCTTCCACCTGGTCCCTGACTATATCTAACCTCCTCCCATGCACTTCCTTGCCGGATCTTGTTGCCCTTGTGCCTAGTGAAAGCGTTTTGTGTGTTTATAGCCTGTGTACCAGAACTTCTGCTATCTCCCCTGACTACGAACCTTGCCGCCTGCCCCCGACCTTCTGCTACGTCCGACTTTGCTTCTGCCTACTCCCTTGTACCTCGCCTATCTTCAGCAGTCAGAGAGGTGAGCCGTTGCTAGTGGATACGACCTGGTCACTACCGCCGCAGCAAGACCATCCCGCTTTGCGGCGGGCTCTGGTGAAAACCTGTAGTGGCTTAGAACCGGTCCACTAGCGCGGTCCTCGCCATCCCTCTCTGGCACAGAGGATCCACTACCTGCCAGCCGGCATCGTGACTAACACATCATGTACTAGCCATTATTTGCAAGTGAGCTATGTGGAAGATCTGGGGATTTTTTTTTAACCTGTTTTAATCTGATCTATTTTGGTGGATCCCAATAAAACTGACTGATACACGCTTGACAAATTGTTGTGTCTTCCTGCAAAATGTAATCAAATGAGCAGTTCCCTTTAAGAGAAAGATACATCTGTTACAAAGACCTACTGTAGCATAAGAAGATCTTCTGTATTTTTCATAGAAATTACATAACATGAGCCAAAGTTTAGCATACCAACCAAAAGGCTAATTATAGAGCATTATTAAGCAGTGAGGGTGCGAATGATGATTGTCCCATAAGACCCAAAAGGACACGCACCATCTAAACTGGGAGCATGTAGCGCATTGGTAGGTATCTGCAGAGAAGTTCAAATCCCTGTACAAGGCTTAAAGGTACTCCACTGGAAAGAAATATATTTTTTTAATCAACTGGTGCCATAAAGTTAAACAGATTTGTAAATTACTTCTATTTAAAAATCTTAAAGGGGTTATCCAGGAAACAACTTTTTTTTCATATATCAACTGGATCCAGAAAGTTAAACAGATTTGTAAATTACTTCTATTAAAAAAATCTTAATCCTTTCAGTACTTATGAGCTGCTGAAGTTGAGTTGTTATTTTCAGTCTAAGTGCTGATGACGCGTGTCTCGGGAACCACCCAGTTTAGAAGCAAATCCCCATAGCAGACCTCTTCTACTCTGTGCAAGCAGACAGAAAACAACAACTCAACTTCAGAAGCTGATAATTACTTAAAGGATTAAGATTTTTTAATAGAAGTCATTTACAAATCTGTTTAACTTTCTGGAGCCAGTTGATATAAAAAAAAATTAAATTAAATTAAAAAAAAAGTTTTTTTTCCTGGAATTCCCCTTTAACACTGGAATAATAAAACTTCCAGTACTTATTAGCTACTGTATGCTCCAGAGTTCTTTTCTTCTTGAATTTCTTTTCTGTTTGACCACAGTGCTCTCAGTCCATTTTAGGAACTGTCCAGAATAATAGCAAATCCCCATAGCAAACCTATCCTGCTCCAGACAGTTCCTAAAATAAACAGAGGTGTCAGCAAAGAGCACTTTGGACAGAAAGAAAGGACATTCAAAAAGAAAAAAACAACAACTTCCTGTGGATCATACAGAAGATGATAAGTGCTGGAAGGATTAAGATTTTTAAATAGAAGTAATTTTCAAATCAGTTTTCTGCCACCAGTTGATTTAAAAAGAAACAAATTCCAGGGGAGTATTCCTTTAAAGATGAAAACCAGGTTGCTGGTTAAACAATGCACTTGGGAGCCAGTGTTAATGCATAGTGGTGGGGCAGGTGGCCCAGGCTTCCCTAAAATCTTGCTAATCACATGCTTAGCACAACTTTGTTGATACCCTTTCAAAACATAATTCTTGAACTGTTTATGTATCTTTTTGTAAACTAGTTAAAATATGAAAATATATATACCCTGTTTCCCCGAAAATAAACCCTACCCGAAAGTAAGCCCTAGCAGGATTATCAGGGTGGGCTGCAATATAAGCCCTACCCCAAAAATAAGTCCTAGGCCAGGGGTAATCAACTGGCAGACCGTGGTCCAGATCTGGATCGCGGCTATCAGTAATTCCTGCAGACCAGAAGCCCCACCCCTCCTCACCTCCTTTAGCTGGTCGTGGCAAGTTACCGTAGTTGAGCCGGGGCAGGCCGACGTCACGCTCTGCCCCTGGCTGCTAAGCAACAGGCAACAGAAGGAGATCCCGTACAGAACAAGTACAGTACAAGTTGCGGACGGTACGGACGAAGGTGGGGAAGTGCTGGTCTCCGCTGGGGATGAAATGTGTAATGTACCGTAGTTTATTATGGCAGAGGGGTGGGGGGCACTGTAGGAGTGTGGAGGACGACGGGGGAAGGGGAGGATGGGGGGCTGTAGCAGTGTGGAGGATGGGGGGGGCTGCAGGAGTGTGGAGGATGGGGGGCTGCAGGAGAATGGAGGATGGGGGCTGCAGGAGTGTGGAGGATGGGGGGGGCTGCAGGAGTGTGGAGGATGGGGGGGCTGCAGGAGTGTGGAGGATGGGGGGCTGCAGGAGTGTGGAGCATGGGGGGCTGTAGCAGTGTGGAAGATGGGGGGGGGGGGAGTGGGGCATCCTCCACACTGCTACAGCCTCCCATCCTCCACATTCCTGCAGCCCCCCATAAATAAATAAGCCCTACCCTGAAAATAAGCCCTAGTGTGTTTTTTGGGACTAAAATGAATATAAGACCCGGTCTTAGTTTTGGAGAAACACGGTATATATATATATATATATATATATATATATATATATATATATATATATATACTTACAATAACATGGCTACTTTAACATATTATACTTTTTAGTAGTGTTAGGGTTAGTTCTCACTATTAATGGAGAATTTACTTCTTTCTTAAAGCGTACCCGTCAGATGCAAAAAAAAAAATCTTTTTTTAAAATATATCACTGAGTACCTAATCCTGACCATAAACATCAAATTTGTATGTGTCTAGCACCTTTATTTTTTTTATTACACTTTTAATTTAGCTTAATAGTCTGAACTTCTCTCAGACACAGCAGTACTAGTATGTGTCCAAGTAGGCAGGGGGGCAGTTGTTTGGCTGGCTTTTTCAGTATGAAATACAGAAAATTTTCTAATAAAAGCATTGTAAAACCTATTGGTTTTTCATGCTTTACAACATATCAAAAGTTTTTGTATCTGACAGTGCCCGTTTAAGTTTAGTTACATAGTTTAGGTAGAATAGTTCCCAGAGGAATAGACACTATTTTAAAATACAGTGGGGTAAATACATATTGAACACAGCAACATTTTTCTCATTAAATATATTTCCAAAGGTGCTATTGAAATATCAAATATTCACCAGTTTTTGGTAGCAGCTCAAGTATTCCATACACTCAAATAGACCAAAACAAATAAGATCAAAAATTAAGTTATGTGTAATAATGTCAAATGACACAGGGAAAAAGTATCGAACACGCTTACTGATATTTATTTAATACTTTGTACAAAAGTCTTTTTTGATAATGACAGCTTCAAGATGCCTCCTGTTTGAAGAAACTAGTTGAAGGCATTGCTCTGGTTGGGTTTTGGCCTATTGTTTCAAACAAACAGTCTTCAAATCTTTAAGGCTCTGTGAGCTTCTTCGATGATTCATGATCTTTAGTTTTTTCATAGATTTTCAGTGGGATTTAAGATAGTTGATTGCCCGGCCACTCTACAGGGTGGGCCATTTATATGGATACACCTTAATAAAATGGGAATGGTTGGTGATATTAACTTCCTATTTGTGGCACATTAGTATATGTGAGGGGTGGGGGACTTTTCAAGATGGGTGGTGACCATGGTGGCCATTTTGAAGTTGGCCATTTTGAATCCGACTTTAGTTTTTTCAATAGGAAGAGGGTCATGTGACACATCAAACTTATTGGGAATTTCACAAGAAAAACAATCACGTGCTTGGTTTTAATGTAACTTTATTCTTTCATTAGTTATTTACAAGTTTCTGACCACTTATAAAATGTGTTCAATGTGCTGCCCATTGTGTTGGATTGTCAATGCAACCCTTTTCTCCCACTCTTCACACACTGATAGCAACACCGCAGGAGAAATGCTAGCACAGGCTTCCAGAATCCGTAGTTTCAGGTACTGCACATCTCGTATCTTTACAGCATAGACAATTGCCTTCAGATGACCCCAAAGATAAAAGTCTAAGGGGGTCAGATCGAGATACCTTGGGGGCCGTTCAACTGGCCCACGACGACCAATCCACTTTCCAGGAAACTGTTCATCTAGGAATGATCGGACCTGACACCCATAATGTGGTGGTACACCATCTTGCTGGAAAAACTCAGGGAACATGCCAGGTCCGAGCATTCCTTGATGAACACTTTCCTGGAAAGTGGATTGGTCATCGTGGGCCAGTTGAATGGCACCCAAGGTCTCCCGATCTGACCCCCTTAGACTTTTATCTTTGGGGTGATCTGAAGGCAATTGTCTATGCTGGGAAGATACGAGATGTGCAGCACCTGAAACTACGGATACTGGAAGCCTGTGCTAGCATTTCTCCTGCGGTGTTGCTATCAGTGTGTGAAGAGTGGGAGAAGAGGGTTGCATTGACAATCCAACACAATGGGCAGCACATTGAACACATTTATAAGTGGTCAGAAACTAGTAAATAACTCATGAAAGAATAAAGCTATGTTAAAACCAAGCACATCGTTGTTTTTCTTGTGAAATTCCCAATAAGTTTGATGTGTCACATGACCCTCTTTCTATGGAAAAAACTAAAGTTTTATTCAAAATGGCCGACTTCAAAATGGCCCCATGGTCACCACCCATCTTGAAAAGTTTCCCCCCTCACATATACTAATGTGCCACAAACAGGAAGTTAATATCACAACCATTCCCATTTTATTAAGGTGAATCCATATAAATGGCCCACCCTGGAGAAATTTCATTTTCTTTCTCTGAAACCATTTGAGAGTTTCCTTGGCTGTGTGTTTGGGATCATTGTCTTGCTGAAGTGCCCACCCTCATTTTATCTTCATCATCCTGGTAGATACCAGCAGATTTTTGTCAAGAATGTCTCCAGGAATTTGCCCATTCCCCTTCCTTGAAATATGTGAAGTTTGCCAGCGCCTTTTGCTGAAAAGCCTCTCCATACCATTATGTTCACACCTCCAAACTTCACCGTTGGCATGGGGTTTTTAAGGTGCTGTCGAGTTCCATTACTACTACAAACATGTAGTGTATTACAGCATCCAAATAGTTAAATTTGCCCTCAGCTCTTCCGAATGTTGTGCAGCAAATTTTTAAAAAATGTGCGAAAGCATGACATTTTTTATTAAAAAAGCTTAAAGACGTTAATACATATTTGGTCAAAATGGTTTTAATATCCTAATATTTTAGTTCCATCAACCAAATTTTCTCTCTGTTTGCTTTTAATGAGTTAGAAACTGTTTCTATAAAATAATCTATTTCCAACTAATAAGCAGTGTTTGTAGGACGCTAATTTCCTATTCTAATTGCTAATGAAATCACTGAAGCATCAAATTAGATTGCTTGACATATAATATTTATATCTACCCTATTACATCCATTTTCACCTTAAGGCAGTTAGTGGTCAGTTAATATTTTTCCCAAACGTGCATTAGCAGACATATTATCCCACACAGCTGTTGTATAAATGTGTACATAATAAATAAAAAAAGAACTGTGTATTTTCAGGTGATATATTGGAATCTTAGCAGAAAATCTCTTTAGTAATTCATAACAGTTGTAGTTTAAAGCTTCTCCAAAATTCAATGTTTATCGGAAACATTCATTTAACTGCCAGATATGTAAACTATATGACGATATAATGCATAATTAAAAATGTTAACAGTCAAAAGGTATAATCATAAATAAAATACTGAAACACTAAAAAATTTTCTTAAAAATTCTAAACAAAATTTAGCAAAAGTGAATGACAATTCAAAGCCCTAAAAGAATCATCAGCAGTTATTAGGTGACCATACAATTCTAGTTTATCTTCTCATATTGAATATATTAAAATTTAAAGTCTTAAATATATATTAAGGTCTACAATGACAATTTACCTTGGATATTTCTAACTCTACAAAAGAATAGATCTTTCCTGAAATGCATGACCTTGACTCTCCTTCACATCAGAAGCTTGCTGCAATCTTACACACAGTCCCTGCTGCATGTTTTGTATCTTTCACAGTTATTATATTTTCGAACAATGAGACAACAGGTGTTAAAGCCATGCACCAAATTATTGTATGGCAGGCTTCCAGGGTGAAAATAATGTGCATTAAATTATGTTTTTTTTATATTGATGGCAGTGGATAAAGGAAGTTAAAAATATGAACAAAATTCAGTCTTGTGTCTTTTCAAATGTGTCTTTTCTAAAACATATTTCTCAATACTTGTTTTCTCTAAGAGTATAATGCTACAAATATTCTGATAGACAAGAAAAATAAGAACTTAAAAATTTGTATGAACCATTGTTTTTTGCCTTGAGCATTTATGGAATTATGCCGTCTGATTTTGTGGTTGTGTGAGTAAGGATAATGCTGATTATTGTACAGCAAACTGAGAAAAGAATGACCTTTAACATGTTTAAAACTGCCAACATTTGGCCTTTATCTGTAAAATAAAATCAAAGCAAGTTAGGATTTTGCAAAGGGCAATTGCAATGATATGAACCTCTCTAAGGAATTATTTAAACAGATATTAAAAGTAACAGTGCAAGATACATTTTTTGAATTATAATTTTTATAAAGCTTATATTCCTGTCTCGTTCATTATTTAAAGAAAAACTGTCACCAGTTCACTCACTCTAAACCCGATACATCAGGATATGGTGTCGGTGAACAGGAGAACAGTGCAGGGATTCTGGCCTATATACGTACCTGAAGTTTGGCTTCTTACAGAGCTGAATTGGACTGAATTGTACTCGTGATGAATATTCAAATCCAGCTGGCGGGCACGCCTCCAGCACGCAATTCAGCGCTGGAAGAGGCCAAACTTCAGAGGGACCGGGTGCCAGACTTCAGGTACGTATAAAGGTCAGAAACCCCACTCCGGTCTCCTGTTCACCCACACTATAACCCGGTGTATCCGGTTAAGTGTGGGTGAACAGGTGACAGTTTTTCTGTAATTACACTGCTTAAAATCAAGCATCAGATCTTAGATGATTGGTTTGCTTCTAGACAAAATAAAATATGTAAGTTGGGAAATTTATTTAAAACAGAATGAGCTATTGACCTCCACCAGGACAATCCGAGGGACCACTGCATAGTCTGACAATGAGAATTTCACATTTGAAGTTTTTACAAACATAATCCAAAAAAATTAAATAAACAAGACTAAGACTAACTACAAACTCTCACATCATATTCTTACTATCTGCATCTTAAGGAGCCTGAGATCGAAGGGGGCTCAACCCTTGCTGAATACCTCATGAACATACTGTCTCTACTGAATTATCTATACAAATAAGGGGTTTTCCCTATGATCTTATGGGCACACCCAATACTTATATTCTTCCCAGGGGGGGGGGGGGGGGGGGGGGGGGGGAGGCCATTTCTTTTTTGCTGCTTTGTCAGATGCCTGCTCCCCAGCTGAGCCTGAACTGAACTGAGGCTGCCAAAGCCCTTCGGCTGCTGCTTGAGTCCTGATTGACTCTTTGTGTCTCAAGCACAGACTATGATCTTCCACCCTGCCCTGCCGCACTACGCTTCTGACTGTGCCAGCACATTCACGCAAGTCCCTATTGCTCTGTCCTCTAGTCACATGACAGCAGCGTCAGCACTAAGCACACTCCTGTCGTAGTCCAGCACAGTCCTGACAGCCACACAGCCGCCCCAGCCCAAGCCAGCACTAAAAAGTTGGCGTTCCGGAGTTCGATTTTAATGCCACAATACCAACAATCAATAAGTTGTTCTAAAAGGGGTTTCAAAGCCTTATGGTGCGGAGAGACAAGTTTGGAAAGAGGGTGACTTGGGAGCTCTTTAACTTAAAGAGATCCTTGTCCTGGACAGCAATCATAATAAGGTCCTTGACTTTATAAAAATGCACCCTGCAGAAGTTTTTTCAAGGGGGAGCAGTGTCAGGTGGCTTCGAGCTTAGAGACCTGTGAACATGGTCCAGTCCAATGCTAAAGATAGTGTAATCCGCAAGTATAGCCAGGAACAGTTTCTCAATTACACCATCAAGCTCAGGAGGTGGGATCGACTCAGGTATTCCCCGGATCCTATTATTATTATTATGCCCATGGTAGTCGTGGGTATGGCATAAGTTTGGGTGGGCAAACAAGTGATGAGCAAAGTTCACCTGTTGTTTTTATAGTTTATAAGGTTGAAAAAAAGGTACATTTCATCAAATGGAACCTAAAACCCTACAGTGGGGATCAAAAGTTTGGACACCCCAAGTAAAAATTTGTATTAATGTGCATAAAGAAGCTAAGGAATGATGGAAAAATCTCCAAAAGGTATCAAATTACAGATTAGACATTCTTATAATATGTCAACAAAAGTTAGATTTTATTTCCATCATTTACACTTTCAAAATAACAGAAAACAAAAAAATAGTGTCTGCAAAAGTTTGGGCACCCTGCAGAGTTAATATCTTGTACTGCCCCCTTTGGCAAGTATCACAGCTTGTAAACGTTTTTTGTAGCCAGCCAAGAGTCTTTCTTGTTTGAGGTATCTTTGCCAATTCTTCCTTACAAAAGTCTTCCAGTTCTTTGAGATTTCTGTGCTGTCTGTCACGCACTGCTCTTTTAAGGTCTATCCATAGATTTTCAATTATGTTGAGGTCAGGAGATTGTGAAGGTCATGGCAAAACCTTCAGTTTACGTCTCTTGATGTAATCCCCTGTGGATTTCGAAGTGTGTTTAGGATCATTATCCATTTGTAGAAGCCATCCTCTCTTTAACTTCAGCTTTTTCACAGATGGCATCAAGTTAGCATCCAAAATTTGCTGAAATTTTATTGAATCCATTTTTCCTTCTACTCGGGAGATGTTCCCTGTGCCACTGGCTGCAATACAACCTCAAAGCATGATTGATCCACCGCCATGCTTAACAGTTGGACAGAGGTTCCTTTCATTAAATTCTGTTCCTCTTCTTCTCCAAATGTACCTTTGCTCATTCCGGCCAAAAAGTTCAATTTTAACCTCATCTGTCCACAGAACTTGTTTCCAAAATGCATCAGGCTTGTCTATATATTCATTTGCAAAGTTCAAACAGTGATTTTTGTGGTGAGGATGTAGAAGAGGTTTTCTTCTGATGACTCTTCCATGAAGACCATATTTGTACAAGTATCTCTTTATAGTGGAATAGTGTACCCCAACTCCAGTGTCTGCCAGATCGTTCTGGAGGGATTGTGCAGTCAAACATGGGTTTTGAATTGCTTTTCTCACAATCCTGAGAGCTGTTCTCTCTGATATTTTCCTTGGTCTTCCAGATCTTGCTTTAACTTCCACTGTTCCTGATGACTGCTATTTCTTAATTACATTCAGAACAGAGGATATTGACATCTGAAATCATTTTGCTATCTTCTTATAGCCTTCTCCAGCTTTGTGAGCATCAACTGTTTCAGATTTCTAGACAACTGCTTAGAAGAACCCATGGTGCTGATTGTTGAGGCAAGGTCAGATGAGTCTTGGCATTTAAAACCTTTGAGATTGACATCACCTGGTCTTCCCAGATGATGATTGAGAGCAATCCATGACACTGGCAGGTCTCAACTTTGCAAAGGGGCAGTGCATGCTATAAATTCTGCAGGGTGGCCAAACTTTTGCAAAAGCCATTTTTTTTTGTCTTCTGTTATTTTGAAAGTGTAAATGATGGAAATAAAATCTAACTGTTGTTGACATATTATAAGAATGTCTAATCTGTAATTTGATGCCTTTTGGAGATTTTTCCATCTTTCCTTGGCTTCTTTATGCACATTAATGCAAATTTTTACCTGAGGTGCCCAAACTTTTGATCCCCAGTGTACTGTGTTTTTCCAGAGGAAGGCAAAAAAAAAAAAAAAACAGTGCCCCATAAAAATTCCTTCACGACTCCTTTATGGTAATCATAGTAGATCCCCGGATCAACATTATATCACCATAAATCTATTATCCATAGCTTTTTAAGGGGTACTATGGTGGAAAACTTTTTTTTTCATCAACTAGTTCCAGAAAGTTAAACAGATTTGTAAATTAAACAAAAAAATTGGTGCAGCTCACAACCAAAAATCTGAGGATAGTGTGATTAAGTACCGGAACCCACCGGCCAAAATTAATATCAAGGTAAAATATATACATGATACTGGTTCCGCTCACCACCTATTAGGGAACATGCATCAGCTGAGCACGGACGTGCCGGTCCCGCCCTCAGCCAAGTACGAAATGTGAACAAAGAAGTCGTCCAGCTCCCAATATGCAATAAAAGAAGTATTCTTTATTGATCCAACAGATAGGATTGACACATAGAAGCAGAAGCGTCTGACGCGTTTCGCACAGAGCTCTAAGTCCAGACGCAGACGCCAGCCTCGCTCTAAAGCAGCAAGAAGCGTCAGTTTCTCAGATGCCGACACTTCACATGAGGATGAACAGGGGAGTCCATTGGAACCGAACCCCGTCACAAGAAGAGGGACAACACCACAAGCCCCACCTCGGGAGACACCGATGTCAAAAAACTGGACGGCCGCACCAAAAAGAAAAACCGTAACTACAGACGAGCAGGCCGTCGCCATAGGAAACAAGCGTTATCCCCTGAGGTCTCTTCTAACTCCCAGGTGAGCCCGGTTGTAAACCTGTCTGCGTGTATCTTATCCCAGGCTCAAATTAACCTCCTCAGCAAAGGACTGAATTTTGTCCCCACATGTAACTTTAACCTATTTAACACTTTGCTAGATGTTAACAAACTGGCCAGAAGTCTTACTCTGCATCGACACTTTTTTTGAATTAGAGGGTGTTGATGCGGAGAGAGACTCAGATACATTGTTTAATTCTAGAGGGCATGTAGAACCAATTTGTACCAACTTTACGGATCAAACAGTAATGCTACATTTAAATTGTTTATATTCAGAAAATGCCAGTGTTGATGATTCATCGATCCGTCCTCTCTATTCCTCCAACCCTGGGTTTTATCCTGTGGCCTCCCGTTCGGAGGCCCTGGATAAATTTCAGGAGTTGGTGGAAAGAGATTTAGTTGAATTGCATAACAAGGTATCAGTTACTAGGGGTTACAGCAACCTGGACAGAAGCGAAAAAATAGCCATGAAAGAACTAGAGGCTAATCCTTACATAGTGGTGCGTAACTCAGACAAAGGGGGCAACATTACAGTCCTAGATTCGGGATTATATAAGACCCTAAATAATGATATATTGGCAGACAGGAACACATACTGCAAATTGAAAGGAGATCCCACCAGAGCCTTTCAAGATGCTCTCAAGAAGGTACTAAAAGAGGGAGTAGAACTAGGGGCCATAGACAAAAAGCTGGAGGAATCTTTATTTGTTACCAGTCCAGTCATCCCGGTGTTCCACTCACTCCCCAAACTCCACAAGGGGCTCTTTCCACCTCCCCTCAGGCCCATTGTGGCTGGCATTGGATCCCTTGTGGAGCGATTGGGGGAGTGGGTGGACCATCATTTACAACCATTGACTACCATCACACCAACCTTCCTACAAGACACGAAACATACTATCAATATCCTCAGTAAAATCAAATGGGAAAGCTCATATTCATGGGTAACTTGTGATGTTATAGGATTGTATCCTTCAATTCCACGTGATAAGGGTTTAGAAGCTCTGTCAATACATTTGGACAGATTTAGTAACTACTCCCCTGGTCTGAAGGAATTCCTCGTTATAGCCACGGATTTTCTTTTGCAACATAATTTTTTCATGTTTGATAATGAGTTCTTCCTTCAGACCAGGGGAGCATCGATGGGGGCCAAAAACTCGCCCTCGTTCCCCAATATATACATGTTCCATTGGGAACAAATGTATGTTTTTAATGCGGACAACCCCTTTAAGGAGGACATCAAGTGGATCGGTCGATTTATCGACGATCTTCTGATTATATGGGAAAGCACAGAAAACCGTTTCCAGAATTTCATCAAGTACATCACTAACAACAACCTGAATTTGGGCTTTACCTATCACTTTGGAGGAACAGAGGTCAATTTCCTAGACATTAGGGTTTCAGGCAATGCACAGGTTATCGACATCTTTCCTTACAGGAAAGAGACGGCCACCAACTCTGTGTTGATGGCTACATCATGCCATCCTAAACATGTGCTAAATAACATACCCTTTGGTGAGATGTGCCGCATCAAAAGAAATTGTACCAATCCGATTGCACTGCACACTGCAACTGAAGAGCTAACATGTAGGTTTAAAAACAGGGGGTATTCAGAAGCAGTACTAAAAACAGCTAGGGTCAAAGTGGATGCTATAGACAGGGAGGACCTATTAAGGTACTCAAGAAGGCAGATTAACCAACCAACGGACCCACCCACCTTACAAATAAATGCAAGCAGTAGTGCAGATTCAGTTATCATGACCAACAAAGAGAAAATTAAAAGAGGAAAGGCAAATATAAAAAGGAACAAAAAACTGTTCCTTGTCACACCATATAGTGTACAATTCAATAAAATCAGACAAATCATCTTAAAATACATACCAATACTTGAAACAGATAACATCTTGAGAGAAATTGTTGCAGGGGGCATATCTACAGTGTCTAAAAGAGGACCAAAGATAGGATCCACTATATCTCCCAGTCTTTTTCAAAGTACGCCCACATTAAACCGTACTTGGTTACATGAAGCTGGAAATTGGAGGTGTGGCCACAACAGATACCTTACCTGTGGATATATGCAAGTGTCCAAAGAAGTCACCTCATGCCATACGGGAGCCACCCACAAAATAAAAGATTACATAAATTGTAATTCCAAATATGTGGTGTATGTGGCTACCTGTTTGGCATGCTGTGTTCAATATGTGGGTTGTACATCTAACTCCCTAAAGACCAGGTTTAGGAAGCATGTCTCAGACATAGATAATAATTCGGTTGGTGTATCTATGTTAACTAGGCATTTCAGGGACAACCATGCCGGGGACCCCAAACATTTGAGAGTTGCAGGCATGGAGAAGGTCCGGTTAGGCCCTAGGGGTGGAGACCTCACAAGAAAACTGTACAATAGGGAAACATATTGGATGTTCCTATTGGAAACCAGACAGCCAAAGGGACTTAATAAGAGGCTAGACTTAGTTGTTACGTGTTCGTAGCCTCTATAGGATATTAAACTATTCATTTATCTTGAAAAAATTGTTATCTCCTTTTCATTTCTCAGAGTATACAATTATGAATATGTTATTTTATATATCCCTGTTCCCATTGTCCAATATGGCTCATATTGTTCATTATGTGTATTCTAACAGTCCTGTAATCTCTTTATTTATTTACCTTTTAGATAAATCAGGAAGAATTTACATATTCTGTAAAGTGGAGAAGCGAAGGTCGTCTCTGAAGTTTTTGGGTGGTTACCCTCAGCAACACTCAAAGTAAAATTAATATGCAATATACTATAAATCTCCCAGTGCGATTGCTTTATATATTTCTAGATCAAAAACGTTCTTGAGGAGGTGATTCATAATTTTAGCAACTTGGACACTGGAATATGAAGACACACGGAAAGCTATGGATATGGATCTCAGGTAGCCACCCACTAAGACATGGAGACCATCATTCACTCCTCCACTGTCCAGGTTTTATGCAATGCCTTGTATCGGACCAATGATGTAACGGGTCATGTGACCCTTCTTACTTGTATTTTAAACTGTGTGTTAATAAGCACGAATAAGCACGCTCTGTGCGAAACGCGTCAGACGCTTCTGCTTCTATGTGTCAATCCTATCTGTTGGATCAATAAAGAATACTTCTTTTATTGCATATTGGGAGCTGGACGACTTCTTTGTTCACATTTCGTACTTGGCTGAGGGCGGGACCGGCACGTCCGTGCTCAGCTGATGCATGTTCCCTAATAGGTGGTGAGCGGAACCAGTATCTTGTATATATTTTACCTTTATATTAATTTTGGCCGGTGGGTTCCGGTACTTAATCACACTATCCTCAGATTTTTGGTTGTGAGCTGCACCAATTTTTTTGTTTAATTTACAAATCTGTTTAACTTTCTGGAACTAGTTGATGAAAAAAAAAGTTTTCCACCGTAGTACCCCTTAAAAAGCTATGGATAATAGATTTATGGTGATATAATGTTGATCCGGGGATCTACTATGATTACCATAATGGAGTCGTGAAGGAATTTTTGTGGGGCACTGTTTTTTTTTTTTGCCTTCCTCTGGAAAAATACAGTACACTGGGGATCAAAAGTTTGGGCACCTCAGGTAAAAATTTGCATTAATGTGCATAAAGAAGCCAAGGAAAGATGGAAAAATCTCCAAAAGGCATCAAATTACAGATTAGACATTCTTATAATATGTCAACAACAGTTAGATTTTATTTCCATCATTTACACTTTCAAAATAACAGAAGACAAAAAAAAATGGCTTTTGCAAAAGTTTGGCCACCCTGCAGAATTTATAGCATGCACTGCCCCTTTGCAAAGCTGAGACCTGCCAGTGTCATGGATTGCTCTCAATCATCATCTGGGAAGACCAGGTGATGTCAATCTCAAAGGTTTTAAATGCCAAGACTCATCTGACCTTGCCTCAACAATCAGCACCATGGGTTCTTCTAAGCAGTTGTCTAGAAATCTGAAACAGTTGATGCTCACAAAGCTGGAGAAGGCTATAAGAAGATAGCAAAATGATTTCAGATGTCAATATCCTCTGTTCTGAATGTAATTAAGAAATAGCAGTCATCAGGAACAGTGGAAGTTAAAGCAAGATCTGGAAGACCAAGGAAAATATCAGAGAGAACAGCTCTCAGGAATGTGAGAAAAGCAATTCAAAACCCATGTTTGACTGCACAATCCCTCCAGAACGATCTGGCAGACACTGGAGTTGGGGTACACTATTCCACTATAAAGAGATACTTGTACAAATATGGTCTTCATGGAAGAGTCATCAGAAGAAAACCTCTTCTACATCCTCACCACAAAAATCACTGTTTGAACTTTGCAAATGAATATATAGACAAGCCTGATGCATTTTGGAAACAAGTTCTGTGGACAGATGAGGTTAAAATCGAACTTTTTGGCCGGAATGAGCAAAGGTACATTTGGAGAAGAAGAGGAACAGAATTTAATGAAAGGAACCTCTGTCCAACTGTTAAGCATGGCGGTGGATCAATCATGCTTTGAGGTTGTATTGCAGCCAGTGGCACAGGGAACATCTCCCGAGTAGAAGGAAAAATGGATTCAATAAAATTTCAGCAAATTTTGGATGCTAACTTGATGCCATCTGTGAAAAAGCTGAAGTTAAAGAGAGGATGGCTTCTACAAATGGATAATGATCCTAAACACACTTCGAAATCCACGGGGGATTACATCAAGAGACGTAAACTGAAGGTTTTGCCATGACCTTCACAATCTCCTGACCTCAACATAATTGAAAATCTATGGATAGACCTTAAAAGAGCAGTGCGTGACAGACAGCACAGAAATCTCAAAGAACTGGAAGACTTTTGTAAGGAAGAATTGGCAAAGATACCTCAAACAAGAAAGACTCTTGGCTGGCTACAAAAAACGTTTACAAGCTGTGATACTTGCCAAAGGGGGCAGTACAAGATATTATCTCTGCAGGGTGCCCAAACTTTTGCAGACACTATTTTTTTGTTTTCTGTTATTTTGAAAGTGTAAATGATGGAAATAAAATCTAACTTTTGTTGACATATTATAAGAATGTCTAATCTGTAATTTGATGCCTTTTGGAGATTTTTCCATCATTCCTTAGCTTCTTTATGCACATTAATACAAATTTTTACTTGGGGTGTCCAAACTTTTGATCCCCAGGGAGGACCTATTAAGGTACTCAAGAAGGCAGATTAACCAACCAACGGACCCACCCACCTTACAAATAAATGCAAGCAGTAGTGCAGATTCAGTTATCATGACCAACAAAGAGAAAATTAAAAGAGGAAAGGCAAATATAAAAAGGAACAAAAAACTGTTCCTTGTCACACCATATAGTGTACAATTCAATAAAATCAGACAAATCATCTTAAAATACAGGCAAAAAACAGAGATATCAATGTCCGGCACTGCTGCTGACCACCAAGAAGGACCTGGATCTAGGATGAGTAGGAGTAGTCCCCGAAGCTAAGGTAGTGCTCTGACTTGTGAGACGAGTCAAATACAATATACAAGGAGAAGGTGAAAAAAGTCGGCAGACTCACCACGGCTTCTTTTTTCAGGGTTGCTTCTTTATTAAATACTCACATACAAAACTTTGTGCGAAGGGGGGAGAGAGGATCACATGGAGGGGGGTATTCACTGTCTGGCGACAGAATCTGTTTCACTCGATAGTCGAGCTTCCTCTGGCCATGATTTTTAGGAACACTGTGCTGCTTCTTATACAGGTGGGTAACCAGGTTCAATCACTTAGAACCTCCCATCTGTCTTGACGTCAGACTTCAAGGTGTTGGCTTTATATCCAGCCCTATAACACCTTTACTATGTCAACGTCATAAGAATACAGCGTATAATAACATACATAGAAGGAATGGGGAAAAGAGTGCATTAAAAACTAGGTACATTAAAAACAAGGTGCATAATCTATCTTATCATTAAGGCCTATGGGGCCGGTTGCTGATGTGCGGATTATCCAGTAAGTTTCTCGTTGCAACAGTAAGCGATCAGTGTCTATCCCTGGTCTGGGTTTAACTCTCTCAATGCCGGAAAAAGATAATACTTCAGGCTTCCCTTCGTGAACTTCCACCATATGGGATATAAAACGAGGAGCTCCCTTTAGTGTGCGAAGCGAATACATGTGTTCCCTTATTCTCGCACAGAGCTGACGGATCGTTTTTCCAATATAGTGGTAGCCACAGGGGCAGAACATAACATAAACCACATATTTTGTTCTACAGGTTATTAGATCTGTGACAGTGTGTGTTATGGATCCCATGCGCATTGTTTTCAACTCCGCATTATATTTACAAAAGTTACATGTTCTACAAGCGTAATTTCCCTTTGGTGTCAATTGTTCTAGCCACTGTGTCTCTTTTTTAGGAGGCATTCTTCTAGTTTTTTGTAATATATCTCCTAGCGATTTATTCTTTCTGTATGAGATAAGCGGTTTCCGACTAGCTACTTCTTTCAGATCAGGGTCTCCTTCTATTATATGCCAGTTTCGTCTGACTGCCTGTTCTATAACTTGATTAAGTGGTGAATTTTGAAAAGTGAATGCAAAGCGTTTATTAGTGGGTACTGATTCTTTTTCTTTTTTGGTGCTCAGAAGGGTTTTTCTCTGGCAATTATCTGCTCGTTTGCGACCTTCTTTTATTAGGGTCCTCGGATAGGACCGTTCCAACAGGCGTTTTTCTAGATCATCTGCCTGTTCCCCATAAATCTCATCCGATTCGTTGTTTCTTCGTAATCTTACGAATTGTCCGTAAGGGACACCCCTCTTCACTGAGTCTGGGTGCGAACTACCATAGTGGAGAAGGGTGTTCCTCGAAATGGGTTTCCTATAGCCTTCGCTGGTGAGCCGCTCTCCCTGTACCTTAAGTTTTAGGTCTAGGAACTCTAATGATGTTCCCCCGTATTGCGAGGTGAAGGACATATTTACTGAATTGGTTGTATTTAGATATGTGACAAAATCGTAAAATTGTGCCTCTGAACCTGACCATGCTATAAGGATGTCATCCACATAACGCATGTATAATTTGATACAGGCGATATATGGATTCTTAGAAGAATAGACGATCTGGCTTTCCAAAACGGCCAAAAATATGTTTGCGTACGTGCAGGACACCGGGGTACCCATCGGGGTCCCGGTGTCCTGCCTGTACCACTGATCAGCAAATTTGAACGTGCTGTTCGATAGAAGGAAGGAAAGGGCTTCCTCAATGAACAGGATAAATTCGTTATATTTGTTCGACCATTTTAAGAAGTCTTTAATAGCTCCTATGCCCGATTCTGACGGAATACGGGTATATAAGCTGACAACATCAATGGAGCATAAGCTCCAACCCGGTTCCCAAGTCATTGTTTGAATCTTCTGTAAAAGGTGGAGAGTGTCCTTAATGTAAGCTGGTATAGATGGAAGAAGTGGAGATAGTAACCATTCTAGATAGTGGGACAAGTATTCAGTTACAGACCCCACTCCCGAGACTATCGGGCGTCCCGGGGGTGGGGTCTGCTCTTTATGTACTTTTGGAAGATGGTACCATGTTGCTGGTTTGGGTGACTCAGGTACTAATCGTTCTGCATTCTTTTTTGATAGCATCCCTTGCTCTACAAATTTGTGTAACAGTGTAGTAAGACCTTTCAAAATTTTTGGTGTTGGGTCTGTTTTAAGGGGGGTGTAAGTAGACCTATCACTTAATTGCCTTTCGGCTTCTAGTGTATACATGGTCTTATACATTAATACGACACTCCCTCCTTTGTCAGCCCTAATAATAACTAAGTCTTCTCTCTTTTTTAGGGCATTGAGAGCTATTTGTTCTGCAGTTGACAGGTTCACAGGAGTTTCTCTGTACAATATAGATCTGACGTCTTGTAAAACTGAATTTTGAAATAAATCCAGTTGTCCTCCCGGGGGTATCGGGGGGTTAAATCTGGACTTTTTACCCTTGGTGAAGGCACTCCGACAGTGCCCAGACTGGGCTCTGTTCGCAGGGTCTTCAAAATCGTGGGCTAGCATCTCAATACATTTCTTATCCATTAATGTACATTCTATGGGAAAAAAACCCAAACTATCTATTTTAGCTGGAGAATCTGCTTCACATTCACTCTGCTCATAAGACTTTTTATTCAGGAAAAACTTAAATAGATTAATGTCCCGTAAAGACTTGGCTAGGTCTATCTCAAAAGTAACTGGGTCAAAACGTTCTGTCAAACCGTAGTTCAACCCTCTGGATAATAGGGTCAGTGTTGCTTCATTCAGTGTCTCTGAGGTGAGATTGATAACATTAGATATGGAAGATCCGGAAAAGTCCTCCTCATTAATACATCCTATAATTCTGTTCTTCTTTTCTTTGGTTCTTTTTGATCTCTTCCTCCGTCCGCGCCGTGTGGACCTTGTCCTAAAGGGTGGGAGATGTCATGTTTTTCTTGTCTTACATCTTTTGGATCCTTGGCTATATTCACATTATATGCGGTTTCAGTGCGGTTGTTAGGGTAATATGAAGCGGGTCGACGTGATTGACGATAATTCTTACTAGTAGATGTAGTAGCTTTTCCATGCCACTGAAATTCTTTTTCTTGGTCGTAGTCGGTTTTATCTCTGAGGAATTTTTCCCGTTTCTTTCTTTTCACGTCTTCCTGTAGTGACAGAATCCTGTTTTCTAATTTAGGAAAAAACGCTTGTTTTTGTTCTTCTGTAGCTCTTTTTGTGTATTCTGTTTTTGCTCTGTTAAGATCTTTGTTAATTTTGTCGTGCTCTATTCTGTTTCTAGTTAGCACGATCTGTAGTAGCTTAATGGAATGCTCGTGGTGCGCCTGTTTCCACAGGGTGACAAATGTGAGGTCCTCCTGGAACTGAGCTGGTGCTTTGTACGCTCTAAGTCCTCGTGGAGATCTCTCACTGTGCAGGTAGGACTGGAGTGAATTAATAGTCCAAAAGATGTTAATTTCTTTATCGGATAGATTAAGAATACGTTGCTCTAATGATTTCACTTCAATGAGCTCCACATCCTCTTTATGATTGCATTCCAAAAAATACCCCCCTGGGTCCTCTCTCCCTGTGAGTAAAATATCCTCCATTTTTCTTATCATCCCGTCCGTATCTGTGTCCATGTTTTGTGGCGTGGTGTCAGTCATAGGTAGCGTGCACAAGAACAAAGGCAAGTTCTCAAAGACAATACAGGCAAAAAACAGAGATATCAATGTCCGGCACTGCTGCTGACCACCAAGAAGGACCTGGATCTAGGATGAGTAGGAGTAGTCCCCGAAGCTAAGGTAGTGCTCTGACTTGTGAGACGAGTCAAATACAATATACAAGGAGAAGGTGAAAAAAGTCGGCAGACTCACCACGGCTTCTTTTTTCAGGGTTGCTTCTTTATTAAATACTCACATACAAAACTTTGTGCGAAGGGGGGAGAGAGGATCACATGGAGGGGGGTATTCACTGTCTGGCGACAGAATCTGTTTCACTCGATAGTCGAGCTTCCTCTGGCCATGATTTTTAGTATTATCTTTTTCCGGCATTGAGAGAGTTAAACCCAGACCAGGGATAGACACTGATCGCTTACTGTTGCAACGAGAAACTTACTGGATAATCCGCACATCAGCAACCGGCCCCATAGGCCTTAATGATAAGATAGATTATGCACCTTGTTTTTAATGTACCTAGTTTTTAATGCACTCTTTTCCCCATTCCTTCCATGTATGTTATTATACGCTGTATTCTTATGACGTTGACATAGTAAAGGTGTTATAGGGCTGGATATAAAGCCAACACCTTGAAGTCTGACGTCAAGACAGATGGGAGGTTCTAAGTGATTGAACCTGGTTACCCACCTGTATAAGAAGCAGCACAGTGTTCCTAAAAATCATGGCCAGAGGAAGCTCGACTATCGAGTGAAACAGATTCTGTCGCCAGACAGTGAATACCCCCCTCCATGTGATCCTCTCTCCCCCCTTCGCACAAAGTTTTGTATGTGAGTATTTAATAAAGAAGCAACCCTGAAAAAAGAAGCCGTGGTGAGTCTGCCGACTTTTTTCACCTTCTCCTTGTATATTGTATTTGACTCGTCTCACAAGTCAGAGCACTACCTTAGCTTCGGGGACTACTCCTACTCATCCTAGATCCAGGTCCTTCTTGGTGGTCAGCAGCAGTGCCGGACATTGATATCTCTGTTTTTTGCCTGTATTGTCTTTGAGAACTTGCCTTTGTTCTTGTGCACGCTACCTATGACTGACACCACGCCACAAAACATGGACACAGATACGGACGGGATGATAAGAAAAATGGAGGATATTTTACTCACAGGGAGAGAGGACCCAGGGGGGTATTTTTTGGAATGCAATCATAAAGAGGATGTGGAGCTCATTGAAGTGAAATCATTAGAGCAACGTATTCTTAATCTATCCGATAAAGAAATTAACATCTTTTGGACTATTAATTCACTCCAGTCCTACCTGCACAGTGAGAGATCTCCACGAGGACTTAGAGCGTACAAAGCACCAGCTCAGTTCCAGGAGGACCTCACATTTGTCACCCTGTGGAAACAGGCGCACCACGAGCATTCCATTAAGCTACTACAGATCGTGCTAACTAGAAACAGAATAGAGCACGACATAATTAACAAAGATCTTAACAGAGCAAAAACAGAATACACAAAAAGAGCTACAGAAGAACAAAAACAAGCGTTTTTTCCTAAATTAGAAAACAGGATTCTGTCACTACAGGAAGACGTGAAAAGAAAGAAACGGGAAAAATTCCTCAGAGATAAAACCGACTACGACCAAGAAAAAGAATTTCAGTGGCATGGAAAAGCTACTACATCTACTAGTAAGAATTATCGTCAATCACGTCGACCCGCTTCATATTACCCTAACAACCGCACTGAAACCGCATATAATGTGAATATAGCCAAGGATCCAAAAGATGTAAGACAAGAAAAACATGACATCTCCCACCCTTTAGGACAAGGTCCACACGGCGCGGACGGAGGAAGAGATCAAAAAGAACCAAAGAAAAGAAGAACAGAATTATAGGATGTATTAATGAGGAGGACTTTTCCGGATCTTCCATATCTAATGTTATCAATCTCACCTCAGAGACACTGAATGAAGCAACACTGACCCTATTATCCAGAGGGTTGAACTACGGTTTGACAGAACGTTTTGACCCAGTTACTTTTGAGATAGACCTAGCCAAGTCTTTACGGGACATTAATCTATTTAAGTTTTTCCTGAATAAAAAGTCTTATGAGCAGAGTGAATGTGAAGCAGATTCTCCAGCTAAAATAGATAGTTTGGGTTTTTTTCCCATAGAATGTACATTAATGGATAAGAAATGTATTGAGATGCTAGCCCACGATTTTGAAGACCCTGCGAACAGAGCCCAGTCTGGGCACTGTCGGAGTGCCTTCACCAAGGGTAAAAAGTCCAGATTTAACCCCCCGATACCCCCGGGAGGACAACTGGATTTATTTCAAAATTCAGTTTTACAAGACGTCAGATCTATATTGTACAGAGAAACTCCTGTGAACCTGTCAACTGCAGAACAAATAGCTCTCAATGCCCTAAAAAAGAGAGAAGACCTAGTTATTATTAGGGCTGACAAAGGAGGGAGTGTCGTATTAATGTATAAGACCATGTATACACTAGAAGCCGAAAGGCAATTAAGTGATAGGTCTACTTACACCCCCCTTAAAACAGACCCAACACCAAAAATTTTGAAAGGTCTTACTACACTGTTACACAAATTTGTAGAGCAAGGGATGCTATCAAAAAAGAATGCAGAACGATTAGTACCTGAGTCACCCAAACCAGCAACATGGTACCATCTTCCAAAAGTACATAAAGAGCAGACCCCACCCCCGGGACACCCGATAGTCTCGGGAGTGGGGTCTGTAACTGAATACTTGTCCCACTATCTAGAATGGTTACTATCTCCACTTCTTCCATCTATACCAGCTTACATTAAGGACACTCTCCACCTTTTACAGAATATTCAAACAATGACTTGGGAACCGGGTTGGAGCTTATGCTCCATTGATGTTGTCAGCTTATATACCCGTATTCCGTCAGAATCGGGCATAGGAGCTATTAAAGACTTCTTAAAATGGTCGAACAAATCTAACGAATTTATCCTGTTCATTGAGGAAGCCCTTTCCTTCCTTCTATCGAACAGCACGTTCAAATTTGCTGATCAGTGGTACAGGCAGGACACCGGGACCCCGATGGGTACCCCGGTGTCCTGCACGTACGCAAACATATTTTTGGCCGTTTTGGAAAGCCAGATCGTCTATTCTTCTAAGAATCCATATATCGCCTGTATCAAATTATACATGCGTTATGTGGATGACATCCTTATAGCATGGTCAGGTTCAGAGGCACAATTTTACGATTTTGTCACATATCTAAATACAACCAATTCAGTAAATATGTCCTTCACCTCGCAATACGGGGGAACATCATTAGAGTTCCTAGACCTAAAACTTAAGGTACAGGGAGAGCGGCTCACCAGCGAAGGCTATAGGAAACCCATTTCGAGGAACACCCTTCTCCACTATGGTAGTTCGCACCCAGACTCAGTGAAGAGGGGTGTCCCTTACGGACAATTCGTAAGATTACGAAGAAACAACGAATCGGATGAGATTTATGGGGAACAGGCAGATGATCTAGAAAAACGCCTGTTGGAACGGTCCTATCCGAGGACCCTAATAAAAGAAGGTCGCAAACGAGCAGATAATTGCCAGAGAAAAACCCTTCTGAGCACCAAAAAAGAAAAAGAATCAGTACCCACTAATAAACGCTTTGCATTCACTTTTCAAAATTCACCACTTAATCAAGTTATAGAACAGGCAGTCAGACGAAACTGGCATATAATAGAAGGAGACCCTGATCTGAAAGAAGTAGCTAGTCGGAAACCGCTTATCTCATACAGAAAGAATAAATCGCTAGGAGATATATTACAAAAAACTAGAAGAATGCCTCCTAAAAAAGAGACACAGTGGCTAGAACAATTGACACCAAAGGGAAATTACGCTTGTAGAACATGTAACTTTTGTAAATATAATGCAGAGTTGAAAACAATGCGCATGGGATCCATAACACACACTGTCACAGATCTAATAACCTGTAGAACAAAATATGTGGTTTATGTTATGTTCTGCCCCTGTGGCTACCACTATATTGGAAAAACGATCCGTCAGCTCTGTGCGAGAATAAGGGAACACATGTATTCGCTTCGCACACTAAAGGGAGCTCCTCGTTTTATATCCCATATGGTGGAAGTTCACGAAGGGAAGCCTGAAGTATTATCTTTTTCCGGCATTGAGAGAGTTAAACCCAGACCAGGGATAGACACTGATCGCTTACTGTTGCAACGAGAAACTTACTGGATAATCCGCACATCAGCAACCGGCCCCATAGGCCTTAATGATAAGATAGATTATGCACCTTGTTTTTAATGTACCTAGTTTTTAATGCACTCTTTTCCCCATTCCTTCTATGTATGTTATTATACGCTGTATTCTTATGACGTTGACATAGTAAAGGTGTTATAGGGCTGGATATAAAGCCAACACCTTGAAGTCTGACGTCAAGACAGATGGGAGGTTCTAAGTGATTGAACCTGGTTACCCACCTGTATAAGAAGCAGCACAGTGTTCCTAAAAATCATGGCCAGAGGAAGCTCGACTATCGAGTGAAACAGATTCTGTCGCCAGACAGTGAATACCCCCCTCCATGTGATCCTCTCTCCCCCCTTCGCACAAAGTTTTGTATGTGAGTATTTAATAAAGAAGCAACCCTGAAAAAAGAAGCCGTGGTGAGTCTGCCGACTTTTTTCACCTTCTCCTTGTATATTGCATCTTAAAATACATACCAATACTTGAAACAGATAACATCTTGAGAGAAATTGTTGCAGGGGGCATATCTACAGTGTCTAAAAGAGGACCAAAGATAGGATCCACTATATCTCCCAGTCTTTTTCAAAGTACGCCCACATTAAACCGTACTTGGTTACATGAAGCTGGAAATTGGAGGTGTGGCCACAACAGATACCTTACCTGTGGATATATGCAAGTGTCCAAAGAAGTCACCTCATGCCATACGGGAGCCACCCACAAAATAAAAGATTACATAAATTGTAATTCCAAATATGTGGTGTATGTGGCTACCTGTTTGGCATGCTGTGTTCAATATGTGGGTTGTACATCTAACTCCCTAAAGACCAGGTTTAGGAAGCATGTCTCAGACATAGATAATAATTCGGTTGGTGTATCTATGTTAACTAGGCATTTCAGGGACAACCATGCCGGGGACCCCAAACATTTGAGAGTTGCAGGCATGGAGAAGGTCCGGTTAGGCCCTAGGGGTGGAGACCTCACAAGAAAACTGTACAATAGGGAAACATATTGGATGTTCCTATTGGAAACCAGACAGCCAAAGGGACTTAATAAGAGGCTAGACTTAGTTGTTACGTGTTCGTAGCCTCTATAGGATATTAAACTATTCATTTATCTTGAAAAAATTGTTATCTCCTTTTCATTTCTCAGAGTATACAATTATGAATATGTTATTTTATATATCCCTGTTCCCATTGTCCAATATGGCTCATATTGTTCATTATGTGTATTCTAACAGTCCTGTAATCTCTTTATTTATTTACCTTTTAGATAAATCAGGAAGAATTTACATATTCTGTAAAGTGGAGAAGCGAAGGTCGTCTCTGAAGTTTTTGGGTGGTTACCCTCAGCAACACTCAAAGTAAAATTAATATGCAATATACTATAAATCTCCCAGTGTGATTGCTTTATATATTTCTAGATCAAAAACGCTCTTGAGGAGGTGATTCATAATTTTACCGCGTCTAGCAACTTGGACACTGGAATATGAAGACACACGGAAAGCTATGGATATGGATCTCAGGTAGCCACCCACTAAGACATGGAGACCATCATTCACTCTTCCACTGTCCAGGTTTTATGCAATGCCTTGTATCGGACCAATGATGTAACGGGTCATGTGACCCTTCTTACTTGTATTTTAAACTGTGTGTTAAGTTGAGAAGCCAGTTTACGAATAAGCACGCTCTGTGCGAAACGCGTCAGACGCTTCTGCTTCTATGTGTCAATCCTATCTGTTGGATCAATAAAGAATACTTCTTTTATTGCATCTTGGGAGCTGGACGACTTCTTTGTTCACACAAGGTAAAATATAGTATAATCACTCCTCAAAGATTTCACCTACAAAAGGTGCATAATGATAATTCAAGAATTGCAAAATGTATTATAAATTTAGATTTATTTGAAATGACAATGTAAAAAATATGTAAAATATATAAAAAAATATATATGCTGGCACTAATGCAAGAATATACCACCACTGGGCCCTAGTGGGGATATTAACACGATATATAAAATTCTGAACATTATTCACATTTATATGAAATTCAGAACATTATTCACATTTCTAAATTAGCATCAGTCTAATACTACGGCATCCAATGGTTCGGCAACTGATAGTTCAATGTAACGGCAGTCTGTATGATCTATTTATAATTATATGGTCCGATCTCAGCTGGACATAAAAAAGACTGCTATGAGTCCAACAAACCAAACTGTCACTGACTTCAATACATGTATCACTGTGGTAATTGTTACGATCTCACCAAATCCTGGGACTGCCAGATAAATACTGCTGTATTAGTCTGCTGTGATGGTGCAGGCAGCGATGTTGGAGCTGTCGCTGATTCAGGGGTGCGCTTGGCATAGCGTGTTATGTACCGGCCGTACTCCCCCTCTATGATGGACGGGCAGATGCAGTGTTGGTATATCGTGGCGTCCCTCATGGTGGATGAAATCCTGGCGGGGATAGTTCGTGGGGTGCTAACTATCCCCGCCAGGATTTCATCCACCACGAGGGACGCCACAATATACCAACATTGCATCTGCCCGTCCATCATAGAGGGGGAGTACGGCTGGTACATAACGCGCTATGCCAAGCGCACCCCTGAATCAGCGACAGCTCCAACATCGCTGCCTGCACCATCACAGCAGACTACTACAGCAGTATTCATCTGGCAGTCCCAGGATTTGGTGAGATCGTAACAATTACCACACTGATACATGTATTGAAGTCAGTGACAGTTTGGTTTGTTGGACTCATAGCAGTCTTTTTTATGTCCAGCTGAGATCGGACCATATAATTATAAAAAGATCATACAGACTGCCGTTACATTGAACTATCAGTTGCCGAACCATTGGATGCCGTAGTATTAGACTGATGCTAATTTAGAAATGTGAATAATGTTCTGAATTTTATATAAATGTGAATAATGTTCTGAATTTTATATATTGTGTGAATATCCCCACTAGGGCCCAGTGGTGGTATATTCTTGCATTAGTGCCAGCATATATATTTTTTTATATATTTTTTATACATTTTTTACATTGTCATTTCAAATAAATCTAAATTTATAATACATTTTGCAATTCTTGAATTATCAGTATGCACCTTTTGTAGGTGAAATCTTTGAGGAGTGATTATACTATATTTTACCTTGAGATTTGTAAATTACTTCTAAAAAAAAATCTTTATCCTTCCAGTACTTCTTAGTGGCTGTATATTACAAAGAAAGTTCTTTTGTTATTGGAATTCCTTTTTTTTCTGTCTACAGTGCTCTATGCTGACACCTCTGTCTGTATCAGGAACTGCCCAGTTCAGTTGCTCCTGTTCTGGACAGTTCCTGATGCGGACAGAGGTGTCAGCAGAGACCATCGTGGACAAAAAAAAAAAAAAAAAAGAAATCCAAAAAGAAAAAAACTTTCTCTGTAGTATACAGCAGTTAATAAGTACTGGAAGGATTAAGATTTTTTAATAGACGTCATTTAAAAATCTGTATACAACATGTATAAATGTGTATCGGTGCTCTAATAATAAAAACTATAAATAGTAATAGAGGCTCACTTACTAAAATCCTGATGGGGAGTGTACTTAGAATCTCTGCCCACAAGGAAGTTCTTGTCTCCACTTAAAAATCCTGCAAAGCTGAAAATTCGTATCCTCGATAGTATGGAGCTTGTCCCGTTATACTTGCTTTTTCTGTTTGGAGTAGTTAACAGAAGTCCGTGGTTCCAGTCAGCCTATTGGCCGGGAGATCTGCCCCGGCCGGTGGCGTCTCACTGGCTTGCTGTACTGTTAGTGGATTACGGAGTACTGTGACCTAGCATTTAAAGAGAAACGTAACAAATTTATGCGTGATTCTGTACCAGATGACTCACAATTCCTTAGTGATATCATTCAATCTAATGGAGAATTAGATCTCCATACTATTGATGAAATTGGAGAAGTAAGTGTTCCGGATACTAACTCTGAACATGACAGTAGAGTATTTTCTATTTGTCCGACACCAACTGCATCATTACTGGACACCCTCTCCAATCATGAGGGAGAAGGTGTCTTGGTACAAGGTGCCTCTGGAGATTCACACCCAGTACAACAAAATACCTTTGCACAGTCAGAACAGATACAGGCATCCATTATGAATAGATATGCACCCTTAGAACAGAGTTCACAGCTTGAACTGGAACTAATAGGGATGTCTGAACCTGAACCAGTAGTTAGGCTTAAAATCAAAAATAACACTGGGGTAAATACAAATATGGGTACTTACAGTATCAATAAAAGGGACCCAAAAACGAAAGGACCTCAAAATAATATGAGTAGTAATAAAACACAACCATCAAGGACTTATGTCGAACAGACACAAACATCGGTCAAAAAGAATCAAAACGTAGATTTTTTTCAAAAGAGAGGAAAAAAATCCACAAGAGAGGTACGAAGGAGGGAAACTCACCAAAAAAAAGAGGGATGCATCAATAAGAACTAAAATAAGGACTACAGTTATGGAGAAAGAATCCTCCCAAAAAAAATTTACAATCTTAGTACCTATACCTTGGAGAAAAATGAAACCAAATTACTACAAAAAGGCCTTAAGTTTGCTCCGATGAGTACCTTCAACAAGATTGAGGCATACATAGGGATAAAAAAGTTTATGCGGAACCTATCTGTAGCAGTAACACCAGTAGTCCATCTAGGTATCAACAAACTACACTAAAAAACAAATCAACATTCCATCCAAATAATGAATACTCGGACTCGTTCCGAGTATTTGAAAATCTAGTTACTAGAGATATCAGATGCTATAAACCACGATAGCAGAAATCTAATCTTACTAAAAAAGAACAGGATGCCATACAAGCTCTATAAGATAATAATGACATCATAATAAGGCCTGCCGACAAAGGGGGCAGTATAGTAATAGAGAACACCAAGGATTACCATGAAGAATCAATGCGTTTGCTGCAGGATGGAAAAACGTTATTAGAAACTCCCGGGTGACCCTACAGCCCCCTTTAAGAAGCAACTTATGGATTTGATCCAAGTGGGGACAACAAAAGGCATCCTTAATAAAAAAGAAGCTGAATTCATCAACATTAGGTACCCACAGATCGCAGCCTTGTATCATATCCCAAAGATCCACAAGTCCACCACTAAACCAACCAGGGCGTCCTATTATATCAGGCATTGATTGTCTAACTTCGAATATGTCTAAGTATGTTGACACACAGCTACAGAAATATGTGGTCCAGTTACCTGCCTATTTGAAGGATACAAAACACATTCTCCAAGTATTGGAAGGGTTGACGTGGCTTCCGGAGTACATATTAGGTACATTGGATGTCACGTCTTTATATACGATAATAGAGCACAAGAAGGGAAGAGCAGCAGTGGAACATTTTATGACAACACATTACCCCTTGACCAAATTGATTTTATTGGGGAGTGCATATCTTTTATTTTAAATCACAATTATTTTTCATATGAAGGTGAATTTTTTCTGCAGACATGGTGCACCGCTATGGGCACCAAGTTTGCGCAGGGTTATTCAAACCTTTACATGGGTCATAGGGAGAATTTGAACATCCTCCCTACCATGGGCCCGGCGTCAGACCTGGTCCTCTGGCATCGCTTCAGTGATGATATCATTTTTATCTGGAAGGGGTCTGAACATGGGTTACAGTTGTTTTTAAATAATTTAAATAAAAATGATTTTTATCTCTCTTTTACACCTACCATTAGTCGAACAGAGATTAATTTTTTTAGACCTCACCATTTTTATTAAGGATAATGGAATCCACATCAAAACCTTCACAAAAGTAACAGATAGCAATAGATATATTGATCTTAATAGCTTTCACTTGCCTGCATGGCTTAATAATATCCCCAGAAGCCAGTTTATCCGTCTCCGTAGAAATTGTACACAAATTAAGGAGTACAAAAAGAAAGCCAAGGAACTACAAGAAAAAATCCTTGAGAAAGGAAATAAGAGGGACACTTTAGAGGACACAATCAAACAGATCCGGGAAATAGATAGGGATTTACTACTGGCTGACAAGGACAAAACCGAGGATAAAAATAAAAATAAACAAGATAAAATTATGGTTCCTATCATCACAGCGTACAATAGTCAAAGTTCTGCTTTTCGTAAAATTGTGCGTAAACACTGGGAAATTTTGCACAGAGATAGGGTAGTGCGCGAGACATTACCAAAGGCACACATCTTCATTTTTCAGAAAGCATCTAATATTGGTAACAGAATAGCACCCACTACAAAAAATCTCAAAGACCCTATTAGTTCGAGTCAATCTATATTTTTCCAGAAATCAGGCTTTCATCCATGCCATTCCTGTAAAGGATGTAAAATTACTAAGAAGAAAAAAGCAATATTGGATGTTGAAAGTAGAGACGGTTCATATAAGAAGACTATAAAAACGCACATAAACTGTAAAACAAAGGGTGTGATCTATGGAATACAATGCCCATGTGGCAAAACTTATGTGGCAAAACTTATAGGGGAACACATCTATAATATACAGAGGAGATTTGCGGGTCATTCATTATCGAAACATTATCTGGATTGCTGTTATGCCGAGCGCTCCGGGTCCCTGCTCCTCCCCGGAGCGCTCGCGGCGTTCTCCTCTCTGCAGCGCCCCGGTCAGACCCGCTGACCGGGAGCGCTGCACTGACATTCACGATGGGGATGCGATTCGCATAGCGGAACGCGCCCACTCGCAAATCGCATCCCAAGCCACTTACCCGTCCCGGTCCCCGGCTGTCACGTTCTGGCGCGCTCTCTAAGATTTAAAGGGCCAGTGCACCAATGAGTGGTGCCTGGCCCAATCAGTCTAATTAGCTTCCACCTGCTCCCTGTCCATATAACCTCACTTCCCCTTCACTTCCTTGCCGGATCTTGTTGCCTTGTGCCAGAGAAAGCGTTTAGTGTATGTCCAAAGCCTGTGTTCCAGACCTTCTGCTGTTGCCCCTGACTACGACCCTTGCTGCCTGCCCTGACCTTCTGCTACGTTCGACCTTGCTCTTGCCTTGTCCTTTTGTACTGCGCCTATCTCAGCAGTCAGAGAGGTTGAGCCGTTGCCGGTGGATACGACCTGGTTGCTACCGCCGCTGCAAGACCATCCTGCTTTGCGGCAGGCTCTGGTGAATACCAGTAGCAACTTAGAACCGGTCCGCCGGCACGGTCCACGCCAATCCCTCTCTGACACAGAGGATCCACCTCCAGCTTGCCGAATCTAACAGTAGATCCGGCCATGGATCCCGCTGAGCTGCCGCAGCCAAGTCTCGCTGACCTACCCACGGTGGTCGCCCAGCAATCTCAGCAAATTGCCCAACAAGGACAGCAGCTGTCGCAGTTGACCGCCATGTTACAGCAACTTCTGCCACTGCTACAGCAGCAACCATCTCCACCGCCAGCTCCTGCACCTCCTCCGCAGCGAGTGGCCGCTCCTAGCCTCCACTTGTCCCTGCCGGACAAATTTGATGGGGACTCTAGACTCTGCCGTAGTTTCCTGTCTCAATGTTCCCTACATATCGAGATGTTTTCGGACCAATTTCCTACAGAACGGTCTAAGGTGGCTTTCGTAGTTAGTCTTCTGTCTGGAAAGGCCTTGTCTTGGGCCACACCGCTCTGGGACCGCAATGATCCTGCCACAGCCTCTGTCCAGTCCTTCTTCGCTGAAGTCCGTAGTGTCTTCGAGGAACCAGCCCGAGCTTCTTCTGCCGAAACTGCCTTGCTGAACCTGATCCAGGGAAATTCTTCTGTAGGCGAATACGCCATCCAATTTCGTACCCTCGCCTCTGAATTATCTTGGAACAACGAGGCCTTCTGCGCGACCTTTAAAAAAGGCCTATCCAGTAACATCAAAGATGTACTGGCCGCACGAGAAATTCCAGCTAACCTGTCAGAACTTATCCTTTTGGCCACCCGCATTGACAAGCGTTTTTCTGAAAGACACCAGGAGATCCGCCAGGAAAAGGACCTTGATCTCTGGGCACCTCTCTCCCAGTATCCTTTGCAATCTACCCCTGTGCCTCCCGCCGAGGAGGCTATGCAAGTGGATCGGTCTCGCCTGACTCATGAAGAGAGGACTCGCCGCAGAGATAAAAATTTATGTCTGTACTGCGCTAGTACCGAACATTTCTTGGTGGATTGTCCTATTCGTCCTCCACGTCTGGGAAACGCACGCACCCTGTTCAAATGGGAGTGGCGTCCCTTGGTGGGAATTCTGCTTCTCCACGTCTCACTGTGCCCTTGCAGATTGCTCCTTCTGCCAACTCCTCCTTCTCAGCTGTGGCCTTCTTGGACTCTGGTTCTGCTGGAAATTTTATTCTGGCCTCTTTGGTTAATAGGTTCTGCATCCCGGTGACCCGTCTCGTCAAGCCGCTCTACATTTCTTTGGTCAACGGAGTGAAGTTGGACTGCACTGTGCGTTACCGCACAGAACCCCTGCTTATGAGCATTGGACTGCATCACGAGAAAATAGAATTTTCTGTTCTGCCCAACTGCACCTCTGAAGTCCTCCTCGGTCTGCCATGGCTCCAGCGTCATTCTCCCACCCTTGACTGGACCACCGGGGAGATTGGGGTCCTGCTTGTCACAAACGATGTCTCACATCTGCTCCTCATAGCCCCCTTCCTGGTGACACTCTGCCCCGTGACAAGCTTCACCCTCTGCCCCCCCTCCCCATTCCCACTTCTTCTGGTTTACCTGCCGCTGATGTAGCTACCCAGGACTTCTTTTTGTTCCGGAAGGAAACTCAAGAGGCGTCCCCTATGTTCTCGTCTCATTTGAAGGGACAAGGAGACAAAAAGAGGGGGAGACCTAAGGGGGGGTACTGTTACGCCGAGTGCTCCGGGTCCCTGCTCCTCCCCGTAGCGCTCGCAGCGTTCTCCTTTCTGCAGGGCCCGGTCAGACCCGCTGACCGGGAGCGCTTCACTGACATTCACGATGGGGATGCGATTCGCATAGCGGGACGCGCCGGCTCGCGAATCGCATCCCAAGCCACTTACCCGTCCCGGTCCCCGGCTGTCACGTTCTGGCGCGCGCGTGCCTGGCCCAATTAGTCTAATTGGCTTCCACCTGTTCCCTGTCCATATAACCTCACTTCCCCTTCACTTCCTTGCCGGATCGTGTTGCCTTGTGCCAGAGAAAGCGTTTAGTGTATGTCCAAAGCCTGTGTTCCAGACCTTCTGCTGTTGCCCCTGACTACGACTCTTGCTGCCTGCCCTGACCTTCTGCTACGTCTGACCTTGCTCTTGCCTTGTCCTTTTGTACCGCGCCTATCTCAGCAGTCAGAGAGGTTGAGCCGTTGCCGGTGGATACGACCTGGTTGCTACCGCCGCTGCAAGACCATCCTGCTTTGCGGCGGGCTCTGGTGAAAACCAGTAGCAACTTAGAACCGGTCCGCCGGCACGGTCCACGCCAATCCCTCTCTGACACAGAGGATCCACCTCCAGCTTGCCGAATCATAAAAATTGCCATAATGCTTCCTTTGCCTATTCAAAATTTTTTGGAATGGAACATGTGAAAAAACACTGGAGGGGAGGCGATTATATCGCTGCTATGTCAAGAGCTGAAGGAAAATGGATTTTTAATTTAAATACCTTGATTCCATATGGACTCAATATTGATTTTGAATTATTTGCGCATATGTAAGAATGCTACACCTTAATTTTTTTGCAGATCAGCCTTTATATTCATATTTCCTGAAGAATGTATTGGACCAGGTTCATATTGTGCGTTTTAGATGCCTTTAATGAATGCTTGCTATACAAGGACATTTGGTACCCCTAATATAAAGGATGTATAAGCAGGAGGGAACCATTGAATGGTGGTAGTAATACTCTCATTAAGTCTCAGTGAGGGTGTGGAATACGGTACTGCTATAAGTCACTGTGACCTAGGAGGATAATCCATCTATAATGAAGGAAAGCGTTACTTTCCGAAACGCATTAGATGCTTTTTGGCTTTGCGCTCTCCCTGTAGTAGTGACGTCACTCGCAGCGCTAGGTAACAGCACTTCGTAATCCACAAACAGTACAGCAAGCCGGTAAGACGCCACCGGCTGGGGCAGATCTCCCGGCTAATAGGCTGACTGGAACCACGGACTTCTGTAAACTACTCTAAGCAGAAAAAGCAAGTATAACGGGACAAGCTCCATACTATCGAGGATACGGATTTACAGCTTTGCAGGATTTTTAAGTGGAGACAAGAACCTCCTTCTGGGCAGAGATTCTGAGTACACTCCCCATCAGGATTTTAGTAAGTGAGCCTATATTACTATTTATAGTTTTTATTATTAGAGCGCCGATACACATTTATATATATTGTATTCAGCTCCATTTTTGGTGGTTTTAGCCGAGAACCACCTGTTGTATCTAGGCAGCTTGTACAGGATCTATTCAGCGCTGGTGTTATCTTTCCATTTAATTTAAAAATCTGTTTAACTTTCTGGCACCAGTTGATAAAACATTTTTTCTCCACCGGAGTACCCCTTTAATATTTTATGTATCCAGAAAAACATCCAGGCCCCCCTTGATCTTGTTTATTGAGTCAGACATCACAACATCATGTGAGTTCCATAGTCTTATTGCACTTACAGTAAAGAATCTAAATCTGATGATGATGAAACCTTATTTCCTCTACACGTAGAGGATGCCCTAAGGTCAGATTTACTGGCCTAGGTACAAAATGATTCCTAGAAAGATCTCTGTACTGTCCATTCATATATTTGTACATTGTGAACGCCCCTAAGATGTATTTTCTCCAAACTAAAAAACCCCAAGCTTGATAACCTGGCATTCTAGTCCTCCCTTGCCATTAATTATCTTTGTCACCCTCCTTTACACCCTCTCCAGTTCAGCAGGGCTTTGAGGTAGGCTTTGAGATCCCATTCTTATTCAAAGTCCTTAGAATCCCAGTAGTAAGTAGAGCCCCAGAATAAGAGGAAAGGAAGGAGAGCAGTGCTGCGGAGCGAGAGCACTTTGCTGGCTCTGTCCCGGACACAGAGCTAGCTTTAGATTGAGAAGCCATTGGGCCACAGAAATGGGAGATGGAGTGAGGAGGAATAGTGGAAGTCACAGCATTGAAGGAAGCCTTCCAGGAAATACAACCTATAGCAGCCGTGGGTCCGCAAGTTCAGGCGGCAGGGACATGGAACTAAATCTACACATGTCCATCCATGAGCGAGCCACACCCCCAACATGATTAAAGTAAACTACTCATGGCTGCCATCAGAAATTTTGGGGCCCCTGTGGCACATGGTGGATTTTTATCATAGTATCGTGTATAAAATAATAAATACACTCCAGGATAACAACTTACTTCTGCAGTGACTAAATAATACCACCATACTGTAAGAAAAAAAGAAATCACACGGACCAGTATCACAATAACATCAATATACAAGGGAAAAATAATTCTGTCACACCATGCCCACTACCATTAACACTGACTAATATGGCTATATTGTTGTCCCTCATAGAGTGACCATATAAGTCATTACAGTCACATACTCAGAGGGGGAGTCTTCTCGTTCACTTTCCTCTTTCTTCTCCATCTGTCCTTGGTCATCATGAAGACGTTTCCCGATCACAACTGATCTCCACCGAAACTGCCAGACAAACATTTTAGGTTCCTCACTGCAGCACCAATCCACAACCCCCCCCCCCCCCCTCCTATATGTATTACACTGCCCCATATAATATTAGACCCCTCTGTTTCCCCGTATACCAGTGTTTCTCAATTCCAGTCCTCAGGGCCCCCTAACAGGTCATGTTTTCAGGATTTCCTTAGTCTTTCACAGGTGACATAATTATGGTCAGTGAATCAGGCATCACCACAATTATATCACCTGTGAAAGACTAAGGAAATCCTTGAAACATGACCTGTTAGGGGGCCCTGAGGACTGGAATTGAGAAACACTGCCATATACTAAAAGGCCTCAGCATTGCCCCTATCGAGTAGCAGGCCCCAAACATTGCCTCCATAGAGTATTATGCCCCTCATACTATCCCCATAGAATATTATGCCCCTCATATTTTTACATTCACAGCGAAGCAGATATTGAAAGAGGGCAACTCACCACGTAGTAGTAAGAAACAAACGGCTTTATTCTTTAGACATCGGTGCAGGTATGCGGCAGCACTTCGCCTCGCAGGGCGGACGCCAGCCTTGTTCAGGAAGAAGGTGGTAACAATTGTTTTGCGCGTGTGCGCTTCAACAGGCCATCGTCTGTTGAAGCGCACATGCGCGAAACAATTGTTACCACCTTCTTCCTGAACAAGGCTGGCGTCCGCCCTGCGAGGCGAAGTGCTGCCGCATACCTGCACCGATGTCTAAAGAATAAAGCCGTTTGTTTCTTACTACTACGTAGTGAGTTGCCCTTTTTCAATATCTGCTTCGCTGTGATTGCATTGTGTATACACTTCCCGAGAGAGTTGTGCACCACCCACGGCCGTAGTCTCGTAATAGGGATCCCGCATTACCACACACCTGGAAGTAGCAGTGCCTTTCATTCTGTCTCTCACCGTGCCTCATATTTTTCCCATAGAATATTATGCTCCTCACATAACCCACAATAGTATTTTATGCCCCTCACATTGCCCCCATAGTATATTATGCAACTCATATTGTCCCAATAGTATTTTATGTCCCCCATCTTGTCCCCCATTGTATATCATGTCCCTTATATTGTTACCCATTGTGTATTGTGTTCCTCGTATTGTCCCCATTGTATATTGTGTCCCTCAAATTGTCCCGCATTGTATATTATGTCTGTTTTATTTTCCCCAATAGTATTTTATGTCCCTTATATTGTCACCACTATATGTTGTGTTCCTTGCATTGTCCCCCATTGTATATTGTGTCCCTCATATTGTCCCCATTGTATATTATGTCCCTCATATTAAGCTATGTGAAAAAGAAAAAAAAGGAAGAAAATGCGCTCCTAGTGCAGTAAATTAAAAGCAGTGTTCACACTGTGCATTTCTTGTTTCTGCTTACCGGATCGCGTTGTGCTAAGAGCACAATGCATCAAAATGCATGTAGAACCGCTCCTAGTCCGGAGGCCAGCTGCCGTAGCATCCTTCCCAGGAGACCAAAATAATCCCCAGGTGATATACTGTATAAGGAAGGTTTGTGAGTGCCAGCCGATAACAGAAAAAAACTGATTCATGCTAGTTGGCGCTTCCCCTCTAAGAGTTCAATACAAGTATGGCCATTACTTGATAGTAAAAGCTTGGTTTATTGGTAGCGCCTTATTGGTAACGGCGTTACCAATAAACCTAGCTTTTATCAACCCCCCCCCCCCCCCCCCCATCATCAAGTCACTTTGAGGGCAACAGGCAACAGGGACTGGAACTGGTGTAAAATAGAAGAAACTTAACAATCCAATGAGAAAGTGAGTACTGCAACCCTTTAATGTTATTTCTCTAAAGCAAGGAGTGGAAAAACATTTTCCCCGGGGTGCTTCTTTAAGTGTCTTCTCATGGTTGAGAAATCATCACATCTAAGTGTTGTATCTCGCTACTCCTTTCAATCATTTTTTGACCCTTTTTTTATTTTTAGTAAATACATCTATGTTATGGTAATCTTTGCTCTGTTATGAAGCAATTTAATTGCATAATCTTGTCAATGATCTTCCATTGCATTAAATTGGATATATTAAATGGTGTCATGTAATATATGGACAGCATAAATCTGGTGAGAAGCAATATAATTCCTGTAAAAGGTAATTTATATGAAGTGAGATATTGTAAAACTACATTGAATCAAAAGCTGTGTAGTAAATCATAACTAGATATAAGTATAATAGTCACTGAAGAGGGAGAGACAATAAGGAAGGTCAATACTAGGAAATGTTTGAACAGTATTGGCATGTATGCCTAATTGTTCATACATTTTTTGTAGGTATTATATAGTGTTACTGTCATATGAAAACATTTTTAACATGTCATTCAGTTACAGTCACTTCACTTCCCAGCTGCCAATCAAATCTTACACATTCACTGCTTTAGTCTATGAAATTAATAAGTTGGACATGGGGCCGGCTGAGGAGTGTAGAGCACCGCCATGCACTTCACTGGCTTATACGGATCACAGCGAGTCTCAGGACACAGTTTTTTTTCAAATGACAGTAAGACTATATTTGCTTATTCCATTTTTGAGGATATATTATATTGTACACTTATTGACAGAAATAATAAGGAGGAGATTGGAATTGAATGAAACTTCATATGTGTAATTGTAATGGATATATGTTAGGCTAAATTAGCCGTATTTGTGGGAGGGGCAACTCATTCACACCGCACTCATAAGCAGCAGTTGATGTCATGTTCAATGATGTCTAATGTGCCACTGATGTGTTAGGCTTTCACACCTGTTGTGGGAGGGGCTACTGTCCCTACTTAAAGCACTCAGGTCGTCTCCAAAACCGACATCATAACGGTTTGCGTTCTTGTTGGCAGGAGTTCTGATTCGGATTCAGCTACTCCGCAGCATTCAGGAGCAGGTGTAACAGATAGCATTCAGGAGCCAGCGAAGTCCACGAGAAGAACGGAGCTTGTGAACATCAGCAGGTAGCATGCAGCACCGCTACGGCAGGTTATATCTTCCAACGGTAGGGGGTGATGGCTGGGACACCACATTAACTAGGGGCTTTGGCTGTCATGGTTACAGGCAGTGTGCAGGCTTTAGGTTATAAGCAAGCTGGGTTGATGGTTGGTATAGCTGTATTTTTTTTGGCTTCGGCTGTCCGGGCATGCTGGGAGTTGTAGTTTTGCAATAGCTGGAGGCACACCGGTTGGAAAACACTGGCCTAGGCTCTTAATCAGCTAATAGAGCTCCTACAGGCTGGGGATCATCTGCTGGGGAGGTTTGGTTTTTACTTGTGGAATTGATAGGGATGACCCTTATGTTTCTAATGACTGATCAATATACTAATACTAATAAGCCATTGCTGCAGGAAAAATATATCTGTTACCCACCCTTTAACCCATATACATCAGAATGCTATCTGCTCGTGACTCCGAATATATGCCTTGAGATGACACCATGCGGGAGTAGAAAGACAAAATATCTGACGAGCAGAGAAACTTCTGCCAAGAAATTAATGGACAATAGATATGCTAACATATACGGACACAATAATCGAACAACCAATCAAAATGTAACATGCTAATTGTGATATCATAACTAACCCTCCTTTTTTTTCCAAATGTAAAAACCAAATTTATTTCATGTAATAAACTCTTTGGGGAACAGCTGAGTTTCCTACTAAGGAAGAGTGTATACCACCATCCTGTGTGGTGTATATTTTCTTGTGCCAACACTTAGCAAAATATATAGCAGCACAGTCAATTACATTTGAAAGCCTCCTCTGGGACCATCCTTATCAGTTGGTGCCGTGACTCCTTTCCGAGCCGAGGATGAAATTTGTTCCCAGGACCACACTCGCGAGAAGACCAAGTCTGGGGGAGCGACAGATTTAACCATCCAGAGGAATCTGGGGCCACTCAAAGGGCGTGATGAACCCTACAGAACGCGGTAAGTCTGCTGCTTTGAGTGGCTTTGAGAAGCCAAACAGATGGTCTTTAGTGTTTAGCAGCATAGGCCATATTCCAATTCGCAAATATTCGCGAATATTCACGAATATATGGACGAATATTCGTCATATATTCGCGAATATTCGCATATTCGTAATACCCTCGTTTTATTTTCGCATACGCGAAAATTCGCGTATGCGAAAATTAGCATAAACAAAAATTTGCATATGCGAAAATTTGCACGCCAGTCTCACACAGTAGTATTAGAGCCTAATCTTTACACCACACAAGCTGGAAGCAGAGAGGGATGATCACTGTGATGTGTACTGTGAAAGAAAAACAAAAACGAATATTCGTAATTACGAATATATAGTGCTATATTCACTTATATTCGTGAATTCGCGAATATGCGATATTCGCGAATAAAATTCGCTTTGCGAATATTCGCGAGCAACACTAATGGTCTTGTCGAACCTCTTAAACAAACCCTAGTGGCAGAGTATTTTCCCGCTGTCTGGTCTAATTTATGAGTTCATGGTGCTTGAGTGTAGCTGGTTAAAAAAAAATCTATGATTAGATGCAATAGGGAGGGAGTTAATCTGCCTGTAATTTTAATGCAGCCACGTGTAAACAAAATCCCCCCCCCCCCCAGTTCAGTGTACTTGTGTACCAGAGATTAGCATCAGGAGGCAAACTTTGGTTGACAAATGTACACTGTTTTGTTTAGTGCTGGATACCAATTTGTGTACGGCCAGTGCACTGAGAGATTTTGCTAATAGGGTAATTTGCAACCCTCACTCAACCTGATACTTAAAAGGCTTTAAAACTGTTCAATTCCTGCACTGGTTAACTTTAAAGGGTAAAATATGAGCTGTTTGCAAGCTCCCTTCCTCCCTGGGTCCATGTATGTGGAGGAGGAGTACATAGATGAGAATAGAAATGTGATTATGTATTTGTAGTACAAGAATAGAGACGTATCACCGTTTGATAATGATGATGATCCTAGCTGTTGGTTGTGTCCCCATTGTGGTCAGCAAAACACTGTGTTTCCGTTGGCCAAGCCTGGCCTGTAAATGCTCCACCATGTACTGCCACAGCATCTCCGTATTTTGCAAAAATGGAACCCCCCCCCCCCAAAATGTACTCAACCTATATGCTTTTCAATCTCCGTCTAGTGGTGGCCATGTTACTACAGTAACTTCCTGTGCTGTCAGCCATCTTGGAGTGCCAGGAAGTACTGCTCGCCCCACTTCCTGTGCTGTCAGCCATCTTGGGGGGACCAGGAATTGCTGTCTCATCCATTTCCTCTACTGTCAGCCATCTGGGCTTACCCAATCTACTTACTCGCTGTAATGAACCCTCATCCAGTACACCCAAACAGGCTTTGCTAGTTGCTGGAAGGTTTCCAAACGGAACTTCCTCTAGCAGTCATCCTAGTGCTTAAGTACTTTATCTCTTTCCAGGTATGACTCAGGATGGGAGTACGTAATGACCAGATCACTGGCATATACCCAAATCAAACCCACACACTCCCGGATCAGCCCTCACCAGAAAGCTCTGTATTTCATTCTGCTAATTATTGCTGTGCCTCACCAAGAAGTCAGACCTCTCTACCCAGTGAAGACAGTCCTACAGCCCAAGATGAACCCCATGCACAGTTTCAGTCTCCTACCAATGATAATCATAATCATCAATCTCCTATCACTGATCATCATCATCATCATCATCAGTCCCCTGGAAAGATACCACTTTCACCTGTTAATACAATCACACCTTCTGTGGTGCAATTTCACGATCCTCCCAATACCTCCAACAGTAACATGTACCAAACCATTAGATCAAGTATGATGTCTGAATCTATTCAACCGGCCCTTGGAACAAAGATCTGGAATAACATCCTACTCCTGATTGGCATGGAAACCCAGCAAGTGCAAGCTATAGTTAACCCTGCAAATCTGTATCTTCCGCATAATGATGGCCTTAGTGCATGCAGGGGGGACTAGTACACAGCATGACTCTGATCTGTTGGTACTACAACAGGGGCCCATTTCAACCTCCCAACTGGCCATTACAGGGACACTGCCTTGCAACATGATAATACATGTTGTGGGGTCCCAGATATTCCTCTGCCCAACATGATGCCTGCATAAGGCAGCTTCAGTCCACAATACACCACATTCTTGATCTAGCTGGAGAGAAGGATTTCCTTCCTTGGAATTTCCTCTCTGGCCATTCCACCCATCAGTTCTGGACTCCTTGGATTTCCTCCTAATATCTGTGCCAATGCAATAGTGTCCAGTGTTGAGAATCACAAGCCAATCCCAACCTTGCAAGAAATCAAGCTTATCTCAAAAACATACGAAACAGTCCAAGCTCTGGTGGATGCTGTCAACTTGTTCAAGAAATTTAACCTCTTGCGTAAACACCCAATGCCACATGATGATTCAGATAAACTACAACATGGATTATCCAGATCCACGCCATCTAAACTCTTACCCATACAGCCTGATGATTCCAGAGATCTCCTGCATAGTTTCGGTGAACCCAGTCTGCCGCAAACTATGCCAATACCACTTACCTATAGTGGTGGAAATAAAGGGTCTGAGAAACCTCTTTCATAAACTTTTTATAAATATGTTCACCTCGGTGCAAGTAAATAATCTTGTCACCCAACTACCTGACCCAGATAAACAGCCAATGCCTTTCTACAGAAGAATCATGCAAATTCAACAAATCTATTCATCAGTATGGAAGGATTAATATAATCTAGTCTCTATCAAAACTGGAGACGCCTTTCGGCCTATCATTTCCGCCAGCCAGCCTTGATAGTTCTGCTATTGTGGACGAGGAGACACACTCTTCTAGAATAGAATTCTGCCGACAACTACAATCCTGGGTCAGAGACAGACTAGCTTCAAGCTCCACCAATGTCTCTGATGCCTCTAAGGAACCAAGGAATCAGCTGAAAAGTTTTTCTCCAGACGACTTAATCTGTTCAAGGATCAAGGTTATGACCTAGGAAGCAACTTCCATAAGACACTGTTCATTAGCAACTTTGTTACAGGCCTCCATGATGCTACCAACAAAAGACTTATGGACATCAGGCCTGAATATGTGACACTTGTACCAAAGCAGCTCTTACTCATTGTGCTATTGAAAAACAAAATGAAGTGGCACCTACTAAGAAGAGCTCGGATATGTCAATCTTTCAAGATGCACTAACAAGTATAATGGAGCAACCCAACCGCAAGCTACTCAATACCCAGTTCATAATTATGTCCCTCAGGACCGAACTGTTTCTCCTCAGAACCGTGTTCGGAATGATGCACAACGAAGACCATTCGGCAAAACTATCAACTGCTACAGATGTGGTAAAATCGGACATGTCCAGCGACGCTGCAGACCCAAACCTCTTCTTTCGACTACTGAATAGATTCAGCCACTGTAAGGCCAATGATGTCACAAAACCATCATAATTAGTGTTGCTCGCGAATATTCGCAATGCAAATTTTATTCACGAATATTCGCGAACATAGCACTATATATTCGTAATTACGAATATTCGTATTTTTTTCACAGTACACATCACAGTGATCATCCCTCTCTGCTCCCAGCTTGTGTGGTGTAAAGAAAGCTCTAATACTACTGTGTGTGACTGGAGCGCGATATGAGAATATTCGCAAATGCGAATATTCGTGAATATTGATCACTCCTTTCTTTTAGCTTGTGGCCAATGAGAATGATGCAAATACAGTTGTCAGAGATTAGCAACATACCCAGCAACCAATAGGAAAGTATCCCACCCCTTTGCTATGGGTGGGTTCACATACTGGAGTGCATACGGCTGGGGGTAGCTAAAACTGTACGCTCCAGTATCCCGGCCGTATGCGCCCGTATGGTAATTAATTTCAATGTGCCGACTGGAGTGAAACGTTTGCTACGGTTGGCTCATTTTTGCCCCGTATTAGCTTTTCCAACCGGACCTAAAACCGTGGTCGACTATACAGTGCTCTCCAAACTGAAGCCCTCCAGATGTTGCAAAACTACAATTCCCAGCATGCCTTTCGGCTGTCAGTGCATGCTGGGAGTTGTAGTTTTGCAACAGCAGTAGGCACACTGGTTGGGAAACACTGAACTAGAGTCTGTTTCCTAACTCAGTGATTCCAACCCTTGGGCCTCCAGCTGTTGCATAACTACAACTCCCAGAATGTACTGACAGACTGTACATGCTGGGAGTTGTGGTATTGCAACAGCTGGAGGTGCACAGGTTGGAATCACTGAGCTAGAGTCTGTTTCCCAACTCAGTGGTTCCCCACCAGTGTGCCTACAGCTGTTGCAAAACTACAACTCCCAGCATGTATAGTCTGTCAGTGCATTCTTGGAGTGGTACAGGTACAGGGTACATTCACATGGGCGAGTTTACAGTGGGTTTCCTTCTACCAGTTTGAGCTGCGGCAAATTTTCCACCGCAACTCAAACTCCCCGCAGCTTCACACTCACTGTGAACTCTCCCCTGTGTGAATGTACCCTAAAAACACTACACTACACTAAAACATAATAAAAAGTAAAACGCTACATACACACCCTTACACGCCTAACCAACAACTCCCAGTATTGCCGGACAGCCATTGACTGTCAGGCAGGCTGGGAGTTTTGCAACAGCTGGAGGCACTCTGTTTGGGAAACACTGCCATAGGGTTTTGGTGGAGACAAGCGCCTTGTATCGGGGGCCAACCCTATTGTAAATTCCTAATTTAGGCCTCAAATGGAAAATTGAAAGGGTTATGATTTTTAAAAGGTAAGGAGGAAAAAAGGAAAATTCCAAAACTGAAAAATGCTGAGTCCTTAAGGGGTTAATCTTAGGGGTTGTAAAGCCCTAGTATCTACTCGTGCTGCTCCCAACTCCAGGCTGTGCCATTCAGACACTATACGGTATCTTCATGCTTCAGCCAACTCCATTGTGAGGATTCGGCAGGCTGGAGGTGGATCCTCTGTGTCAGAGAGGGATTGGCGTGGACCGTACCGGTGGACCGGTTCTAAGTTGCTACTGGTATTCACCAGAGCCTGCTGCAAAGCGGGATGGTCTTGCTGCGGCGGTAGCAACCAGGTCATGTCCACCGGTAACGGCTCAACCTCACTGACTGCTGAGAGTGGCGTGGGACAGGAGGACTAGACAGAGGCGAGGTCAGACGTAGCAGAAGGTCAGGGCAGGCGGCAAGGTACGAAGTCAAGGGAAACGGCAGAAGGTCTGGTAACACTGGTAAGGCAAACACAGAAAACGCTTTCACTGGCACTGAGGCAACACGATCCGGCAATGCTGGGAAGGGGAAGTGAGGTATTATAGGCATGGAGCAGATGGGAGCAATTACACTGATTGGGCCAGGCACCAATTAGTGGTGCACTGGCCCTTTAAATCTTAGAGAGCCGGGACGTGACAGCCGGAGAACGGGACAGGTAAGTAGATTGGGATGCGACCTGCGAGCGGGCGCGTCCCGCTATGCGGATCGCATCCCTGCCGGCAGTGTCAGTGCAGCGCTCCTGGTCAGCGGGTCTGACCGGGGCGCTGCAGAGAGGAGAACGCCGCGAGCACTCCGGGGAGGAGCAGGGACCCGGAGCGCTCGGCGTAACATCCAGGCTGTGTCATTCAGGCAATATATGGTTAACTGATGCTGCTGGGCCTGGGTCTGAGAATTTTTTTTTTTATGGTAGCACTAGCTACCCAAAATCTTTCGGTTTAACCCCTTAAGGACCCAGCCAATTTTCACTGTAGGACCCGGCCATTTTTTGCACATCTGACCACTGTCACGTTAAGCATTAATAACTCTGGGATGTTTTTACTTTTCATTCTGATTCCGAGATAGTTTTTTCGTGACATATTCTACTTTATGTCAGTGGTAAAATGTTGTCAATACTTGCATGATTTCTTGGGGAAAAATTCCAAAATTTTATGAAAAAATTGAAAATGTTTCATTTTTTTAACTTTGAAGCTTTCTGCTAATAAGGAAAATGAATATTCTAAATAAATTATATATTGATTCACATATATAATATTTCTACTTTATGTTTGCATCATAAAGTTGACATGTTTTTACTTTTGGAAGACATCAGAGGGCTTCAAAGTATAGCAGCAATTTTCCAATTTTTCACAAAATTTTCAAAATCGAAATTTTTCAGGGACCAGTTCAGATTTGAAGTGGATTTGAAGGGCTTTCATATTAGAAATACCCCATAAATGACCCCATTATAAAAACTGCGCCCCTCAAAGTATTCAAAATGACTTTCAAAAGGTTTGTTAACCCTTTAGGTGTTTCACAGGTATAGCAGCAAATTGAACGAGAAAATTCAAAATCTTCATTTTTTACACTCGCATGTTCTTGTAGACCCAGTTTTTGAATTTTTACAAGGGGTAAAAGGAGAGAACTCTTACTAAAATGTGTAACCAAATTTCTCTCGAGTAAGGAAATACCTCATAGGTGAATGTCAAGTGTTCGGCGGGTGCAGTAAAGGGCTCAGAAAGGAAGGAGCGACAATGGGATTTTGGAGAGTGAGTTTTTCTGAAATGGTTTTTGGGGGGCATGTCACATTTAGGAAGCCCCTATGGTGCTGGTTTATGGAAATACCCCATGTGTGGACATTAAGTGCTCTGCTGGCGCACTACAATGCTCAAAAGAGGGGGAGTCACATTTGGCTTTTGAAAACCAAATTTTGCTGAAATGGTTTTTGGAGGGCATTTCACATTTAGGAAGCCCCTATGCTGCCAGAACTGGCATACTATTTTGGAAACAACACCCCTCAAGGAACGCAACAAGGGGTACAGTGAGCCTTAACACCCCACAGGTGTTTGACGACTTTTTGTTAAAGTCGGATGTGTAAATGCTCACTGTACCCCTTATTACATTACATGAAGGGTGTACTTTCCAAAATGGGCTCACATGTGGGGGGGGGGGGTACATTGTTCTGGTAATATGGGGGCTTTGTAAACACACGTTGCCTTCAATTCCGGACAAATTTTCTCTTCAAAATCCCAATGGTGCTCCTTCTCTTCTGAGCATTGTAGTGCGCCAGCAGAGCACTTTACATCCACATATGGGGTATGTTCTTAATCAGAAGAAATGGGGTTCCAAATTTTGGGGGGCTTTTTTCCTATTTTCCCTTGTGAAAATGAAAAATTTAGGGTAACACCAGCATTTTAGTGAAAAAAAATAGTTTTTCATTTTTCCATCCAACTTTGAAAAATTTTCATTTAACACCTGTGGGGTGTTAAGGTTCATTATACCCCATGTTATGTTCCGTGAAGGGTGTAGTTTCCAAAATTGGGTCATATGTGAGTATTTCTTTTTTTGCTTGTTGTGCGCCCACATATGGGATATTTCCGTACTCAGGAGAAATTGCATTACAAATTTTGGGGGTCTTTTTTTTCCTTTTAACACTTGTGAAAATAAAAAGTATGGGGCAACACCAGCATGTTAGTGTAATTTTTTTTCTTTTTTTACACTAACAGGCTGGTGTAGCCCTCAACTTCTCATTTTTATAAGGGGTAAAAGGAGAAAAAGCCCCCCAAAATTTGTAGTGAAATTTATCCTGAGTACGGAAATACTCCATATGTGGCCCTAAATTGTTTCCTCGAAATATGACAGGGCTCTGAAGTGAGAGAGCGCCATGCGCATTTGAGGACTAAATTAGGGATTGCATAGGGGTGGACATAGGGGTATTCTATGCCAGTGATTCCCAAACAGGGTGCCTCCAGCTGTTGCTAAACTCCTAGCATGCCTGGACAGTCAGTGCCTGTCCGGAAATGCTGGGAGTTGTCGTTTTGCAACAGCTGGAGGCTCTGTTTTGGAAACACTGCCGTACGATAAGTGTTTCATTTTTATTGGGGGGGGGGGGACAGTGTAAGGGGGTGTATATGTAGTGTTTTACCCTTTATTATCTGATAGTGTAGTGTTTTTAGGGTACATTAGCACTGGCAGAGGTTTACAGTGAGCTAGAAATTTGCGCCGCGGCGGAAAATTTGCCACAGCTCTAACTTGAAGCAGGAAACTTACTGTAAACCTGCCCGTGTGAATGTACCCTGTACGTTCACATGGGGGGGGGGGGCAAACCTCCAGCTGTTTCAAAACTACAACTCCCAGCATGTACTGACAGACCGTGCATGTTCGGAGTTGTAGTTTTTCAACAGCTGGAGGCCCACTGGTTGGAAAACCTCCAGTTAGGTTCTGTCACCTAACTCAGTATTTTCTAATGCCAGTGTGCCTATAGCTGTTGCAAAACTACAACTCCCAGCATGTACTGATGCTGGGAGACGTAGTTATGCAACAGCTGGAGGTACGCAATTACAACTCCCAGCATGCCGAGACAGCTGTTTGCTGTTTGGGCATGCTGGGATTTGCAGTTTTGCAACATCTGGAGGGCTACAGTTAGAGACCACTGCACAGTGATCTCCAAACTGTGGACCTCCAGATGTTGCAAAACTACAAATCCCAGCATGCCCAGACAGAAAACAGCTGTGTGGGCACGCGAGGAGTTGTAATTTTGCAAGATCTACAGTGCTACAGTATAGAGATCACTGTGCAGTGGTCTCTAAACTGTAGATCTCCAGCTGTTGCAAAACTGCAAATCCCCGCATACCCAAACAGCTGTCTGGGCATGCTGGAAGTTGTAGTTTTGCAACATCTGGAGGGCTACAGTGTAGAGACCACTGTATAGTGGTCTCAAACTGTAGCCCTCCAGATGTTGCTAGGCAACTCACGACTTCCGTAGGATCCAGGGAGCCAGCCGCACGACATGCCGCCAGCGCCGATCACCGCAGCTGATCGCGTTCCGCAGCCTCCACCGATGGGTAAGTGGACTTCGGCGCCTGGTCCCCTTCGGTTTCTCTGTTCTGCCCTGCCTATTGTGGGTGAGCAGAATGGGGAAAACGAAAGTTAACCCCGCCGCCCCCGATCTGCTATTGGTCGTCGCTTTTTACGACCAATAGCATGGATAGGAGGGGTGGTACACCTGCCACCTGACTCCTATCCCTTCAGGGGGATTATAGGTGTCTTGGACAACTTCGATCTCCCTTATATTCTGGGTAACCGGGTCACCATAGACCCGTATGACCCAGAATAGGCGCAGATCACAAGTGTGAATTCACTTGCGATTTGCGCCAATTGCCGACATGGGGGGTCTGATGACCCCCCTGGGCATTTGCGCGGAGTGCCTGCTGATCGATATCAGCAGTCACCCGGTCCCTGCCCGGCGCGCAGCGGGGACTGAAATTCCCACGGACGTACATGTACGTCCTGGGTCCTTAAGACCCAGGGTGTCAGGACGTACCTGTATGCCCGGGATCCTGAACAGGTTAAATTTCAGAATTCATCTTTTAATCTTAGGGATTGTGAAGCCCAAGTATCTACTCATGCTGCTGCCAGCTCCAGGATGTGTCATTCAGCCACTATATGGTCTCCTCATGCTGCCAACACCTCCACGCTGTGTCATTCAGCCACTATATTGTCTCCTCATGCTGCCAACACCTTCACGCTGTGTCATTCAGCCACTATATGGTCTCCTCATACTGCCAAAACCTTCACGCTGTGTCATTCAGCCACTATATGGTCTCCTCATGCTGATGCCACCTCCAGGCTCTGTCATTATGCTGCTATGCAGCAGTGATTCTAAAAGCGATGCCTGTAATCTGCATGTATAATAATCTGTAGGCCAGAAATAGCCGTTTTTAATATAGATTCGCCGCAAATAAATTCCGATCAAACCAAATTTTTTCCAAAAATTCCGCAAATCGGCCAAATGGAATTTTTCAAAAGTTTGCTCATCTCTATTTTTGTTTTTTTTAAATATGAGGAACATTTATTATTGGAGGTAGAGATTTTTTTTTGTTTTGCTTAGCTTAGGCTGGGTTCACACTACGTTTTCTCCCATACGGGAGTGCATACGGCAGGAGGGAGCCTAAACCTCGCGCTCCCGTATGCCTTCGTATGCGCTCCCGTATGTCATTCATTTCAATGAGCCGGCCGGAGTGAAAGGTTCGGTCCGGTCGGCTCATTTTAGCGCTGTATGCGCTTTTTCCCCGGACCTAAAACTGTGGTCAACCACGGTTTTAGGACCGGTTGTAAAAGTGCATACAGCGCAAAAATTAGCTGACTGGACCGAACGTTTCACTGCGGCTGGCTCATTGAAATGAATTGGGAGAAAGCATAGTGTGAACCCAGCCTTAAGCAGATTGATTGTCTCAGATGTTCCTAAGCATAAATTTGTGCGACAATTCATGAGGTCCAGAGGTTAAGCAATTTTGTGTAAATGCTCTACGTGGAGTTATTTAGGAATTTAACTTTGCAGTGGTAACAAATTTATCAAACATGTATTTGGCATAAAAAGTCACAAACACCTCAAAAACGCAGCGGATCTACACTAGCCCTGACCTGACTTTGGAGAGCATTTTAAAAAAGTCACACACAGGGTAAAACGTTGCAACAGGATAAAAGTCACACATTTTATTTACACAACGGGCACAGAAAGAGGTGGAAAAGAGGAATCCTACTAAGTGGTGTTCTGGGGGGAGATTTATCAAAACCTGCCCAAAGGAAACGTTGCCCACTTGCCCATAGAAACCAGGTCGCTTCTTTCATATCTAACAAGGCCCTTGAAAAATGGGCAACTGGGCAAATTTGTTTCTGCACAGGTTTTGATAAATCTCCCCCCTGGAGATTACCTACGTGTAACAAATTTATCAATCTCTGGGCACCATTATGATAAATAGGTCACAGGAAAGCAAAGGTAAAGTACCTAAGTAAAAGAAAAAAGGCTTCACAAAGTAAGTAAATAAATGTCCCTCACAAAGTAAGCCTATCTACAGTTTGTCAGAATACTAAATATTAATAATATAACTTAACAAATCCTGAATCTAAATAATGTATCCAAAGACAGACAAGGACAGATTAATAATCTCTACAGGCAGTTGCATACTGGAATAGTCAAATGAAAAACATTTAATGTACAGCATGTCATGTTGTGGATGGACCAAAGAAAGGTGAAGATGCCAGATTATTTTGGACGGATGGCTCATAAAACTAGACAGCAAACATAAGGCAAATAAATGAGGCAGTCAAAATGTTGACACAAGCCATTAAATGTTATGTGTTTGATGAATGTATGTTGCTAAAGAGGGAATACAGTATGCTTGGGGTGACTGAACACCAGAGTGATCTTCTAATTGATCTTGTATTTAATTTTACATTTATCTTACCACAATGAAAATAAGTGTCAATGTATAATAGTTTATGTTCACTGTATTTCCTTTGTTAATATAAACATAACATTTACATTTACATTAACATGTGTAAGATTTTGTTGCAGAAATGTCTGCAACTGAACATCAGTTCCATACAGATTTTTTTTTATTTATTTGAACCTCTTTCAAATAATTTTTAAAGTCTCAGAAATTTACTCAACAAAACTGCCATGTGTGAATTTACCTTAACCATTTCAATCATTGCCCTTTTTAACATTTAATTTCTCCATAGATACTCATCAAAATTAGATTAAAATGTAAGAGAAATTAATGTAACCATTTAACTATCCTATAAAATATATCAAAAGCAGAGAACAGAATACCTTCAAACACTTTGACATGAATAATTAGTTGTGGTACTTGATGAATTTCCTTTCAAGTCTGATTCGTTCAAATTGGCCTTCCGGTTTAATTAGAATACAAAGGCCATTTCTAAAGTTATGTGATTATTCTGAAAAGAGGTTTTCTAGTACTGTATTCTACTCCTTTTAAACTCTTTAACCCCTTAAGGACACGCACAGTAAATGTACTGCGCTGCATAGCGTTAGCGCACAGTGTTGTACATTTACTTCATTCGCGGCAGGTCCCGGCAGTTATCAGCAGTCATGGACCCGCCGGTAATGGCAGACATCAGCAATCGCACTGAGATCTGCCATTAACCCCTCAGATGACGTGATATACAGATCACAGCAGGAGGTTCTTTACTTTTTGAATTTCCAGAGTAGGAGCAAATCCCCATAGCAAACCTCTTTTGCTCTTTACAGTTCCTGACATAGACAGAGGTGTCAGCAGAGAACACTTGTGGTCAGGCAGAAAGGAAATTCAAAAAGAAAAGGAACTTCCTGTAGAGCATACACCAACTGATAAGTAATAGAAGGATTGGGATTTTTTATAGAGGTGATTTACAAACCTGTTTAATTTTCTGGCACCAGTTGATTCAAAATGTTTTCCAGTGGAGTATCCCTTTAACCCCTTAAGGACCAGGCCATTTTTCACTGTAGGACCAGAGCGTTTTTTGCACATCTGACCACTTTCACTTTAAGCATTAATAACTCTGGGATGCTTTTACCTTTCATTCAGATTCCGAGATTATTTGTTCGTGACATATTCTACTTTACGATAGTGGTAAAATTTTGTCGATACTTGCATTATTTGTTGGTGAAAAATGCCAAAATTTGATGAAAAAATTGAAAATTTTCCATTTTTTTTTTACTTTAACCCCTTAAGGACCGAGCCCTTTCTCACCTTAAGGACTGGAGCGTTTTTTGCAATTCTGACCACTGTCACTTTAAACATATATAACTCTGGAATGCTTTTAGTTATCATTCTGATTCCGAGATTGTTTATTCATGACATATTCTACTTTAACTTAGTGGTAAAATTTTATGGTAACTTGCATCCTTTCTTGGTGAAAAATCCCCAAATTTGATGAAAAAAATGAAAATGTTGCATTTTTCTAACTTTGAAGCTCTCTGCTTGTAAGGAAAATGGATATTCAAAATAATTTTTTTTTGGGTTCACATATACAATATGTCTACTTTATGTTTGCATCATAAAATTTATGAGTTTTTACTTTTGGAAGACACCAGAGGGCTTCAAAGTTCAGCAGCAATTTTGAAATTTTTCACAAAATTTTCAAACTCGCTATTTTTCATGGACCAGTTCAGGTTTGAAGTGGATTTGAAGGGTCTTCATATTAGAAATACCCCCTAAAAGACCCTATTATAAAAACTACACCCCCCAAAGTATTCAAAATGACATTCAGTAAGTGTATTAACCCTTTAGGTGTTTCCCAGGAATAGCAGCAAAGTGAAGGAGAAAATTCAAAATCTTCATTTTTTACACTCGCATGTTCTTGTAGAACCAATTTTTGAATTTTTGCAAGGGGTAAAAAGGAGTAAATTTTTACTTGTATTTGAAACCCAATTTCTCTCGAGTAAGCACATACCTCATATGTCTATGTTAATTGTTCGGCGGGCGCAGTAGAGGGCTCAGAAGGGAAGGAGCGACAAATGGTTTTTGGGGGGCATGTCACCTTTAGGAAGCCCCTATGGTGCCAGGACAGAAAAAAAAACACACATGGCATACCATTTTGGAAACTAGACCCCTCAGGCAACGTAACAAGGGGTAAAGTGAACCTTAATACCCCACAGGTGTTTCACGACTTTTGCATATGTAAAAAAAATATTTTTTTTTTACCTAAAATGCTTGATTTCCCAAAAATTTTACATTTTTAAAAAGTGTAATAGCAGCAAAAAAAAAAAAAATTTGAAGCCCAATTTCTCCCGATTCAGGAAACACCCCATATGGGGGTGAAAATTTCTCTGCTGGCGCACTACAGGTCTCAGAAGAGAAGGAGTCACATTTGGCTTTTTGAAAGCAAATTTTGCTATGGGGGCATGCCGCATTTAGGAAGCCCCTATGGTGCCAGAACAGCAAAAAAAAAAACACATGGCATACCATTTTGGAAATTAGACCCCTCGGGGAACGTAACAAGGGGTTAAGTGAACCTTTATACCCCACAGGTGTTTCGTGACTTTTGTATATGTAAAAAAAAAATTTTTTTTTTACCTAAAATGCTTGTTTTCCCAAAAATTTTACATTTTTAAAAAAGGTAATAGCAGAAAATATCCCCCAAAATTTGAAGTCCAATTTCTCCCGAGTACGGCGATACCCCATATGTGTCCCTAAACTGTTGCCTTGAAATACGACAGGGCTCCAAAGTGAGAGCGCCATGCGCATTTGAGGCCTAAATTAGGGATTGCATAGGGGTGGACATAGGGGAATTCTATGCCAGTGATTCCCAAACAGGGTGCCTCCAGCTGTTGTAAAACTCCCAGCATGCCTGGACAGTCAGTGGCTATCTGGCAATACTGGGAGTAGTTGTTTTGCAACAGCTGGAGGCTCCGTTCTGGAAACAGTGGCGTACCAGACGTTTTTAATTTTTATTGGGGAGGGGAGGGGGGCTGTGTAGGGGTATGTGTATATGTAGTGTTTTTTACTTTTTATTTTATTTTGTGGTAGTGTAGTGTAGTGTTTTTAGGGTACAGTCGTACGGGCCGGGGGTTCACAGTAGTTTCTCGCTGGCAGTTTGAGCAGCGGCAGAAAATTTGCTGCAGCTCAAACTTGCAGCCGGATACTTACTGTAATCCTCCGCCCATGTGAGTGTACCCTGTACGTTCACATTGGGGGGGGGGGACATCCAGCTGTTGCAAAACTACAACTCCCAGCATGGACGGTCTATCAGTGCATGCTGGGAGTTGTAGTTTTGCAACCGCTGGAGGCTCCGTTTTGGAAACAGTGACGTACCAGACGTTTTTCATTTTTATTGGGGAGGGGGGCTGTGTAGGGGTATGTGTATATGTAGTGTTTTTTACTTTTTATTTTATTTTGTGGTAGTGTAGTGTTTTTAGGGTACAGTCGCACGGGCGGGGGGTACACAGTAGTTTCTCGCTGGCAGTTTGAGCAGCGGCAGAAAATTTGCTGCAGTTCAAACTTGCAACCGGATACTTACTGTAATCCTCCGCCCATGTGAGTGTACCCTGTACGTTCACATTGGGGGGGGGGGGGGGGAAACATCCAGCTGTTGCAAAACTACAACTCCCAGCATGTACGGTCTATCAGTGCATGCTGGAAGTTGTAGTTTTGCAACAGCTGGAGACACACAGGTTGTGAAACACCGAGTTTGGTAACAAACTCAGTGTTTTGCAACCAGTGTGCCTTCAGCTGTTGCAAAAGCTACAACCCCCAGCATGTACGAACAGCGGAAGGGCATGCTGGGTCTTGTAGTTATGCAACAGCCGGAGGCATACTACATTGGCTGGGGATGCTGGGGATTGTAGTTATGCAACAGCTGGAGACACACTGGTTTACTACTTAACTCAGTGTGCCTTCAGCTGTTGCAAAACTACAACTCTCAGCAGTCACTGACAGCCAACGGGCATGCTGGGAGTTGTAGTTATGCAACCACCAGATGCACCACTACAACTCCCAGCATGCACTTTAGCTGATTGTGCAAGCTGGGAGTTGTAGTTACACAACAGCTGAAGGTACACTTTTCCATAGAAAGAATGTGCCTCCAGCTGTTGCAAAACTACAAGTCCCAGCATGCCCATAAGGGCATGCTGGGAGTTGTGGTGGTCTGCCTCCTGCTGTTGCATAACTACAGCTCCCAGCATGCCCTTGTTGCATGCTGGGAGCTGTTGCTAAGCAACAGCAGGAGGCTGTCACTCACCTCCAACGATCCACACTGCAGGACTGTCCCTCGCCGCCGCCGTCGCTCCTGGGGCCCCGATCCCAACAGGGACGCCGGGGATCGGGGTCCCCAGCACCCGGGGTCATCTTCCCGCACCCGCTCACGTCCTCCGGAAGAGGGGCGGAGCGGGTTGCGGGAGTGACACCCGCAGCAGGCGCCCTAATTGGTCGGCCGGTAATCCGGCCGACGAATCAGGGCGATCGTGAGGTGGCACCAGTGCCACCTCACCCGTGCTGGCTCTGGCTGTTCGGGGCCATCTCTGACGGCCCCGATCAGCCAGTAATTCCGGGTCATCGGGTCACTGGAGACCCGATTGACCCGGAATCTGCCGCAGATCGCTGGACTAAATTGTCCAGCGATCTGCGGCAATCGCCGACATGGGGGGACATAATGACCCCCCTGGGCGATATGCCGGGATGCCTGCTGAACGATTTCAGCAGGCATCCGGCCCCGGCTCCCCTCCAGCTAGCGGTGGGGGCCGGAAATGCTCAGGGCGTATCCATACGCCCTCGGTCCTTAAGGACTTGGAAACGGGGGCGTATGGATACGCCCTATGTTCTTAAGGGGTTAAAGCTCTCTGCTTGTAAGGCAAATAGACATTCCAAATAAATTATATATTGATTCACAAATACAATATGTCTACTTTATGTTTGCAACATAAAGTTGCAATTTTTATTTTTTTTGGAAGACATCAGAGGGCTTTAAAGTTCAGCAGCAATTTTCCAATTTTTCTCAAAATTGTCTAAATCTGAATTTTTCATGGACCAGTTCAGGTTTGAAGTGGATTTGAAGGGCTTTCTTATTGGAAATACCCCACAAATGACCCCATTCTAAAAATGACATTCAGTAAGTGTGTTAACCCTTTAGGTGTTTCACAGGAATAGCAGCAAAGTGACACTCGTATGTTCTTGTAGACCCAGTTTTTGAATTTTTACAAGGGGTAAAAGGAGAAATACCTCATGTGTATGTCAAGTGTTCGGCGGGAGCAGTAGAGGGCTCAGAAGGGAAGGAGCGACAGTGGGATTTTGGAGAGAGAGTTTTTCTGAAATGTTTTTTGGGGGGCATGTCACATTTAGGAAGCCCCTATGGTGCCAGAACAGCAGAAAAACCCCCACATGGCATACCATTTTGGAAACTACACCCCTCAAGGTATATAACAAGGGGTCCAGTGAGCCTTAATACCCCACAGGTGTTTGATGACTTTTTGTTAAAGTCGGATGTGTAAATGAAAAAAAAATTTTTTCACTAAAGTGCAGTTTCCCCCCAAATTTACCATTTTTATAAAGGGTAATGGGAGAAAATGCTCCCAAAATTTGTAACCCCATCTCTTCTGAGTATGGAAATACCCCATGTAGGGACGTAAAATGCTCTGCTGGAAAACTACAATGCTCAGAAGAGAAGGAGTCACATTTGGCTTTTGGAAAGCAAATTTTGCTGAAATGGTTTTTGGGGGGCATGTCGCATTTAGGAAGCCCCTATGGTGCCAGAACAGCAAAAATACCCACATGGCATACTATTTTGGAAACTACACCCCTCAAGAAATGTAACAAGGGGTACAGTGAGCCTTAACACCTCACAGGTATTTCACAACTTTTTGTTAAATTTGGATGTGCAAATGAAAAAAAAAAAATCACTAAAATGCAGTTTTTTCCCCAAATTTTCCATTTTTGCAAGGGGTAATAGGAGAAAATTACCCCCAAAATTTGTAACCTCATTTCTTCTGAGTATGGAAATACCCCATGTGTGGACGTCAAATGCTCTGCGGTCGAACTACAATGCTCAGAAGAGGAGGAGTGCCATTGAGCTTTTGAAGAGTGAATTTGTTTGGAATGGAAGTCAGGGGCCATGTGCGTTTACAAAGCCCCTCGTTGTGCCAGAACAGTGGACCTCCCCACATGTGACCCAATTTTGGAAACTACACCCCTCACAGAATTTAATAAGGGGTGCAGTGAGCATTTACACCCCACTGGTGTTTGACAGGTTTTTGGAACAGTGGGGTGAACAAATGAAAAATTGCATTTTTCATTTTCATGGACCACTGTTCCAAAAATCTGTCAAACGCCAGTGGGGTGTACATGCTCACTGCACCCCTTATTAAATTCTGTGAGGAGTGTAGTTTCCAAAATGGGGTCACATGTGGGGAGGTCCACTGTTCTGGCACCACGAGGGGCATAAATGCTCACTGTACCCCTTATTACATTATATGAGGGGTGTAGCTTCCAAAATGGGGTCACATGTTGGGGGGTCCATTGTTCTGGCACTATGGGGGCTTTGTAAACACATATGGCCTTCAATTCCGGACACAATTTCTCTTCAAAATCCCAATGGCGTTCCTTCTCTTCTGAGCATTGTAATTCGCCCGCAGAGCACTTTACATCCACATATGGGTTATGTTCTTACTCAGAAGAAATGGTGTTACAAATTTTGGGGGGCTTTTTTCCTATTTTCCCTTGTGAAAATGAAAAATTTAGGGTAACACCAGTATTTTAGTGAAAAAAAATATCTTTTTTCATTTTCCCATCCTACTTTAACGGAAATTTGTCAAACACCTGTGGGGTGTTAAAGCTCGCTATAACCCTTGTTACATTCCGTGAGGGGTGTAGTTTCTAAAATGGGGTCAAATGTCGGTATTTATTTTTTTGCGTTAATGTCAGAACTGCTGTAAAATCAGCCACCCTTGTGCAAATCACCAATTTAGGCCTCAAATGTACATGGTGCACTCTCACTCCTGAGCCTTGTTATGCGTCCACAGATCATTTTACGCCCATATCTGGGGTATTTCCGTACTCAGGAGAAATTGCGTTACAAATTTTGGGGGTCTTTTTTTCCTTTTACCTCTTGTGAAAATAAAAAGTAAAGGGCAACACCAGCATGTTAGTGTAAAACATTTTTTTTTTTTTTTTTTACACTAACAGGCTGGTGTAGACCCCAACTTTTCCTTTTCATAAGGGGTAAAAGGAGAAAAAGTCCAACAAAATTTGTAGTGTATTTTCTCCCGAGTACGGAAATACCCCATATGTGGCCCTAAACTGTTTCCTTCAAATACGACAGGGCTCTGAAGTGAGAGAGCACCATGTGCATTTGAGGACTAAATTAGGGATTGCATAGGGGTGGACATAGGGGTATTCTACACCGGTGATTCCCAAACAGGGTGCCTCCAGCTGTTGCTAAACTCCCAGCATGCCTTGACAGTCAGTGGTTGTCCAGAAATGCCGGGAGTTGTTGTTTTGCAACAGCTTGCGGCTCTGTTTTGGAAGCACTGCCGCACAAGCCGTTTTTCATTTTTATTGGGGGGACAGTGTAAGGGGTGTATATGTAGTGTTTTACCCTTTATTATGTGTTAGTGTAGTGTAGGGTACATTCACGCTGGCGGAGGTTTACAGTGAGTTCCCTGCTAGGAGTTTGCACTGCTGCGAAAAATTTGCCACAACTCATACTTGAAGCAGAAAACTTACTGTAAACCTGCCTGTGTGAATGTACCCTGTACATTCACATGGGTGGGGGGGGGGGCAAAGCTCCAGCTGTTTCAAAACTACAACTCCCAGCATGTACTGACAGACCGTGCATGCTGGGAGTTGAACTTTTGCAACAGCTGGAGGCACACTGGTTGGAAAACCTTCAGTTAGGTTCTGTTATCTAACTCAATATTTTCCAGTGTGCCTCCAGCTGTTGCAAAACTACAACTCCCAGCATGTACTGATCGCCAAAGGGCATGCTGGGAGATGTAGTTATGCAACATCTGGAGAGCTACAGTATAGAGACCACTGCAAATTGTGGCCCCCCAGATGTTGCAAAACTACAAATCCCAGCATGCCCAGACAGCAAACAGTTGTGTGGGCATGCTAGGAGTTATGGTTTTGCAAGATCTGGAGGGCTATAGATCAGAGACTACTGTATAGTGGTCTCAAACTGTAGCCCTCCAGCTGATGCAAAACTACAAATCCCAACATGCCCAAACAGCTGTCTGGGCATGCTGGGAGTTCTAGTTTTGCAACATTTGGAGTGCTACAGTATAGAGACCACTGTATACTGTGGATCCAGGGAGCCTGCTGCAAGTCATCGCCGCCCGCCGATCTCCGACACCGATCGTCGCCCGCAGCCTCGTCCGCAGGGATAGTGGACTCCGGCGCTGGTCCCCTTCGTTTTCCCGTCCTGCCCGGCCTATTGTGGGTGGGCAGAACGGGGAAAATGAAAGTTAACCCCCCACCTCCGATCTGCTATTGGTCGTAGCGTCTTCACGACCAATAGCAGGGATAGGAGGGGTGGCACCCCTGCCACCTCACACCTATCCCTTCAGGGGGATCGTGGGTGTCTTGGAGAACAGCGATCCCCCTTATATTCTGGGTCACCGGGTCACCATAGACCCGTAATGACCCGGAATCGCACAAATCGCAAGTGTGAATGACCCCCCTGGACATTTGCGCGGGGTGACTGCTGATCGATATCAGCAGTCACCCCGGTCCGGTTCCCGCCGGGCGCGCGCCAGGGACCGAGATTCCCACGGACGGACGCGTCCTTGGTCCTTAACTACTAGGGTGCTTAGACGTACGTGTACGTCCATGGTCCTTAAGGTGTTAAGGTTCAGATTGCATTAGTATTGTCAAAATGACAGAAACATATATGTACTATTAGATTTCTTATGCTTTCTAAAATTCAAAAATGGCCTAAAATGTATTCACTTTGGGGAAATTTGTCTACTGGTATTTATACGCAGACTGTGGTATTAGTAGGCTTTCTAACATTTTGTAATAACTTATGTATACAGCACTGATTAATTTTAAAATTAAAGATCATACTCATACTCCAATAAAATCTACATATTGCAAAAATGTCATTTGAATAAAATGTTTAAACCTTTTTTTTTCTTTTAACTTGAAAACAGATTGAAGTATAACTACATTGTATAAATAGAAAATATATAGGATAAGCGCTGTATGGGACTTGTAGTAGATTAAGATAAAATATGGACAGTGTGTTTTGTGAAATTCCTTGTGCACACTAGTACACTAGTGATCAACCACAACAGTTAATACTCATTAGTTGCTTACCGCCTGCAAGATGTTCTGCAGCATCCGCGGTGTGGATATCCTGCGATCTTGCACAGCCTGCGATTCAGGCGGAGGTGCACGATGTTCAGCGGTATCATGGAGGTATCGGGTGATGTTGCGGAAGTATCCTTAGGTATCGTCTCAGTTGTTACAGTTTGCAAAGATGTAATTGATGTCCTCCGAAGTTTTTATTCGGAAAGCCTGCAGGGAAAAAACAGCCCTGGCCGGCGGCGGCTTAACCCCGCGCTCTCCCGCTGGAGTGTACAAAGTTTTTTTTATGCGCAGAAGTGGGGGGCAGCGATGGGGGCCAGATTCGCACACAGTTATCAGTTATTCTAACTTATATGTTGGCCACTGGGAGGAGGACATCATATACCCCAGCGGCAAATTGGGTGCGAATTTGGTCCTCTGGAAACGATTCATCGATGATATTGTTTTTATTTGGGATGGGGGTGAAGTAGCACTCAATCAGTTTTTAGAGGATTTAAATAAAAATGATTTTTACTTAGATTTTACATAGATTTTCACCATTATAGTTATATACATGTTAACTTCCTGGACCTGAACATGCAGATTAAACAAAACAAAATTATCACCTCCACATTTATTAAACCTACGGACAGTAACAGCTATATACAGAGAGACAGCTGCCATCTATCTCTCTGGCTGGATAATATTCCTAGAAGCCAGTTCTTGAGATTAAAGCGTAACTGTACCAATACAGAGGACTTTAAGAACGAAGCAGACGCTCTGTGTGAGAAGTTTATTAGTAAAGGATATGATAAAAACATCCTTATTAAAACAAGCAATGAAGTGGAAGCTATAAATAGAAAAACCTTACTAATTAAAAACATATTAGGAAGAGCCCCTAAAAACAGATATGCAGGGACAATTTTGGATACCACTTATCACTACCTACTCTAAGCATAGTCACATCTGGAGAAAAATTATACAAAGACATTGGGGACTATTGCGAGAAGATAAAATAGTGGGGGAACTCCTCCCAAAAAAAACCTTTCTTGTTTTTAAAAAAGCACGGAATTTGGGCCCTTTAGTGGCACTCACAATAAAAACAAAAACTAATTCTAATAATGGAGATAAAAGTCCCAATGAAAATGGAAATAATTTACTAAAACCCAAAGCCGTTTTTTCCCATGCCGAACTTGTAAACCTTGTAAAAGTTCCATAAACAACAAGCCGGTCTTGCACCTACCGGTAACATCGGGAGAAATAAAATACAAGATTAACACTCATATGCACTGTAAATCTAAAGGCATCATCTATGGAATTAAATGTCCGTGTCAGAAAATCTATGTCGGCAGGACAAAACGACTCTTAAATAAACGTATAGGTGAACATATATATAATGTGGAGAGGGGTTTTGAGGGGCACCCCCTATCTAAACATTATAAAGACAAGCATGGATCAATGTTTTCAGGATCCATGTTCTTCGCAATAGAAAAAGTTACCCCAAATTGGAAAGGGGGGGACTACATTGCACAGATGTCCCGCACTGAGGGGAAATGGATTTTTGAGTTGAATACTATTGCCCCCCATGGCTTGAATATGGACTTTGAGCTATTCGGATTCCTCTGATAACCTGCATTTAAATAATGAATGAATATGATGTCCGTACCTGGAGTGTATATATAGCGGTGAAGGACTGAATGCTGCATCCCTGAGGAAGGAAGCCGTTAAGCTTCCAAATAGCTTTGGATTGGACTGTAACTGTCCCTCACTGGCACCAGTAGTGACGTCACACTGCCAGCAATCAAAAAAAACTTTGTACACTCCAGCGGGAGAGCGCGGGGTTATTTTTTCCCTGCACGCTTTCCGAATAAAAACATCGGAGGACATCAATTACATTTTTGCAAACTGTAACAACTGAGACCGATACCTAAGGATACTTCTGCAACATCACCCGATACCTCCACGATACCGCTGAACATAGTGCACCTCCGCCTGCCTCGCAGGCTGTGAAAGATCGCAGGATATCCACACTGCGGACGCTGCAGAACATCTTGCGGGTGGTAAGCAACTAATGAGTATTAACTGTTGTGGTTGATCACTAGTGTACTAGTGTGCACACGGAATTTCACAAAACACACTGTCCATATTTTATCTTATGCTACATCCAAAGAATTCAGAGCGCACTCACCCGGAGTCAATCACCGTACCAGAGATTCCGGCACCGGTTATCCTTGGTCCATCAGGGATATCGCAGGAGATAGAGTGGGGGAGTTCTCAGACGCTGGCCACGGTCCATATCACGCCCTCCGGCGATTCGTCAGGCCACTGTGCGTCATCATGTTCACTCCGTTCTTAACGCCCATCTTAGTGAAAGTGCAGGGGAGTGCAAAAAGTTAACTGTTGAGATGCCAACTAAAATAGTGCATAGTGACAGAAAGAAAATAGTGGGTTAAAAACAAAGGAACTACTGCTGCTCGCAGAATGTAAAACGGGAAGAAACATTATTTATTTATTTTTATATTACTTTTTCAGTTAATTCATAGAACGCGGTTAATATTATCTTATTAGTACTGCATTCTTATATGTTTATTCACAGTAGGGCACCAAACTCTTGTTTGTCATTTAATCCTAGTGGACCATTAGCTCCCAATTTAAGGATTAATTTAGCCTCTCTTAACAATAGTGTCTGACGTTTATCTTTCCCACTATATGGTTCTGTTACTTGTTCCAGTACTGCAAACTTTAAATCCTTAGGATTACTCTTGTGGCACATTTTCATATGTTCAATAAATTTTGTAGCACCTTTTTGGGTGCGCAAAGAATTAAAGTGCTCTCTAATTCTATGAAAAAGCGGCCGTATAGTTTTTTCAATGTAGTAATGGCCACAGGTACAGATCATACAATAGACTACAAATTTAGATCTACAGGTAAATATGTCTTTTACTTTCACTGTGTGCCGACCTAATTTAATAATTAGTTTTTTCAGATTATGACCACAAAACGCACATGAACCGCAAGCGTGGTTGCCATATAGCCCTGGATCTTTTAACCACGTTTTAACCACCATCTTTTAACCACCAGATAAACGTCAGACACTATTGTTAAGAGAGGCTAAATTAATCCTTAAATTGGAAGCTAATGGTTCACTAGGATTAAATGACAAACAAAAGTTTGGTGCCCTACTGTGAATAAACAATAAACATAGTACTAATAAGATAATATTAATTGCATTCTATGAATTAACTGAAAAAGTAATATAAAAAGAAATAAATAATGTTTCTTCCCGTTTTACATCCTGCAGTAGTTCCTTTGTTTTTAACCCACTATTTTCTTTCTGTCACTATGCACTATTTTAGTTGGCATCTCAACAGTTAACTTTTTGCACTCACCTGCACTTTCACCTAGATGGGAGTTAAAAATGGAGTGAACATGATGACGCACAGTGGCCTGACGAAGCACCAGAGGGCATGATACGGACCGTGGCCAGCGTCTGAGAACTCCCCCACTCTATCTCGTGCGATATCCCTGATGGACCGAGGATAACCGGTGCCGAAATATCTGGTACGGCGACTGACTGTGAGTGAGTGCGCTCTGAATTCTTTGGATGTAGCTTATGGAATACTTTGTTTCTGATAGAGGAGCACCACCCACAGTCAAATTGTAGTCTACCCTCATGCCATAGACTCTAAGTGCTAAACAGATATACCGGATTAGAGGACGTGTATGTGTCCGTACTACCGGATGAATATATAGCTGTGTATATATCTAGCGGTGCCGGTGATTTCACCTCTTTGTATGTGTAGTTACATATTTTATCTTAATCTACTACAAGTCCCATACAGTGCTTATCCTATATATTTTCTATTAGACTGTTTGTGGATCCTTCCCTATTATAGAGGAGACAGGGACCTCTATTGGCGATAGCAGCTATTTTTGGGCGCCTATTTTATAATCACTGTTTCCCATTAGGAGCGCCTGGGTTATGTCTTTTTTACATTGTAGAAATGATTAGCAATTATATATGGAAAACAAAGTATTGTTACGGATGTAAGGTCTGTTTTATAAGGGGAGGGCATTGTATTAGCACCAGTTTAAACTGGAAACAGTTGTCATTTGGATATAGACTAACTAAAGTCTAACTAAAGATATTTGAAGAACTATACAGCAATTTTTGTTGCCACTGTCAGTCAGTAGATATATTAAAACAATGAGTGACATCCTATTTGAGACACACTGACATCGGATTCACAAAGTAGTCACCTACCATGAGTAATAAGAATTAATTATTAACCCCTTAAGGACTCAGCGTTTTTCCGTTTTTGCATTTTCATTTTTTCCTCATCCCCTTCTAAAAATCATAACGCTTTCAATTTTGCACATAAAATTCCATATGATAGCTTATTTTTTGCGCCACCAATTCTACTTTGCAGTGACATTAATAATTTCACCCAAAAAATCCACGGCAAAACGGAAAAAAAATTCATTGTGCGACAAAATTTAAGAAAAAATGTAATTTTGTAATTTTTGGGGGCTTCCGTTTGTACGCAGTGCATTTTTCGGTAAAAATAACACCTTATGTTTATTCTGTAAGTCCCTACGGTTAAAATGATACCCTACTTATATTGGTTGGATATTGTCGTACTTCGGAAAAAATCATAACTACATGCAGGAAAATTTATATGTAAAAAATTCTCATCTTCTAACCCCTATAACTTTTAAATTTTTCTGCGTACAGGCCGGTATGAGGACTCATTTTTTGCACCGTGTTCTGAAGTTTTTATCGGTACCATTTTTGTATCAGACTTTTTAATCGCTTTTTATTAATTTTTTCACGATATAAAAAGGGACCAAAAATACACTATTTTGGACTTTGGAATTTTTTTGCGCGTACGCCATTGATCGTGATATTTAATTAATGATATATTTTTATAGTTCGGACATTTCGGCACGCGGTGATACCACATATATTTATTTTTATTTACACAGTTTTTTTATGGGAAAAGGGGGGTGATTCAAACTTTTATTAGGGAAGGGGTTAAATGACCTTTGTTAACTTTTTTTTCCCACTTTTTTCCCATAGGGACCTATAACACTGCACACACTGATCTCTTATGCTGATCCCTGCAAAGCCTTGCATGGATCAGCGAAATAGGGGCTCGATTGCTCGAGCCTGTAGCAGAGACAGGTAAGGGGACCTCTGCTTGCGTCCTAGCTGATCGGAACATCGCATTTTATCGCGATGTCCCGATCAGCCCGACAGAGCTGCTGGGAAGCGTTTACTTTCACTTTCAGACGTGGTGGTCAAATTTGATCGCCGCGTCTGAAGGGTTAATAGCGCGCGGCACAACGATCGGTGCCGCACGCTGTTAGCCCAGGGTCCCGGCTATGAATAGCAACCGGGACCGACCCGGTGTGATGTGGGGTCACGGTGTGACCCCGTTTTAAACACTGGGACCAGGCTCAGGGCGTACAGGTACGCCCTGAGTCCTTAGGAGGTTAAGTGATGTAATGTGATGAACATTGATGATTGCTGTAGCTACACTCACAGAAGTGGTTGTCTGTCTGTGCCTGGCTGCCTAATAAACAAGACTGCATAAAAAATTAGTGGTCTACTTTCTATTTTTCTGTCTGAGGTCTTCCCTCTTCTACAGTGATGCTTGAAAGTTTGTAAACCCCTCTGAAATTACTATCTTTTTGCATTTATTTGATCTAAAATATGTTTTTTTTATTTTCACATGTCCTTCAAATAGATATAAAGGACCAAGTCAGAAATTTTTGACTTAGTAAATGTTCTTCGGTTTGGAAGTGAAAAAAAAAAAAAATCTTTTAACCCTCTTCCCTAATAAAAGTTTGAATCACCCCCCTTTTCCCATAAAAAAAAACTGTGTAAATAAAAATAAAAATAAACATATGTGGTATCACCGGGTGCGTAAATGTCCGACCTATAAAAATATATTGTTAATTAAACCAAAATAATGTATTTTTGGTCACTTTTTATATCAGAAAAAAAATGAATAAAAAGCGATAAAAAAGTCCGATCAATGCAAAACTTCAGAACTTGCAAAACAATGCAAAACTTCAAAACTTCAGAACATGTCACAAAAAATTTGCCCTCATACTGGCCCATATGCGGAAAAATAAAAAAGTTATAGGGGTCAGAAGATGACAATTTTAAACGTACAAATTTTCCTGCATGTAGTTATGATTTTTTTCAGAAGTACGACAAAATTAAATCTATATAAGTAGGGTATCCTTTTAACCCCTTAAGGACCAAGGACGTACTGGTACGTCCTTGGTCCTTCTCCCGTGATATAACGCGGGGTTACACGGTAACCCCGCATCATATCACGGCGGGCCCGGCGTCATAGTGAAGCCGGGACCCGCCGCTAATAGCGCGCAGCGCCGATCGCTTAACCCTTTAGCTGCGCGCTCAGAGCTGAGCCGCACGGCTAGAAGCAAAAGTGAAAGCTGACGGTTAACTCAGTGGGCTGTTCGGGATAGCCGCGGCGAAATCGCGGCATCCCGAACAGCTTACAGGAGAGCGGGAGGGCCCCTACCTGCCTCCTCGCTGTCCAATCGCCGAATGACTGCTCAGAGATCCAGGCATGAGCAGTCATGCGGCAGAATCATCGATCACTGGTTTCCTATGAGAAACCAGTGATCAATGATAAAGATCAGTGTGTGCAGTGTTATAGGTCCCTATGGGAGCTATAACACTGCAAAAAAAAAGTGAATGAATATAATTTAACCCCTCCCAAATTAAAAGTTTGAATCACCCCCCTTTTCCCACAAAAAAAAATAAAACAATGTAAATAAAAATAAAAATATATGGTATCACTGCGTGCGGAAATGTCCAAATTATAAAAATATATCATTAATTAAACCGCTCGGTCAATGGCATGCGCGCAAAAAAATTCCAAAGTCCAAAATAGTGCATTTTTGGTCACTTTTTATATCATTTAAAAATGAATAAAAAGCGATCAATAAGTCCTATCAATGCAAAAATGGTACCGTTAAAAACTTCAGATCATGGCGCAAAAAATGAGCCCTCATACTTCCCCATACACAGAAAATAAAAAAGTTATAGGGGTCAGAAGATGGCAATTTTAAACGTATTAATTTTCCTGCATGTAGTCCAGAAGTACGACAAAATCAAACCTATATAAGTAGGGTATCATTTTAATTGTATGGACCTACAGAATAAAGATAAGGTGTCATTTTTACCGAAAAATGTACTACGTAGAAACGGAATCCCCCAAAAGTTACGAAACAGCGTTTTTTTTTTCAATTTTGTCGCACAATGATTTTTTTTTCCGTTTCACCGTAGATTTTTGGGCAAATGACTGACGTCAAAGTAGAATTGGTGGCGCAAAAAATAAGCAATCATATGGATTTTTAGGTGCAAAATTGAAAGAGTTATGATTTTTTTAAAGGCAAGGAGCAAAAAATGAAAATGCAAAAATGGGAAAAAACCCTGGTCCTTAAGGGGTTAACCGTATGAACCTACAGAATAAAGATAAGGTGTAATTTTTACCGGAAAATGCACAGCGTAGAAACGGAAGCCCCCAAAAGTTACAAAATGACATTTTTTCTTAAATTTTGTCGCACAATGAATTTTTTCCCATTTCGCCTTGCATTTTTTGGTAAAATTACTAATATCACTGCAAAGTAGAATTATTGGCGCAAAAAATAAGCCATCATATGGAATTATATGTGCAAAATTGAAAGCACTATGATTTTTTGAAGGTGATGAGGAAAAGATGAAAATGCAAAAACGGAAAAAAGGGCTCCTTAACCCCTTAAGAACTCAGCCCATTTGGGCATTAAGGACTCAGACAATTTTATTTCTACGTTTTCGTTTTTTCCTCCTTACCTTCAAAAAAATCATAACTCTTTTATGTTTTCATCCACAGACTAGTATGAGGGCTTGTTTTTTGCGCGACCAGTTGTTGTCCGTTGTAATGCCATCACTCAATTTATCATAAAATATATGGCGCAACCAAAAAAATACTATTTGAGTTTGGAAATTAAAAAGAAAACTGCAATTTTGCTAATTTTGGAAGGTTTCGTTTTCACGCCATATAATTTTTCGGTGAAAATCACATGTGTTCTTTATTCTTTGGGTCAATACGATTAAAATGATACCCATGATAACATATTTTTCTATTACTGTTGCGCTTAAAAAAATTTGCAAACTTTTTAACCAAATTTGTACATTTAAAATCCCCCTATTTTGAAGACCTATAACTTTTTCATTTTTCCGTATAAGCGGCGGTATGAGGGCTCATTTTTTGCGCCGTGATCTGTACTTTTTATTGATACCATATTTGCTTATATAGAACTTTTAATCCATTTTTTATAAAAAAAAATAATTTGGAATAAAATGTTATAAAAAAAAACAGCTATTTTGGACTTTTTTTTTTAAACGTTCACGCCGTTCACTGTACGGTATCATTAACATTTTATTTTAATAGTTCAGATATTTACGCACGCGGAGATACCAAACACATATATAAAATATTTTTTTTAACACTTTTTGGGGGTGAAATAGGGAAAATGTGACAATTTACGTTTTTATTGGGGGAGGGGTTTTTCTATTTTTTTTTAACTTTATTTCTATTTACCTTTATTTTTACACTTTAATAGTCCCCATAGGGGACTATTTATAGCAATCATTCGATTGCTAATACTGTTCAGTGATATGTATAGGACATAGCACTGATCAGTGTTATCGGTCATCTTCTGCTCTGGTCTGTATAGTGGCAGAATGACACAGTATGGAGGTGTTGTCAGCATGAGGAGACCATATAGTGGCTTAATGACACAGCATGGACATGTTGGCAGCATGAGGACACCATATAGTGGCTGAATGACACAGCATGGACATGTTGTCAGCATGAGGACACCATATAGTGGCTGAATGACACAGCTTGGATGAGGCTGAAGCATGAGGACACCATATAGAGGCTGAATGACACAGCATGGAGGTGTTGGCAGCATGAGGAGACCATATAGTGGAGGAATGGCACAGCCCGGAGTTGCCAGCAGCATGAGTAGGCCTTCACAATCCCTAAGATTAAAAGATGAATTAAGAAATTTAAACCGAAGATTTTGGATAGCGGGTGCTACTTATGAGAAAATTTGAAATTACCAGACCCAGGCCCCACAGCGGCATCAGTAACCCATATATTGTCTGAATGACACAGCCTGGAGTTGACTGATGCACGAGTACACACCAGGGCTTCACAATCCCTCCAAAAAAACACCACTATTTTAGAAATTTTTGAAAAAGATTTTGGATAGCGGGTGCTACCTATGAGAACATTTGAAATAACCAGACCCAGGCCCCACAGTGGCATCAGCAACCCATATAATGCCTGAATGACACAGCCTGGAGTTGGCTGATGCACGAGTACACACCTGGGCTTCACAATCCCCCCCAAAAAACACCAACATTTTTGAAATTTTTGAAAAAGATTTTGGATAGCGGGTGCTACCCATGAGAAAATTTGAAATTAACAGACCCAGGCCCAGCAGCGCCATCATTTTTTTATTTGAAATTTAAAACAACCTTTGCGTGTCCCGGACCCCAGCGTGTGGGTACGAAGGACAAAATCCAACAAGCCCCCACAAGGCTCATGTGGCCGTGAGATTTAGGCGAAATGTCTCCATTGCCCTGACCAGCCATTGTTTCCAAGACTTCTCGCCAAGGCAAACCATGTGAAGAACAGCGTGACACCGCCGTGACCTGCACACATGGAAGGGCCACTGAGACTTGTCCGGGCAGTGGAGGCTTAAGACACAGAGGAGGATGTGGAGGCAGAGTAGCACACTGTCGCAGGACCAACGGGCTGACAGAGTGTAGCAGGAAGCAGCATTGAGTACACACCAGGGCTTCAGAATCCCAAAGAAAAAACAATCATTTTTAAAATAATTTTTAGAATATTTAGGACAGCGGGTGCTACCTATATGTTGCACGATTGACACAGCCTGGAGTTGGCTGATGCATGAGTACACACTAGGGCTTCACAATCCCTCAAAAAAAAACACAGCAATTGTAGAAATTTATGAAGAAGACTAATGGATAGCGGGTGCTACCTATGAGAAAATTTGAAATTCCCAGACCCAGGCCCAGCAGCGCCATCAGTAAACCATATATTGCCTGAATGACACAGGCTGGAGTTGGCTGATGCATGAGTACGCACCAAAGCTTCACAATCCCTAATAAAAAAGACAAACATTTGTGCCGAAAAATTTTTACGAAAATTTAGGACAGCGAGTGCTCTCTATATATTACCAGAATGACGCAGTCTTTAATTGGCTGCAGCATGAGGAGACCACTGAAATTTTTTTATTTGAAATATAAATCAAAATTTGTGTCCCGGACCCAGCCGTGTGGATACAAAGGACCTAATCTCACAAGCACCTACAGGGCTCATGTGGACGTAAGATGTAGGCGCAACATCTCCATAGCCCTGACCGGCTATTTTAGTTTTTTGTACCTTTGTTTAAGAACAAGCGCATATCCAAGAGTCCAGAAGACTCTATAATGCAGGACGGTGGACCACCAAAAGACATTCTTCTATAAAATATTTTTTTATGAAATAAAGAAGCAGAGTTCATCCCTCTGCGTATTTTTTTGAAAATTTTACTTAAAAAAATCACACGCAACAATCGTTCAATGGTGTAATGGTTATTATTGTGGAAAATTCAAGTTTATTACTGTGATAATTATCAGAAAATTTGAAAAAAACAATACCCAAGAGTGTTTAATAACCCCATACATTGCACCATAAATATTGAAATTTTTATTAAGCATGTCTGTATGTATTAAAAAAATCCTAAAATTAAAGGCCCAAGCCCAGAAGCATCAGGAAGTCAAGTACTTCCTTAAAGACACAGGAGCAGTCAGGAGTAGGCATCAGCAGTACCCAAGAGGCTTTAATAACCCCTTACATTGCACGATCACTAACAGGTGTGTTATGCCCTCAGATATCCGGGCTGCACGCGTGCTACACTGAACAGACCAGCGTGTGTCTTTCACCGGCAGGTGCGGGTAACCCGCTGAACCCCCTTCGCTTCAGGGATTGCAATTATTTGCCAGGAAAGAAGAATCACAACTAAGCGCCGGTCATAAGCTCGGGTTCATTAAGTCCCTGCCCTTTGTACACACCGCATGTCTCTAGTACCGATTGGATGGTTTAGTGAGGTCCTCGGATTGGCCCCGGCGGGGTAGGAGAAGGCCCTAACAGAGCGCCGAGAATTTAAAGATCATTGTTGAAATTAGCATTAAGCATGTATAAGCTACTGCTAAACTTCCCAAAATTGAAGGCCCAAGGCCTGAGGCATCAGGGAGGCAATTATTTCCTTAAAGACACAGAATGAGTCAGGAGCAGTACCCAAGAGAGTTTCATAACCAACCCTAAATTTAAAGATCAATGTTGAAATTTGCATTAACCATGTATTTAGCTACTGCAAAACATCCAAAAATTGAGGCATCAGGGAGGCAAGTAGTTCCCGAAAGACACAGAATGAGTCAGGAGCAGTCATTCGCAGTACCCAAGAGGGTTTCATAACCATCCCCTTACATTCAAAAGTCAATGTTGAAATTTGCATTAAGCATGTATTTAGCTACTGCTAAACATCCAAAAATTTAATGCCCAAGGCCTGAGGGCAGGGAGGCAAGTATTTTCTGAAAGACACAGGATGAGCCAGGAGCAGGCAATCGCAGTACCCAAGAAGGTTTCCTAACCAACCCCTTACATTTAAAGATTAATGTTGAAATTTGCATTAAGCATGTAATTAGCTACTGCTAAACATCCAAAAATTAAAGGCCCAAGGCCAGAAGTATCAGTGAGGCAAGTAGTTCCTGAAAGACACAGGATGTGCCAGGAGCAGGCAATCGCAGTACCAAAGAGGGTTCCATAACCCTAATTGATAACCCAAGAGGGTTTCATAACCAACCATAATTGGAAAATGTTGGTGTAGCAGCATGGTCAATCTACTCTGAGGCATCTGGCATTGGTGGCTGGAAATCCTGGCTGATCCATCCCTGATTCATCTTGACAAACGTCAGTCTCTCCACATTTTTGGTGGACAGACGAGTTCGCCTTGGGGTGACTATGGCCCTGGCCGCACTAAACACCCGCTCTGACGGCACACTACTGGCCGGGCAGGACAGCTTTTCCAGGGCAAACTCTGCTAGTTGTGGCCATAAATCAAGTTTGGCTGCCCAGAAGTCCAGCGGATCTTCAATGGTTGTTGGCATGGCCATGTCAAGGTATGCCACCACCTGCTGGTTCAGGTCCTGCTCTTATGCGGGTGAAGAAAGCTACTCATCAGCGACTGTAGAGTCAGGCTGCTGCTGATTGAGCTGGTACTGCTCCTCCCACCCCTCCCCTCCCCAGCAGCCATGGCAGTGGAAGGTGAGCGCAGAGGGCCCCCCGAGTCAGACCTGCGAGTGGATGGACCATGTGGCCGATAGACATCAGCCAACTGACTACGTAGAATGTTTCTGTAGTAGGTCAGTTTGTACTCCCTCTCAGTGAGTGTAAAAAAGGCCCCCATTTTGGGACAGTAGCGAGGGTCTAATAAGGTGGAGATCCAGAAGTCATCCCGCTGATGTATTTTGACAATTCGGGGGTCACTATGCAAGCAACTGAGCATGCAACGTGCCATTTGCGCCAGTGACTCGGAGGGACTACCTGCCTCCATCTCCACTGCATACTGCCACGGTGTGTCTGGGTCCTCTGTCTCAACTTCCTCATAACCCTCCAGCTCCTCTGGCTGCTCCTGCTCCTCCTGTCCGAAGACTAGAAACACCGGCCATCTCATCCAACCTAAACTGTGCTCCGCTATGCCCCTCATCATCCTCCTCCTCCAATTCAGCCCCCACAGGGCTCATGTAGCCTTGAGATGTAGGCGCAACGTCTCCATTGCCATGACCAGCCATGGTTTCAATCATTTGTTGTAGGAAATGTAGGAGAGGAATTACGTCATTCATGGCGTAATCCAGGCGACTCACAAATAATGTGGCTTCCTCAAAGAGCCTCGGCAAACGGCAGGTGTCACGTATGAGCTGCCACTGGTTCACATTGAAGTTACACAGGGAAGTACCCCTATCTGCTTTGATCATCAAGAAATCGTGATGGCTTTTCTTTGTTCGTATAGTCTGTCCAACATATGGAGGGTGGAATTCCAACGTGTGGCAACGTCACAAATAAAACTATGTTGTGGGATACCGTTCTGATGCTGCAGCTCAAGGAAGGTGTGCTTGGCGGTGTACGAGTGGCTGAAGTGCATGCACAGTTTCCTTGCCATTCTCAGGATGTTTTGCAAATGGGGTGAAGACTTGAGGAAGTGCTTGACAACCAGATTCAACACGTGTGCCATGCAGGGCGCATGTTTCACACTTCCTTGTCGCAGCGTGGACATGATGTTCTTCCCGTTGTCTGTCACCATGGTTCCCATTTCCAGATTCCGTGGAGTAAGCCATACTCGGATTTCTTTACGAATGAACTTTAGCAGTTCCTCCCCTGTGTGACTTCGTTCGCCAAGACAAACATGTGAGGAACAGCTTGACACACATGGTACGATGAATGGCCACCGAAATTTGGACGTGCAGTGGAGGCCGAGGACACGGTGGAGCATCAAGAGGCGGCGTCGCACACTGTAACAGGACCAACTGCCTGGGAGCGAGAGCGTGGAGGAGGAAGTGGTGTGACCTGTCCAAGTTGCTGTTGTGGCTGTGCAGGAACCACATTTACCTAGTGAGCCGTAAAAGACTTAAAAGTAAAAGTAAAAGTATTGTCCCTGCCCGTAGTTACAGCTCCACACGTTGGCGCTGCCATGCACTTTTGAACACACCGACAGGCTCAAGGACTGGCCCACCTTCTCTTGTACAAACTTATGCAGGGCTGGTACTGCCTTCTTCGCAAAGAAATTACGGCTTGGGACTCTCCATCTCAGCTCTGCACAAGCCATTAATTCTCTGAAAGGTGCAGAGTCCACCACTTTAAAAGGGAGGGACTGCAACACCAGCAACTTGGACAGGAGCACATTCAACTTCTGCGCCGTTGGATGAGTGAGCGCATACTGTTGTCTCTTGGACATGGCTTCGCCGATGGATTGTTGGCGGAATGGCTGACTAAAAGCGGGAGAAGCAGGAGCGACAGAAGGAGGGTTTGACACACAGCTCCCTTCGGCTGAGGTGGTGGAGCCTTGGCTGGATGATGGATGGAGCGGATGTCCACTGGGTGATGCAGCAGGCTGGACCACTACATCGGAGCCACGGTTCTCCCAGGCCGCTTTATAGTGGTGAAGCATGTGTTGACGCAGGGCCGTGGTGCCGACATTGGGAACCTGGCCACGCTTCACCTTCTGCCGACAGATCTTGCATGTGGCTACGTGAACCTCCTCCGGATGTCTTATGAAACACTTCCACACCGCCGAGTAGCTGATTTACCCACCGCAGTCCGCACTAATTGACTGCTACTGGCGCCGTCTCCAGGAACCCTTCCACTACCTCCCGGAAAGGTAGGCTGCCGCGAAGCAGCTGGTCTCCCCCGGGCATGTTTGGCTCCTGAATTTCCAGTACTGCCACCACGCTGACTGCCAACTGTGCTACCGCCTTGCTGCCTCAAGGGCAACCTGCAACTCTCTTCTCCTGATGATGATGACGCCCCTTCTGCACCCGCCTCCCAATTGCGATCGGCTTCATCATCATCAACAGTTGTGTGCACGTCACTGATGTCCTCCTCAAGTTCCCCAACAGTGCCTGCTTTAGGACCCTGAACACTTGCAACACCACCTCCCATGTCACTCTCCGCATCACTACTTGGCCGCCTAGCAGAGCAAGCGGCACATGTCTTCTCCCCTTCTTGGCTGTCCAGTAGCTGCTGACTGTCCTCTATTGGATCGTCCTCAGTAAACAGTGGAGCTGAACCCACAGCATAAGATACTTCTTTAGGAGAGGGAACAGCATAGGACAAAGGCAATGGGAGGACACGGACTGCTCCTGGGCCATGCCAACTGAGGGTTGTGTCTGAGGAACCCACCGACTGTTGACTGGGGATGTCAGATGTCACTTGTGATGATGTGGATGAGCGTGCTAACCAATCGACGACGACCGCTGGCTGATAACGGGAGCTCAGGCCTCTCGCTGCAACTCCTGCTGCCACTCGCCCCAAGTCTGTTGCCAACTCTGCCTGAAGTATTTAGGCCTCTGCCACTCCTCTATGCATGTCCTGGCACTTCTCTGCCTGACATACTTAGTGCGTTTATGAGGGTATTACAATACGCTACACTACTCTTTAAACAGTAATTGTCTAGAACAGCAGCAGGTGATTACTTATGGCTGTCCTTGAACAGTATGTAGGCCCTTGACAGATTAACAGGTACTAGATGGTACAATACTTGGATGTACCTATGCGGTATGCACTGATGAGGGCAGTAATATGCCTAACAATTAGCAGAAAAAACTCTGTATTTTTGTAAAACACCAGCCGGTGGATACTATTGTTTGGACTTTGACGGTTTGTAGAACCTTGACAGATTAACAGGTACTAAATGGTACAATACTTGGATGTACGTATGCGGTATGCACTGATTAGGGAAGTAATATGCCTAACTATTAGCAGAAAAAACTCTGTATTTTTGTAATACACCAGCCGGTGAATACTATTGTTTGGACTTTGACGGTATGGAGCACCTTGACAGCTTAACAGGTACTAAATGGTACAATACTTGGATGTATGTATGCGGTATGCACTGATGAGGGAAGTAATATGCCTATTAGCCGAAAAAAACTCTGTATTTTTGTAAAACACGAGCCGGTGGATACTATTGTTTGGACTTTGACGGTATGGAGCACCTTGACAGCTTAACAGGTACTAAATGGTACAATACTTGGATGTACCTATGCGGTATGCATTGATGAGGGCAGTAATATGCCTATTAGCAGAAATAACTCTGTATTTTTGTAATACACCAGCCGGTGGATACTATTGTTTGGACTTTGACGGTATGGAAAACCTTGACAGCTTAACAGGTACTAAATGGTACAATACTTGCATGTACCTATGCGGTATGCACTGAAAAGGGCAGTTATATATGTGTAACTATATGCAGAAAAAACTGTTTAAAAAAAATAAAAAAAACAGCCGGTGAATAGTATTGTTTGGACTTGCACAGTATGTAGCCACCCCCGTGACAGATTAACAAGTACAAAATGATGCAAATGCACTACAGTCCACTGAACAATCACGTATTTCTGAACAGCAGCAGGACCCAACAGTGCAGCACCACAAAAAAAAAATCCAGGGATTAAACCCTAAATTGCACTCTGTCACACAATTCTGAGCATCAGAAGTTTTGTGGAGCAAACAAAAATAAACTCAATTGGGCTGAACAATGAGGAGATGCTTCAGAAAGTTCAGGCAGCTTGGGGATCTGTATGAGGCAGCTGACAGCTATCTGCCCCTCTCTGCTGCAATGCTCAATAACGTGAATAGGAGGTTTAGCTATCAATGATCCTTCTCAGAGTAACAGCACAGCACTCTGCACTCCTGTCTTTCCCTAATGCTGATATGACTAGCAGTTGCAGTGTAACGCTGTGGTATGAGGTATTCACACACACGCAGTCCTGTCCTCTCTATCTGAGTGCTTAGATTAAATGAAGAGTGGCAAGATGCCGCCGATTATATAGGGGCTGTGACATCACAGGGATCAGTGAACACTGATAGGCTGCATCTCACATGTGATTCAGGGTCAGCCCGCCTACCTTCATTCCCGCAGCTGTTTCCCGCCCTCCCATAATCCCCTGCCCCATGTACTCACATGTGGATCCGCCATCTTAGGTCCCCAATAGCCTGGAATGCTGTAAAATGGAGTTTAATTAAGCGATTCGCGCGATAGAATCGCAGCGATATTTCTATTCGTTGCAAATCGAATTTTTCATGAAATTCGTAACGAATTCGGGTTCGTCAACTTCGATTCGCTCATCTCTAGTGATAATCATTGCCTCATGTTGTTATGGGAAAGTTTTAAATTTTTTCGGTTTGTGCTTTAAACTTCATACAATTCAGAACATCTATATGCACATTTTTGTATGTAGATTTTTTTTTATATATTTGCCTATTTAAGATACATGTATTTTTATGCTGTAAGTTTTTTTTTTTTACATATGGACATATCTTGTCTCATCACATAATTTCTTAGCTGTATTTTAAATAGTGTTACTCGCGAATATTCGCAATTCGAATTTTAATCGCGAATATCGCATATTCGCGAATTCGTGAATATTGTGAATATACCACTATATATTCGTAATTATGAATATTCGTTTTTTTTCCGCATATGCAAAATTGTATGCGTATATGCAAAAATATATGCGCATATTCGCGAATATTGGGTCCTCCTTTATTTAATGGTATAGGGAACTGTGAATAGTGCATCAACTCTGGGATTTTTTGCCCATTGAAACCAATAGGCCCATTGTGGTCTATAGGGACCTCACTACATGTAAAACAGCAAGCTAAGCAGTACTGTCTTGGCAGCACAGTGGATGGGAGACCACCACGGGTTTGAGTACCGGGGAGGGATAGAGTTTTACAGTGTTGTGGTTTAACTTTACTTTCCTGGAAAAGCTGCTGAGTTGCCCATAGCAACCAATCAGATTGCTTCTTTGATTTTTCACAAGGCCTCTGCAAAATGAAAGAAGCGATTTGATTGGTTGCTATGGGCAACTCAGAAACTTTTCCTGGAAAAGTTTCTGAGTTGCCCATAGCAACCAGATTGCTTCCTTCATTTTTCAGAGGCCTTTTCAAAAATGAAGGAAGCAATCTGATTGGTTGCTATGGGCAACTGCACAACTCTTCCTCTACACTGGTTTTGATGAATCTCCCCCATAGAGGGAGATTAATCATAACCTGTCCAGAGGAAAAGTTTCTGAGTTGCCCATAGCAACCAATCAGATCGCTTCTTTCATTTTTCACAAGGCCTCTGCAAAATGAAAGAAGCGATCTGTTTGGTTGCTATGGGCAACTCAGCAGCTTTTCCTGGAAGTTTCTGAGTTACCCATAGCAACCAGACTGCTTCCTTCATTTTTCAGAGGCCTTTTCAAAAATGAAAGAAGCAATACTGGTTGGTTGCTATGGGCAACTGCACAACTTTCCTCTACACTGGTTTTGATGAATCTCCCCCATAGAGGGATATTTATCAAAACCTGTCCAGAGGAAAGGTTTCTGAGTTACCCATAGCAACCAATCAGATCGCTTCCTTCATTTTGCAGAGGCCTTGTGAAGGACTCAAACCCGTGGTGGTCTCCCATCCACTGCGCTGCCAAGACAGTCCTGCTTATCTTACTGTTCTAAATGCTTTGAGATCCCCATAGACCACAATGGGCAAAAAATCACAGAGTTAATGCACCAGCCATAGTGCCCTATACCATTAAAGAAGGGAGGGCTCAATATTCATGAATATGCGCATATGCGGAAAACCAGTGTAGAGGAAGAGTTGTGCAGTTGCCCATAGCAACCAATCAGATTGCTTACTTCATTTTTGAAAAGGCCTTTTAAAATTGAAAGAAGCAATCTGATTGGTTGCTATGGGCAACTCAGAAACTTTTCGTCTGGACAGGTTTTGATTAATCTCCCTAAATGGGGGAGATTCATCAAAACCAATGTAGAGGAAGAGTTGTGCAGTTGTCCATAGCAACCAACCAGATTGCTTCCTTCATTTTTGAAAAGGCCTCTGAAAAATGAAGAAAGCAATCTGGTTGCTATGGGCAACTCAGAAACTTTTCCAGGAAAAGCAACCCATCAGATCGCTTCTTTAATTTTGCAGAGGCCTTGTGAAAAATGAAAGAAGCAATCTGATTGGTTGCTATGGGAAACTCAGCAGCGTTTCCAGGAAAGTAAAGTTAAACCACAACACTGTAAAGCTCTGTCTCACCCCGGGACTCGATCCAGTGGTGGTCTCCCATCCACTGTGCTGCCAAGATGGGCCTGCTTAGCTTACTGTTTTAAATGCCATGAGATCCCCATAGACCACAATGGGCCTATGTAGTTTCAATGGACAAAAAAATCACAGAGTTAATACACTAGTCACAGTTCCCTATACCATTAAAGAAGGGAGGGCTCAATATTCGCGAATATGTGCATATATTTTCGAATATGCGAAAAAAAACGAATATAACGAATACGCGAATTCTAATATATGAATGGGGAGCTGCACACTATAAATGTATAATTAACAGGTAAAGCAGTAGAAAGATAAGAAATTCAGGAGGCACTCACGTTCGGAAGGTGGATCACGAGAGGGGGGAGGTAACTTGTTATACAAGATAAAACAGTTAAAAACATATACAGTGAATCCATAACAATTAAATACATGGAGTGCTACAAAGGATTACAAAAACACACTGAGGCTGGGTCCACACTACGTTTTGTCCCATACGGGAGCGCATACGGCAGGGGGGAGCTAAAAGCTCGCGCTCCCGTATGTGACCGTATGCGCTCCCGTATGTCATTCATTTCAATGAGCCGACCGGAGTGAAACGTTCGGTCCGGTCGGCTCATTTTTGCGCCGTATGCGCTTTTACAACCGGACCTAAAACTGTGGTCAACCACGGTTTTAGGTCCGGTTGTAAAAGCGCATACGGCGCAAAAATGAGCCGACCGAACGTTTCACTCCGGTCGGCTCATTGAAATGAATGACATACGGGAGCGCATACGGTCACATACGGGAGCGCGAGCTTTTAGCTCCCCCCTGCCGTATGCGCTCCCGTATGGGACAAAACGTAGTGTGGACCCAGCCTAAGATCTAAACGATCATTTAACCCTAGATTTCCCTGGGCATTCAACTCTAAAATTAGCCTGGCTTCTCGTTGTAACAGGGCTCTATAACGATCCACTCCTTCCTTATAGTTAACTCTTTCTATTCCTAGAAATTTTAAACTAGTGGGATCTCCATTATGCTGTTCTAAAACATGATCTATTAATCTAGGGCTACCATGACCGGTTTTTAATGAATGTACATGTTCCCTAAAACGGATGTTTAAAGCTCTTTTTGTACAGCCTACATAAAACCTTTTACACGGGCATATTATGATGTATATGACAAAACTGGTTCTGCAACATATAGTGTCCTTGAACTGTATAAATTTGCCACCTATATTTATGCTTTTATCTATGCATAAATAACTGCACCAGTTGCATGCATTACATTTGTAATTACCTGGTGGCAAAGTTTTACACAGCCAATCACTATTTTGTTTCTTTTCAGTGAACTTACTTTGGACCAGTTCATCTTTCAGATTTCTGCATTTTCTAAATGCTATTAAGGGTTTATTTTTAGTAAATTCGTTGTCTTGGATTCTATCTAGTATAATTAACTGGGCCGAGGTACTGAGATGCACTTTACCCGTAGTGCCAAAAAATGCTAATAGTGAAAAATTGGAAAATTCAGACCTCTAGGCGCAGTTAGTAATATGTGCGTTTATGTGTATCGGAGAATAATAAAGTGTGGCTGGTAACAAAATATATTTTGCTTTATTCAATATTTGAAATATAAGAGGTTTAAAAAGAAATCAAGTCTCTAAGCAAGGCCCTTGCTACAGAGACAATAGTATAATATATGATATAAAGCAGTATATCATATTATGGCAAAAATAATGATTTTAAAATACTGGTAAACAGTCTTTCACAAGGATAATGGTAGATTCAATTGCAATAAATAAAAAGTTACCCATTATGTATGCAGAACTGCGCGCCTATATACGTTTCAATACTTCTTTATTAAAATATGGATAGATTTAAAACAACATACTACATTTTCACTGTAACAAATACTGTATATATATATATATATATATATATATATATATATATACATATATATATATATATATATATATATACGGTATATATATATATATATATATATATATATATATATATATATATTACTGCAGTCTGTTGAATTTAATCTACTAAAATGCAGGTTAACCCTTTGATTATGTTATAAACATAAAAATTGTTGTTGTTGATGCTTCTCTTTCTAAATGAAATTATATCAGGTCAACTATTACATAAATCTTGAAGAGCATGCTTTCTGTGCTCAAACCAGCAGATGGAGTATTTTCTATGCACACTACCATATGTAACATTACTACGAAAGGTGCGCATATTAAAATGTGATGTTATAAAGTAAGGAATAATTCTGCAACTTCACATTTTATGGACATAATTCTGTTTGTGTCAACTATTTCCAGTAAAGTTTGACAAATTAACAAGTAATACATTATTTCAATATACCGTATCTAGTTTAAAAGTTTGACATTTTGACAAAGTTTGATGAAGCAGTCTTGTGAAATGCATCAGATTGGTGGGTTACTGTGGCGCAACCTTTACTCTGTATCTATACACAGAAAATTATATACAGAGAAAACTTAGGTTTAGGAACAAACATAGGCTAACTGAAAGTGACAAAAAAACATAACTTTAAATCAATGGTTAAGATATTCACTGGACAAATAGTAGCAACAACATTAACCAAAGATGTTGATGTGTATGAAAATGTATAGGGAATAGAATCATATTTACCGTGTAATTAAGTCACAGAAAATCCCTCTATAAAACAACCTATGTTAAATGTGAAATACAAAGGTAAAATACATACAAAAACCATAGAAAACATAGCACAGAGAGGGACACTCACATATCAGTTGATTCCTTGGGGAAAGAGGACTCCAACAGTGATGGAACAGATTGAGGGATAGCTGTCTGAGTGGGAAAAAAAATCAAAATCAAACAATAGAAAATACATTTCTTATCCCTAAAAATCAGTCACAAACTCCCAATATGGCTGAAAAAATATACCATAATGCATAACCATCCATGTGCACCTCTATGCTTTAAAGTATCAGACTTTTGCCTGAAACCATGGGCTCTAGTTTCTTCGATATAGTTTACTTTATCAAGTGTTTTTTTTTATATCTCCTGAGAAACCCGCGTTTTTAAATCATATGAAGGGAAACGCTAGGTTTTTTTCTTTCTACTTTATAATTTTTTTTTCATTCTATGTGGTTTTACATTTGTTATATATGTTGTTGTACACATTTTCTTGTTAGATTTTTTGAGAGATGTGATGATGTCATTTTTTTCAGACATTGGAAGTCTGTGACAGTTTTTTAGGAATAGGAAATTTCTTGTCTATTGTTTGAAAAAAATAATTTTTTCTTTTCCATCACTGTTGGAGTCCTCTTTCCGCAAGGAATTGTACGATATGTGAGTGTCCCTCTCTTTGTTATGTTTTCTTTTACATAACAGTTTTTGTATGTGTTTTATCTTAGGGTTTTGTATGTCACATGAAAGGGGTTATCCAGGAATAGAAAAATGCAGCTAATTTCTTTCAAAAACAGCTCCATGTCTGTCTCCAAGTTGGGTGTGGTTTAACAACTTGGCTCCATTCACTTCAATGGAACTGAGCTGCAGAACCACACCCAACCTGGAGACAGACGAAGAGCAGTTTTTGAAAGAAAGTAGCTGTGTTTCTATTCCTGGATAACCCCTTTAAACATAGGTTGTTTGTCACGATCACACCCTATCAGTCCAGCCAAGACATTAGAGAGAGTGTGATGGTGCAAGGGTTAAAGCCGCCAGACCTCTGGGTATCCACTACTAGTCCCAGCAAGTCACCAAATTAGTCTGAATGACCCTCACCCCCAGGTCTTAGTTTATACACAGATACAATTATAAAACACATGTATGTTTCCATAATCAGGCCTTGGGCCTGACACCTCCCCCTTAAGATGGAGACAGAGAGATCTCACCTCTCCAGGCTGATAGATCTGACTACATTAACCATCTATTTCTCCCTGACGCGATAATCCATCTGCATTTTGATGCAGGCTTCCTTTCCTATTTTGGACAGTGAAATTATATTGTTGGAGGATAAGACTCCAGCAAAGCAATTTTCCATTGTTACCTGACACTCGGTCCAACCAATGTAGAGGGTTGTGATCAGTTATGACAGTAAAAATCCCTGCCGTTCAGGTATGGCTGTAATTTTTGCAAAGCCCAGACCACAGCTAGACATTCCTTCTCTATGACCGCATAGGCCACTTCTCTAGGCAATAGCTTCCTACTAAGGTAGAGTATGAGGTGTTCTTCTCCATTGGAGTTTACTTGGCTAAGAACAGCCCCCAGCCCAAAATTGGAAGCATCTGTTTGTACCACAAACCTCCTACTGAAATCTGGGGCCTGGAGTACCGGAGAGTTGGACAATGCAGTCTTGAGGCCAATGAAGGACTTATCACAATCCTCAGTCCAGGTAATTTGCTTGGACACCTTCTTTTTTGTCAAGTCTGTGAGAGGTTTTGCTATCTTGCTATAGTCTGGGACAAATCTACGATAATACCCTGTGGTCCCCAAAAAGGACATGACCTGCTTTTTGGTCTTAGGAATTGGCCAGGCCATAATAGACTCCACCTTACTGGGCTCAGGGCGTAGGGACCCTCCTCCTACCCTATGTCCTAGATACTGCACTTCTGTCATGCCAACTTGACACTTTTCTGGTTTTATGGTAAGCCCTGCCTCAGCTATTTGCTGCACCACCTTGCCCAGGTGAATCAGGTGCTCCTTCCAGGTCTTGCTGAATATGACAATATCATCTAAGTATGCCACGGCGTATTCCCTGTGGCCCTCTAGCAGCTGATCAACCAGTCGTTGGAAAGTGGCTGGGGCATTTTTCATTCCAAAAGGCATGACACAGCACTCAAACAACCCAAAGGGAGTGATAAAGGCTGACCGCTCCTGGGCCTCTGGGGTCATAGGGATCTGCCAATACCCTCGGCTTAAATCCATGATAGTCACATATTGGGAACCTGCTAGCTGATCAAGTAGTTCATCTATTCTGGGCATAGGGTAAGCATCAAAGGTAGTCACAGCATTTAACCTTCTGTAATCCACATAAAACCTAGTAGATTTTTCTTTTTTAGGCACCAGAACTACTGGGGAGGCCCAAGGGCTTTTTGACTTCTTAATTACCCCTAACTTTAACATGTCCTCAATCTCCTTGTGTATATGGGACTTTACCTCTGGGGATACCCGGTAGGCTACCTGTCTTAGCGGTGGCTGATCCCCCGTATCAACATGATGGGTGGCTAGAGTAGTTCGCCCTGGCTTCCCAGTAAAGGTGGCACTGAAGCGGCCTAGTACCTGACTTAGCTGCCTCTTTCTTTCCTCTGAGAGCTGTGGATTGATCTCCACATCCTGAAGGGATCCCTGGCTCTTAGTTTCCTCCACTAGGTCCAGTAGGGGATCACTACTCAGCCCTTCTTCTGGTGCACTGCATACACTGAGTACCACCTCCTCAGGGTCATAGTATGCATTTAGCATATTAATGGGGTACTGTCTCTGCTTCTGACCTTTCTCATCAAGAGCAACTACATATGTGGTGGGTTCTAGGTGCTGCAGAATGTGGAAGGGACCCTCCCAGGTGGCCTGCAACTTATTCTGCCTGTTGGGGTTCAGAACCATTGCCTTCTGTCCCACTTCATAGACCCGGTCCCTTGCATTGCGATCATACCAGTACTTCTGCCTGGACTGTGCTGCTGTGAGGTTGCCATGTACCAGCCCAGTCAGTGCCTGCATCCTGTCCCTGAATCTCAGAACATACTCCACCACAGAAGTCTCAGGGGCATGTATCCCCCCTTCCCATTCCCCTCTTACAAAATCTAGGGGTCCCCGCACTTTGTGACCATACAATAATTCAAAGGGCGAGAAACCTGTAGAATCTTGGGGTACCTCCCTGTAAGCGAATAACAGATGGGGTAAATACTTTTTCCCAGGCTCTGCCCTCTGATTCTACAAAGGTTTTCAGCATTTGTTTCAAGGTCCCATTGAACCTCTCACAAAGACCATTTGTTTGAGGGTGGTATGGGCTTGCTACCAAGTGCTGTACATTCACCTTCTTACAGAGACTTTGCATTAGATTGGACATGAACTGTGTGCCCTGATCAGTGAGCATTTCTCTGGGGAACCCCACCCTGCCGAATATACTGATCAGAGCATCTGCCACCTTATTTGCTCGGACGGAGGATACAGCAACAGCCTCAGGGTACCTGGTTGCATAATCTACAACAGTAAGAATAAATTGTTTCCCTGTGCTGCTGGGTATAGCTAGAGGCCCCACAATATCCACTGCCACTCGTTCAAAAGGTAGAGATATGACTGGTAGGGGCACTAGGGGAACACAAGTTACATCTCTAGACTTACCCACCCTTTGGCAGACATGACAGGATCTACAGTAATTTACAACAGCAGTACCCATACCTGGCCAATAGAAATTGTGTGCCAACCTGGACTTTGTCTTGGCAACTCCCAAATGTCCTGCCACGGGGGTCTCATGGGATAACCTCAGCAGCTCTTTCCTGTACTGCCTAGGAACCACTAACTGCCTTTTTCTCTCCTGGGTCCCTAGCATGCCTTTGGAAAGGGACTCCCAGTACAAGATATTGTTTTCCCAATATACCCGATGCCCATCTGTGTCAACACCTGCGCAGAGCTTACCGGAAATGCTCATTTCCCTCCCCCCATCTTGTGGCATCAGGGAGCACATTTCCCCCAGGTGAACTAGCATCTCCACCTTCCTCTGCTGTGGTTTGCATGTCACACAGCTTGCCCCTTGCATCACCATCCTCCCTTCAATTTAAAGCTGCAGCCCTGGCACGCTGCTGACGCGTTACCACTGCCACCATTGGTATGCCTCCCTGGGGTTTACCTTTCTCCCTCTCAGTTCCAGACATAACAATGTTACAGGCATCATACAAAGGGCTATCACTCCTTCCCTCCTCCCCCTTAAGCTCACAGGATTGGGACATATCACTCACTGCTGGTCCCTCATCCTTACATGTCACCAGGGGCACACCAACCCCCCCCCCCTCCCCCCCTAGCCCATCTCCACTAGGGTTTGGCATTGGCAATTCATTGTCACCACACTTTACAATACACCCCATTTCACTTTTGGAAAACATTACTGGTTCAGTCACAGGTAAACATTTATTAATCCCCTGCACTCCCTCCCAGTTACCACATTTCACAGTGTCTCCCAAAGTCTCGCACAGTACCTCAGAATGAACAGGGCTCTCTCCTAGCCCATCCGGTGTGCAGGTAGTGCCCTCTGGAGCATAATGACAGAGCATCCGACCCAAATCATTCCCCAGCAGAACATTAACAGGGATGTCCTCAGAGAGCCCCATCTCCCGCATGTCACGATTCGGCTAGCTGGTAGTGGATCCTCTGTGTCAGCGAGGGATTGGCGTGGACCGTGCCGGTGGACCGGTTCTAAGATGCTACTGGTATTCACCAGAGCCCGCCGCAAAGCGGGATGGTCTTGCTGCGGCGGTAGCAACCAGGTTGTATCCACTGGCAACGGCTCAACCTCGCTGACTGCTGAGAAGGCATGGGACAGAAGGACTAGGCAGAGGCAAGGTCAGACGTAGCAGAAGGTCGGGGCAGGCGGCAAGGTTCGTAGTCAATATGGATAGCAGGAGATCTGGAAACACAGGCTTTGGACAACACTTAACGCTTTCACTGGCACAAGGCAACAAGATCCGGCCAGGAAGTGCAGGGGAAGTGAGGTAATATAGCCAGGGAGCAGGTGGAAGCTAATTAGGCTAATTGGGCCAGGCACCAATCATTGGTGCACTGGCCCTTTAAGTCTCAGAGAGCTGGCGCGCACGCACGCCCTAGAGAGCGGAGCCGCGCGCGCCAGCACATGACAGCCGGGGACCGGGACGGGTAAGTGACTTGGGATGCGATTCGCGAGTGGGCGCGTCCCGCTATGCGAATCGCATCCCCGCCGACAATGTCAGTGCAGCGCTCCCGGTCAGCGGGTCTGACCGGGGCGCTGCAGAGAGAGAGACGCCGTGAGCGCTCCGGGGAGGAGCAGGGACCCGGAGCGCTCGGCGTAACAGTACCCCCCCCCCTTAGGTCTCCCCCTTTTTTTGTCCGGCAACTGCTTCACATGGGACGAGGACACCGGGAGTGATTGTAGGGTTTCCTCAAAGGCAGGCAGTACAGCAGGAGTGGGAATGGGGAGGGAGGGCAGAGGGTGAAGCTTGGCACGGGGCAGGGTGTCACCAGGACGGGGGCTATGAGGAGGCACGGCACAGTCCCGATAGGCCTTGGTGAGACCAGGCACAGGAGGAGACACTGAGGCCCGACAGACGGGACTGGGAGCAGAGGAGAGGCATTTCTTGTGGCAAGCAGAGCCCCAATTCTTGATCTTCCCGGTGGTCCAGTCAAGGGTGGGAGAATGAAGCTGGAGCCATGGCAGACCGAGGAGGACTTCAGAGGTGCAGTTGGGAAGGACAAAAAATTCTATCTTTTCGTGATGGGGTCCAATGCACATTAAGAGGGGTTTTGTGCGTAACGCACGGTGCAATCCAATTTAACTCCGTTGACCGCGGAAATGTAGAGCGGCTTGACGAGACGGGTCACCGGGATGCAGAACTTATTCACCAAAGAATCCAGAATAAAATTCCCAGAGGCACCAGAGTCAAAGCAGGCCACGGCTGAGAGGGAGGAGTTGGCAGAAGGAGAAATCCGCACGGGCACCGTGAGACGTGGAGAAGCAGACTTCGTACCAAGAGACGCCACACCCACGTGAGCTGGGTGCGTGCGTGCGTTTCCTAGACGTGGAGGACGAATAGGGCAATCCACCAAGAAATGTTCGGTACTGGCGCAGTACAGACAAAGATTTTCTTCCCTATGGCGAGTCCTCTCTTCCTGGGTCAGGCGAGACCGATCCACTTGCATGGCCTCCTCAGCGGGAGGCACAGGGGTAGATTGCAAAGGATACTGTGGGAGAGGTGCCCAGAGATCTAGGTCTTTTTCCTGGCGGAGCTCCTGGTGTCTCTCAGAAAAACGCATGTCAATGCGGGTGGCCAAATGGATAAGTTCTTGCAGGTTGGCAGGAATCTCTCGTGCGGCCAGCACATCCTTGATGTTACTGGATAGGCCTTTTTTAATGGTCGAGCAGAGAGCCTCGTTATTCCAAGATAATTCGGAAGCGAGAGTACGAAATTGGATGGCGTACTCGCCTACTGAAGAATTACCCTGGACCAGGTTCAGCAGGGCAGTCTCGGCAGAAGAAGCTCGGGCTGGTTCCTCGAAGACACTACGGACTTCAGCGAAGAAGGACTGGACTGTGGCTGTGGCAGGATCATTGCGGTCCCAGAGCGGTGTGGCCCAAGACAAGGCCTTTCCAGATAGAAGACTCACTACGAACGCCACCTTAGACCGTTCTGAAGGAAATTGGTCCGACAACATCTCCATATGCAGGGAACATTGAGACAAGAAGCCACGGCAGAGTCTAGAGTCCCCATCAAATTTGTCCGGCAGGGACAAGCGGAGGCTAGGAGCGGCCACTCGCTGCGGAGGAGGTGCAGGAGCTGGCGGAGGAGATGGTTGCTGCTGTAGCAGTGGCAGAAGTTGCTGTAACGTGGCGGTCAGCTGCGACAGCTGCTGTCCTTGTTTGGCAATTTGCTGCGATTGCTGGGCGACCACCGTGGGTAGGTCAGCGAGACTTGGCAGCGGCACTTCAGCGGGATCCATGGCCGGATCTACTGTCACGATTCGGCTAGCTGGTAGTGGATCCTCTGTGTCAGCGAGGGATTGGCGTGGACCGTGCCGGTGGACCGGTTCTAAGATGCTACTGGTATTCACCAGAGCCCGCCGCAAAGTGGGATGGTCTTGCTGCGGCGGTAGCAACCAGGTCGTATCCACTGGCAACGGCTCAACCTCGCTGACTGCTGAGAAGGCGTGGGACAGAAGGACTAGGCAGAGGCAAGGTCAGACGTAGCAGAAGGTCGGGGCAGGCGGCAAGGTTCGTAGTCAATATGGATAGCAGGAGATCTGGAAACACAGGCTTTGGACAACACTAAACGCTTTCACTGGCACAAGGCAACAAGATCCGGCCAGGAAGTGCAGGGGAAGTGAGGTAATATAGCCAGGGAGCAGGTGGAAGCTAATTAGGCTAATTGGGCCAGGCACCAATCATTGGTGCACTGGCCCTTTAAGTCTCAGAGAGCTGGCGCGCGCGCCATAGAGAGCGGAGCCGCGCGCACCAGCACATGACAGCCGGGGACCGGGACGGGTAAGTGACTTGGGATGCGATTCGCGAGTGGGCGCGTCCCGCTATGCAAATCGCATCCCCGCCGGCAATGTCAGTGCAGCGCTCCCGGTCAGCGGGTCTGACCGGGGCGCTGCAGAGAGAGAGACGCCGTGAGCGCTCCGGGGAGGAGCAGGGACCCGGAGCGCTCGGCGTAACACCGCAAACCTTTGCCTGTACCCCAATCTAGGTACACACGGGCCATGGGCACAGCAGGCCGCACACCTCCAATTCCTTTTAAGGCCATGGTTCTTCCAGGGATGATGTCCTCTGTATCCACCACTTCAGGCAGCACCAAGGTAAATGAGGCTCCAGAATCTCGTAACCCGACTGTCACCCGGTCACCCACAGTTACACTCTGTAGGTTATCCCCTCTTTTCTCCACCGCTCCAGACACCAGAAGAACGTCTGTGTGACCTCCAGCTGCCGGTGGAGAATTCTTCTTGTTGGGGCAAGTGGCACTCAGGTGCCCAATATTATTGCATCTGTAACATCGGCGGGTGTCCCCCTGACCCAATGTGGCTCCTGTTGCTTTTGGGGATGATGGCAAGAATTTCCTGGCTGGTCTGGTGGTGCTTTGTGGTTGTGTGGCTCCCCTCTAGATACTTGCTCCAGCTTGTGCAGATCCACGCTTCTGGCGCCCGGTTATTGGCAAAGTCATCTCCTAATTCTGCTGCTTCCATTGCTGTCTTGGGTTTGCAGTCCAAAATCCGCTCTCTGGCTTCAAAGCTCCCTGTTTGGAGAAACTGATCCAGGACCATCAAGTCCTCCAGGGCCTCATAGGTAGTGACTTGTAGGCCCCCAGTCCATTGCCTGAATGCAGTCCTTAGCTGACCTGCATGTTCAGTGCAGCTTTCTGTGGCACTTTGTTGCAAAGTCCTAAATCTTTTCCGATAAGCCTCTGGAGTCAGATTAAAACTTTTTAGCAGGGCAGATTTTATTGCCTCATTGTCATGGTAACTTTGAGAGGGAAGTGAAGCAAACACATCCAGAGCTTTCGCTCACAGCCGTGGGGTTAGATATCGTCCCCACTGTTCCTTAGGTAGATGGAACTGCCGGCAAACCATTTCAAATCCCCTCAGGAACACATCCAGATCACCATCTTTCTCCAACATGGGGAAATGTTCCAAGCGTGGTTTGTGGTCTCCTTGATCCTGCACATCACTCTGTGCGGCTGAAGCATCCCCTCTCAGCCTCAGAACCTCCAGTTCATGCCTCCGCTGGGCCTCTCTCTCTGCCGCCTCTCTCTCTGCAGCTCGTATCTGTGCCTCTCTCTCTGCAGTTTGGTACTGGAGAAGCAGTTGGAGTTTCATATTGGCATCCACATTCCTAAGGTGTTGTAAGGCAGTCCGCATATAAGAGTCCAAGGCCTCATGTGGAGTACTGTCCTGGTGGGGAGCAAAGTTGTATTCCCCAGGAGATATCAGTCCTTGGATGGCAGTTCCAGCTGTAGGACTTTGTCTCATGTCACTCAGCTCTTCTGCACGGGCATCATACTCCACAAGATCAGCAATACGTTGTTCCTTGTTCTTTCCTGCAGTAGGGATGTCCTTTTCTTGGCACATTAGCTCCAGTGCAGGCTTGGACTGTTTGCGATATGCCTCCATATTTCCGAGATGAGACAGAGGAGGTAAAACAGGAGATGGGAAGGACAGAACTGTCTTGCACTCTTTTTGTATGTCTTTTAAACCAGCACTGAGCTCTGTCTTTGGAATTTACACACAAGAATATGTATGCAATTTCTTTTTAGTGCTAAGATTTCCTTACAGGTAAAATCCAGAGAGCACTAAAAATCTCTATATATATCCCGACGCTGCCACCAGTTGTCACAATCACACCCTATTGGTCCAGCCAAGACATTAGAGAGAGTGTGATGGTGGAAGGGTTAAAGCCGCCAGACCTCTAGGATATCCACTACTAGTCCCAGCAAGTCACCAAATTAACCATTAGATAAACGTGTTTCACCAGAGCTTCCTTCAGAAAGGTGAGCTCCTATATTTAGAGATCAAAGACCAGAGCTGATTAATTAAACATTTAATATGAAAAAAAGGTATCACAGTGCTATATATATATATATATATATATATATATATATATATATATATATATATATTTATATAAAAAACAAATGACATACAGTTACAAAAATATGAAAGAGTTTAGCAAGGCAAGTTCAGAAAACAAAAGATGAAGTTCTTACAGCATGATGGTATAGCCGTCCTTCTCAGTGAGAGTCCAGCTCTTGTCAGATTTTGGCACAGCCTTGAACAACAGTTGAGTCCAGCATTTTAAATCTTATCTCTGCTTCTTTGGAGGGAAACTCCATTCCCCCCCTCCCCTCTGATCCCACCAGGTGGGGCATCTCTCTTCCTGACCCCTTATCTGTTTGATTATATGATGGGACCAGGGTACACGACTTCAAAGGAGAAACCAAACAGCCAGACCCCCATTAAAATGCAATACACAAACACACAGTCTGAATGACCCTCACCCCCAGGTCTTAGTTTATACACAGATACAATTATAAAACACATGTATGTTTCCATAATCAGGCCTTGGGCCTGACATTGTTATATAGAGGGATTTTTTTTGTACAAATCCACATAGTATATACTGCGACTTAATTACACTGTGAATATGATTATATTCCCTATATACCCTATAATATGTTTAATATAGAAAATGCAGGTTGGATTAGTAGTAACTTTTTTTGGCACTTGACACTTTACTTTTGAGGTCAAGTTCAGTCTATATTCATCAGTGTATATGGGCTATTTTGAAATTGGATATCATCCCATAGATATATAGCTTTTATATACCTCCCAAATGCAGATATGTGACTTCCTTATATGTTGGGCTAGCTTTTAGTACCCCTCTTTTTATCTTTGTGGACTTTAGTAGGTTAGCGGTTGTGTCATTGTTTCCATTTTATATCAAGGAGGGACAGGAAAATCCCCATCTACAATGGAACAATGATGCTTCATTGTTCCATTGTGGATGAGGATTTTCCTATCCTACCTCGATATACTCTGAGACCGTCTCCCAAGCTTGGAAGCGGGTTTGATGCTGGCTGCGCCCCTCCTAAACCTACGACGGTGTGTGGTAATCAGGCACAAATTGGAGTTGTGTTCAAAGTACAACATCTCCAGGTGAGCAAATTCTCCTTTTTTCTTGCAACTTTTTGTACAGAAGTGATAATTTCACTTAGTTGCACGGAGGTCTTTTTTCCTCTTTTTTGTTTCTTTATACTACGCATTCTTTCCATTTTATGATGATAGATGTTATGATACTCCATGAGGTGTTTATGTCAGGATCCGGATACAGTGAGGATACTGGTGGTGGATTCTCTGTGTCAGTGGGGTGATGACGTGGGCCGTACCAGGGGAACGGAGTCTAAGGGGTTACTGGTTTTCACTAGAGCCCGCCACAAAGCGGGATGAACTTGCAGCTGCAGGTAACCCCCAGGTCGTTCCACCCGATAGCGACTCAACCCCAACTGACGGCTGAGATAGGCGCAGTACAAGGGATTAGGCAAGAGCAAGGTCGGACGTAGCAGAAGGTCAGGGCAGGCAGCAAGGATCGTAGTCAGGGGCAACGGCAGAGGGTCTGGAACACTGGCTAGGAACATACAAGGAATGCTTTCACTGGCACAAGGGCAACAAGATCCGGCAATGCTGGGAAGGGGAAGTGAGTTTAAATAGATCGCATCCCCGCAGGTGACATTAATGCAGCGCTCCCGGTCAGCGGGTCTGACCGAGGCGCTGCAAGAAGGTGAACGCCGTGAGCGCTCCGGGGAGGAGCGAGGACCCGGAGCGCTCGGCGTAACAGTTTAAAGCTGGGAATATTTGATTTAATATTCTAAGACTGCTTTGTACATCTCCACAACTTTACCCCTGACCTGTTTGGGAAGCTCCTTGCTCTTTATGCTGCTGTGTGCTGTGTAATACAATCTAACAAACTCTGAGGCCTTCACAGAACAGGTGTATTTATACAAAGATTGTAGACAGGTGGACCCTATTTACCATTATGTGACTTAAAATGTAAATTATGAAGGCAATTGGTCACACCAGATCTTTGTTTTGGGTTTAACCATTAAGGGAGTGTATACCAATGCACTTAACAATTTTTGACTTTAATTTGTAAATTTTTTTTGCACATAATCAACTATTATTTGTTGATCTATTACATAAGACCTAATTGAAAGAAATTCGAATCTAAAAGAAATTAGAATTTTTATACCATAACAAAATGAAGAAAAGTCCAAGGGGGCACTGTATAATAGTCATGACTGAATGGGGGGACAGGGAGGGTGAGCCCTAATCTGACCCTAAAACATCTCTCCCTGCCTACTTGCCCATCCATCCTAAACGATGGATCGACAACTGGGCACCGGTCCCTTCCTGCACTAAAGTGCAGTGGTGTAAAAACACATAATACATAGTCGGTCATAGACCAAAACAGAAAACTACTAGACAACCAGATATACCAGACAGAATACAAATACTAACAGGGCAGAATATAAACTCACAAACAGAGCAGAATATGGTGAATTAACAAACAGCTTATAAACCGGATATCAGATAAACGGCAGACATGATAACATGAACAAGACTAGGTATGATATGAGTATACAGCAAAATCCAGGAGATGAAGGGGATAAACAGAAGAACTGAGAGCCAAAACACTAAACTGAACAGATAACATAGAACACTGTTCATAAACAGGTACAAGTACAACGGACAAATATCAGATCAACCAAACAGGATATGCATATAGGACAATGTTCACACTGGGATATAGAACATACAAACTGGACTCCCCACTCCACTATAGGAGTAGCCATTACTAATGAAGCCAAATAGGCTACTGGCCAGCGAACACACTCCACCATGTGGACAAAATGCTGACCCAGTAGGAAACAGAAATATAATACATGAAATACGAGACTAGAACCGGATGAGTCTGAATAGACTCCAGAATACCATACAAGAAAATAACATAGAGAGCACAGGGCACAAGCTAGACTCAAACACAGTGTGAACACAGACAGAGCAGAACGAACAAACATAACCCTAAAACTGACTAATGTAACAGACTAAAATACAAGGAGCATTCTATATAACCATGGCTAAAAACCCAGATAAAAAGAAAAGATAAATACAAGGTAAATGCTCAAGCAGACATAGTCAGAATATAGCACAAACAGACATAGTAGTATTGCACTCAATAACCAGCACCAGAATGCAGGAGAACTCTGGCTAAATAAGTTCTCATTTGTTCAGAGCATTAACTATTCCTTATCCAGGTAGAATAGCAAACTGTTCTGAACAAACTAATGTGTGAATACACACCTATGATTTTCAGAGACCTAGCAGGGTAATAGCTCACAATTTTGAAGCTTGTTTCAGAAGTTTTCCGAGGCTTTTTATTTTCATTACTTCATTTTAAATCTTCTTACAAAGTGAAGCAAAGTTGGTAAACGGACAAATAGGAGCTATGATCTTCCATCTGCTCAACACCTTGGATGAATGTCTATATGCAATTTGCATGAAAAATTTAGATTGCACCCAGACTTATGGTCTGAGGCTCTTAAACAACATAAAGGGATTTTAGAAGATAATGATTTGTTGGCATCCGCCCAAGCATGGCACTGTACTTCATGTGATATTGCTAAAGAGAAATATGTAGAATGCAAAGACAAAAAGGGGAAAGTGACTGTGTATTTGTATTACAAAGATAAAGGCCTATCACCGCCATATAATGATGGCGATCCTAACTGCTGGGTGTGTCCCCATTGTGCTCAGCAAAACCTGCTGTTACGCCGAGCGCTCCGGGTCCCCGCTCCTCCCCGGAGCGCTCGCTTCACTCTCCCCGCGGCAGCGCTCCGGTCACGTCCTCTGACCCGGGGCGCTGCGATTCCGCTGCCAGCCGGGATGCGATTCGCGATGCGGGTAACGCCCGCTCGCGATGCGCACCCCGGCTCCCCTACCTGACTCGCTCTCCGTCTGTTCTGTCCCGGCGCGCGCGGCCCCGCTCCCTAGGGCGCGCGCGCGCCGGGTCTCTGCGATTTAAAGGGCCACTGCGCCGCTGATTGGCGCAGTGGTTCCAATTATTGTATTCACCTGTGCACTTCCCTATATCACCTCACTTCCCCTGCACTCCCTTGCCGGATCTTGTTGCCTTAGTGCCAGTGAAAGCGTTCCTTGTGTGTTCCTTGCCTGTGTTTCCAGACCTTCTGCCGTTGCCCCTGACTACGATCCTTGCTGCCTGCCCCGACCTTCTGCTACGTCCGACCTTGCTTTTGCCTACTCCCTTGTACCGCGCCTATCTTCAGCAGCCAGAGAGGTGAGCCGTTGCTAGTGGATACGACCTGGTCACTACCGCCGCAGCAAGACCATCCCGCTTTGCGGCGGGCTCTGGTGAAAACCAGTAGTGGCTTAGAACCGGTCCACTAGCACGGTCCACGCCAATCCCTCTCTGGCACAGAGGATCCACTACCTGCCAGCCGGCATCGTGACAGTAGATCCGGCCATGGATCCCGCTGAAGTTCCTCTGCCAGTTGTCGCTGACCTCACCACGGTGGTCGCCCAGCAGTCACAACAGATAGCGCAACAAGGCCAACAGCTGTCTCAACTGACCGTTATGCTACAACAGTTACTACCACAGCTTCAGCAGTCATCTCCTCCGCCAGCTCCTGCACCTCCTCCGCAGCGAGTGGCCGCTCCTGGGATACGCTTATCCTTGCCGGATAAATTTGATGGGGACTCTAAGTTTTGCCGTGGCTTTCTTTCCCAATGTTCCCTGCATCTGGAGATGATGTCGGACCTGTTTCCCACTGAAAGGTCTAAGGTGGCTTTCGTAGTCAGCCTTCTGTCCGGAAAAGCCCTGTCATGGGCCACACCGCTCTGGGACCGCAATGACCCCGTCACTGCCTCTGTACACTCCTTCTTCTCGGAAATCCGAAGTGTCTTTGAGGAACCTGCCCGAGCCTCTTCTGCTGAGACTGCCCTGTTGAACCTGGTCCAGGGTAATTCTTCCGTTGGCGAGTATGCCGTACAATTCCGTACTCTTGCTTCAGAATTGTCCTGGAATAATGAGGCCCTCTGCGCGACCTTCAAAAAAGGCCTATCCAGCAACATTAAAGATGTTCTGGCCGCACGAGAAATTCCTGCTAATCTACATGAACTTATTCACCTAGCCACTCGCATTGACATGCGTTTTTCCGAAAGGCGTCAGGAACTCCGCCAAGATATGGACTCTGTTCGCACGAGGCGTTTCTTCTCCTCGGCTCCTCTCTCCTCTGGTCCCCTGCAATCTGTTCCTGTGCCTCCCGCCGTGGAGGCTATGCAGGTCGACCGGTCTCGCCTGACACCTCAAGAGAGGACACGACGCCGTATGGAGAACCTCTGCCTGTACTGTGCTAGTACCGAACACTTCCTGAGAGATTGTCCTATCCGTCCTCCCCGCCTGGAAAGACGTACGCTGACTCCGCACAAAGTTGAGACAGTCCTTGATGTCTACTCTGCTTCTCCACGTCTTACTGTGCCTGTGCGGATGTCTGCCTCTGCCTTCTCCTTCTCTACAGTGGCCTTCTTGGACTCTGGATCTGCAGGAAATTTTATTTTGGCCTCTCTCGTCAAAAGGTTCAACATCCCGGTGACCAGTCTCGCCAGACCCCTCTACATCAATTGTGTAAATAATGAAAGATTGGACTGTACCATACGTTTCCGCACGGAGCCCCTTCTTATGAGCATCGGATCTCATCATGAGAGGATTGAACTTTTGGTCCTCCCCAATTGCACCTCGGAAATTCTCCTTGGACTTCCCTGGCTTCAACTTCATTCCCCTACCCTGGATTGGTCCACTGGGGAGATCAAGAGTTGGGGGTCCTCTTGTTCCAAGAACTGTCTAAAACCGGTTCCCAGTAACCCTTGCCGTAACTCTGTGGTTCCTCCAGTAACCGGTCTCCCTAAGGCCTATATGGACTTCGCGGATGTTTTCTGCAAAAAACAAGCTGAGACTCTACCTCCTCACAGGCCTTATGATTGCCCTATCGACCTCCTCCCGGGCACTACTCCACCCCGGGGCAGAATTTATCCTCTCTCTGCCCCAGAGACTCTTGCCATGTCCGAATACGTCCAGGAGAATCTAAAAAAGGGCTTTATCCGTAAATCCTCCTCTCCTGCCGGAGCCGGATTTTTCTTTGTGTCCAAAAAAGATGGCTCCCTACGTCCTTGCATTGACTACCGCGGTCTTAATAAAATCACGGTTAAGAACCGCTACCCCTTACCCCTCATCTCTGAACTCTTTGATCGCCTCCAAGGTGCCCACATCTTCACTAAATTGGACTTAAGAGGCGCCTATAACCTCATCCGCATCAGAGAGGGGGACGAGTGGAAAACGGCATTTAACACCAGAGATGGACACTTTGAGTATCTGGTCATGCCCTTTGGACTGTGCAACGCCCCTGCCGTCTTCCAAGACTTTGTCAATGAAATTTTTCGTGATCTGTTATACTCCTGTGTTGTTGTATATCTGGACGATATCCTAATTTTTTCTGCCAATCTAGAAGAACACCGCCAGCATGTCCGTATGGTTCTTCAGAGACTTCGTGACAACCAACTCTATGCCAAAATTGAGAAATGTCTGTTTGAATGCCAATCTCTTCCTTTTCTAGGATATTTGGTCTCTGGCCAGGGACTACAGATGGATCCAGACAAACTCTCTGCCGTCTTAGATTGGCCACGCCCCTCCGGACTCCGTGCTATCCAACGCTTTTTGGGGTTCGCCAATTATTACAGGCAATTTATTCCTCATTTTTCTACCATTGTGGCTCCTATCGTGGCTTTAACCAAAAAAAATGCTGATCCCAAGTCCTGGCCTCCTCAAGCAGAAGACGCCTTTAAACGACTCAAGTCTGCCTTTTCTTCGGCTCCCGTCCTCTCCAGACCTGACCCTTCCAAACCCTTCCTATTGGAGGTTGATGCCTCCTCAGTGGGAGCTGGAGCTGTTCTTCTACAAAAAAATTCTTCCGGGCATGCTGTCACTTGTGGTTTTTTCTCTAGGACCTTCTCTCCAGCGGAGAGGAACTACTCCATCGGGGATCGAGAGCTTCTAGCCATTAAATTAGCACTTGAGGAATGGAGGCATCTGCTGGAGGGATCAAGTTCTCCTGTTATTATCTACACCGACCACAAGAACCTCTCCTACCTCCAGTCTGCCCAACGGCTGAATCCTCGCCAGGCCCGGTGGTCTCTGTTCTTTGCCCGATTTAATTTTGAGATTCACTTTCGTCCTGCCGATAAGAACATTAGGGCCGATGCTCTCTCTCGTTCCTCGGATGCCTCAGAAGTTGAACTCTCTCCGCAACACATCATTCCACCTGACTGCCTGATCTCCACTTCTCCTGCCTCCATCAGGCAGACTCCTCCAGGAAAGACCTTTGTTTCTCCTCGCCAACGCCTCGGAATCCTCAAATGGGGTCACTCCTCCCATCTCGCAGGTCATGCGGGTATCAAGAAATCTGTGCAACTCATCTCCCGCTTCTATTGGTGGCCGACTCTGGAGACGGATGTTGGGGACTTTGTGCGAGCCTGCACTATCTGTGCCCGGGATAAGACTCCTCGCCAGAAGCCCGCTGGTTTTCTTCATCCTCTGCCTGTCCCCGAACAGCCTTGGTCTCTGATTGGTATGGATTTTATTACTGATTTACCCCCTTCCCGTGGCAACACTGTTATTTGGGTGGTCGTTGATCGATTCTCCAAAATGGCACATTTCATCCCTCTTCCTGGTCTTCCTTCTGCGCCTCAGTTGGCTAAACAATTTTTTGTACACATTTTTCGTCTTCACGGGTTGCCTACGCAGATTGTCTCGGATAGAGGCGTCCAATTCGCGTCTAAATTCTGGAGGGCTCTCTGTAAACAACTCAAGATTAAATTAAATTTTTCTTCTGCATATCATCCCCAGTCCAATGGACAAGTAGAAAGGATTAACCAGATCTTGGGTGATTATTTGCGACATTTTGTTTCCTCCCGCCAGGATGACTGGGCAGATCTCCTCCCATGGGCCGAATTCTCGTATAACTTCAGGGTCTCTGAGTCTTCCTCCAAATCCCCATTTTTCGTGGTGTACGGCCGTCACCCTCTTCCCCCCCTCCCTACTCCCTTGCCCTCTGGTCTGCCCGCTGTGGATGAAATTTCTCGTGACCTTTCCATCATATGGAGAGAGACCCAAAATTCTCTCTTACAGGCTTCATCACGCATGAAGAAGTTCGCGGATAAGAAAAGAAGAGCTCCCCCCGTTTTTTCCCCTGGAGACAAGGTATGGCTCTCCGCTAAATATGTCCGCTTCCGTGTCCCTAGCTACAAGTTGGGACCACGCTATCTTGGTCCTTTCAAAATTTTGTGTCAAATTAATCCTGTCTCTTATAAACTTCTTCTTCCTCCCTCTCTTCGTATCCCTAATGCCTTTCACGTCTCTCTTCTCAAACCACTCATCCTCAACCGTTTTTCTCCCAAATCTGTTCCTCCCACTCCTGTTTCCGGCTCCTCGGACATCTTCTCGGTCAAAGAAATTTTAGCTGCCAAAAAGGTCAGAGGAAAAAATTTTTTTTTAGTGGACTGGGAGGGTTGTGGTCCTGAAGAGAGATCCTGGGAACCTGAGGACAACATCCTAGACAAAAGTCTGCTCCTCAGGTTCTCAGGCTCTAAGAAGAGGGGGAGACCCAAGGGGGGGGGGTACTGTTACGCCGAGCGCTCCGGGTCCCCGCTCCTCCCCGGAGCGCTCGCTTCACTCTCCCCGCGGCAGCGCTCCGGTCACGTCCTCTGACCCGGGGCGCTGCGATTCCGCTGCCAGCCGGGATGCGATTCGCGATGCGGGTAACGCCCGCTCGCGATGCGCACCCCGGCTCCCCTACCTGACTCGCTCTCCGTCTGTTCTGTCCCGGCGCGCGCGGCCCCGCTCCCTAGGGCGCGCGCGTGCCGGGTCTCTGCGATTTAAAGGGCCACTGCGCCGCTGATTGGCGCAGTGGTTCCAATTATTGTATTCACCTGTGCACTTCCCTATATCACCTCACTTCCCCTGCACTCCCTTGCCGGATCTTGTTGCCTTAGTGCCAGTGAAAGCGTTCCTTGTGTGTTCCTTGCCTGTGTTTCCAGACCTTCTGCCGTTGCCCCTGACTACGATCCTTGCTGCCTGCCCCGACCTTCTGCTACGTCCGACCTTGCTTTTGCCTACTCCCTTGTACCGCGCCTATCTTCAGCAGCCAGAGAGGTGAGCCGTTGCTAGTGGATACGACCTGGTCACTACCGCCGCAGCAAGACCATCCCGCTTTGCGGCGGGCTCTGGTGAAAACCAGTAGTGGCTTAGAACCGGTCCACTAGCACGGTCCACGCCAATCCCTCTCTGGCACAGAGGATCCACTACCTGCCAGCCGGCATCGTGACACCTGCCCTCAGCAAAAAACTGTGTTTCTTGTGGCCAAGCGTGTAAATGCTCCACCTTGTACTTCCACAGCCCCTCCCTATACTCCAAAAATGGACCCCACCCAAAATGCACCCGCCCCACTGTATACCATTCTACCTTCTTCTAGTGGTGGCCATGTTGCTGCACCAACTTCCTGTGCTGTCAGCCATCTTGGTATACCCAGAAGTACTGTCCCACCAACTTCCTCTACTGTCAGCCATCTTGGTCTACCCAGAATTATTGCCTCACCCACTTTCTCTGCTGTCAGCCATCTTGGCTCACCCAATCTACCTACTTCCTGTTATGGGCCCTCATCCTGTACACCCAAACAGGGTGCTCAAGCACTTCCTCTTTTTCCAGTTATGACTTAGGATGGGGGTACTTTGTGCCCAATGACCAGGTCACTGGCTTATACCCAAATCAACCCCAACCACACCCAGCCCAGTGCCCACCAGAAAGCCCTGCATTTGATTCTGCTAATCCACACCAATGCTGGTCCACAATAAAAACTTGGAGTCCTCCAGCCCAAGGTCAACTCCATGCAGGGTTTCAGACTCCTTTCAATGATCATCATCATCATCAGTCTCCTATCAATGATCATCATTATCATCAGTCCCCAGGAAAGATACCACTTTCACCTGTTAATATTATCACACCTACTGTGGTGCAATTTCATGATCCTCCCAATACCTCCAACAGTAACATGTACTGAACCATGAAATCAAATATAGTGCCTGAAAATTTTCAACTGGCCCTTGAAACAAAGATCTGGAATAACACCTTACTCCGGGTTGGCATGGGTTCTATGAAAACCCAGCGAGTGCAAGCTATAGTTAACCCTGCAAATTCATATCTTCAATATAATGATGGCCTTTCTGCTGACCTAGTGCATGCAGGAGGGCCTAGTATACAGCGGAACTGTTGGTAATACAGCAAGGGCCCATTTCAAACTCCCAACTGGCAATTACAGGTTCTAGGACACTGCCTTGCAACATGATAATACATGTTGTTGGTCCCAGATATTCCTCTGACAAACATGATGCCTGCATGAGGCACATTCAGTCCACAATACATTACATTCTTGATTTAGCTGCAAAGAAAGAAATTTCCACTCTGGCCATTCCACCCATCAATTCTGGTCTCTTCGTATTTCTTCCTGATATCTGTGCCAATGTAATAGTGTCCGGTATTAAACATCACAAGCCAATACTGTACCAACATTGCAAGAAATCAGGCTTATCTCTAAAACATACGAAACAGTCCAAGCTGTGGTGAATGCTGTCAATTTGTTCAATCAACCTAACTTCTTGGGTAAACCCAATGGGTAAACCCAATTGCACATGAGGATTCAGATGACCTACAACATGACTTACCTAAATCCATACCATCTATGGTTTCGGTGACCCCAGTCCACCGCAAATTATGCCAATACAACTTACCCATAGTGGTTAAAATTATGGGTCTGAAAAACCTCTTTCAGAGACTCTTTAAAAATATGTTCCCTTTACCCTGGTGCAAGTAAATAAGCTCCTAACCAAACTCCCTGACCCAGAAAAACAGCCAATGCCCTTCTACAGAAGAATCAAGCAAATCCAACAAACCTACTCATCAGTATGGAAGGATTTATATAATCTAGTTTCTATCAGAAATGGAGACGCTTCTGGCCTATAATTTCTGCCAGTCTTGATAGCTCTGCTATTGTGGACGAAGAGACATACTCTTCTGGAATCAAATTCTGCCGACAATTACAAGCCTGGGCCAGAGACAGACTAGCTTCAAGCTCCACCAATATCTCTGATGCTTCTCAGGAACCTACGGAATCAGCTGAAAAGTTTTTCTCCAGACTACTTAATGTGTTCCAGGATCAAGGTTATGACATGGGAATCTTATTCCATAAGACACTCTTCATTTGCACCTTTGTTACAGTCCTCCATGATGCTACCAAGAAAAGGCTTATGGACACTAGGCCTGAATATGTGGAACTTGAACCAAAACAGCTCTTACTCATTGTCAAAGCTATTGAAAAACAAACTGAAGCTGCACCTTTTAAGAAATGCTCTGAGGTGACAGTCTGTCAAGATAAATGTTTAATGCTGCAGCACAATACCCGGTTCAGAACTATGTCCCTTAGTCCCAAACCGTTCCTGCTCAGTACCGTGTTCCGAATTATGCCCCTCGAAGACCACCCGTCAGAAGGAGGAAGAAAAAGAAGAAGATACTGAACAAAATGATGAAGACCTTGGTGACCCTAAGCACAATTGTTTAGAGGTTATGGAAATGGAGACATCATATCTACCAACGGTCCAACAAACACCAATGGACAGTGCAACCTTTACTCTCTACACAAGAGGGTCCAGATATGCTGATGAAAGCGGCAACTTCCACACAGGATACTCAGTAGTTAGCCCATTCAAAGTTCTGCGGGCAAGACCACTCCCTCCCCATGTTTCAGCACAAGAGGCAGAACTTATTGCCTTAGCTGAAGCCTGCCACATTTCGGAAGGAAAAACTGCCAAAATCTACACAGACTCCGCCTATGGGCATGGAGTGACGCTGGACTCCGGATTGAAATGGGCCTTGAGGGGGTACATGACTGCAAATGGAACCCCTATAAAGAACTTTAAAGCTGTCAGGACCCTGATTGAAGCCTTAAAATTGCCTAAACAAGTGGCGATCATCAAAGTCAAAGCACATGGAAGATTGGACTCTGAGGAAGCCAAAGGCAATTTCTTGGCAGACCAAGCAGCTAAGGAAGCTGCAATACTGTCCCTTACTCGAGAGGAAGCAGGGGTATACATGGTGACAAGAAAACGGAAGAAAGAATCAGAAGAATCAGAAGAGGAAAATGAAAACCGTGGACTCAAAACACAAACAGTTCCAGACTCAAGCCTTGGACAAGCAAAAGAGTATGTGGGAGAAAAATTTAACTGAGCTCAGCGAATCGGACGGCCTATGGAGAAAAGCAAACAAGATTTGTCTTCCCCAAGCCCTTTACCTGGGGGTGACTCAATGGGCTCATGGAGTCACCCACAGAGGAAAAAAACAAATGATCACTTCTATCAATAAAATCTACCTTGCACCAGGAATAACGACACCAGTTGAACAATATTTCAAGGGATTTGACATTTGCAACACCTGTAACCCTGGAAGAACAGAAGTTACTCCTAAGAAACACTTGGCCAAACCTTGCTATCCATTTCAGATGATCCAGATTGACCACATGCAATTGCCCAAAAGTGGAAAGTTTGAGGATGTACTAGTAGCGGTGGACATGTTCTCAGGATGGCCAGAAGCCTACCCGGTCACTAATATTACAGCAAAGACTACTGTAAAGAAACTACTAACAGAGCTGGTATGCAGATTTGGAGTCCCTGAAGTAATTAAAAGTGACTTGCTTTCATTGCAGATATTACAAGAGAACTTTGTAAAATGGTGGGAGCAGATCTCGGACTCCATACCCCACATCATCCCCAGAGCAGTGGGAAAGTTGAAAGACTGAATGGCACCCTAAAGAACAAAATCCTAAAAGCCAGTAGAGAACAGTCCCTTCCATGGCGTGAAGTGCTGACCATAGCTTTGTACTCTGTTAGAAACACACCCCGACAGCCAACAGGTCTAACCACATGTGAGACACTTTTTTGGGGGGGTCCCTAAGCTAGAATGTTACTACCCTCAGCAACTTAGTGCAAGAAATGATAGTCTGGTAAAGTTTTTTATCACACTGTGTATTCAGCTGAGAGTAACACATATTGCAGTTTATTCTTCCATTCCAGATCCAGACGCTGAACCAGGAAGTCACAATCTGCAGCCCGGAGAGTTTTTCCTCATGAAAAGACACGTGAAGGGGCCGCTGGAACCTAGATTTGAAGGCCCTTACCAGGTTCTATTGACAACTCCGTCCTCAGTGAAACTGGGAGGAAAATCAACAAGGATACACGCCTCGCACTGCAAGAGGGATTCTACACCATGTTCCTGATACATATCCTTTTTTGTACATGTGGAGTGCAAACCCAGCAACCAATTCGACTCCCCAACACTACTGGTCCGACTTGACAATGACCCAAGGTTTGTATCCCATGTTTTGGTATAAATCTTCCAGTGCCCGAGTGGTTACCTTTGAATTTGACTACTGTGACATAGTGAATTGTCCCGAGGTGCCAAAACAATGTATTATGTATGGGGATGACAATTCAATATACATATGTGTAACTGATGACTACTGAGGGAACAAATGTGACTATTGGCGAGCAGTGGGATGGAACACAGGGGCTGACTGGGACTATAGACCACAGAGTGCCAATAGAAGAAAAGACAATACCGGCAAGTCTCTACTCCAGAGAATGACACTTACTAAGTCGGGCTCCTGTAACGAAAATGGGAAAACTGGTTTTGGTATGCCTCTTACCATCAAGATAGAAAACCCCAGCCCACCTGATCAGGGGGAATATATTCTAGGGTTGTACATGGCGGGACACTCAAATTGGGGACAATTCAGGCTAATGGACATGACCATATCAAATGAATCCAAAGATCTGTTAAGACCAATAATAAATGCCATACTGCAACATGCCCAGGTTTATAAAGATCAAATGGTGACTACAGCAGACCCCACAATTGAGGATACCATGATAGTTGAAACCGGGTCCTCAGACACTAACCTATGGCTAGAATCGATAAAATATACCGTAAAAAAGCATAGTAAATGAGACTGTTATGCATGTGTGCAGCTAGACCTCACCTTAGTGCAGTTCCTTTAAAAAGTCAGGAGAAAGTCAGGAGTGTTTTATTAGTCTTTTTACTAACACGACCACTGACTATACAAAATGTGAACACGGAAGAAAGAGTACCCTTTAATAACTGAGACCACAAGGCCAGGTGAGGCGATTACCATTTACAAAGGAACTACACCTGCTATGCTAGCAGAAAAGGGAAAGGTACATTTATGGGAAATTTTCCCAAAAGGTATTGTTCTGAATACAGCAAACTAGGTGGACCACAGATACGAAATTAGGTTGACTCCTTAGGTGACATCTATAGGATCTGTGGTGACATGAAAATCCGAGCCCGTCGAAAGGGTTATTGGACGGGCGAATGTGCACTAGCCAAAGTTTGAATGCCTCTGCACATAATCCCAGATCAAGAATACGAGACCAAATTAGCTGAATCAGTAGATACTCAAAGTAGGAGGAAGAGGGAGGCCCCTGGAGGCAGCCTAGATCCATATGTGTGCTTCAATGCTATTGGAGTCCCAAGGGGGTACCTGATGAGTTTAAAGCAAGAGACCAGGTAAAAGCAGGGTTTGAATACATTTTTCCTATGATCATTGTCAGCAAAAATGTTGAATGAATAAACTACATATATTACAACCAACAAAGGTTTGTAAATTATAAAAGGGACGCCCTTAAAGGATTAGCTGAACAGTTAGAACCCATCTCTACCATAACCTTCTAGAATAGAATGGCCCTAGATATGATTTTGGCAGAAAAAGGAGGGGTATGTAAAATGATCGTGAGACTTGTTGCACTTACATACTAGGTAACACTGGTCCGAATGGTAAGTTACAAAGGCCATAAAGAAACTAGAGGATTTGTCTGTAGAACTGAAGAAAAATTCGGGAATAAGTGACCCCTGGGGTCAATATTTCTCATGGTTAGGAGACTGGAAAAAATGGCTTCTCCAAATACTCATCACATTAGTGGCTTTCATTGTAATGATAATAACAATTGGATGTTGCATAGTCCCCTGTGTAAAGAAAACAATAACCTCCACTGTAGAGGCTGCAATTCCAACAGGGGCAATGTACGGGGTTATTGAACCTACTATTACAGCTTATCTGAACCTAATCGGTACAAGCATCACCGAGAGAATTCCCCCATGAGAACAACTATCCTGAATGCCAATGGCGCAAGGGCAAACCCAGCAGAGTAGGGTTAATATACGAGTATCAGGTGAAGGATCAGTCTGGGTACAAACGGGGGTGGTTGATAAGGAGCCACTCGTCTCAAACCAGTGAAGCATACCATCCCTTTTTTCCAGCTGAACCTGAGATTATTAGGCAAAATATATTATAGGGAAAGATGTCGTGTACGTTTAACAAATATCTTTTTAGGGGGGAATTGTGGAAATGTATTAAAATGTTTCTGACTGCCGACCAATATATTAATACTTATATGGCCATTGCTAATGCTGCAAAAAGATATTTGTTACCCTTAACCTATATAACCAGCTTGCTATCTGCTCGTGACTAAGATGGAGACCTTGGGATGAGGCAAAGAGAAGCGAGATAAGAAGAGGATTTGGAAGTTTAGAGACAAAATATGGCCAAGAGAGAAATTAATGTTTAATATGCTAATATACATACGCAATATTCAATTAACCAATCAAATTATAACATGATGATTTTGACGTGATAACTAACCTCCCTTTTTGTCAAATGTAAAAACGAATGTACTTCCGTGTAATAAACAGAACTCTCTCAGAACTCTTGGGAACAGTTCCTGAGCTTCTTGCTGAGAGTTTTATACCAACTTTTTTGTCTTGTGTATATTTCTTGTGTCGACACTCAGCAGTATACAGCAGCAGTCATGCACATATTAAGGCCTAACCAGCAGCTATCCTTGACATGAGTATACAGAAAATTCCAGGAGATGAAGGGGATAAACAGAAGAACTGAGGGCCAAAACACTAAACTGAACAGGTAACATAGAACACTGTTCACAAACAGGTACAAGAACAACAAACAAAGATCAGATCAACCAAACAGGATGTAAATATAGGACAATGTTCACACTGGGACACAGAACATACAAACTGGACTCCCCACTCCACTATAGGAGTAGCCATTAATAATAAACCCAAATAGGCTACTGGCCAGCGGACACACTCCACCGTGTGGACAAAATGCTGACCCAGTAGGAAACAGAAATATAATACATACACACTAGACTATGACTGGATCAGTAGACTCCAGAATACCAAACAGGAAAATAACATACAGAGAACATACAGGGTACGAGCTAGACTCAGACACAGTGTGAACACAGACCGTGCAGAACGAACAAACCTAGTCCTAAAACCGACTAATGTAACACAGACTAAAATACAAGGAGCAAGCTATATAACCATGGCTAGAAACCCAGATAAAAAGACAAGATAAATACAAGGTAAATGCACAAACAGATGTAGTAGTATTGCACTCAATAACCAGCACCAGAATGCAGGAGAATGCTGGCTTAATAACTCCACCTGAGTTCTCATTCATTCAGAGCATTAACTATTCCCTATCCAGGTAGAATAGCAAACTGCTCTGAACAAACAAGTGTGTGAATAAACACCTAAACAAAAATAATACAAAAACAAATAAACAGACATTACAATAATACTATTATTGAGTGAACGGAGTAACATGTTTAGATTATTAGTTTACCTTTTCTTAGATTTCTTCTATGTGAAAAATATCAGTGCAAAGAGATGGTTAGTAATATTTTTTTAATTCACAAACAAATTCGTTCGTTTCAACGATTGTTCATGTAGTCAAGCTGAGCACTGAATTGAGCCTTATAAAGGCTCAGCAAGATCAGTGCTCCTGCTGGCATATCAATAAGGGCTGTGAGCCACAATGTGTCAAACACAGAGTAAACATATAAAAGGAGATTGATAAAAACCTGTGCTGAAGAAAAGTTGACCAGTTGCCTATAGCAACCAATTAGGTTGCTTCTTTTATTTTTATACCTTGTTATAAATAATATAATCTGTCTGATTGGTTTCTATGGGCAACTGGTCACATTTCCCCAGTTTAGATAAATCTCCCCCATATTCCTTTAGTAACTTTGTAAAATAAGTCAGTGCCAATTACTGTACTAAGCCATAAATGTACAGTGTTTCTTATGAGACATTTCCTGTTATGGATGTTCATGTTCTTTTGGGGGCAGGAAGGTGTTTACTACTCTCAGTGTTTTAGATGTTAAATCTTACACTGCCATAGATGTCTAACGATCCTTTTGTAAACACCCTTACTCAGGGGTGGGATTAAATTGTTTAACAACAAGTGATCTCCTCTATCTGACAGGCCTGTAGGGTACTACTATAATAATGAAATATACAATTACCAATACAATTACCAAGTCAGGTTAATGTGCTGTAGATCTGTTTGAAATGAGAAACTACTGCTCCCAGTATGACCTAAGCAGTGATATGGGAATACTGGGAGATGTTATTTAAAGGGGTACTCCCCTGGAAAAAAAATTTTTTAAGATCAACTGGTACCAGAAAGTTAAACAGATTTGTAAATCACTTCTATTTAAAAACTTTTTTAATTTATTTTCTATCTGACCACAGTGCTCTCTGCTTACACCCGTCTATGTCAGGAACTGTCCATGCAGAGAGAGCAGCGGCACTGTTGTCAGACAGAAAAGAACTATACAACTTCCTCTGTAGTATACAGCAGCTGATAAGTACTAGAAGGATTACAAATTTTAAATAGAAGTAATTTACAAATCTGTTTAACTTTCTGGCACCATTTGATTAAAAAAAAATGTTTTCCACCAGAATACCTCTTTAACTCATCACCACTGCAGACCTTACAAATGAATACAGTGCTAATGGGACACTTTAAGGCAGAACACAAAATGATATCAGTCACTGAAATGTGTTTTTTTTTCCATATGGTCCACACCATCATCAATTCTCAAGCTACATTTTACCCCCAGACAACTTTGGTTCCTCACTTCTGCAGCAGATTATCATTCTCTCCATAAAGACAACAATTAATGTAACCCTGCTTCCTGGCTACAGATAAAACTAAACCAAAAAAGAGGACAACAGAGCTTCTCATAGGGCAATATGTCTGTACCAATGCAGGAAAATGTCTACGGATGAAAGGTCCATCATGTCTACAGCCATCACGCCCCCCCTCCCATAGACATGATCGGAGGGGGCGTGATGTGACATAATAAGGGGAGTGGCATGGAGTCACGTTTCTGGCCGCGGAAACATAGTGTTCTAAACCTACTGCTTAGAATGGTGGGTGTGGCACAGGTGCTGCCTGGAGATCGCGGGGGTCCCGCTGCCTTTATATAAGGGATACTATGTCTGTGGATGGAGTACCCCTTTAAGCCCTATATTGCCCTAGATCACCAAGCATGCTGACACTAACGTTGTTACTGCCATAAACAACCAGGCATAAAAGCATAACCACCTCACTGTCTGAGACCACCAAGGATAAAGTCATCAACCTCGTTGCTGCCCTAGACCAGCAAGCATGTAGACAACAATTTTAACCTAGCTAGCCCTGGAACCTGTTTGTTACTAGTTGCTTGGATGCCATGTGGCCCAGTATATCTGGGTGAAGAGACATTTCCTCTAAGGGGTTAAACAGCCATGCTCACACACTTATTCAAACCTATTAGTTACCCTGCAACATTTTTGGCAGCAAAAACATGGAACCAACAGTCATCAATGCTATTCCGACACATATAGAACTGTTTGTCCATATAATACAGTGCTGACAAGTATCTGCTATTGTGTTGAATTTTATATCAGTCAATAAAAGAAAAGCCATGTGTAGGTGCATTTTGTCTTTGTGAAATCTTGAACATTTATTTGGCAAGTGTTCGTAAAATTCTTAATATTTTTACAATAAATTAGTATTACTGTATTTCCAATTCCTTATTATTAATGAATTGGAAATAATTTTACATCTGTAATTTCATTTCTGGTGTGGGTTATAGCTATATAAGATTAACCCCTTCAGGACCAAGCCCAGTTTGGCCTTAAGGACCAGAGCGTTTTTTGCACATCTGACCACTGTCACTTTAAACATTAATAACTCTGGAATGCTTTTAGTTATCATTCTCATTCCGAGATTGTTTTTTCGTGACATATTCTACTTTAACATGGTGGTAAATTTTTGTGGTAACTTGCATCCTTTCCTTGTGAAAAATCCTAAAATTTGATGAAAAATTTGAAAATTTTGCATTTTTCTAACTTTGAAGCTCTCTGCTTGTAAGGAAAATGTATATTACAAATAAAAAAATTTTTTATTCACATATACAATATGTCTACTTTATGTCTGCATCATAAAAGTGACGAGTTTTTACTTTTGGAAGACACCAGAGGGCTTCAAAGTTCAGCAGCAATTTTACAATTTTTCACAAAATTTTCAAACTCACTATTTTTCAGGGACCAGTTCAGGTTTGAAGTGGATTTGAAGGGTCTTCTTATTAGAAATACCCCACAAAAGACCCCATTATAAAAACTGCACCCCCCAAAGTATTCAAAATGACATTCAGTCATCATTTTAACCCTTTAGGTGTTTCACAGGAATAGAAGCAAAGTGAAGGAGAAAATTCACAATCTTCATTTTTTACACTCGCATGTTCTTGTAGACCCAATTTTTAAATTTTTACAAGGGGTAAAAGGAGAAAATGTATACTTATATTTGTAGCCCAATTTCTCTCGAGTAAGCACATTCCTCATATGTCTATGTAAAGTGTTCGGCGGGCGCAGTAGAGGGCTCAGAAGGGAAAGAGCGATAAGGGGATTTTGGAGAGTACGTTTTTCTGAAATGGTTTTTGGGGGGCATGTTGCATTTAGGAAGCCCTTATGGTGCCAGAACAGCAAAAAACCCTCACATGGCATACCATTTTGGAAACTAGACCCCTTGAGGTACGTAACAAGGAATAAAGTGAGCCTTAATACCCCACAGGTGTTTCACGACTTTTGCATATGTAAAAAAAAAATATTTTTTTTCACTAAAATGTGTGTTTCCCCCCAAATTTCAAATTTTTCAAAGGGTTAATAGCAGGAAATACCCCCCAATATTTGTAACCCCTTCTCTTCTGAGTATGGAGGTACCCCATAAGTTGACCTGAAGTGCACTATGGGCGAACTACAATGCTCAGAAGAGAAGGAGTCATATTTGGCTTTTTGAGAGCAAATTTTGCTCGGCGGCATGTCGCATTTAGGAAGCCCCTATGGTGCCAGAACAGCAAAAAATACCCACATGGCATACCATTTTGGAAACTAGACCCCTTGAGGAATGTAATAAGGAATAAAGTGAGCCTTATTACCCCACACGTGTTTCATGACTTTTGCATATGTAAAAAAAAAAAAAAAATTTCCACTAAAATGTGTTTCCCCCATAATTTCACCTTTTTGCAAGGGTTAATAGCAGAAAATACCCCCCAAAATTTGTAACCCCATCTCTTCTGAGTATGGAGGTACCCCATAAGTTGACCTGAAGTGCACTATGGGCGAACTACAATGCTCAGAAGAGAAGGAGTCATATTTGGCTTTTTGAGAGCAAATTTTGCTCGGGGAGCATGTCGCATTTAGGAAGCCCCTAAGGTGCCAGAACAGCAAAAAAAAAAACACATGGCATACCATTTTGGAAACTAGACCCCTTGAGGAACGTAACAAGGGGTACAGTGAGCATTTGCCCCCCACTGGTGTCTGACAGATCTTTGGAACAGTGGGCTGTACAAGTTTTCATTTTCATGGACCACTGTTCCAAAGATCCGTCAGGCATCAGCTGTTGCAAAACCACACCTCCCAGCATGCATGGTCTGTTAGTGCATGCTGGGAGTCATAGTTTTGCAACAGCTGGAGGCACACAGGTTAGGAAACACTGAGTTAGAAACAGACAATGTTTCCCAACCAGTGTGTCTCCAGTTGTTGCAAAACTACAACTCCCAGCATGCCCAGACAGCTGAAGGGCATGCTGGGAGTTGTAGTTCGGCAACATCTGAAGGGCCAGATGTTGCTGAACTAAAACTCCCAGCATGCCTGGACAGTCAGTGCATACTGGGAGTTGTAGTTTTGCAACAGCTGGAAGAGCACAGATTGGAGACCATTATACAATGGTCTCCAAACTGGGGCCCTCCAGATGTTGCAAAACTACAACTCCCAGCATGCATGGTCTTTTAGTGCATGCTGGGAGTTATAGTTTTGCAACAGCTGGAGGCACACAGGTTAGGAAACACTGAGTTAGAAACAATGTTTCCCAACCAGTGTGTCTCCAGCTGTTGCAAAACTACAACTCCCAGCATGCCCAGACAGCTGAAGGGCATGCTGGGAGTTGTAGTTCGGCAACATCTGAAGGGCCAGATGTTGCTTAACTAAAACTCCCAGCATGCCTGGACAGTCAGTGCATGCTGGGAGTTGTAGTTTTGCAACAGCTGGAAGAGCACAGATTGGAGACCATTATACAATGGTCTCCAAACTGGGGCCCTCCAGATGTTGCAAAACTACAACTCCCAGCATGCCCAGACAGCCAAAGGCTGTCTAGCCATGCTGGGAGTTGTAGTTTTCAGACTCCTAGAAGCAGCAGTGAAGATCTTCACTGCTGCCTCTGAGGACTACATACTTACCTGCTGGTCCCGTCGCTGCTCGTCCACGTGGCCGGTGCTGCCGCTGATCCTCGGTCCTGCCGCTGCTCCAGGTAAGTCCGCCGGTCCCCACGTGTTCCCCCCCCTATGCTGCAGGTCCCCGCAAGCCCCTGCAGCCTTCGTCCCCCGTTCTGCCCGACTTCCAGGGGCGGGCAGTGCGGGGGATCTGAACTTTCACCCCAGATCACTGTGATTGGTCCACAGGGACCAATCACAGTGATCGCTGACTAGGACCATCAATTGATGGTCCTGGGGGTGAAGCAGAAGTTGTCCCCTGCTGGAAACAGCGGGACTTCTGCCAGTTAACCCGTGCGATGCTGCGCATCGCCGGGTTAACTGCATGTCATTTATAAACGCCGGGATGCGCGAACACACTGCACAACCCGGCGTTTATATATGACATTCTGCGGGAAGGGGTTAAAGACAAAGAATAAGTCAGCCAGCACTTTAGTTGATACCAAACTATTATATGGACCTGGCCTACAGGTGCACGCTACTAGGCTAGATATACAGCAACAGAAGAATGAAGCAGCACACTGCTAGCACAAGGATATAGATGAAACATGAATATGCAGTTAAAACATGGAAAGCTATACAGCTATGGTGTAATAGATGCAAATGTGAAACTATGAAATAGTGAGGCACTTAGCTCGCAAATTTGTCTCCGCCGGCGGTCAAATAGCTTGGACCGTCCCACCGCGATAAGGTGGCCTCATTGGGACGGACCCTACACTGTGAATATGCCTCTGTGTGAACAGTTCAGTAAGCATGGCAGGGTCTGGAACATCCAAGACACCTTATATACACACCTGATAGAGGTGGGTGGGGTGCAAGGCCAACATGGAGGTAGCCACTCACCCGTATGTGCAATACAGACAAAGAATAAGTCAGCCAGCACTTTAGTTGATACCAACATGGGTGGGACGGTCCAAGCTATTTGACCGCCGTCGGAGACAAATTTGCGAGCTAAGTGCCTCACTATTTCATAGTTTCACATTTGCATCTATTACACCATAGCTGTATAGCTCTCCATGTTTTAACTGCATATTCATGTTTCATCTATATCCTTGTGCTGGCAGTGTGCTGCTGCATTCTTCTGTTGCTGTATATCTAGCCTAGTAGCGTGCAACTGTAGGCCAGGTCCATATAATAGTTTGGTATCAACTAAAGTGCTGGCTGACTTATTCTTTGTCTGTATTGCACATACGGGGGAGTGGCTACCTCCATGTTGGCCTTGCACCCCACCCACCTCTATCAGGTGTGTATATAAGGTGTCTTGGATGTTCCAGACCCTGCCATGCTTACTGAACTGTTCACACAGAGGCATATTCACAGTGTAGGGTCCATCCCAATGAGGCCACCTTATCGCGGTGGGACGGTCCAAGCTATTTGACCGCCGGCGGAGACAGATTTGCGAGCTAAGTGCCTCACTATTTCATAGTTTCACATTTGCATCTATTACACCATAGCTGTATAGCTCTCCATGTTTTAACTGCATATTCATGTTTCATCTATATCCTTGTGCTGGCAGTGTGCTGCTGCATTCTTCTGTTGCTGTATATCTAGCCTAGTAGCATGCACCTGTAGGCCAGGTCCATATAATAGTTTGGTATCAACTAAAGTGCTGGCTGACTTATTCTTTGTCTGTATTGCACATACGGGGGAGTGGCTACATCCATGTTGGCCTTGCACCCCACCCACCTCTATCAGGTGTGTATATAAGGTGTCTTGGATGTTCCAGACCCTGCCATGCTTACTGAACTGTTCACACAGAGGCATATTCACAGTGTAGGGTCCGTCCCAATGAGGCCACCTTATCGCGGTGGGACGGTCCAAACTATTTGACCGCCGGCGGAGACAAATTTGCGAGCTAAGTGCCTCACTATTTCATAGTTTCACATTTGCATCTATTACACCATAGCTGTATAGCTCTCCATGTTTTAACTGCATATTCATGTTTCATCTATATCCTTGTGCTGGCAGTGTGCTGCTGCATTCTTCTGTTGCTGTATATAAGATTAAATCTACTAAGTGAATAAATAGAGAAAGAATCGCCCCTGCTGTTGGAATGTAATGAGTAAGCAGTTTTATTTAGCACACTGGTTTAACTGGCAGCATTACATTAAACAAATACAAGAGATTCCTTGGTTAAATGCCACTGAGGTCTCTTAACAGAACTATGATAATGCCAACATTTCCAGTTGCGCTACAACATACATTATTGCACAGCTCTTATCAGTCTCTGCAAGCTGTGCACAGAACCTGTGGTTTGATAACAGAACATTTTTAGTAAGTAATTCAAAACAGCAAGTCATCCACATATTCTGATCTGTATTCTATCACAAGTTGTATCTACACTATTACTCTACATCTTCTCCACCTACATAGCAAGCACATCAGTTTAAAAATATGAAATTTAAAACTTTCTTTGGCAACTTTTCATAACTGTTCAAAAACGTTAACTTGTCTGCTTTGCACAACTCTGTACGTCACATATAATAACATTTTATTTTTCCACTTATTTTTCCAAGGGCTTTTTTTTTGTAAGACAACTTGTGCTTTTTAATGACACCCTTCATTTTGCCCTTTAACGTATTACAAAGCCATAAAAAAAAAAAGAAAAACATTTATAGGGCAAAATTCTGAAAATATATTTTTTTTTAAACTCATCTATAGTAGAGCACTTCATCTTACTTTTTTGCAGCTGTCATGAATTTATCACTTGTAACTTTTTGCAGTTAGAAGCAAAAAAAAGTGCAGATTAGTGCAATTAGGTGCAACTTCACCCCAGTGTTATTTCCTTTGATGATAATTTTTCATAATTATCATTGTTCATAATCAAGGATTTTTCATTTTTATTAATGAAATAAAAAACCTGTTCCTATACTAAAATGATGATGAATATTGTTGCAATTTTCTTCCCGGATGATTGGATAATTCACCAATCATTTTGGTGCGGACTGCCAGGTCAACATTCAGCCTAGATTTAAAATAATGCTGCACCCGCCAGGACTTCCAGAATTCCTGCAGATGTTAAGAGATCGACATGGCGGTCTGATCTGCATGAAGAATAAAAGGAAAGAGGATGCCGCTGGTCAGAAAATATGTAATTGTGAGTCCTTAGATGTAACTGTAAGCACTTATATGGTATGCAGATCCTGTGTACAGCTGATATATACCGCCATATAGTCCTGTATAAAATCACTTATATGGTATACAGATCCTGTGTACAGCTGGTATCTACCGCTATATGGGCACTGTATATAATCACTTATATGGTATACAGATCCTGTATAGTACACTGGTCTGTGTATAGTGGTTTTATTCAGTACGGTCTGGTGGTATTATCCAGTTATTGTGTGGTGGTCATGGAGGGATTTGGGTGAAATAGGGATGTGGCAGAAGTGTGACCATAGGTGGAGCCTCAAAGGGGGCCCTTGTTTTTTTTTTCTTTTTTGGCGCAGACTGCCAGGTTAGCATTTGGCCCAGGTTTAAAATAATGCTCCACTCACCCACCAGGAGTTCCAGAATTCCACCACCCGCTGGGACTTCCTGTGCAAGTTGCTTGCCCAGAAGTCAGAAAAGAGGAGCTAAATGAGAGCAAAGTGACTAGTGAGTATTGTTTTAGTTTTTTTCTTCTTATGTTTCCAGATAGTGTAGGGGACCTAACTCATATAGGGACAGTGTTGGGGACCTAACTCTTATATAGTGACAATGTTGGCGGCATAACTAATATAGGGACAGTGTGGGGGCATAACTCATATAGGGACAGTGTGGGGGACAAAACTCACATAGGGACAGTGTGGGAAACATAACTCATGTAGGGACAGTGTGCAAAGCATAACAACAATATAGGGGCAATGTTGGGGACATAGCTACAATATAGGAACAGTGGGGAGGACATAGCTCATATTAGGAAAATGGTGGGGACTTAAAGGGGTACTCCCCTGGAAAACATTTTTTTTAATCAACTGGTGCCAGAAAGTTAAACAGATTTGTAAATGACTTCTATTTAAAAATCTTATTCCTTCCAGTGCTTATCAGCTGCTGTATGTTCCACAGGATGTCTTTTAGAATTTCTGACCACAGTGCTCTCTGTCGACACCTCTGCCCATTTTAGGAACTGTCTGGAGCAGAATAGGTTTGCTCTCCAACTCTAGACAGTTCTTAAAACGGACAGAGGTGTCAGCAGAGAGCACTTCTGGTCAGAGAGAAAGGAAATTCAAAAAGAAAACAACTTCCTCTGGAACACACAGCAGCTGATAAGTACTGGAAGGGTTAAGATTTTTAAATAGAAGTAATTTACAAATCTGTTTAACTTTCTGGCACTAGTTGATTAAAGAAAAAGTTGTCCAGTAAAGTACCCCTCTAACTCTTAAATAGGGACAGTGTGTGGGACCTAACTCTTATATAGTGACAATGTGGGGGACCTAAATACAATATAGCTACAGTGTGGAGGATATAACTAATAAATATGGACAGTGAGATGGAGCCTAACTCCTTAATAGGAACAGTTTGGGGGACCCTACTACAATATAGGGACAGTGTGGGGGAACTATTATGTAGGGACAGTGTAGGGGTTTAACTACAATATAGGGAAATTTTGGGAGACCTATATACTATATAGGGACAGTGTGGGGGACCTAACTATTATATAAAGGCATTGTGGGTGACCTAACTAAAATATAAGCACAGTGTGGTGGATCTATCTACAGAATAGTGACAGTGTGGGAGACCTATATACTATATAGAGACAGTGTGGGAAGCCTAACTACAATATAGGGACAGTGTTGGCGACCTTACTGCATTATAAGGACAATGTGGGGGACCTAACTACAATATAGGGACAATGTGGGAAACCTATTTACTATATAGGGACAGTGTGAGAGGCCTAACTACAATATACAAGTGCAGAAAAAATGTTGGCTGCTCAAACGCAGAGAGACAAAAACAAAGAATTATAGCAGGACATTAAAGGGGTACTTCACCCCTGGACATCTTATCCCTATCCAAAGCAGAACCCTGATTTTCTGAACATTTTTGTTCAGAATGCTGGGTTCGGGTGGCTGTGGTTGTGACAACATTCATGTCTATGGGAAGGGGCGTGATGGCTGTGGTAGCTTGTTATGCCCCCTCTCATAGACATGAATGGAGGGAGCCTGGCATGACGTCGTGGACATGCCCTCCCGAACCCAGTGTTCTGGACAAAATTGCTCAGAAAGCCAGGGTGCCGGATGACCATCAAAAGGTTAAAGGTATTGTAAAGAGAGCTGTTGAACATAAAAGAAAAATACAGCATTTGATCTGTCATATGAATCTTTACATATCCAAAAAAAGTGTCCTAATCTGAATAAGACCATTTCAGAGATCCCCTATTATCCTCTACTAGGCTGTAGTTGATGTATCCATGACAACTACAACAATGGCACAGCAGAATACCGATACAGAGATTCTGCAGTATGCGCAGAGCAGCAGAAACCCATTGAAAACAATTGGACAACTGAATTACACAGTGGAAGGTTCTCTGAAATGGTGGAATTTAGGAAACTAGAGCTTTTTGGGAGCGGTAGACCTCAATGTGACTGGTCAAATGCTGAATCTTGATCAGTTTCAGATTTGAGTTTCAATTAAAGAAAACCTGACTACATATGTTCACATTCCTTTATGGAATAAAATAAGTTTCAAGAATCAAGTTTATATAACTAAAGTTTTGTAGTATTTGGAAATAAAGCTAGCTGTTAGGTCTTTGGAATATGACAAATTGCTCACTGTATCTCAGTTGTGTTGACTGCAAACTATTCCTTACTGCTGTCATAAGAATGCAGACTGTGATAAATATGCATTGACTTTAATAACAGTAGGCTTTCAATGCCCCAATAAGTATTGCAGTTAATTAATCATATACATTTTAAAAATTATTTCTGTACTGCCTTAGATAATTAGTTACTGCCACTTTCATAATAGCTTGTCAAAATCCTTGGCATTTATTCAATATTACTAAAAACAGCATTAACCCCTTTAGGACCAAGCCCATTTTCACCTTAAGGACCAGAGCATTTTTTGCACTGTCACTTTAAGCATTAATAACTCTGGGATGCTTTTACTTTTCATTCTGATTACGAGACTATTTTTTTGTGACATGTTCTACTTTAGGTTAGTGGTAAATTTTTGTTGATACTTGCATCATTTCTTGGTGAAAAATGAAAAAAAAATTATGAAAAGATTAAAAATTTTGCATTTTTCTAACTTTGAAGCTCTCTGTTTGTAAGGAAAAAAGGCATTCCAAATAAATTATATATTGATTCACATATATAATATGTCTACTTTATGTTTGCATCATAAAGTTGACATGTTTTTTCAGGGACCAATTCAGTTCTGAAGTGCATTTGAATGGCCTTTATATTAGAAATACCCCACAAATGACCCCATTATAAAAACTGCACCCCTCAAAGTATTCAAAATGACATTCAGTAAGTTTGTTAACTCTTTAGGTGTTTCACAGCAATAGCAGCAAAGTGAAGGAGAAAATTCAAAATCTTCATTTTTTACACTCGCATGTTCTTGTAGACTCAGTTTTTGAATTTTTACAAGGGGTAATATGAGAAAAAGCCCCTCAAAATTTGTAACCCAATTTCTCGAGTAAGGAAATAACTCATATGTGTATGTCAAGTGTTCGGCGGGGGCGCAGTAGAGGGCTCAGAAGGAAAGGAGAAACAATGGGATTTTGGAGAGTGAATTTTGTTGAAATGGTTTTTGGGGGCATGTCGTATTTAGGAAGCCACTATGGTGCCAGAACAGCAGAAATCATCCCACATGGCATACCATTTTGGAAACTACACTCCTCAATGTATGTAACAAGGGGTCCAGTGAGCCTTAACAACCCACAGGTGTTTGACGACTTTTCATTAAATTCGGATGTGTAAATGCAGTTTTTTCCCCATATTTACAATTTTTTACAAAGGGTAATGGGAGAAAATGCCCCCCAAAATTTGTAACCCCATCTCTTCTGAGAATGGAAATACCTCATGTTAGGACGTAAAATGCTCTGCGGGCGAACTACAATGCTCAGAAGAGAAGGAGTCACATTTGGCTTTTGGAAAGCAAATTTAGCTGAAATGGTTTTTGTGGGGCATGTCGCATTTAGTAAAGCCCCTATGGTGCCAGAACAAAAAAAAGAAAAAAAAAACACTATTTTGGAAACTACACCCCTCAAGGAACGTAACAAGGGGTACAGTGAGCTTTAACATCTCACAGGTGTTTGATGACTTTTTGTTAAAGTTGGATGTATAAATGAAAAAAAATTTTTTTTCCGCTAAAAGGCTGGTTTTTCCCCAATTTTTAAATTTTTACAAGGGGTAATAGGAGAAAATGACCCCCAAACTTTGTAACCCAATTTCTTCTGAGTGTGGAAATACCCCATGTGTGGACGTCAAGTGCTCTGCTGGTGCACTACAATGCTCAGAAGAGGACCGCCATTGAGCTTTTAGAGAGATAATTTGTTTGGAATGGAAGTCAGGGGCCATGTGCGTTTACAAAGCCCCCCCGTGGTGCCAGAACAGTGGACCCCCCCACATGTGACACCATTTTGGAAACTTCCACCCTCACAGAATTTAATAAGGGGTGCAGTGAGTATTTACACCCCACTGGCGTTTGACAGATCTTTGGAACAGTGGGCTGTGCAAATAAAAAAATTTCATTTTCACAGACCACTGTTCCAAAAATCTGTCAGACACCTGTGGGGCGTAAATGCTCACTGTACCCCTTATTACATTATATTAGGGGTGTAGTTTCCAAAATGGGGTCACATGTGGGGGGGTCCATTGTTCTGGCACTATGGGGGCTTTGTAAACACACGTGGCCTCCAATTCTGGACAAATTTTCTTGCCAAAAGCCCAATGGCACTCCTTCTCTTCTGAGCATTGTAGTGCACCCGCAGAGCACTTTACATCCACATATGGGGTATGTTCTTACTCAGATGAAATGGAGTTACAAATTTTTGGGGGCTTTTTTTCCTATTTTACCTTGTGAAAATGAAAAATTTAGGGCAACACCAGCATTTTAGTGAAAATAGTTTTTTTTATTCTCCCATCCAACTTTAATGAAAATTCTTCAAACACCTGTGGGATGTTAAAGCTCACTATACCCCTTGTTACATTCCATGAGGGGGTGTAGTTTCCAAAATGAGGTCATATGTGGGTATTTATTTTTTTTGTGTTTATGTCAGAACTGCTATAAATCAGCCACTCCTGTGCAAATCAGTAATTTAGACTTCAAATGTACATAGTGCGCTCTCATTCCTGAGCCTTGTTGTGCGTCCGCAAAGCATTTTACGCCCACATATGGGGTATTTGTGTACTCAAGAGAAATTGAGTTGCAAATTTTGGGTGTCTTTTTTTCCTTTTACGGCTTGTGAAAATAAAAAGTATGGGGCAACACCAGCATGTTAGTGTAAACCTTTTTCATTTTTTTACACTAACAGGCTGGTGTAGCCCCCAACTTTCATAAGGGATAAAAAGGAGAAAAAGCCCCCCAAAATTTGTAGTGCAATTTCTCCCGAGTACGGAAATACCCCATATGTGGCCCTAAACTGTTTCCTTGAAATACGACAGGGCACCGAAGTGAGAAAGCGCCATGCGCATTTAAGGACTAAATTAGGGGTTGCATACGGGTGGACATAGGGGTATTCTACGCCAGTGATTCCCAAACAGAATACAATACAGGAATTTAGATGCACTACTGTGGTAGATGTATACAATGACATTGGCTATCCCTCAACATTGATGTTAAAATTGAGACATGCACCAGTATTTCCTTAGATAAAGGACATACCAAAGCCCGCACACCAATGCCAAGGTTTCTCAAGTGGCACGGGACCTAACACTAACCTACCTGTGCGTGATAAGCAAAACCAGGGGCCAGTGGGCAATTACAGCAGCATTAGGCCCGACTTACAGCCTGCTCTCAGTAATTTTCATGCTGGGGATCACGCATAGCAACAGACCACAAGGGCAGGATCTGCTCCCCCAGTATATATGCACAACTGCATTTGGGGTTGAGCACCTCCTGCCATTTGAGACCATGTCTTTGTTGTTGTTTAAATCTTCTACTTGGAGGTATATAAACTCCATATGTAATGGGCCTTGATCACTATTAAGGTAGCATTAAGGTCCACTTGTGAGGCCGCCAACATACTAGCCAACTCGGGTGGGCTTATAGTCTGCCTCCCTCCTCCCACTGTATGTGTGCCCAGCCACACTGGAGGTTACTGGAAGCAGGCTGTAAGTTGGGCCTAATGCTGCTGTAATTGCCCACTGGCCCCTGGTTTTGCTTATCACGCACAGGTAGGTTAGTGTTAGGTCCCGTGCCACTTGAGAAACCTTAGCGTTGGTGTGCGGGCTCTGGTATGTCCTTCATCAAAGGATATACTGGCGAATTCCTGTATTGTATTCTAATTGTTACACAGCCACACTGTTTATCTGGTGTAGGATGCCATTCTGGCACTTGTAGTCTGTTGCAGACATCCCCCATTGTATGCATTTTTATGCTGGGGATCAGACCACAAGGGTAGGATCTGCTCCCCCAGTATATATGCACAACTGCATTTGGGGGTTGAGAACCTCCTGCCATTTGAGACCACGTCTTTGTTGTTGTTTGATTCCCAAACAGGGTGCCTCCAGCTGTTGCTAAACTCCCAGCATGCCTGGACAGTACATGGCTGTTTGGAAATGCTGGGAATTGTTGTTTTGCAACAGCTAGGGGCTCTGTTTTGGAAACACTGCTGTACGGTACGTTGTTCATTTTTCTTGGAGGGGGGGGGGGGACAGTGTAAGGGGATGTATATGTAGTGTTTTACCCTTTATTATGTGTTAGTGTAGTGTTTTTAGGGTACATTCGCACTGGCGGGTTACGGAGAGTTTCCCGCTAGTAGTTTGCGCTGCGGCAAAAAATTGCCACAGCTCAAACTTGAAGCAGGAAACTCACTGTAAACCCGCCCGTGTGAATGTACCTTGTACATTCACATGGGGGGGGGGGGGGGGGTCGGGCAAACCTCCAGCTGTTTCAAAACTACAACTCCCAACATGTATGGACAGACCGTGCATGCTGGGAGTTGTAGTTTTGCAACAGCTGGAGGCACACTGGTTGGAAAACCTTCAGTTAAGTTCTGTTACCTAACAGTATTTTCCAACCAATGTGCCTCCAGCTGTTGCAAAACTACAACTCCCAGCAAGTACTGATCGCCGAAGCAACAGCATGAGGTAACAACTACAACTCCCAACATGCTGAGACAGCTGTTAGCTGTTTGGGAATGCTGTGATTTGCAGTTTTGCTAAATCTGGAGGGCCACAGTTTAGAGACCACTGCACAGTGATCTCCAAAATGTAGCCCTCCAGCTGCTTCAAAACTACAACTCCCAGCATGTACTGACAGACTTTGCATGCTGGGAGTTGTATTTTTGCAACAGCTGGAGGCACAGTGGTCCGAAAACCTTCAGTTAGGTTCTGTTACTTAACTCAGTATTTTCCAACCTGTGTGCCTCCAGCTGTTGCAAAACTACCACTCTCAGCATGTACTGATCGCCGAAGGGCATGCTGGGAGATGTAGTTATGGGTAAGTGGACCTTTGGCGCCAGTCCTTGTCGGTTTCCCCGTTCTGCCCGGCCTATTCGCGGGACCAATAGCAGGGATAGGAGGGGTGGCACACCTCACTCCTATCGCTTCTGGGGGATCGTGGGTGGCTTGGAGAACCCCATTCCCCCTTATTTTCAGGGTCAACCGGAGACCCGTATGACCCGGAAAAGCCGCAAATTGCCGGTTTGAATTGGGCATTTGCCTGGGGTGTCTGCTGACAGATATGAGCAGTCACCCCCTGGTCCGGTCCCCGCGGAGGGGACCGAAATTCCCACGGGCGTACCTGTACGCCCTTCGTCCCCAAGAGGTTAAAGCAGCACTCTGTTACAATAGATTTCTCAGTATTGCAACAAAAATATACTATTGTTCCAGGTCGACATTTTGCCAAGCTTGCCAAGGGTACAAGAATTAAAGGAAAACTGTCACTTGTTTTCTCCCGTACTATCCACAGGTACTGGTGGATAGTGCGGGAGACACTGATTAAAATTAGCCCTACCCTGTCCGGCTCTGCACCGCCGTTCTCCCGCAATTGTAGTTTTATTATCTGTTGAAATCTTCCTGTAACTGGCAAGGGTGGGGCTTCGGCGCTTAACTGGCACTGACGTCAGCGCCGCTTATGAATGTTCATCCCTCCTCCCCCCAGTTAGGAGCAGCGAAGAGAGGGAGAACTGGAGGGAGGGGGGATGAATATTCATAAGCGGCGCTGATGTCAGTGCCAGTTAAGCACCGAAGCCCCGCCCGTGCCAGTTACAGGAAGATTTCAACAGATAATAAAACTATAATTGCGGGAGAACGGCGGCGCAGATCCGGAGAAGGTAGGGCTCATTTTAATCAGCGTCTCCCGCACTATCCACCTGAACCTGTGGATAGTCCGGGAGAAAACAAGTGACCGTTTTCCTTTAAGCAGAATTGGCTGCGAGACATATTTGGACCATCATTTATACTGTTCTCCCAACCTCTATAGCCACATAAATAAATAAAGACCTAATACCAAACCCTAACATAAATTCACACCCCAGACCAGACTTTACCAGATTTTATAAAAAAAAAAAATTGTTCATTTTCTGATAACTGAAAAAAAACTTGAAAAAACACAGAGCAGTAGCATAATAGAATTCTGAGCCTTTAGGGGGCAGAGTCTGACCGCGGAGCTGGATGGCCGCTTAACGAAGAAGCTCTCCACAGCCTGATCCAGATATCCTGCATAAAGTTATTATTTAGAGAGAAATATATAGAGAGAAATATATAAGAATGTAGTAATTTTGTGAATCGTAATCGCTTACTGTTGGCTAGTCCAGCCAATGCCCATTCTTGGAAATTTGTATCTGTGAAGTGCTTTTTACGTTTGTATTTTTATAATTTAGTACTTCTCTGTTTAACTCCATTAATTTCTTTCTAGACATTTTATCCAGAATATAATACCGTCCGGCTGAAACATTATCTTTGTCCCAGCTGAAGCACAGGCTGGAACAAGGTCTAGTAAGTGAGGGCAGGACCAGCAATCCTCCGTGCTCACTCCTGTCCTATTTATCAGACTGCAGCATAAAAACAGAGAGGTGGTGGTTACAGAACAGTCTGCAGTGATTAGATAAGGAGACCCAGCACAGCAGGCTCAGGAAGTAATGAAATGCATGGTGGGAGAGGGCGAGCTCACTGCTTTCCTCAGACACATGCCCTCCTGAGCAGTGAATGCCAAACTGAGGGACCAGCAGAATGGATGAATTTGTGAGCCAATACAGAAGCTAAACAAATAAAGACTTGCAAAGAATCTACATAACCTTTAGTTTTTTTCCTCCTTGCCTTCTATGAGACATTATTGCATCCACAGAACCATATACCCCCCCCCCAAAATACGTCATTATGCTAGTTATTTAATATTTTATTTGAATAAATCCCATGGAACTTCCTCTGGAGCCTTTGAATCCTTCTATCATCGACCAGAAGTAGAATCACCAGGTATAAGGGTCCCTTTGCATTACTAGTCAAGAAGGGAAGAGGACCCATCTGCAGCCAGTGCTGTTTCGGGGTGGGGTGTTGCTCCTCGTCAGTACAGAGCAGGGTGTTCAGGCTTAGCTTGTGAGAGAGCCAAATACTTTGACACATTACCTCTTTCTAACCAGCGTTTTCAATTTCTGAATTTCAAACTTTTGGATATCATCATTATGAGGGTAGTGGGAGAAAGCCCTATAGACACATACAAAATTGTCTAAAGCAGACCATATTTCTGAATATGGGGGCATTTTGTAGACATACCCTGTGGAGAGGGAGAGTTTTTTTTTTTTTTTTTTATACTTTTTAGTAGTACAATAGACAAGCATGTAAACATGGGCATTGTTTTATTCGTATTGATCCACAGAATAAAGATTTTACTGTAAAGTGCACTGCATTAAAACAAACCCTTCCAAGAAAGTTTTTTCTCCAATTTTCCCTTACAAAAATATTTTTATTGCTACCCCTTACATTTTATGGTGAATAAAAAAGTTGTCATTGCGAATAAAAGTTGGTTGCATGAAAATCTAGCCCTCATATGGCTCTTTGGATGGAAAAATTAAAACTGCGTTGTTTTGCGTTTTTAAGGCCCAAATGGGCTGTGGGTTAAAAGGGTTTAGAAGTATGAATATGGCAATGCAGAACCATTAAAAAAATAGTTTATGCTTTAGAAGCAAAAGTGTGAAAAACAATATAAAATAGGTATTGCACAGTGAAAATTGTAAAAGAAAAACTCAAAAAGATGCAGAATTGTTCAGTTTTTTCAGTTTCACTATACTTTGCAGTACATTCCAAATGCTCTGAGTATAATTCATAAATGATCTCAGAAAGGTTTAAATTGGTACTGTCAGATACAAAAATGTTTTATGTATGTTGTAAATCTTGGCAAAACATGAACCTAATATACTTGATAAGAAAATATTATTTCTTTTTTTTATAGAAATCATGGCTTATAAAATCATGGCTTTGTCCAAGCTAAAGCACAGGCATGGACAAAGTCCAGTAAATGAGCGTGGGCTAGCACTCCTCTGTGCTGTCTGATAGGAATGGAGAGAGCACAGAGCAGTCCTATCAGACAGGGGAGAGCAGAGAGGAGTACTATCAGACAGGAGAGAGCCCAGAGGAGTGCTATCAGACAGGAGAGAGCCCAGAGGAGTGCTATCAGACAGGAGAGAGCACCGAGTAGTACAGTGGCCCCCGACCTACGATGGCCCCGATATACGATAATTTCAACATGCGATGGCCTCTCAGAGGTCATTGCATGTTGAAGGCAGCATCAACATACGATGCTTTTGTATGTTGGGGCCATCGCATAAACGGCTATCCGGCAGAGCTGACTGCTTCAGCTGCCGCCGGATAGCCGTTTACGGTGCCCCGTGTGCTCCGGTGATGGTCTCCTACCTGTCCTTGGGGCTCCGGAGCGTCCTCTTCGAGATCCCCTCCATCGCCGGCGCTCTCCATCGTCGTCATCACGTCGGCGCGCACACCGTCCCGTCATGCAATAGGGGCGGCGTGCGTAGTGATGTGATGACGGCGACGTGAGAGCGACGATCCCGGGCAGCAGACACGTTCCGGAGCGGCAGGGACATTGAAGGGACGTGGCGACAGCGATGGAGGGCGACATCCAGGGCAGTGGTGACGGTCCGGAGAGGCGGGGACAGGTGAGTACAACTTCCTATTCTTTACATTGCACAGATCCCTCAACATACGATGGTTTCAACAAACGATGGTTCATTTGGAACGGATTACCATCGTATGTTGAGGGACCACTGTACTATCAGACATGAGAGAGCACAGAGGAGTACTATCAGACAGGAGAGAGCACAGAGGAGTGCTATCAGACAGGAGATAGCAAAAAGAAGTCATATCAGACAGGAGAGAGCACAAAAGGAGTGCTAGCCCACCCAGCTTGGACAAAGCCATGATTATATAAGCCATGATTTCTATAAAAAGGAAATCCATTTTTATTATGAAGTATATTAGAACAGTTCATGTTTTGCCAAGATGTACAACATATATAAAATGTTTTTTGAATTTGACAGTGCCCATTTAACTTAATAGACACAAGTCTTTATATTTCAAACAATGTAAGTTGGTAAACTTATTCTATGAGACATGACATTATTCCATATATGTGTATGATAAACTTTGCTGTAAGTATGCTTGTGAAAAAAAAAACACTTAAATAAAATATTTATTCTACATGTCCTGACATTTACATTAGATCAAAGCATTTTCTGAACTCAGTAGTTAGAGGGAACATTAGACTGTATACGACAGGCTGAACTCTCCGTTAACTTCTGTGGGCATAAGTTTTGTGGTCGTGACAATCTTTAGATCAGGTTGCTAGACTTTTTCAAATTGCATATTTAATCCCAGAATAAGACGCTATTTTGAGTACTAGAATTACAGATTTCTGATAATAATGCATTTTCATCAATTTCTTTATTTTCCACCTCCATTTAATTTTTTGAGTACTACAATAATTTCTATCACAGTTACATACTGTACGTGATAGAATAAAACAGCCATATTCAGTTATCACTCCCAACTGCTGTTTTAGCTTTAACAATTTATTTACTGAGCAAATGTATCCAATAGTTCTAAGTATGGATAAACTTATTACCAGGGAATATATTCTATCACACTGTACATCAATAATGTTGATGAATAAGCAATTAGCCTAGAGGTATATTTCCTGTAATAAATGCTTTTTTTTTTTTACTAGAAATGTTTTTGTCTAAAAATATACATCTGTTATCTTCAACAAGTAGAGATATTTTACTGCATATATTTCCCTATCATGCATGAAATGTTTACTAGACACAAACAGCAAAAAGATTTGCACTTACATAGAACTGTATGTAACTCAGTTTACTCTTCAAGCTTTGATTTTGATTAAAGAAGCTCTTAGCAAAGCTAATTTTGCAAGATTTGCCCATCTTAGACTTAAGCATTCATCATGATGTATGCATGAATTGATTGAGGAGTAGACTGCAGTTTGCAAGCGGAATGCGAAAGTTCCCAGCATGCACCTGCCTCATGGATACTTTTATCTCTCTTGCTGAAGCTCTTTTCTCTGTAGCTGGTGAATCCGATTCTCTGCAGTCCTCTGAACTATTTCCAAGGCTTCAGTGTCCAGTTCCTTCAGAAGCAACAGTACTGCATTTAGGACATTGTTCTAAAACAGCAAAACAAAAAGACTTTAAAAAAAGGTAAAAGGTACAAAGGATTTTCTTTATTGTACTTTATTGCAAATGAAACATTCATGCACAGATGCACACTTCATCCAAAACTTACCACAGACTTACTACAAGAGGCACAAAATGCACTTCATTGAATGCTCCTTTACAAAATATGCTGAAAACACAGAAGGTTTCACCCCTTAAAGAGGCACTGTCATTGTTGAAAACTTTTTATATGTTACAGAACTAATCATATGATGGCTTTTTGCAATATAAATTTATTTAAAAAAAAAAAATGTCAATTTCCCCCAGAAATTAAATCTAAAAATAGCAACCAATAGGGGTCATCTGTCTTTAGCCAGACAGACTAGTGTTGATTTTTCAGCATACCAGATACCGGCCGTAAAGCACGGCGGTATCCAGTATAAGAGATTTCAGCTGTATGCATACAGCTTATGCACGGGCACGCACTGCCTGTGAACGAGCGCAGGGAGCGCGCGCGCACACACACAGGCAGTGTGGGATACAGACACGGTCCCCCCTCTCAGCTGCGCCCAATCCTGTGTCACATAACATACATCCCCCCTCCCCGGGTTCTCAGCTGCGCCCGATCCCATAACACGCACACACCCCCCAGTTTTCTGCTGTACCCCCGTGCGCCGGATCCTGCTCCCCTACCCCCCCGGTCCATTACTTCCCCCGTCCCAGTCTTCGGCAGCCAGCCAGTGCAAACAAGAGGACGTCAGTGACGCGGCTAGTCAGGCCACCGCAAGAGATGAAGCGCTGTACCGGACAGGTGAGTGTGTGTGTGTGCGTATGTATGTATGTGTATGTATGTATTAGGGATCGACCGATTATCGGTATGGCCGATATTATCGGCCTCAGCCGATAATCACGATTTTGGGCATTATCGGTATCGGCAATTACCTTGCCGATAAGCCGATAATGCCCCGCCCTCCGCACCCCCCCCCAACCCGCCGCACCGCGACCGCCCCCCCGACCCACTGCACCGTGTCGCACCCGCCACCGTAGTGCTGGGCGGTATACCGGTATGAACCGGATACCGTTTTTTTTTCTCCCACGGTATGGATTTTAGCCCATACCACTATACCGGTCGGGCCCCTCCCCCACCCACCGAGTCAATAAAAATGTTTTAACTTACCCGTAATGGGGGTGGTCCGGGCCATCCATCCTTCCTGTAGTGTCCGGCGGCATTCCGGGTGGAGGGTGAACCGGTCCGGGCTGTCCTTCTCTGGGGGTCATCTTCTCCACTCCACGCAGGCTCCGGCCTAGTACGCTGCATAGACGCCGCTACGCTGTGACGTCAGGTGCGTCGCTGCGCACCGGCGTCACTGCGCAGCGGCGTCTATGCAGCGTACTAGGCCGGAGCCTGCCCGGAGTGGAGAAGATGACCCCCGGAGAAGAAGGACAGCCCGGAGAGAAGCGGGTGGCAGCGGCGGCCTATGGCACCGCAAAAGCAACTGCAGTGCATTAATTTAAAGCGCCCGCTTTAAATCAATGATCTGCCGATAACTTATACCGGAATATCGGTATAAGTTATTGGCTATCGGCCCTAACCTCCACCGATTATCGGTATCGGCCCTAAAAAAAACGATATCGGTCGATCCCTAGTATGTATGTGTGTATGTGTCTGTATGTATGTGTGTGTATGTATGTGTGTGTGTGTTAGGGGGGTGGGGGAGCTGCAACCTGGTGTGGGGGAGCTGCAACCTGGTGTGGGGGAGCTGCAACCTGGTGTGGGGGAGCTGCAACCTGGTGTGGGGGAGCTGCAACCTGGTGTGGGGGAACTGCAACCTAATGTGGGGGAGCTGCAACCTAATGTGGGGGAGCTGCAACCTAATGTGGGGGAACTGCAACCTAATGTGGGGGAACTGCAACCTAATGTGGGGGAACTGCAACCTAATGTGGGCGAGCTGCAACCTAATGTGGGGGAACTGCAACCTAATGTGGGGGAACTGCAACCTAATGTGGGGGAACTGCAACCTAATGTGGGGGAATTATGCTAATGTGGGGGAACTGCTACCTAATGTGGGTAAACTGTGCTACTGTGGGGGAACTCTGATGCCTCTACCTACTGTGGGGAAACTCTGATGCCTGCGCATACTGTGTGGGGGACTCAGGTGCCTTCCCATACTGTGGGGGGGAACTCAGGTGCCTGCCCATACTGTGGGGGGGAACTCAGGTGCCTGCCCATACTGTGGGGGGGAACTCAGGTGCCTGCCCATACTGTGGGGGGAACTTAGGTGCCTGTAGCTGCTGTGGGTGAACTCCTATGCCTGTAGCTGCTGTGGGGGAACTTCGACGCCTGTGCCTACTGTGGGGGAACTCCGGTGCCTGTGCCCACTGTGGGGGAAAGGGTTACACAGTAGAGTGCGGTGATTGGCTGAGTCATCACAGTGAGGGAGACAGACACGCCCCCTCCAGCATGCACAATGAAAAAGTTACTGAGCAACAGATAAATGCTTATATCTCTGGAAATAAAGATCCTAGAGACATAAAACATATATGTACACGATCAGGATTAGGTACCGGGTAACATATCACTTTTTTGGGGGGGGAACTATGATAGGTACGCTTTAAAGGGGTACTCCGGTGCGTAGACATCTTATCCCCTATCCAAAGGATAGGGGATAAGATGCCTGATCGCGGGAGTCCCGCCGCTGGGGCCCCCGTGATCTTGCACGCGGCACCTCGTTTGTAATCAGTATCCGGAGCGTGGTCGCTCAGGGACTGATTACCGGCGACTACAGGGCGTGTGACGTCATGCACCCGCCCTCGTGTGATGTCACGCTCCGCCCCTCAATGCAAGCCTACGGGAGGGGACGTGACAGCTATCACGCCCCCTCCCGTAGGCTTGCATTGAGGGGCGTAGCGTGACATCACATGGGGCGGGGGCATGACGTCACACGCAACCCGCCCTGTAGTCGCCGGTAATCAGTCCCGGAGCGAACGCGCTCCGGGGACTGATTACAAACGGGGTGCAAGATCACGGGGGTCCCCAGCGGCGGGACTCCCGCGATCAGGCATCTTATCCCTTATCCTTTGGATAGGGGATAAGATGTCTAAGCACCGGAGTACCCCTTTAAGGACTTTTTTTTCTCTTCACATTCTAAAAATCATAACACTTTCAGTTTTCCATCTACAGACCTATGAGGGCTTGTTTTTGCACCACCAATTTTACTTTGTAATGAAATCAGTCATTTCACCACAAAATCTACGGCGAAACAAAATAAAAAAAATTGTGGGACAAAATAGAAGAAAAAAAAGACAAAAAAAAAACAAAAACACCACCACCATTTTGTAACTTTTGGGGGCTTCTGATTATACACAGTGCAATTTTCGGTATAAATGACACCTTCTTTTAATCGTAGGGAGAATAAAGATTATACCCAACTTATAAAGGTTTGATTTTTTTTTATTTCTGTAAAAAAAATATGTTTTAACCTATTGCACAAAAATATGTACTTAATGTTAACCCCTTAAGGACGCAGCCCATTTTCAGCTCTAGGACGCAGCCCTTTTTTGCTGACCACTGTCACTTTAAACATTAAACTCTGGAATGCTTTTACTTATTAATCTGATTCCTAGATAGTTTTTTCGTGACATAATCTACTTTAACATAGTGGTAAATTTTTGTGCTAACTTGCATCCTTTCTTGGTGAAAAATCCCCAAATTTTATGAAAAAATTGAAAATTTTGCATTTTTCTAACTTTGAAGCTCTCTGCTTGTAAGGAAAATGGATATTCCAAATAATTTTTTTTTTGGATTCACATATACAATATGTCTACTTTATGATTGCATCATAAAGTTGACATGTTTTTACTTTTGGAAGACATCAAAGGGCTTCAAAGTTCAGCAGCAATTTTACAATTTTTGACAAAATTTTCAAACTCGCTATTTTTCATGGACCAGTTCAGGTTTGAAGTGGATTTGAAGGGTCTTCATATTAGAAATACCCCATAAATGACCCCATTATAAAAATGCACCCCCCAAAGTATTCAAAATGACATTCAGTAAGAGTTTTAACCCTTTAGGTGTTTCACAGGAAAAGCAGCAAAGTGAAGGAGAAAATTCAAAATCTTAATTTTTTACACTTGCATGTTCTTGTAGACCAAAATTTTGAATTTTTACAAGGGGTAAAAGGATAAAATTTATACTTGAATTTGTAGCCCAATTTCTCTCGAGTAAGCACATACCTCATATGTCTATGTAAATTGTTCGGCGGGCGCAGTAGAGGGCTCAGAAGCGGAGGAGCGACAAGGGGATTTTGGAGAGTACGTTTTTCTGAAATGGTTTTTGGGGGGCATGTTGCATTTAGGAAGCCCCTATGGTGCCAAAACAGCAAAAAAAAAATAAAAAAAAATAAAAAAACACATGGCATACCAGTTTGGAAACTAGACCCCTTGAGGAACGTAACAAGGAATTAAGTGAGCCTTAATACCCCACAGGTGTTTCACGACTTTTGCATATGTAAAAAAATTTCACATTTTTGTAAGGGTTAATAGCAGAAAATATCCCCCAAAATGTGTAACCCCATCTCTTCTGAGTATGGAGGTACCTCATAAGTTGACCTGAAGTGCACTACGGGCGAACTACAATGCTCAGAAGAGAAGGAGTCATATTTGGCTTTTGGAGAGCAAATTTTGCATGTCGCATTTAGGAAGCCCCTATGGTGCCAGGACAGCAAAAAAAAACACATGGCATACCATTTTGGAAACTAGACCCCCAAAAATGCTTGGTTTAGTAAAAATTTAACATTTTTAAAAAAGGTAATAGCAGAAAATACCCCCCAAAATTTGAAGCCCAATTTCTCCCGATTCAGAAAACACCCCATATGGGGGTGAAAAGTGCTCTGCTGGCGCACTACAGGTCTCAGAATAGAAGGAGTCACATTTGGCTTTTTGGAAGCAAAATGCTCTGGGGGCATGCCGCATTTAGGAAGCCCCTATGGTGCCAGGACAGCAAAAAAAAAAAAAAAACATATGGCATGCAATTTTGGAAACTAGACCCCTTGAGGAATGTAACAAGGAATAAAGTGAACGTTAATACCCCGCAGGTGCTTCACGACTTTTGCATATGTAAACAAAATATTTTTTTCTTTTTTACACTAAAATGCTTGTTTTCCCCCAAATTTTACATTTTTTACAAGGGATAATAGCAGAAAATACCCCCAAAAATTTGTAACCCCATCTCTTCTGAGTATGGAAATACCCCATAAGTGGACGTGAAGTACACTGGGGGCGAACTACAATGCTCAGAAGAGAAGGAGCATCATTGAGCTTTTGGAGAGAGAATTTGGCCATGTGCATTTACAAAGCCCCCCGTGGTGCCAGAACAGTGGACCCCCCACATGTGACCCCATTTTTAAAACTACACCCCTCACAGAATGTAATAAGGGGTGCAGTGAGAATTTACACCCCACTGGCATTTGACGGATCTTTGGAACAGTGGGCTGTGCAAATAAAAAAAATTATTTTTCAATTTCACAGACCCCTGTTTCAAAGATCTGTCAGACAACTGTGGGGTGTAAATGCTTACTATACCCCTTGTTACATTCCGTGAGGGGCGTAGTTTCCAAAATGGGGTCACATGTGGGTATTTATTGTTTTGCGCTTATGTCAGAACTACTGTAAAATCAGCCACCCCTGTGCAAATCACCAATTTAGACCTCAAATGTACATGGGTGCACTCTCCCTTCTGAGCCTTGTTGTGCGCCCACAGAGCACTTTGCGCCCACATATGGGGTATCTCCGTACTCATGAAAAAATGTGTTACAAATTTTGGGGGCTTTTTTTCTTTTACTGCTTGTGAAATTTAAAAGTATGGGGCAACACCAGCATGTTAGTGTACAAAAATGTTTTCTTTTTAAACTAACATGCTGGTGTAGACCCCAACTTTACCTTTTCATAAGGGGTAAAAGGAGAAAAAGCCCCCCAAAATTTGTTAGGCAATTTCTCCCGAGTACGGCGATACCCCATATGTGGCCCTAAACTGTTGCCTTGAAATACAACAGGGCTCAAAAGTGAAAGAGTGCCATGCCCATTTGAGGCCTAAATTAGGGATTTGCATAGGGGTGGACATAGGGGTATTCTAAGCCAGTGATTCCCAAACATGGTGCCTCCAGCTGTTGCAAAACTCCCAGCATGCTTGGACAGTCAATGGCTGTCCGGAAATGCTGGGAGTTTTTGTTTTGCAATAGCTGGAGGGTCCGTTTTGGAAACACTGCCATAGGATAAGTTTTTCATTTTTATTGGGGGGGGGGGGGGGAATGTGTGTATGTTTAGTGTTTTACTCTTTATTTTGTGTTAGTGTAGTATAGTGTAGTGATTTTAGGCTACATTCACACTTGCGGCGGATTACACCGAGTCTCCCGCTAGGAGTTTGAGCTGCGGCGGAAAATTTGCCGCAGCTCAAGCTTGAAGCGGGGAACACACTGTAATCTGCCGCCAGTGTGAATGTAGCCTGTACATTCACATGGTAGGGGGGGGGGCAAAACTACAACTCCCAGCATGCACTGACAGAACGTGCATGCTGGGAGTTGTAGTTTTGCAACAGCTGGAGGCCCACTGGTTGGAAAATACTTAATAGAACCTATTACCTAACTCGGTATTTCCCAAACAGTGTGCCTCCAGCTGTTGCAGAACTACAACTCTCAGCATGTACTGATTGCCAAAGGAAATGCTGGGAGATGTAGTTATGCAACAGCTGGAGGCACGCAAGTACAACTCCCAGCATGCCGAGACAGCCTTTTGCTGTTCCTGAATGCTAGGAGTTGTAGTTTTGAAAGATTTAGAGGGGTTCAGGATGGAGATCACTGACAGTGGTCCCTTAACTGTAGTCCTCCAGATGTTGCAAAACTACAAATCTCAGCATGCTAAGACAGCAAACTGCTGTCTGGGCATGCTGGAAGTTGTAGTTTTGTAACATCTGGAGGGCTACAGTTTAGAGACCACTGTCAGTGATCTCCAGCCTGAACCCCTCTAAATCTTGCAAAACTACAACTCCCAGCATGCCAACACAGCAAACAGCTGTCAAGGCATGGTGAGAGTTGTAGTTTTGCAACATCTGGAGGGCCACAGTTTAGAGACCACTCTCCAAACTGTCGCCCAGCAGAAGTTGCTAGGCACCAGACTCCCGGACACGCCGCCGCCATACTCACCTCCACTGCCGCCATGATCACAGCCGCCGCTGTCATCTGGAGCTCCACCGCCGGGTAAGTGACCACCGCCGCTACTACACTGTTCCCCCCGCTGTGCCCGGACACCGATGGGTGGGCATAGCGGGGGGGAACCGAACTTTAACCCCCCCGCCCCCAGTCTGCTATTGGTCGGTCGCTTCGCGATCAATAGCAGGGATAGGAGGGGGTGGCACCCCTGCCACCTCACTCCTATCTCTTCACTGGGATCGACGGTGTCTTCGACACCCCCGATCCCCCTTATTTTATCGCGGCGCCGCCGTTCGTGGGCAGGGGGAGAGCGCTCCCCCTGCAAACACCATAGATGCCGTGATCAGAGCTGATCACGGCATCTATGGGGTTAATGCTGCCGGGACCGGCAGCTGCGGTGGGACTCCGGCTGTGATTGACAGCTGAGTCCCGCCGGCGATCTCCTGCGCTGCCCGCGGCAGAGCAGGAGATCGCTTGGACATATGCATACGTCCATTTGCGCGAACGTGTAGTTCGCCTGGACGTATGCATACGTCCAATAGCGGGAAGGGGTTAATATGTATTTAAAATAGTCCTCTTCTGACCCTTATAACTTTATTTTTCCATATATGGGGATGTGTGAGCACTAATTTTTTATGCTGTGATCTGTAGTTTTTAACCGATACCATTTTTATTTTGAAGGGACCTTTTGATCGTTTTTTACACATTTCTTTTTTGAGGTATACAAAACGACCAAAAATATGCAATTTTGGACTTTGGTATGTTGTTACGCATACACCATTGACCCCGCGGTTTAATTAACATTATATTTTTATGGTTCCGATATTTACGCACACGGCGATACCATGTTTTCTTTTTATAACGTTTCCAACTTTTATTAGGGAAGGGGTTAATTTAAATTTTTTTTTATACACCATTTTTAACCTCTTAAGGACCCATGAAGTATGCGTACGTCATGAGTCCCGGTCCTGCGATATAACGCAGGGTCACATGGTGACCCCGCATCATATCGCGGCGGGCCCGGCGTCATAGTGAAGCCGGGACCCGCCTCTAATAGCGCGCAGCACCGATCGCTGTGCCGCGCGCTATTAACCCTTTAGCCGCGCGCTCAAAGCTGAGCCGCGCGGCTAAAAACGAAAGTAAAAATGTGCCGGTTAGCTCAGGGAGCTGTTCGTGATCGCCGCGGTATAATCGCGGCATCCCGAACAGCTGTAGCACAGGAGGAGGTCTTCTTACCTTCTTCTGTGCTGTCCGATCGCCGAATGAATGCTTCAAGCCTGAGATCCAGGCTTGAGCATTCAATCGCCGAAAACACTGATTGATCCATTTCTATGGAGATGGATCAATCAGTGTAAAAGATCAGTACATGCAATGTTATAGCCCCCTATAGGAGCTATAATACTGCATAAGAAAAGTGTAAAAAAATCATTAACCCTTTCAATTATCCCTTCCCCTAATAAAAGTTTGAATCACCCGGCATTTCCAAAAATAAAAAAAACATTATGTAAATAATAATAAAAGTAAATATATGTGGTATCGCCGCGTGCGGAAATGTCTGAATTATAAAAATATACCGCATATTAAACTGCTCGTTCAATGGCGTACGCGCAAAAAAATGTCAAAGTCCAAAATAGCGCATTTTTGATCACTTTTTATACCACAAAAAAGTGAATAAAAAGTGATCAAAAAGTCTGATCAGAACAAAAATTGTACCGCTAAAAACTTCAGATGACGGCGCAAAAAAGGAGTCCTCAAAGCGCCCTGAACACAGAAAAATAAAAAAAAGTTATAGGGGTCAAAAGATTACCATTTTAAACGTATAATTTTCCTGCATGTATTCATGATTTTTTTCGGAAGTGATACAAATTCAAACCTATACAAGTAGGGTATCATTTTAACCGTATGGACCTATAGAATAAAGATAAGGTATCATTTTTGACAAAAAATTTACTGCGTAAAAACAGAAGCCCCAAAACTTACAAAATAGTGTTTTTTCATCAATTTTGTCGCACATTGATTTTTTTCCCGTTTCACCGTAGATTTTTGGGTAAAATGACTAAATTCATTACAAAGTAGAATTAGTGACGCAAAAATTAAGCCATTATATATAATTTTAGGTGAAAATTTTTAAGAGTTATGATTTTTAAGTTAAGAAGGAAAAATTTAAAATGAAAAAACGGAAAAAGCCCGGGTCCTTAAGGGGTTAAAGTCTGTGTAGGTGACTATTACATGCAATCCTTGAATTGCTTACACAGTTCAATGCTATGCCATAGCATAGCAATGATCAGTGTTATCGGTGCTCGATTTCTCCAGGCTACTGAGGATTCCTGGAGCATCAGAGCACCGACTGAGCAAAGCAGAGGACTGTGAGGAGGCAGGTAAGGGCCCTCCTGAAGTCCTCTCAGCAGATAGAGACACCGTGGTGGTCCCAGTCAGCACCACTGAGCTGCTGGGATTTTTTAGTTCTTTTATTTTAGACGCCACAATCAACAAGGGGTTAATGCCGGGCATCACCACGATTGGTGTTGTTCAGCATTAGACATGGGTCCCGGTGGCTCATAGCTGCTGGGCCCACCCTGCTATGATGCGCACTCAGCTCCTGAGCATGAATCATAGAAGGGAAGCGGGCACAGGGTGTACCGTCCTTAAGAGGTTAAAAGTCAAATAATGAAGTGACAACAAAATGCAGTGTTTATGAGATATTGAGCTGGAACTTTAAATGCGTTACTTACAATAAAACTGCTCGGTCTCTTATTTTGCGTGCCATCACTAACTAATATCTTTCCTACTGGCTTCAAGTTTCTTGATAAAGCAGTCTTTCTAGTAAGATTTCAAAAGACAAAAATACAGAAGACAACTAGCTACTTCCCAAGTAGTATATGTATAGCCCATATTTCCGTTCTATACAGCTGCTCATTACCACTGCCATCTTGGTGGAAAACATGGGTCCTACCTTCTAACAACTGATAGTAATTCTAACATCAGATCATGACCAAACATTATACAATGGTGGACTTATAATAAATATTGTTGGTTTCAGTACTTCTATAACATTTTCCTTATTTTATCTGGGTTTGTCTTTAGTGATTTCCACACATAAAGGCAGTAAAAGGTTTTATGCATTCAGTTTTTTACTTTTTTTCAGTGTGTTACTAACAAATGCTTTTCTTCTATTTCTCTCCTTTTACCTGCCGCATAATGTCTTACAGGGGTTGTACCACCATTTCATGTTATCCACCTATCCACTGGATAGGTGTTTAATGTCTGATCATAGGGAATCTAACCGCTGAGGCCTCTGGCAATCTTAAAATAAGGATCTACTTTTCCTATTAGAATAGGTGGCGTATGGCTATATTCGACAACTCCATAGACAAATAGAGTGGCGATTGAGCCAGCACATCACCACTCAATTCTGACGGTGCCGGTTCTTGAGATTCAAAGCACAGTAGTCTGTTGATGTTACCAGAGCAATATTATTAATAGATTAAAATTTATTTTCAACAGTTAAAAAAAAACATAAACAAACACTTTTTTCATGCAGTGACACTCAAAATTTTACATGCCCCTCACATACCCCTCCACAGGCTGTGCAACATAAATTTTCTGTGTTCCATATGTTTGAGTGATTCATACACTGGATAGACCATGAGAGGTACATGTCTTCTTTTCTACATGCAGGATACATAATCTGTGGCTTTCTTCCATGTCCTTATATAACGATCACACATAATGCTGATATGACTTCTTGCCAGTAGGTTACCAGTGTCAGTAATTTATTCATGGAAGATGAAAAGCTATATTCTTTGTTTTTCCTAGTATCCCTTATGCTCATATCCGAAGCAGTACAATATGGTGACATTTGTTAGTAACTCCTGTGCAACCGATGCTTTAGCTCAGGAAACCACAGATATGCTACTTGTTTTTTTTTGATAATTCTTCATATAATAGGAAAAGAATAACATTCAATCAATGTAATACCTTTCTCTTTTTGTTTCCATAAGGCTCCACTGGTGAAGAGAATGGTGAGAACTTGTCTCTTGAAAGTGGTTTCATGCCTAGTTGTTCACGTATTTTGCTAAAAAAAAAAAAACATAAGAAACCAGTAAGATGAAAATGGAAACATAGAGGATGATTTTTAAATGGGTGTTCAATAATATGCTGCTGGGGGAGAGTGAAAACAGAAAAATCGACCAACCATACTTATTGTGCCCCGATTCGTCCCTCTTCTTCCTGATGCTGTGATAAGTACTTGGAACAGTACCACGTGCCCACTCAGCCAATCACTGGCCAATATAGAAAAAGACTGGGGCCAGTGATTGAATGAGCTGGTAGGTCCTGTCCATGAGGCAGTAAGAGAGAAGATTAGTGGAGCAGACATAGGGGAACAGGAGCTGTGGGGGACGAGGGCTAGGCAACTTGATGGACTTGTGTCTTTTTTTTTTTTTAAACCGTACTAACTATGCAAGTATTTTTTTAGGTGTATTTTATATTTCTAATATTACAGTGGGGAACAAAAGTTTGGGCACCCCAGGTAAAAATTTGTATTAATGTGCATAAAGAAGCCAAGGAAAGATGGAAAAAGCTCCAAAAGGCATCAAATTACAGATTAGACATTCTTATAATAGCAGGGGTGTGGAAATAAAAAAAAAAAAAAAAAAAAAAATACTTGTCCAAGGGACTAAAGCGGAACACAATCTACTTGTCCCTCAAGAAAATCTACTTGTCCTGGTAGACAAAATAATTTCAAACAAAATAGTCTGATCCACCCCACTAGACCACCAGGGATGGATATAAGATCCTTTAAACACTGCTGTCAAACCATTAGATCACCGCTGTCTAAGTTAATAGCGGCCGCGGTGATCGCAGCATGCCAGGCTGTTAGCTGCGGGAGAGCTGTAGCTCCTTTTACCCCCGAAACAAGCCCAGAAAAGTCTAGATGTAACTTTTTGATCACCATAAAAAAAATTCTAATATGAAGTGACCAAAAATGAACAATTCTGGACAATTTTTTACATTTACACCGTTCACTGTACGGTTTAATTAACATTATATTTTAATGGTCTGGACATTTCCACATGCAGCGATACCACTTATGTTTATTTTTGTACATTATTTTTATTTAAAGAAAATTGGAAACTTTTATTAGTAAAGGGGCTTATTCACATATATACACACTTTTTAAAATATTTTTATCACTATTTTTCAGTCTCAATAGGGACATATGTATTACTGGGGGGTGTTCGGCTTCTCCAGTTTATGTGCTGCATTTTGTGTCAGAAAATGCTGGAAGTTGCATTTAGTTACTAGATAACTACAACTCTCAGCATGCCCTGATGCAGCCTATGGTTGTGTGGGTGTTGCAGCATGTTGCACTGTATAGTACAGTTAAGGTTATCGTGTAACATGCTGGGAGTTGTAGTTTTGGTTCGTGTCAGCTGCAGAGACATAGGCTGTGTCAGGGAATACTGGGAATTGCAGTTAATAACTACAATACCCAGCATGCCCTGATGCAGCCTATGGCTCTGCAGCTGACCCGAACCAAAACTACAACTCCCAGCATGTTGCACTTTATAGTTCTACAGTTTAGGTTATGGTGCAACATGCTCAGAGTTGTAGTTTTGATTCGGGCGTGTTTGCGTCCATCCGTGGGACTCTTGGTCGGCGGGAGAGTATGAAAGGGGCGGGATTCTGGGGGTGCAATTCAGTGCGGGGGACCAGAAGACACTAAAAATAAATAAAATTAGATGGCACAACTGGCGGGGGCAGTGCCCCCCCCCCCCACATCATACACACATCACAGATACATCATACACATATACACTCAAACCATACATATACACCATACATATGCACAAATCATACATACACCCACTGCTGCCCACACACATCACACACAGACATCATACACACATTATACATTACATACACATCACACACAGACATCATACACACATTATACATTACATACACATCACACACAGACATCATACACACATTATACATTACATACACATCACACACAGACATCATACACACATTATACATTACATACACATCACACACAGACATCATACACACATTATACATTACATACACATCACACACAGACATCATACACACATTATACATTACATACACATCACACACAGACATCATACATCATACATACACATCACACACACATCACACACAGACATCATACATCATACATACACATCACACACACATCACACACAGACATCATACATCATACATACACATCACACACACATCACACACAGACATCATACATCATACATACACATCACACACACATCACACACAGACATCATACATCATACATACACATCACACACACATCACACACAGACATCATACATCATACATACACATCACACACACATCACACACAGACATCATACATCATACATACACATCACACACACATCACACACACATCATACATACACATCACACACAGACATCATACACACATCATACATTACATACACATCACACACAGACATCATACAAACATCATACATTACATACACATCACACACAGACATCATACACACATCATACATTACATACACATCACACACAGACATCATACATTACATACACATCACACACAGACATCATACACACATCATACATTACATACACATCACACACAGACATCATACACACATCATACATTACATACACATCACACACAGACATCATACACACATCATACATTACATACATACACATCACACACAGACATCATACACACATCATACATTACATACACATCACACACAGACATCATACATTACATACATACACACAGACATCATACACACATCATACATTACATACACATCACACACAGACATCATACACACATTATACATTACATACACATCACACACAGACATCATACACACATTATACATTACATACACATCACACACAGACATCATACACACATTATACATTACATACACATCACACACAGACATCATACACACATTATACATTACATACACATCACACACAGACATCATACACACATTATACATTACATACACATCACACACAGACATCATACACACATTATACATTACATACACATCACACACAGACATCATACACACATTATACATTACATACACATCACACACAGACATCATACACACATTATACATTACATACACATCACACACAGACATCATACACACATTATACATTACATACACATCACACACAGACATCATACATCATACATACACATCACACACACATCACACACAGACATCATACATCATACATACACATCACACACAGACATCATACATCATACATACACATCACACACACATCACACACAGACATCATACATCATACATACACATCACACACAGACATCATACATCATACATACACATCACACACACATCACACACAGACATCATACATCATACATACACATCACACACACATCACACACAGACATCATACATCATACATACACATCACACACAGACATCATACACACATCATACATTACATACACATCACACACAGACATCATACACACATCATACATTACATACACATCACACACAGACATCATACACACATCATACATTACATACACATCACACATTACATACACATCACACACAGACATCATACACACATCATACATTACATACACATCACACACAGACATCATACACACATCATATATTACATACACATCACACACAGACATCATACACACATCATACATTACATACACATCACACACAGACATCATACACACATCATACATTACATACATACACATCACACACAGACATCATACACACATCATACATTACATACATACACATCACACACAGACATCATACACACATCATACATTACATACACATCACACACAGACATCATACACACATTATACATTACATACACATCACACACAGACATCATACACACATTATACATTACATACACATCACACACAGACATCATACACACATTATACATTACATACACATCACACAGACATCATACACACATTATACATTACATACATACACACACAGACATCATACACACATCATACATTACATACACATCACACAGACATCATACACACATTATACATTACATACATACACATCACACACAGACATCATACACACATCATACATTACATACACATCACACACAGACATCATACATTACATACATACACACACAGACATCATACACACATCATACATTACATACACATCACACAGACATCATACACACATTATACATTACATACACATCACACACAGACATTATACACTATACATTACATACACATCACACACAGACATCATACACACATACACTCACACCATTCATATACATCCACCCTTCCTGTCGCCGCCGCCTGCATTCTCTGCCTCCTCACCTGAGCCGCGAGTGGACATCAGAGCTGAAGTCCCGGCCGGTGTGAGGTTACATAGGTTTGAAAATCTCCCCTCACACGGACGTCCTCTCCTCTCTCCCCTCCCCCCCCCCCCCAGCTCTGTGTTTTCCCTGTGCAAACATGCAGCCTCCCCGTGGTGGATTATGTCCTGTGAAGAAAGAGCAGGGGGAGGGATAGAGCTGTGTGCGGGGGAGGGGAGGAGCTGTGTGCCGAGCTGTGGACATCCGTTCTCTCCCCGTCTTCTTGTGTTATGTGTAGCTGCGTCCTCCATCCTCCGGGAGGATTAGATAAGGGGGCGGGGCTCAATTATGTAATGTGAACGTACGACCTCGGGCTCTGCGGTCAGCTGGGGGCCCCCGCCACCCCCTCCATACACACTGACCGCCGGTGTGAGGTGGAGACTTGCACGGCTCCTGCGCCTCACACCGGCAGTAAAGAAAAATAAGGGGGACGTTGGTCTGTCCCTGCTAGCCCGATACATTGCTAAATCTATAAAAAATTCACCTGCCCGGCGCCCGAAACTACTTGTCCCGGGCGTCGGGCGATATAATTTCCACATCCCTGTAATAGGTCAACAAAATTTAGATTTTATTTCCATCATTTACACTTTCAAAATAACAGAAAACAAAAAAAAATGGCGTCTGCAAAAGTTTGGGCACCCTGCAGAGTTAATATCTTGTACTGCCCCCTTTGGCAAGTATCACAGCTTGTAAATGCTTTTTGTAGCCAGCCAAGAGTCTTTCAATTATTTTTTGAGGTATCTTTGCCCATTCTTCCTTACAAAAGTCGTCCAGTTCTTTGAGATTTCTGGGCTGTCTGTCACGCACTGCTCTTTTAAGGTCTATCCATATATTTTCAATTATGTTGAGGTCAGGAGATTGTGAAGGCCATGGCAAAACCTTCAGTTTACGCCTCTTGATGTAATCCCCGTGGATTTCGAGGTGTGTTTAGGATCATTAGCCATTTGTAGAAGCCATCCTCTCTTTAACTTCAGCTTTTCACAGATCAGATGGCATCAAGGTAGCATCCAAAATTTGCTGAAATGTTATTGAATTTATTTTTCCTTCTACTCGTGAGATGTTCCCTGTGCCACTGACTGCAATACAACCTCAAAGCATGATTGATCCACCCCCATGCTTAACAGGTGGACAGAGGTTCCTTCTTCTCCAAATGTACCTTTGCTCATTCCGGCCAAAAAGTTACATTTTAACCTCATTGGTCCACAGAACTTGTTTCCAAAATGCATCAGGCTTGTCTATATGTTCATTTGCAAAGTTCAGACGCTGATTTTTGTGGTGAGGACGTAGAAGTGGTTTTCTTCTGATGACTCTTCCATGAAGACCATATTTGTAAAAGTATCTCTTTATAGTGGAATAGTGTACCACAACTCCAGTGTCTGCCAGATCTTTCTGGAGGGATTGTGCAGTCAAATGGGGGTTTTGAATAGTTTTTCTCACAATCCTGCAAGCTGTTCTGTGTGATATTTTTCTTGGTCTTCCAGATCTTGTTTTAACTTCCACTGTTCCTGATGACTGCCATTTCTTAATTACATTCCGAACAGAGAATATTGACCTCTGAAAACATTTTGCTATCTTCTTATAGCCTTCTCCAGCTTTGTGAGCGTCAACTATTTTCAGTTTCAGATTTCTAGACAACTGCTTAGAAGAACCCATGGTGCTGATTGTTGGGGCAAGGTCAGATGAGTCTAGGCATTTAAAACCTTTGAGATTGACATCACCTGGTCTTCCCAGATGATGACTGAGAACAATCCATGACACTGGTAAGTCTCAGCTTTGCAAAGGGGGCAGTGCATGCTATAAATTATGCAGGGTGCCCACACTTTTGCAGACGCCATTTTTTTGTTTTTTGTTAATTTGAAAGTGTAAATTATGGAAATAAAAATCTAACTTTTGTTGACATATTATAAGAATGTCTAATCTGTAATTTGATGCCTTTTGGAGATTTTTCCATCTTTCCTTGGCTTCTTTATGCACATTAATACAAATTTTTACCTGGGGTGCCCAAACTATAAATATATATATATATTTAAAAAATATATTATGGTGAATCAACAAGATAGAGAACATTTAGCTTTCAAAATGGCCACATACTATAACCAAAACTAGCAAATAAGGAAAAATACATTAAAGGTGACCCTGAATCACAGCTTTATCTCTTCAAAAGCTTTAAGTATTGCTAAACAGCAAGTGAGAAGTACACAGTAAAGCAAAATTAAATTTTTATAAGCATTCTGCACTGCTGAGCAACATATTAAATGCTATTAGTTCACTGATATAAAGTTGCACAATGAACCATAAATGGTACAAACCCCCTCTGTGAGAGGACAGTGCACAGATTCTTAACGGCTTACGACCTCACCAACAGATTCCATCACAGCACATGGCAGGTCAGAGGTACTGAAGCCATTCATGCTGCTTTAGAATTTTCAGAGTATGAGAGATAAGAAACACACATACTTATTAAAACTTCTTTCTCTGCATAATATGCTCGTTCTGTAGCCAATTATATAACGATCCAGTAAAAAAATACTAAGCAGAAAATCAGAACATGTATCCTGAATCTATGGAAGGCATACACCCTTTTAACACTTCCTGGAGAAATTCGGAGAAAGATCTGGTAGGGATAAAGGCTCAGATTTATCAAACTGTGTGAGCAAAAATGAAGTGATTTTCCAACAGCAACCAATCACAGCTCATCTAATGAGTTGTAATAAAGTGAAAGCTGAGCTGCGATTGGCTGCTGTGGGAAAATCACTCCACTTTTACTCTCACATAGTTTGATAAATCTGGGCCAACGTGATCACTAGAGATGAGCAAATCCAAGCAGACGAACTCGAATTTGTTAAGAATTTCAGGAAATATTCGATTTGCAATGAATGCGAAAATATCGCCGCAAAGCTCTTCAGTAAACTCCATTTTACAGCGTTCCGGGACACCTAAAATGGCAGATCCACATGTCAGTAGATGGGGTAGGTGATGCTGGGAAGGCAAGACTGGAAGGAAGGTGGGCGGGATGACCCTGAATCACATGCAGGATGCAGTCTATCAGCATTCAGTCACCCCTGTGATGTCACAGCCCTATATAATCGGCAGCCATTTTGTGGCCGCTCATTTCATGCCATACACTGCAGAGGGATAGGACGGACTGCGTGTCTCTGTGTGTTACACAGACACGCTGAATTGATCATACCGCAGCGTTCCACTTCCAACTGCTAGTCACATCAGCGTTGTGGACAGAGAGCAGTGCAGTGCTTTGCTTGTTCTCACTGAAAAAGGATTTTTACGCCAGCCTCCCTATTTAGCATTTTATCAGAGAGGGGCAAATAGCTTTTCGTTGCCTCATACATTTCAACAAGCTGCCTCAACTTCATCAACCTTAGCAGAGGAGGCATGAATGATTTTTCAGCACAATTCTATGTATTTTTTCCACAAGAAATCATCTGCTGCTTATACTATACTTTGTACCTGTTAATCTGTCAAGGGCCTACATACTGTGAAAGGACAGCCAAAAGTAATCACCGGCTGGGGTTTTAAAAAAAAAAAAATACTGAGTTTTTAGGCGCATTGTAACGCTTTATTCTGTCCTCCTAAGTGCATAACTCATACATACATCTAAGTAGTGTACCATTTTGTACCTGTTAATCTGTCAAGAGCCTATATACTGTCAAAGTCCAAGCTAAAGTACTCACCGGCTGGTGATTTACAAAAATAGTTTTTAGGCGTATAGTGGCACATTTTTCTGCCCTACTCAGTGCATACCGCATATCTACATCTAAGTAGTGTACTATTTTGTACCTGTTAATCTGTCAAGGGTCTATATACTGTGAAAGGACAGCCAATAGTACACACCTGCTACTGTTCTAGACAAATACTGTTTTAAGCGAAGTGAAGCGTATTGTACTCCCCTCATATACGCAATAAGAATGTTAGGCAGAGTAGTGAAATTTCAATTACCAAATCCATGATATCAATTTCAAAATCTTAATTTAAAGATCATAGATTTCAATGGTCTCGTCATGCTGCTGCCAACTCCAGGCTGTGTCATTCAGCCAATATATGATTTACTGATGCTGCTGGGCCTGGGAATACATTTTTTTGTTATAGTAGCACTAGCTACCCAAAATCTTCAGTTTAAATTTCTTTTTTTCTTAGGGATTGTGGAGCCCTGGGATCTCCTCATGCTTCAGCCAACTCCAGGCTGTGTCATTCAGACACTATATGGTCTCCTCCTACTGATGCCACCTCCAGGCTCTGTCATTGTGCTGACATGTGACTCCTTGTTAGATTAGGTCCTTTGTACCCACACGCCAGGGCCCGGGACACTAAAACTTGGGAGTTAAAAGTTCCATTTCAAAATCCTCAATTTTAATATCTTAGATTTCTATTTAAAATTCTTGTATTTCAATCATCTCCTCATGTTTCAGCCAACTCCAGGCCGTGCCATTCAGGCAATATATGGTTTACTGATGCTGCTGCGACTGGGTCTGGGAATAAAAATGTTGTTATGGTAGCACTAGCTGCCTAAAATCTTCAGTTTAAAATTCAGAATTCATTTTATATTCTTAGGGATTGTGAAGGCCTAGTGTCTACTCATGATGCTGCCAACTCCTGGCTGTGCCATTCAGACACTATATGGTCTCCTCATGCTGCCAACAACTCCACACTGTGTCATTCAGCCACTATATGGTCTCCTCATGCTTCAGCCACCATCAGGGCAGTACCAGTCAGTCACTATATGTGCTCCTTAAGGTTTCCCCACCTCCAGGCTGTGTCATTCAGCCTATATATCGTTTTCTGATGCTACTGGGACTGGGATATTAACTCCAAATATGTTATGGTAGTGTGGTAGGCCTCTGGGGTAGGGGTAGTGTAGTCAGGGTATTGCTTCAGTATATCAGGGGTTAAGGTTAACCCTATTGTTCCTGATGCCAGGCTGAGGGCTAGTATGCTGAGGTAATTCTCCGGCCTATCGCCGCCCTTCCTAGTAACAATAGGTGCATGCATAAAATGACTGAAGGTCCACAAGGTAGTTGAACTTGAACTTGGATTAACTTTACTTAAAGACTTGCGGTACATCCAATGAACAGTAACAGTCCCATTAATACAGTCTCCATACACTTCAGTGACTGACATTTGTTGCGGACTTTGACTTTTGTTATAAGTCTCTGAATTTAGGGTTAATTGCGAATATCCTTCCGGATTTAGGGGATAGATATGGTCCAGTGATCTTGCAGAGTGCTTAGGGATTGATTACACTCACGGTTTAGTAAAGATAAGCCGTCGCCGCAAGGCTCAGGCCTAACTCACTGATGACAGCAGAGCAGATCATTCCCTGTCAACAGCCCACGAGGAAAGAGAGTAAGTAATGGCCGCCGCTCCCTTATATAGGCAGGGCCGTTTTGGATTGGTCCAAGTCAGCTGGCACTCACCATTACATAGCCTGATGGGTAAACACCTGACTTCCTCCAAAAGGTCCTTGAACTACAAAACCATAGAGTCTTTGGAACGCATCACATGACCCGCAGGTCCTGAGACGCTAAGCAAGTACACTTACTATATACTATATAATTTCTCAGCTGTTACTAAAAAACAGCTGAGAAATTATTGCCAACCCACCCCAAACCTGCAAAATGGTACATTATACCAAAAGTTCATAAAACGCTAGAGAACCCTCCAGGACGCCCCATAGTTGCAGGGATAGGCTCTATTACAGAATACCTATCCCAATACCTAGACTGGTTGCTTCGTCCTTTACTTCAAAACACCAGGTCCTATTTAAAAGATACCACTAATTTAATAACAGCGATCCAAGATTTTCCTATAGAGCCAAATGACAGTTTGACTAGTATTGATGTCGAGAGCCTATACACTCGAATCCCTTTGGATTCGGGTGTACAGGCAGTGCAATACTTCTTACAAAAAGCAGGTAAATCCAAACCATACATAGATTTTGTAAGTGAGGCTTTAAAATTGGTATTATCTAACAATACCTTCAAATTTGAATCCCAGTGGTACCGGCAAAAGAACGGTACCGCTATGGGGACTCCTGTGTCATGTACATTTGCAGTTTTATTTTTGGCGGCTTTTGAAGATAAATATATCTTTACTAATGATAACCCCTATCTTCCACATATCCGTTTTTACAAACGATATGTGGACGATATTATCATAGTTTGGAATAGCTCAGAACATAAATTCCACGAATTTGTAGCTTTTTTGAACAGTAACAATACATGCAATATGTCATTCACAGCAGCATTTGGAAACAACAAACTGGAATTCCTAGATACATTGTTAACTGTAGAAGAAGATAAAATCAACATCACAGGTTATCGAAAGTCAGTAGCAAAAAATACATTATTACACTTTCACAGCTCCCATCCACATCACACCAAGCGAGGACTGCCATACAGTCAATTTATTAGGCTTAAGCGCATTAATACCCAGGAGCAAAGTTATCAAAAACAGGCTGAGGAGTTAAAAATAAGACTAAAAAAAAGGGGGTACCCGGAAGAAATTATTAATGAAGCCTATGAAAGAGCAGCTTCTAAAAAAAGGGAAGATTTGTTAAAGGAAAAGATTAAATCCAATCAATCTGCAGTAAATAATAAAAGGTTTAATTTTACTTTCAACAATACCCCACTAAACGAAGTAATAAAAAGAGCAATAAATAAAAACTGGAAGATTTTAGAACAAGACGAAGACCTCAGAGAAGTGATCAAAAACAGACCACTGATCACATTTAGAAAAAACACTACGATAGGCGACAATATAAAGAGGTTTAAAAAACGCACCAAAAACGTCAAACACACTAACTGGCTCACCACTTCCCTCCCCCCAGGTAACTACACCTGTGGGCAGTGTTCATACTGCCCTCAAAATTTGAAAGTTAGTTTTATCAACCTGGGAGGGAGAGAAGTGGTGGTAAAGGAAGTCATCACATGTAAAAGTACGCATGTGGTATATGGCATAACCTGCCAGTGCGGCCGATTTTATATCGGAAAAACCAAAAGACAGCTATGTACTAGATTCAGGGAACATTTGTATTCTCTAAAAACTGGAAAAGGTGTTCCCAGACTCATAAAACATATGAGAGAGGAACATCACAATGATCCCAAGGCTCTGAAATTCTTCGGGATCCAGCGGGTCCCCCTTCTACAAGATGGAGGGGACAGAGAAAATCTGTTAATACAGTTGGAGACCCGCTGGATCCTAAGAACAGGAGCACTGGGACCGGCAGGGTTAAACGACCGAGCTGAATTCGGACCATTCCTATGATATTCTATTGGTTTTAAGCACTTGAAGGTGATTTGACCCCAGGGTGAAGGATCCTCCCCTCCCCCCTCCCCTTCCCTTCACGTACCTGGTTTTAAATCACGGCAGGTCAGTACACACATGTGGGAAGCCAGAAGAAGCTCAGTGAACGAGCGATACAATTGTTGCACACCCGCACCCTGCATCCCCCCGATAACCCCCCTGTACTGCTCTGCCGTGGATATATGAAAACTTCATGAAAATAAAGAAGAATTTTTTACTGCACCTGGGTGAGTCGTCCGTCTATTCTTTTTCTCTTTGATGAATATCATATGGAACTGTTTGCCTGTCAGACGTAGACGCTCCCCGCGAGGTGTACACACTAGAGCAGTTCATCATTCCGACAGTCCGGAGCAGCAAGAATTAGCGAGTAGGCAGTGCCTGGTGTAAATCTCCTTGTATGCCACACTTACTATATAAATGTATACATTAAATTTATATAATTTTAATTACAAAAGGGGTGACATGGGGCAAGATAAGGATGAGGACCCCACCTAAACCTAGGGACTTTGACCTTGGGGACCCCACCACAAGGCAACGGAGGCAATCCGGTGCCGGGACACCACAGTAGCACTACCTAACATATATGCTTAATTGAGATTTCAAACTTGATCTTTCAATGTAAGGGGTTATGAAACGCTATTGGGTACTGCTGATGCCTGCTCCTGACTGCTCCTGTGTCTTTCAGGAATTACTTGGCTTACTGATGCTTCTGGGCTTGGGTCTTACATTTTTGGATGTTTAGCACTAGCTTAATACATGCTTAATAGAAATTTCAACATTGATCTTTCAATGTAAGGGGTTATGAAACCCTTGGGTGTACTGCTGATGCCTGCTCCTGTGTCTTTCAGGAACTACTTAGCTTACTGATGCTTCTGGGCTTGGCCTTAAATTTTTGAATGTTTAGCACAAGCTTAATACATGCTTATTGAGATTTCAACATTGTTCTTTCAATGTAAGAGGTAATGAAACCCTCTTGTGTATACTGTTTATGCCTGCTCCTGATTGTGTTTCAGGAACTACTTGGCTTACTGATGCTGTTGGGCTTGGGCCTTACATTTTTGGATGTTAGCACTAGCTTACATACATGCTTCATTGAGATTTCAACGTTTATCTTTCAATCTTAGTGGTTATGAAACCCTCTTGTGTACTCCTGCTGCCGACTGCTCTTGTCCGTGTCATTCAACAACTGCATGGTTTAGTGATGCTGCTCGGCTTGGGCCTTAAATCTTTAGATGGTAGCACTAGCTTACATGCATCTTCACTAGAGATTTCAACATTCACCTTATAATGTTAGGGGTTGTGAACCCCTCCTGTGTATTCATGCTGCTGCCTGAATACACAGGATGTGTCTTATAGCAACTACGTGGTTTAGTGAAGTTGCTGAGCGTAGGACATTACCTATATAGATTTATGGTAGCACTAGGTACCATACATCTTCAATTGAAATTTCAAAATTCATCTTTTATTATTAGACATTGTAAGGCCCTATTGTCTCCTCATCTGCCGCCAACTCCAGGCTGTGCCAGACACTATATGGTCTCCTCATGTTTCAGCCAACTCCAGGCTGTGCCATTCAGGCAATATATGGTTTACTGATGCTGCTGGGACTGGGAATAAAAATTTTGTTATGGTAGCACTAGCTACCTAAAATCTTCAGTTTAAAATTCAGAATTCATTTTATAATCTTAGGGATTGTGAAGGTGTAGTGTCTACTCATGCTGCTGCCAACTCCTGGCTGTGCAATTCAGACACTATATGGTCTCCTCATGGTGCCATCACCTCCACGCTGTGTCATTCAGCCACTTTATGGTCTCCTCATGCTTCAGCCTCATCCAAGCTGTGTCACCCAGCCACTATATGGTCTCCTCATGCTGCTGCCACCTCCACGCTGTGTCATTCAGCCACTATATGGTCTCCTCATACTGATGCCACTTCCAGGCTCTGTCATTGTGCTGCTGTGCGGCATTGATTCTAAAAGCGATGTCGGTAATCTGCATGTTATTCTGAATAACAGTATTATTTCACTACCCCAGCACACTCCATAAGTGTGTTAGAACACAGCACAGTGTTCTACACGCCTATTGAGGCTCTCTGTAGGCCAGAAATAGCTGTTCTTAATATAGATTCACCGCAAATAAACTTGGATTGAACCACATTTTTTCAAAAAATTTGGCGAATCGGCTGAACTGAATTTTTTAAAAGTTAACTCATCTCTAGTGATCATAATCCTTAGCCTGTAAGGATAAAAAAAAAAAAAAACATTCAATTTGGCCTATAATTCTGCAAAGTTTCTCTAGAGCAGCAGTTCCCAACCTTGGGTACGTCTACCCCCCCAGGGGTATGCAGCAGTCTTCCCGGGAGTATATGTAAAAAATAAATAAAAAATCTGTACTGGCAGTCACTGTAATGCCTATAAATGTGAGGTCAGGCAAAATATCGGTGCTGCCACTTGCCTTCGGCTGTGTTGGTTTTCTACCAGACCTCACAAAAATAGGCATTACAACGGGAGGCATCTCCAGGAAGATTTTGAGGCAGGTGGAGGAGGTTCTGTGGGAGGTGACAGACAGTGGCTAAGCAGAGAAGAGGAGGTGTGTCATGGCAAGTTCAGGGGAGAGTGGTGTGTTCAGGGCAAGGACTACCACTACGTAAACTAGGCAGCCACGTACTGGAATAATGTAACGTTACCTTGCATTCACTGCAAATGGTTATATCTTGCACAATTGCCTGTACTGTCTGATCCTGAGTAACCTCCTGTATTAAACTCTAGAGCTACGTTCACTATTCTGCTGGTGGGCTCATTGTCTGCCAGTGTTTCCCAACTGGTACGCCTCCAGCTGTTGCAAAAGTACAACTCCCAACATGCTGGGAATTGTAGTTTTTCAGCAGCCGGAGACACGCTGGTTGGGAAACACTGCAGCGTGTCTGTATATGCTACATTACTTATCCTGTACGGATCTTGTGTTACATCGGGTATCATACTCCAGAGCAGCATTCACTATCCTGCAGGTGGGGTAGTGTACTTACATTACTTATCCTGTACTGATCCTTAGTTATATCCTGTATTATACTCCAGAGCTGGACTTTCTATTCTGCTGCTGCAGTCACACTGTGTACATAGGTGGTGAGAGGATGAAGGTCCTTGGGGACATAGGGAGAGGATCAAGGGGTCTGAGGAGAGGATATGGAGTAAAGAAAAGTATATAAATTTGAAATAACGACGACAACAACTATATGAATTACAAAATTATCACTCACGTAGGGTATAACATTTTTTGGAAATGGACTGCCAAGGGGTACTCTGACAAAAAAAGGTTTGGAACAACTGCTCTTGAGGAATTTAAAAGAAAAACAAAAAAAATAAATCCAAATATGGTAGACTAAATCCATTGCTTCATCTGCATGCAAAATAGCCAATATTTGACATATGCACATTTACTATGGTGGAATACAAGAAAGAACACAAATGTCTGACACCAGACATGTTTGTCCTCCTCTACATATAACAAATAAATTACTTTGGCTTGTATACTTCTTTAACCCCATCGTAACCAGGACAATTAAAATTGTACGCTTGTTTTTTTTTTCCCTCCTCCCCTTCTAAAAGGTATGTTTACAATACAAAATATCTGCCCGGAGATATTCTTGGTCGGTTATTACATCTGAAGTAGATACTGACAAAATCCATAGGCACTAGGACCACAGGGACCTGCATCCTAACCAGTGACAGCAATACAGTCAGCATCCAATTCAGCCAAAAGAATTACTATGTTGGTTCTTTCAGTGGGTCTGGAATCCTAAATTTTCATCAGGGAATTTTCCACCTGAAATTCTGTAGTGTGAATTTCCACATACTCCCCCTGTCACCCATCAGCGACCCTGCAATGTGATCAAGGGGTCCAAATGGTTGTCCTAGCAACATCTGCCAGGTACAGAAGACTGCGGCTCGGAGTAACCTTGTAAAAAATAAAAAATGAATCGCCATAATCATTCCAATTTTTGTGGTCACCTTGACCTCCCAAAATACAGATTATTTTTTCTCAAAAGGTAGCATATATTACAAAAGTGGTACCAAAAAGAACAGCTTGCCAAATTCTTGCAACACAAAATAAAGTATTTTTAACCCTTTCCAGTACTATGTATTTACGTCATGACATATTTACATAATCTGTAGCCATCAATCACAGTAACACACTGGGGGACCGATCAGAGCTCCACCCTAGGAATTGCTGTGACTGACCAGTCACAGGGTTACATCTTTTGCAGCATTCTTGGTTGTTGATCGGCCAGCCTGCAAAAAATGTATTTTATATCCCTCACCCCTAGATGACACTTCTTGTGGGGTCACCCACCCTGTTACCACCGATACCTGTAATCACCTACCCTTTGGGTACTTTTAGTCTACCTCATAGAATCAGTAAGGCTATGTTCAGACTGCAGAAATTCAGCATAGATGCAGAATTCTGTGGCTGCATTCAGTTGGCCAGAATTCTGTGGAATTCTGCATGAATTCACAGAGCTTGTATAAAAAGTGGTGGACTCAAGAAAACAATATTATCGATAAGTAAATAATTCTCTCTTTACACTTCGTCCACCATGACAGCCCACATGAGAAATACCAAATAAACATCATTTGGGGGGGGGGCAATGGCCAGTAGAACTTTTCTTCCGAAGGCCAAATCATGAGAATCAGACGAAAAGTCTATAGTGTCTGAAAAAGGTATGAGGATTGGACCAAGTAGCAGCTTTACAAATTTGGTCTATAGAGGCAGTGGATCTTTCTGCCCAAGAGGTTGACACTGATCTAGTAGAGTGGGCTTTTAGATCAACAGGGACTTGCTCGCCTCTACCTTTATAGGCTTCAGCTATAGCACATTTAATCCGCGGGGCTATAGAACTTTTAGATGCTTTAGTGCCTTGGAACTGTAAGAGTAAATTTGAATCTCTTCTCCAAGAATTAGTGACCTCTAAATAATGAAGGAGACACCTAACATCTAGCAAATTAAATTTTTCCTCCTGAGATATTTTTGGATGTTACAAAAAGATGGAAGGATGATTTCTTCAGATCTATGAAAATCTGTCACTACTTTCGGGAGGAAAGAAGGATCTAATCTAAGAGTTAACCTATCATCAGAAATAGACAAGTATGGTTCATTAATTTCTCCAATTCTCTGTGCAGATGTTATTGCAACGAGAAAAGCCATCATGACAGTGATTACAGTGAGTATTTAATGTTCAAAGAAACGCCCCCAGGGCTGTAACCTGAGCTTTCAACGTGCTGAGAGATAGACCCTTCTCAAATCCTTGCAAAAAGTCCAAGATCTGTGGATAATTAGGTTTAAAGGGATCTGGTTTCACCTTCTTACTCCAGGATAAAAATTTTCTCCAAAATTTTAAAGTAAATCTTGGAGGTAGAAGGTTTCATCTAACCCTACATAGGCAAACACTGAGGACTGTGTACCCTAAGTCAGTGAATTTGCTGGAAACACAGGGATACAGTTCGAACCGGTAGGGCTCAGGGAGCAGGACGTCTAGTTAATGAGCTTCCCAGTATGATGCTCCTATTTTATTTTACCCCAAAAAACATTCCAGCAAAATCCATGCCCCAGTAGGCCTTGGACAGTCCTATCCTTCTGAGGGCTGCCATGCCATACATTGGTTATTGCTGTACCCAGGAGAACGCACAAAACAATTCTTGGGGTGTATGTCTCTGGTGGCACAAGCTAGGCACAAAATGTAGGCACTAAAATTGCGTATTTGTGGAAAAATCACAACTGTCACTCTGCACAACCCCCAAGAGCATTAGCTTTTGGAAAACATATGTTGGGTCAAAATGCTCACTAAACCCTTATATTAATTCCTTGAGGGGTGTAATTTTCTTTGGGCTTTCTACGTCTACTTTAAGATAAGTATATAGTGGCTGCTTGTAATAGCTGATTTCACTGCCCCAAGGAGCAGAGCTGGAGGACAGAATGACATCGGAAGAAGCACAGACATCGGGCTGCTGTGGATGGTACCTACCATGTCAGTTTCAGTGCTTCACTGCCCGTCCAGACTGAGGACCTACTGTTATGGGCCATGGCAGTAGGTCCCTGGAATGGAGGTGCAGTAGCGCACCAAAACAGAGCAGTATGGGGCCTACAATGATATGGGGGCAGTGTGGGAGCCTACAACAATATGGGGCAGTGTGGGAGTCTACAACTATATGAAAGCAGAAAACTAGGCACTACAATACACATGGGGAATTTGTAAAGAGGTGGGCACAGTCCTGGAGAAAGGAGGCTAAAAATTTGTCTGGCTGGTTCTGTGGAGTCAAATTAAGGTAAGGTATAATGGGTCACTGGATGTAACTGTACTGTAATCAGTACATTACATAACATTAGAATATTACATTCTTTTGGCAAATGTGTAGGGCATTTATGTATCGCTAATGGGTGTCTTATTTTTTTTTCCAAATCTGGTGACTCTGGTAATGGAGGATTTTTACTTGATTGTCCCACTTGTAGCAGAAACAGCCAATAAGGAAGGCACATTCACCTGTTAGCAAAAAGCAGAACACAATTTTCATGACAACCCTCTACAGCTCTAGCAAATCACAAGTGACGTATCTGCATGTAATGCATGCCCATCACCTCTATCCTCCAGAGAGGAAACATTTGCAATTAGAGTGGCCCAGGGAGGTAAGGGGATCAGGGGGCCTAGAGAGATAAAGAGGGGAGCTCAGGGCCTGGAGAGAGCAGACAGGCCAAAAAACGCCTATCAATCTGAACTACTAGCAACTAAATGTAATAAAAAATGTAATAAGAAATTTTTTAAAAAAAATTGCATTTCATTTTTTTTTCATTATAAATATTCACCTCAACTTTGCTTAAATTCATGTGAACCAGCTAAAGGGTTAATAAACTTTGCATATGTCATTCTGAATTATTTGAGGGGTGTAATTTTTAAAACTAGGTGACTTATGGGTGTTTCTACCTTTCATAACCCTTAAATCCCCTTAAAAACTAAATTTGTCCCTATAACAAAAATCTAATTTTGAATGAAGATTTGGAAAAATGCTCATATTATTGTAAGCCTTTTACGCCCTAGAAAGTAAAGGAATTTTAAGAAATGATGGCTAAATAAAAGTACACATATTTACATGTAAGAGGAATAGTCAAGCCAGAGAGTTCTTATTTCTTATGTATGAGAATTTCAGAACTATAAAAATGCTATTTCATTTTTTAAACATGTTTCTCAAGATATGAGAGTTTTTAATACAAAAATGCTGAATGTATCAACAAAAGTTTACAACTAGCATTACAATGGGTCATGAATAATAAAAAAAAATAAAATTAAAAAAAAAAAAAAAAACAAGCACTCTCAGATTGCTTGAATCCGTAATTCCATCCCAAACTTATTTCTACATAAAGACACGTCAGATTTGAAAAACGGGGCTTTGTCATTTCGGTCAAAGAGGCTGCATACCTAAAGAGTCTTGCTGAATTTGCAATATTTGGGCCCATTAATAGGCATGTTTCAAATTCCACATTTGGCATTTTCTGACAGAAGATAATATGTTTAAAGCTCCTGGGCAATCTAATAACCAGAGACTTTCTCTCAGATGTTATCATAGGGTGAGTTTTTGGAAGTCTCATAGACATTGCATGGAACGTTCGGAAAAAAAAATCCTCTGAATGCCTCAGTCTCGGAGCAAGTCTCGAGTGACTAGATTGCTTGGGAGCTTTAAACATATCCTGCTGTGGGAGATTGTGAAAGGTACCATTTACCAAGTCTGATGTTAAAATTGTGTTCGAGTTGATTTCTCTAAAGATCCTATGGAAATGAAAATACAAAGGTAAACATGAATGCGTGTGACACAAACCCAAGTTTTTTGCCATCAGTTGCATCTTCATACTAAAAAAGCAAAAACACACAACAACAACATCATTTACCTATTATATTTGAATTCTGGTTCAATGTTAGAATTTACTGTATGTATTGTAATTTCTAGGCAATTATTAATAGACTCACTTTGTCTCTTCCATGCTGAAGTTTAGCAATTCGTTCTCAGATTCAGTGGTCACCTCTCCACAAGCAGGTTCTTTTGTAGGCCCTGGAGAACCATTTTCTGCAATCGAGATTTCAGTTGGAGCAGCTGTGATTTCTTCTCCTTCTGTTATTGAATGAGACACTTCTTCTGCTGTCACAGCTGGCAAAAAAAAAATATCATAAATTTGACTATTCTATGATTCTATAACTCTACATGGAAAATATTCTATTTGTGAGGTTGATCATAGATGCACCAGTAATGATTAGTAACTCAATCAGAATTTAAATGACCACTGTCATTAAACATACATTTTAATATTTTGTTCCTTTATTTATAATAAAATATTTCTAATATACTTCTTTGTAAAATTCTGAATATATATATTTCTTTCATGCCTGAATATCTGGCTACTAAGGATTCTAGTGCTGGCCACATTCAGTCTCTACATAAGACCAGACTACGCTCATCCCAGCAGGGCATGAGTCCAAAGTCAGGAAGTGCAGGCAGAACATAAGCTCAGCACAGTTTTCGCTCTCTGCCCTGTCAATCATGCAGGACAGAGCGAATGCTGTGTGCAGGCAATCGCTGCAGGTCTGCTCTGATCCACCATCCTTTCTACGACACACATGCAAAGAGCAGCCTGCAGCCATTGGCTGCCTCTTCTACGCTGCGCTCACTAGTGCAGTGGGTGGGGATCATTAGGGAGGTAAAAAAACACAAAAAAAAAACAAAACAAAAAAAAACAGACAGGTAGTCTTTAAAAAAATTATCAACAGTAGCCACTAACAATCACTATGGGGGAGATTTATCAAAATCTGTGCAGGGGAAGAGTGGTGCAGTTGCCCATAGCAACCAATCAGATCGCTTCTTTCATTTTTAAAGGGGCCTTTTTTAAACAGGAAGTTCTTTTCTTTTTATGGACAGAGGTGTCCATAATTCAAAAAGGAAATTCAAAAAGAAAAGAACTTAAGTACTGGAAGGATTAAGATTTTATAATAGAAGTAATTTACAAATCTGTTTAACTTTTTGGCACCAGTTGATTTTAAGGGAGAAAAACCTTTTAAAATGACAGGTATTCTTTAAAAATTGTCAAACTGTGTGAGAGATATTCCCACATCAGCCAATCACAGCTCAGCTAACAGGCTCTGGTAAAGTGAAAGCTGAGCAGTGATTGGTTGCTGTGGGAAAATCACTATTTTTTTTCTCACACAGTTTAATACATTTGGGCCATAGTATGTTCTTACTGGCGACAGTGCAAGGTTTGTTTGTAGCACTTCTTTGAAGACTGACCATCCTCACATATATAATTGTATTCAATATACATTACTAAGTGCATATTCTGCACTGTACTGTATATTAACCCCTTAACGACAATGGACAAATGTACATCCTGGTACTTACTGCACCAGGGCATACATTTACACCCTGTACATGAAGTAAGTGTAGGAGTGTTGCTTGCTTCATGCACGGCGAAGCGGGGAACTGTCAGTCATAGACATCAGTGACCCCACTGTTGTATGCCATTAAACCTTTAGATGCCATGATCAATACTGATCACGGCACCTAAAGCAGTTGCGGTATATTTTCAGACTCACTGAATCAACCACAGCGAGACTGCAGGGGTCCAATAAGTCAAGATGGTGGTTGTAGCTCTTTTCATCTGCTCCATGGCCTGCTCCGGTGATTGACTTTGAGAAGGAGAAATCACGGCACTCGATCTGATGGTATAATATTTCTTCTTAATTCACATACGATGTACACAGACATCGGGAGTGGAGACGGGAGGACAGGCAAATGACCGTTCCGCACACCGCGGCTTCCACTGGCCCCTTTTGCTATGAACTCTTATTCTCTTCTATGGTTTGCCTTCTAGAAGACTAGATTGCAGATATTACTGATCAATGCTATGCCAATGTATAGCACTAAAAACAGTAAAAACTAGGGATGTCCCGATACCGATCCTGGTATCGGTACAGATACTGGACATTTGCGCGAGTACTTTTACTGGTGTAAAATGTCACCGACACCTAATCTGATATCTGCCAAGGGGACCCCCACTGGCAAATATCACAGGGGTGTCCAGTGCACGTTACCAAACTATGCAGCACGCTCAGCAGCTGAGCGAGCATCATAGCCGGGACCTGTGGCTAATGCCGAACATCATCACGGTGATGTCTGGCATTAACTCTATAGAAGCAGCCATCAAAGTTGATCACGACATCTAAAAGTTCTCAAATTATCTGCTGGTTAGCACAGGGATGCTGATTGGGATCAAAGCTGTGAAATCATGGTGACCCAATAAGCTGAGAGGACACCTGGAGGTCCCTTACCGTGCTTTGTGCCATCTGATCATTGCTTCTAAACTGCAGCCAGCCATGGAGCACCAATAACACTGATCAATGCTATAGAATTGATCAGTGTATGCAAATCAACAGATTGCATGTAATAATAATAAACATAAAAATTGAAAAATGTACCAAGTTTGGTGGATTTTTTTTTATTTTTTTTTACACCATTTACCTTGTGCTCAAGCTAACATGTTATTTTGATACTTTAGGTCAGCTTGATTACAGCACCAAATATCATACCAAACAATACCAAATTTATATAGTTTCCGTCACATTTTACTAATTTAAAAAAAATTCAGACCACTGTAACTTTTTAATTTTTTTTTCGTATACCAAAAGTTGGAAAAAGACCAGAGCCCATCAAGTTCAACCTATATCCCTAATGAGTCCCTACTGAGTTGATCCAAAGGAAGACAAAAAACCCTCATACTAGAGGAAAAAATTCCTTCCCGACTCCAAATATGGCAGTCAGAATAAATCCCGGGATCAAAGTTCTGTTCCTCTAAATCTAGTATACATAACAAGCAATATTATTTTCCAAAAATGCATCCAGGCCCCTTTTGAACTCTTTTACAGAGTTAACCTCCTCCGGGAGAGAATTCCACAGTCTCACTGCTCTTACAGTAAAGAACCATCGGTCTGTACAGGTGTAGAAAACTTCTTTCCTTTAAACGTAGAGGATGCCCCCTTGCTATAGATACAGTCCTGGGTATAAATAGATCATGGGAGAGATCTCTGTACTCCCTCCTGATATAGTTATACATAGTAATTAGGTCGCCCCTAAGCCTTCTTTTTTCTAAACTAAATAACTAATTCTGATAATCTTTCTGGGTACTGTAGTCCTCCCATTCCCCATATTACTCTGGTTGCCAGTCTTTGAACCCTCTCCAGTTCCACTATATCTTTCTTGTACACTGGTGCCCAGTACTGTACACAGTATTCTATGTGTGGTCTGACTAGTGATTTGAACAGGGGTAGAATTATTTCAGTCCAACCCACTATACCAATAGGAAACATTTACATGTCCTTTTAGATCCTGCTGTCGGCTTTGACAGTAGTGATCTAAAAGGTTAATAGCCAGCCGTGGCCAACGCTGCATACCGGCTATTAGCGGCGGTCCCCAGCAACTAAAATCAGCTGGCGGCCGCCCGTATGGAGTGGGGTCGAGTCAGGAGCACGCTCCATACACCCTGAGCGCTGCCCTACTTGTCGGGGGCTTTCAGGTCCAGCCCTGCTTGCCCAAAGCAGGGCTAAAGGCCTGAAAAATTCACCTGCCTGGTGATTCACCTGTCGGGCGATAGGATTTCCACATCCCTGAATACCATAAGGTTATCAGACAAAATCACATTATTCTAAGTGATAGGTGCTTTTAAAAAACAAAAGAACAGAAAAAATAAAGCAAAACCATGTGCCATTATCTCCTTTAGCCGGGTGAAAAGTGTGCTGCAATGGGGTACGCTCACCTGAGTGTTGTACTGTGGGCACAACACCAATCTGCGCATATAGCCAATACAATGTGTCTTAGTAGGTCTGGAGTGCAGCCGGCATCACACCCGTCCTTCAGACGGTCCGAGGTTAGCAATCAAAGGCGCTGTGAACAGCTGGAAGAAGTCTTTAGGCGCTCTCCAGGGAGAATAAATTATTTTAATCGTGAACCGGACAAATAAAATAAAATAATAAAAGGTTTATTCAGTAACAAACAGTTGCGGACAATGCTGACAGCACATGAAGTTTGTTTGTGTATACCTGATGTTGATGTAATTACTATGTACAAATTGTGTTTATTATAAGTCTTTTATTATAACTGCTTTCAAATGGAAAATAATTTTAATGGGCAAACACGGTATAAAACCAGTCATTGCTCCCACCAGCCAATCATTGGACCTGACGAAGAGAGGGGGTCCCACCCCTCGAAATGTGTTGTCCGCAACTGTTTTTTACTGAATAAACCTTTTTTTTTTATTTTATCTGTCTGGTTCACGGTTAAAATTATTCATTCGCCCTGGAGTACGCCTAAAGGCATCTTCTTCCAGCTGTGTTCACAGCGCATATGATTATTCTAAGTGACCAAGTGTCAATTCTTTCAATGAGACTATTGTAGCTAATCAGTGGCTTTAGTACTGTACTGGCATCAAGATGAGAAGGACCATCAAGAAAGTTAAGAGGTCAGTATTGATCTTAATTGTTCTTCATTACATTTGCTGCTGCGTATTACCTCCACATTTTGTAAATTTGAAAATATGATGTACTGGAGTATCTGTGTATTTCCGTTGACACAAATAAAATACTTGTAAAAACCTATACTAAATTACTATATCCATTATTCCAGAGACATTTTCATAAGAACAGCAGTGTTTATCTGTGATGTTTCAGCAGTATCTGATAGAAAGACAGCTATATCAGCATATTTACCACACACAGCTGGGGGAGTTAGCAGGCTTTAAAATTAAATGGCAGATGTCTCATCTACAATGTGTCATATCATCTATGGGGGAGGCAGCTTCTTGCCTACATATCAAATAACCTTTACAAGCAGCATTAAGTGGTCCTTTAGAACTGGAAGAAACAATACGACTTCTATACCTGTCTAAATGTCTTTTCTAGAGAGCCAGATGAAACAGGATTAGATACATTCCTGGAACAAAATAAGATTAATGCTTATGAAGAAATATAAAATCTCATCCCTTCCCCAATATCGCGCCACACCCCTACCCCTTAATTCCCTGGTTGAACTTGATGGACATATGTCTTTTTTCGACCGTACTAACTATGTAACTATGTAACTATGATTCCATGCTTCTGACCTCTACTGGTGCTCTGAGAACTGTATTCTGTTTAACAATTACTATCAAATATATTCCATAACAGTACAGTACATAACATATACATAATTTGTGTAAAACTAATATAAATAAAAAGTTAACACATGTTGTAAGATGTAGCTTAAGAAGGGCTCTTTCTATACACATTTTAGTTTTCATTGGTATTATTTTGGGGTATATAGAACTTTTTGATTAACCTCTATTATACTGTAGGGAGAGAAAGTAAACAAATAAACAGCAATTCCTCTTAGATCAGTGGTCTCAAACTATGGCACACTGCAAAACTTCAACTCCCAGCATGCCCGGACAGCCGCCAATGTTGTTAATGTACAGCAAATAAGTATATATTTCAGTGATCCTGAAAAATACTGTTAGCTCAGAAGAAGTTGAATCAAGTGAAGTCACCAGGACTGTTTTACAAACATTTTTAAAATTGTTAAATGATTGTACACAATCAACTGGTGGTAGAAAGTTAAACATATTTGTGAATTACTTCTAATAAAAATCTTAACCTTTCCAGTACTTATCAGCTTCTGTATGCTCCAGAGGAAGTGGAGTTATTTTCTGTCTTACCACAGTGCTCTCTGCTGACACCTCTGTAGATGTCAGGAATTGGCTGGAGCAGGGGAGGTTTGCTATGGCGATTTTCTCCTACTCTGGACAGTTTCTGACATGGACAGAGGTGTCACTGTGGTGAGGCAGAAAAGAACTACACAACCTCCTATTGAGCATACAGCACCTGATAGGTATTGGAAGGATTAAGATTTTTAAATAAAGTCCTTTTACAAATCTGTTTAACTTTCTGGAACCAGTGTCTCCTGAAAAGTGAAACGAGATGGATAATCCGAGCGGACGCTACAGGCCCGCTCGGATTAAACGAGAAACAAGAGTATGGAGCTCTAGTATAATTTATATACATATAAGATTAGTCTCTCAGTGATAGAAGTATGCTTTTAACTATTTTTAATATGTGTTACATATAGTTTTGTATTGAAAGGGTTAATGTCTAATGACTTACTGTTACACCTGTAACGTCCTGAACACCTTGACCTTTTTTAACCCCTTAAGGACCCAGGCTTTTTCCGTTTTTTCATTTTCAATTTTTCCTCCTTAACTTTAAAAAATCATAACTCTTAAAAATTTTAAACCTAAAATTCTATATGATGGCCTATTTTTTGCGTCACTAATTCTACTTTGTAATGACAGTCATTTTACCCAAAAACCTACAGTGAAACAGGGAAAAAAAATCAATGTGCGACAAAATTGATGAAAAAACACTATTTTGTAAGTTTTGGGGGCTTCCGTTTTTACGCAGTACATTTTTCGGAAAAAAATGATACCTTATCTTTATTCTTCACAGAAGGCGTATAACAACTTAAAACTTAACATTTATTGTGCTATTTAAAAGACAAGACCCCACTGACAACAAAACAACAGAAAAAATAATCACACTGGACCCAGAGACCATAGATTGTGAACAGCAGTCTGAGTCAGTCACAGAGGCCAAGGTAAAGAATGGTCAGGGAGTGACAGGGGATGAAGACTGTAAGACCACGGTGGGTAGGGATGTGGCCCTAGTATACCCTATCAGGGAGATGTCGTGCCACTAACCCTGCTCGCTCAGGGAACTGTCGGGGCACTCGTCCTTGAAAGGACGACCCCTGCCCCGGTCCACCCCTTTGTCAAACCCTGTACTATATGGATAATCAGCCCGCCCAACGTGTTTCCCCCAAGTCATTGGGTTCGTCAGGGGCTACAAAGCAAAAACAACATCATAAATATCATAAATCTACAGCTTGATAACACAGAGTGCAAAACAAAAGCCAAGGCCAAACAGGTGCAACAGTTACAATAAAGTGCACCATATAAAATTAATCGATAATGCACATCCCATAAACTTAAGCACCCCTCAATAATAAGTTACAGTGCAGGGAGTAGCGATGTGCTAATGACCCAGAGCAGAGCCCTGCTCCTGGGTACTGACTCGCGTGACCCACAGTGGCGGTCTGCGAGATGCTGGCATCTGTAGTGGCAGAATGGACAGCTATGGCGTCTGTTTTCCGCTAATTTGATCAGCGAAACAGGAGCCCTCTTATAGCACTTACCTAATCAGACGCTGCTACGCTCGAATCTCGCGCCACTTCCGGATACCGACATCACACTGGTGTGTCTGCATCACTTCTGGGGGCGCGTCATCACTACAGAGCGGAGCGTCTGCCGTTGCCTGGCTACGCTAAAGTGCTGTGCGCAGGCGCCGTCCGCAACTTGTAAACATAGACAGAATGAGTATTTAGTGGCTGGATCTGGGACAAAAACGTTAAGTATAAACAGAAAGGTAGTGCAATCCTACTAATTGGTGACATAGTAATAGGTCTCCAGCAACTGATAAACTGCAGAATCAGATAGATTAATGATTGCTGCAGAATACAGAATATATATGGACCATTGTTGTGAATATAAAGCAAAATTATAACAAGGGTGTAGAAGGCGGAGGGAACATGGAGCTGAACTGAATGGTAAGAGAGTGACAGGGCACGAGGGTATAAGCTGAAAAGAAAAATCTATCATCTACAGAAAACATGCATAACTTAATTTCGTTTCATTTCGAGTGCCCCGACAGTTCCCTGAGCGAGCAGGGTTAGTGGCACGACATCTCCCTGATAGGGTATACTAGGGCCACAGCCCTACCCACCTTGGTCTTACAGTCTTCATCCCCTGTCACTCCCTGACCCTTCTTTACCTTGGCCTCTGTGACTGACTCAAACTGCTGTTCACAATTTATGGTCTCTGGGTCCAGTGTGATTATTTTTGTTGTTGTCAGTGGGGTCTTGTCTTTTAAATAGCACAATAAATGTTAAGTTTTAAGTTGTTATACCCCTTCTGTGAAGTCTATTTCTGAAACTGGGTATTTACTACAGAATTCTGTGATTTATTGTCATTTCATTGAGTATGGCTGGTTTCCTGGCGACAGGTTTGAATACTGAGAGTTGGGTGACAGAAGTGTCAGAGGTCTTTTCCGACAAAGTATATATCCCGAAACAATATACCCCTTCTTTCAAATCCGCCTTCAGAGAGTTAACCCACTTATATAAGGAACACATTACGTCATGGTGGGAGATTCAGAGTCTAGAAAATTATCTTAAAAATCAAATTGTACCTAGGGGCTTACGCATCAGTCTAGTCCCAGCTACCAGAATCAGGAATACTGGTCTAATGAACAAGTGGGAAAAAGAGGCCACTCAGAGTTCTCTTAGACTGATGCACCTGCTCCTAGATGAGGAAAAAGTCAATCACTCTACCCTTGAAGAAAAACTGAAATCTCAGATTGAAATTACCCAGGGGTTCTCTACTGAAGCTGAGTTTCAAACTAAGGAAGCTCAGCTGAAAAATACAGTGGAACGTTTTCAGTACCACCTCAAGGAAAAGAAGCATAAACAGTTTGTCCGGGACCTCCAGGACTTTAAAGATAATAAAGTATACGGGGTCCTTCCGAGAGGTGGTACTGCAGCGTCTGAAGTAGAGTGTTCCTCCACAGAGACGGACGTCTCTGACTCTGACAAAGAGTCTCAGGGTAGGGGACGTGGTAGAGGTAGAGGTAGGGGCAGGAATAAACGTGGAGGTAGGGGTAATAATAGAGGCAATCAAGGAGGTTTACCTGCCACAAGCGATAGCTCTTTTTTAGAGCGCCAGAACCAGTATACGGCGTACCCTCTACGCAATCGGAACACTTAGCCCCGACTGACTTACAAATTATTAATTTATCCTCCCACTCCCTGACACCTGACGAAATGTGTATCCTTAGTAAGGGTCTTAGCTTTGTCCCCACAAACACCTTTAACAAATTTAATTGGGTTAAGGACCTGAATTTATTTACACGCAAATTACAATGGCATAAGCATCATATCAATGTTGAGAGGAGGAGGGCTCTTGAACTGGGATTACCCAGGGATGTACTACAGGGCGCTGACGTTCTGGTGGGCTTACTATCTGAGAGTGAGGCTACCAGTGGTCAGGGTCCTTTTACGACTCTCAGGAATAAGAGCACAAAGATGCCCCCGGCTGGGGATATCTCGTGCATTGATGTCTTTCTGGGACTTCTGACTGGTGAACTAGAACAGATTTATTCTGACAGACACTCCAACTTTAGACATGGGGAAATGGCGGCTCTCCAGTCCTTGGAGCGTGACCAGTCCCTGACCATAAAGCCCTCCGATAAGGGGGGTAACATTGTGGTCATGGACTGGTCACAGTATCGTGAAATGTGTCTTACTTTACTAGCGGACACCACCAGTTATGAGATTTTGAAGGGAAATCCGACTGAGGGTTATCTCTCTGAACTTAAACAGATAGTTGAGGGGGCTAAAGGCCTCAACTTACTAAGTGATGAGGATTTTTTTAGTACCCCGCTTTCCTCGGATCTCGACGTTCTATGCTCTGACGAAGGTCCACAAGGGCACGTCTCCCCTCAAGGGTCGTCCAATAGTCTCTGGTGTAGGAAACATTACTCAGAATGTGGGTATTTACATTGACACCATACTGAAACCCTTTGTAATGGCATCACCTTCCTACACCAGAGACCAGAGACACCACAGACCTACTGCAAAAACTGGATGGTCTGTCCCTTGAGGGCGACTGCCTATTGGCCAGCATAGACGTCGAGTCTTTATACACCTCTATCCCACATCATCTTGGGATAGCAGCGGTTGACTTTTTTCTCCAAACAAGGGGTGTCCAATTTCGTGACCACAGCCGACTAGTTTCTGATTTGTTGCGATTTACTCTCACCAGAAATTATTTCCTGTTTGATAGGCGTATTTACCGTCAAACGCGGGGGACCGCGATGGGGAGCCCCTGCGCCCCCACATATGCAAATCTCTATCTTGGGTGGTGGGAGGAATCGGTTGTTTTTGGTGAGAGTGTTTTACGCTACATGGAACTGGTCGGTCTGTGGGCGCGTTATATTGATGACATATTCATTCTTTGGAATGGGTCATCAATTCAGTTTGGGGAGTTTGTGGATGCACTTAATCAAAATGACCTAGGATTACGCTTTACCTTCGAGATACATAGGGACCAGATCCCATTTCTCGATGTCCTGATCTCGAGAAATAACATTGACGGATTAGATACCACTATATACTACACCTCTCACAGAAGTTAATAAGGGGTATAACAGCTGGAGGCACACTGGTTGTTAAACCTTCAGTCAGGTTCTGTTACCTAACTCAGTATTTTCACACCAGTGTGCCTCGAGCTGTTGCAAAACTACAACTCCCAGCATGTACTGATCACCGAAGGGCATGCTGGGAGATGTAGTTATGCAACAGCTGGAGGTACGCAACTACAACTCCCAGCATGCCGAGACAGCTGTTTGGGCATGCTGGGATTTGCAGTTTTGCAACATTTGGAGGGCTACAGTTTTAGAGAACACTGCAAAGTGATCTCCAAACTGTGGCCCTCCAGATGTTGCAAAACTACAAATCCCAGCAAGCCCAGACAGCAAACAGCTGTCTAGGCATGCTGGGAGTTGTAGTTTTGCAACATCTGGAGGGCTACAGTTAGAGACCACTGTATAGTGGTCTTAAACTGTACCCTCCAGATGTTGCTAGGCAACTCACCGACTTCCGTAGGATCCAGCCGCATGACATCGTTCCCCCTCGATCTCCGTCACCCGCTGCCTCCGGATGGGTAAGTGGATCTTCGGCGCCGGTCCCCTTCGGTTTCCCCGTTCTGTCCCGCCTATTGTGGGGGGGCCAGACGGGGAAAACAAATGTTAACCCCCCTCCGCCCCCGATCTGCTATTGGTAGTCGCTTCTGGCCTACATGGGGGGTCTGATGACACCCCCCCCCCCCCCCGGGCATTTGCACGGGATGCCTGCTGAATGATTGAATGATTTCAGCAGGCATCCCAGTCCGATCCCCGCGCGGGGCCGGAATTCTCCTTGGCGTACGTCATGGATCCTTAAGTACCAGGGTGTCATGACGTACGCGTACGTCAAGGGTCCTTAAGGGGTTAAAGGTTATCCACAGGATAGGGGATAGGTGTCTACTTGTGGTTGAAAGTGTCTAATTGTGATCTCCATAATGGGGCCTCTGCTCCGTGAAAATCCAATAAAATATGATGTTGCCATTACACTGCTAGTCACTTCTTAAAAAATAAATACATAGTATGCCCTTCGCAAAGCATGCATCAAAATTAGAAGCAATATCACACATTTTCTTACCCTGATTGTCTAGTTTCTGTAGGTTGGGAAGGTTTCTTAGCACAGTCATTCTATATTTATGTGGATCTGGGTTGCAGCAGGGATTTTCTGACAGCCACAATATTTTTAGTCTTGGAAGATGTTTAAGGTAGTAAAGTTCACTCATGTTAGAAATGTTATTTTTCCTCAGGTATAATTCAGTCAGGTTTTGACAGCTCCTTATTGGTTCCAATGTGGAAATGCTATTTGCACTGAAAAAAGAGGTACATCATCATTAAAACTGTTAAATAACCATTAAAATTACTCATGTCTGGCAAACCTTCATCAATGCCATGTCACTGGTTTTACACATTCAGCATTGCCCTAGCTGATCCATGACACGAAAGGCGTATTAAAGGGGTGAGCTGGATTATCTTGGTTTGTTATTTATTTTATTATTATATTATTATTATTTTTTTTTTTTTTAAGACAACCAAAGTCAGAGGTTACTTTCATGGTAGCACACAAGAGTTTCAAAATTACAATAGTACAAGGACTATACCTATATATACACACACCAAGATTGTAATCCCATCTAATAACTTCAGTAAATTATGCTCTTGGGAATCATCTAAATTGGTGTTTGCGGCAAAGTTGCAGGAATTCTACTCTAGGGGAGCGTTGGTGCAAATTCCTGCATGTGAACTTTGTGAACTGTGTCCCGGTTTCATGTACAGCTGAGGCACACACTGCAGTGATACAGGAACATGTCAGCATCTGCTACAAACGAGGACCCCTAGTGGCTGATAATATAAGAAACAGAGTGACATCGGGGCCTAGAGTTTTATACTGCTGCTGAGCCAATCACTGGTTGCTGTGATGTGCAGTCTATGTATGATCTCTGGGCCTGAAGTTACTCTGGATCAACGCATCATGTTTTCTCACAGTAGGGGGATCTCAGCCAGGACCAGAGCGGGACACCGGAGTCACCGCGGAAGTGCTGGAGGTAAGTAAAGGTTAATGCGTCATCATGTACTCATAGTTGCTATGCTATTATGGGCACAGACTACTGTGCGCATGTTCCGCTACTGTGGCCAGGAGCCTCTGTCCACCAATCCTAGACCAAGGATTTAGGGGAAACACGTTGGAGGTGTGATTGGTGACTGGGGCAGGGGCTCTTTGCCCTATTTGTACGCCTTACCTGGCTATTTTGTAATAACGCTAACTCCTTTAATCGCTGGCACAAGTCACTTTTATAAGTACCTTTCTTTGATATTTTGTTATAACACCAGCGTCTATTTTTGATTGTATTTTTTTTTTTCCCCCCTATGAACATACAGACTCTGGACCTCTGAGTACACCATTTCCGAGTATCCACCTTTTCTTTCTATACTCTGTATTATTTGTTACTGATTTTATTGTACATTGTTTGTATATATAAAGATTACATATAAATATGTTAACTTATAGGAAAAAGTGAGGATTAAAGGGCAAATGTCATGAAGTTGGGGGCAAGTAACCTAACAACAGTGGGTGAATTGTGTGTTTAATATGTATTCACCATTACTTTTAGTTTTTTTTATTGCAGCTTTTATTACCCCCAAAAAATTGTCTCCAACAGTCCGATGGCATAGCCTCTCCCCTATATGTCAACGCTGGGACCACTGTGTGATTGACACACCAGTCCCAGTGCATATTCCCCTTATCTTTAGGTGCGTGCCAATGTTAATTCTCACCTCCGTGCGCCCATGCACTGCTAGAGGCGCCGACGTGAATTTTCAGAGCAAGCGCTCGTTCCCCAGCGTACACTCGCTCCTGATGTCTGCCACCTCTTTTGCGCCTGTGCACTGCCTCTAGTAGGCGCACGGAGGTGCTGGGAGAGTGAGCAAGAATTTACGTTGGTGCGCACCTACAGATAAGGGGAGTAACAGATCAGTATTAAAACACACAATACACACACTGTTAGGTTATATGCCCCAAACTTCATGACAGTAGCGCTTTAAAGGAAAATTAGTATATAACTAATAGGTTAAAAAAAAAAAAGGAGCTTCTTCAGGGTCCTGTACAGTACACACAGTGTCCCAAAAAATTAAAATGTATCCGCCCTCACCTGGTGTCCAAAGGAGCAGCTGACCCTGGCACAGATAAATAGTAGTACAGAACATTTAGTACCTCCCTGTACTGCAGGGAGGTGCTACCCAGCAGCAAGTCAGTGTATGCACTGCAGTAATTCAAGTGGTTTTTTTTGTTTTGCAAAAAACAAGCCCTCACGTGGGTCTGTAGGTAAAAAAGGTATTGGCTTTTAGAAGGCAGAAGCAAAAGTAAAAAAAAAAAAAGGGGTTAAGCACATCAAATGTTTATGTTCAGGTCATCCAAAAAAGAAAATAAAAAATCTTACCTTAGCGTCATAACTTCAATGTTTGGAAGCTCATGACATATGGAGATCTGAAAAAATAATAATAATAACAATGCACAATGTATAAACCAATACAGCAGGTGTCATTCAACCACAGATAAATAAAAAGAACATTCAGTATTGACTGTTTGTATATTAGAGTATGTAGTACTGATATTACCTTGTAACAGAATGTTTTCTCATTAAGTTTTCTCATTAAGTATAGTTGGCTAAATTGCATACATGCATATAGGCTGCTGTAGAAATTCCCAAAGGTCTGGGGCATTTGGTGTGACTCCCCTTTGATGCTTTTTCCCCCACTTATGCCTTTAATACTGTGATGCAACCACTGGTGTCTACAAAACAATTCGACAATTGTTCATTTCATTATGATTTTTTTTTTCAAAATTATTATCCAGTGTTTACTATGCTATTCTGTCCTATTATGTCCAGAAGTTGATGTCCTTTCCTGCCAATACTCCTGTATCTACTTTTATGATGTGTGGTATTTTTTCTATAACATCATACTAGTACAGTAACCCCCCCGACATGCGATGGCCCCGACATATGATCAAATCGACATACGATGGCCTCTCAGATGCCATCGCATGTCGATGTCAGCATCGACATACTATGCTTTTATATATGTCGGGGCCATCGCATTAACTGCTATGCGACAGCGCAAAATGCTTAAGCTGCTGTCGGATAGCATTTTAAGCATCCCGGACAGATTCACTTACCTATCCCCGCTGCTCCGGGTCCACTTCGCGATCCTCCGGCGTCCGGGCCTCGCTTTTGGGAGTCGTTATTACGTCACTGCGCACGCCGTCCCGGCGCATCAACGTAATAACGTCACCAGAAAGCGAGGCCCGGACACCAGAGAAGATGCGGAAGAAGCCAGAGGATCCCGAAGAAGACGCCGGAGCAGCGGGACAGCATCGGGAGCCCCTGGGACAGCATCGGGAGCGGTGAGGAGAGTAGGTGAGTATTAAAAGCTCTTTTTACATTGCACTAATCCCTCAACATACGATGGATTCGACAAACGATGGGTCGTTTGGAACGAATTACCATCGTATGTTGAGGGACCACTGAATAACTTTGGTGTTTGAATTGTTTATCAATAAAATTATATATGTTCTCCTTTTTATACATGTTCTATCACCAACGTGATTTTTCACAATATGGATATTATGTGATTTATTTTCCATGTTGTCCATGTTACCCCATACGGCATGGAGGCATCAAGACTGAATATGAGGCTGTTATGCACCTGTGCAGGGTGGGAGGGGATTTTATTCCATGATGAATCTCCTGGATTGGGAGACCATGGGATACATTCCCCATTTTAGGCTTGTACATCTTCTTACAAATTGAATGACTAAGGCCCGACTGCAGGGCCGAAACACGTCACCTATGTCTACTTTGTCCATGTACCGAAGTTGATTACGCAATAAACAGCTCCGTTCCATACTTATCTGCACTGGACAATCTCCTTTCTTCTGTTATCAAGCTACAGGCATAGCCCACGCCAGTCCGAGCTTCTTACGTTTCCTACATGAATGTATGTTCTATCAGGGGTGTGGAAATTTAAAAAAAAAAATAACTACTTGTCCAAGGGACTAAAGTGGAACACAATCTACCGTATATACTCGAGTATAAGCCGACCCGAGTATAAGCCGAGACCCCTAATTTCAACCCAAAATCCCAGGAAAAGTTATTGACTCGAGTATAAGCCTAGGGTGGGAAATACCTCATCCCCCCCTGTCATCATCCAGACCCGTCATTAACATCCTCATCATCCCCTTGTCATCATCCCACACATCCCCCCTTCATCATCCCCTTGTCATCATCCCACACATCCCCTTATCATCCCACACATCCCCCCTTCATCATCCCCTTGTCATCATCCCACACATCCCCTTATCATCCCACACATCCCCCCTTCATCATCCCCTTGTCATCATCCCACACATCCCCTTATCCCACACATCCCCCCTTCATCATCCCCTTATCATCCCACACATCCCCTTATCATCCCACACATCCCCCCTTCATCATCCCCTTGTCATCATCCCACACATCCCACACATCCCCCCTTCATCATCCCCTTGTAATCATCCCACACCCCCCCCCCCCTTCATCATCCCCACCCCCCTTCATCATCCCCACACCCCCCCCCCCCCTTCATCATCCTCTTCTCATCATTCGCCCTCAGTGGTCTTCAACCTGCGGACCTCCAGAGGTTTCAAAACTACAACTCCCAGCAAGCCCGGGCAGCCATCGGCTGTCCGGGCTTGCTGGGAGTTGTAGTTTTGAAACCTCCGGAGGTCCGCAGGTTGAAGACCACTGCGGCCTTCAACATGCGGACCTCCAGAGGTTTCAAAACTACAACTCCCAGCAAGCCCGGGCAGCCATCGGCTGTCCGGGCTTGCTGGGAGTTGTAGTTTTGAAACCTCCGGAGGTCCGCAGGTTGAAGACCACTGCGGCCTTCAACATCATCCAGCCCCCTCTCACCCCCTTTAGTTCTGAGTACTCACCTCCGCTCGGCGCTGGTCCGGTCCTGCAGGGCTGTCCGGTAAGGAGGTGGTCCGGTGAGGAGGTGGTCCGGGCTGCTATCTTCACCGGGGGCGCCTCTTCTCCGCGCTTCCGGCCCGGAATAGAGCCGTTGCCTTAACAACGACGCATCTGCGTTGTTGTCAAGGCAACGTGACTATTCTGAGGCCGGGCCCGAAGCGCTTAGAAGAGGCCTCCCCGGTGAAGATAGCAGCCCGGACCACCTCCTCACCGGACCACCTCCTTACCGGACAGCCCTGCAGGACCGGACCAGCGCCGAGCGGAGGTGAGTACTCAGAACTAAAGGGGGTGAGAGGGGGCTGGATGATGTTGAAGGCCGCAGTGGTCTTCAACCTGCGGACCTCCGGAGGTTTCAAAACTACAACTCCCAGCAAGCCCGGACAGCCGATGGCTGCCCTGGCTTGCTGGGAGTTGTAGTTTTGAAACCTCTGGAAGTCCGCAGGTTGAAGACCACTGCGGGTGGGGGAGTTCACTCGAGTATAAGCCGAGGGGGGTGTTTTCAGCACGAAAAATCGTGCTGAAAAACTCGGCCTATACTCGAGTATATACGGTACTTGCCCCTCAAGGAAATCCACTTATCCTGGTAGATAAAATAATTTCAACCAAAATAGTACGATTCACCCCACTAGACCACCAGGGATGGAGATAAGATCCCTTTAGACACTGCTGTCAACTTTGACGGCGTTGATCTAATGGTTTAATAGCCGACCACGGAGATCGCAGCATTCCGGGCTATTAGGGGAAAGCTGTAGCTCGCTCCTTTTACACCCGAAGCAACCACAAAAAAGTCTAGATGTAACTTTCTGATCACCTTATAAAAAATTTCTCATATGAAGTGACCAAAAATTAGCAATTCTGGACTATTTTGTTACATTTACACCGTTCACCGTACGGTTTAATTAACATTATTTTTTTAATAGCCTGGACATTTCCACATGCAGCGATACCACTTATGTTTATTTTTGTACATTATTTTTATTTAAAGAAAATGTGAAACTTTTATTAGGAAAGGAAAATATTTTGATCACTATTTTTCAGTCTCAATATGCTGGAAGTTGCATTTAGTTACTAGATAACTACAACTCCCAGCATGCCCTGATACAGCCTATGGTTGTGTGGGTGTTGCAGCATGTTGCACTGTATAGTAGTACAGTTAAGGTTATTGTGTAACATGCTGGGAGTTGTAGTTTTGGTTTGTGTCAGCTGCAGAGCCATAGGATGTGTCAGGGAATACTGAGAATTGCAGTTAGTAACTACAACTCCCAGCATGCCCTGATGCAGACTATGGCTCTGCAGCTGACCCGAACCAAAACTACAACTCCAAGCATGTTGCACTTTATAGTTCTACAGTTCAGGTTATGGTGCAACATGCTGGAAGTTGTAGTTTTGGTTCGGGCGTGTTTGTGTGCATCTGTGGGGCTCTTGGTTAGCGGGCAAGTATGAAGGGGGCGGGATTCTGGTGGTGCAATTTAGAGCGGGTGGCCAGAAGCCACTAAAAATAAATAAAATTAGATGGCACAACTGGCGCCCCCCCCCTCCCCCCCGACACACGGGCCCTTGACGTGACAGTCCGCCCCTATACACAACATACACATGTCATACATGCACCAGCCGCTGTCCCCATATCATACATACACACACACACACCCCCCGCCACTGCCCCCACACATCATACACTATATACACACACATCACAGATTCATCATACACACATACACTCACACCATACATACACCCACCGCTGCCCCCCATCATACATTACATACACATCACACACAGACATCATACACACATCACACATACACTCACACCATACATATGCACCATACATATGCACACATCATACATACACCGGCCGCTGCCCCCCCAATCATACATTACATACACATCACACATAGACAGACATCATACATTACATACACATCACACATCCACTCACACATCATACATTACATACACATCACACATAGACAGACATACACACATCATACATATACAACCACCCTTCCTGCCGCCTGCATTCTCGGCCTCCTCAACTGAGCTGGCTATGAGTGGACATCAGAGCTGTAGTCAGACTGGCCGGTGTGAGGTGAGATTTGCGTCCTCCCCCTCACCCCCCCTGCTCTGTGTTTTCCCCGTGCAAACTAGCAACCTCCCCATGGTGGATTAGGTCCTGTGGAGACAGAGCAGGGGGAGGGGGAGGGATAGAGTTGTGTGCGGGGGATGGAGCTGTGTACCGAGCTGTCTACGTCCTTTCTCTCCCCCTGCTGTTTCTTCTGAGCTGCATCCTCCATCCTCCGGGAGGGGAGATAAGGGGGCGTGGCTTAATTATGTAACGCAAACGTGCGACCTCAGGCTCTGCGGTCAACTGGGGGCCGCCGCCGCTGCCCCCGCCCCCCATACACTGTGCGCCGGTGTGAGGTGCAGACTTGCATCCGCTCCTGCATCTCACACCAGCATTAAAGAAAAATAAGGGGGAAGTCGGTCTGTCCCTGCTTGCCCGATACAGGGATAAATCTATGACAAATTCACCTGCCCGGCGCCCAAAACTACTTGTCCCGAGCGTTGGGCGATAGGATTTCCACATCCCTGGTTCTATGTCTCAATAGTGGATGCAGCAGTTCCCAAACCTGATGAAATACTTGTATATTTATACAACCTTTGTTTAGGTTTATGTTAGGAGCCTCCTTTGCTAATTCTTTTCAATTTGCCTGGAAAAAAATAGTGAATCATGCTGCAATATATTTTTCCAGTAAAATGAAGAACAATGACTAGAACTCTAAAAGATTCCAAAATCAATAAAAGTTCATCAAGGCTGCTGGTGTCCATCTTGCAACAGATCAGACACTGCCATAATTTTCATTTTTCTGCTTCTATAACAAACCAAAAAAAAAAAAATGAAAACAGGTGTGAACTGAGCCTTAGATGGCTGTTGACAATCAAAAAAAGGGGAGATGCTAAAAAAAAATAATAGCTTAACAGTTGGGAGTTTTTATCAGACATATAAGGTAGGATAACTGAAGGGAACCACCAGGATTGGCCATCAGGGAGCCCTTCTAGTCATGTTTCAGACTTACTGATTTACAGAAAACACTTCCTAGGGAATAGTGTCCTAGTTTTACTTCATGTTGTATATCACAGAATTTGACCTTTTCATTGCACAAGTAGTCAGAATTTACAACTTAAAGGAGTAATCTGGTATCAGAAAATATATTTACATTAAAATATCACCCTAAGATATGTAACTTACTTAGTGTCATCACAAATTGTACTGGCTTCAGTGGTGTCACAACCTTTGCCCAGCCCCTACCGCCTTCAACACCATCTCTGTCATATACATATCTATATCTTTATTGGGATATTACATTTTTTTTTTGTGATGAATGATACCAGAGGAGCTGACAGAGAATGAATACAGAAGTTGACTGGAGAGCAATAGTATGCTGTCTATTGAAATGTTATGCAGCAGCTCTGCAAGGGGAACTGGCAGCAGTGCTCCAGAAGAGCAGGCACGGTAGAAGGGCTGTGATGAAGAGCTGAGGGAAAGCAATGCATTGTAATAAAGTCCAAACAGGAGATTAGAAAGAATTAAATACTCACCTGGTCTTTTTTTGGGAATCGCAAGCTTCTTTATTGCATGTCAGCCAGCAGCGTTCCTACATGTGCGGGAGAGTGGACAGGTGGAGTGCACTCCCCCACGTTGCTCTCCCTGTCCGCTCTCCCGCACATGTAGGAATGCTGCTGGCTGACATGCAATATAGAAGCTTGCGATTTTCAAAAAAATACCTGGTGAGTGCTTCATTCTTTCTAATCGCCTGTTTGGATTTTATTTTGGACAGTCACATGTGAGCACCGAGAGGGTCATTATACGAGGAAAGCCTAGCGCGATATACTATAGTGGAGTTGCAGTGCAGGGCATCATCTGTCTTGGACTGCAATGCATTGTAATACTGAGCGACTGCTCAACCAGAGAGTAGTGAGAAGAAATGGTAGTGGAGAGGATTACATACCAACAAAAACAAATGGATTTTTGGTGAGTTTAAACCTAGAGCAGACAGCTAAGCAATGCTATATGCTTCTGCAGTATTTTTTTTTTTTTTACCCGACATTGGAATTCTCCTAAATAAAACAAATCATAAGTATGCTTTTCAAGGCATGCAGATTTTACTTACGTCAGTAAGACGGCTTCCCCTGAAATAAAGACAGAAATATATATAAATAATTCTGAAGTAAGAAGTACATATTTTCTCAAATTATAGTGCACAGTATGTGAACAAAAATCACATATTTACTAAGGGTAGGGTAACACACAGCGCATCCACAGTGTATTTCACGCTGTGGATGTGCTGCCAGCAGTCACAGAGCAACTGCAGTGCAAGCTCCCTGATGTGGCCGGGTGGCTGCGTGTGTCAGTTCACGATTCCCAGTGGCAAATCCGGCACTACAGGGGGAAACACACTCTCTAAATCGCTCACCAGCAGCAGGGCACTTGTCCAGGATTCCCTGGTCAGCAAGCACTCCCGATTTAGGCTGCAGCCGCGCCTGACTTCTGGTCTGGCGCACCTTCTCCCTGTCACACAGCTTTTTCAGTCTCCTAAAGAGACTATGTCAGGAGACTGGGAAATCTGGGTGACAAAAGCTGGAGACGTACTGTGAATGATTCCTGTCACCCAACTTTCCCAGTCTCCTGGCATAGATAATACCATCAGGAAAGTTGGGTGAAAGCAGCTTCACCTTACTTTTCCAGCATTTAAAGGGGTATTACCATGTCAGCATGTTTTCTGATAATATGTAATATCTGGTAATATGCTGATCGGTGAGGGTCCGACCACTGAGACCCCCAGCGGTTCAACTCTCACCGATCAGCATGTTATCCCCTATCCTATGGATAGACAAGTAATCTCTCTGTCCCAACCCCCACATACTAAAATAACAAATAACCGTCAAACAGCTTTCCCAGTCACCTGTAGAGACTCCTGTAGATCACAGAGCACACAGATTAATAGAGTTCAATAGAATTCTATTCATCTGTCTGAAGAATCTAATGATTCCTCCTATAAGTGTAATAAAGAGTAAAAAAAAATTTAAATAAAATAAAAAAGTTGTAATAAAAGTTTGAAAGACACATTAACCCAGTGGTCTTCAAACTGTACCCGTCCAGCTGTTACAAAACTACAATTCCCAGCATGCCAGGACAGCCATTGGCTGTCCGGGCATGCTGGGATTTGTAGTTTTGCAACATCTAGAGGGCCACAGTTTGAAGACCGCTGCATTAACCCCTTCAATGTTAAAAGTTCAAATCACCCCCTTTTCCTATATAAAAACATGCAAACATAATAAAAATAAACATATTTGGTATCGCTTTGTGCGTAATTGTACAACCTATTAAAATATAACATTATGTATCCTGTACGGTAAATGTAAAAAAATACCAAACCAAATATTTGCAATTTTTATAATATCCCAGAAAAAAAAGTTAAAAAGTCAGATCAATACCAAAATGGTACCGATACAAAAAACAGATTATGGCGCAAAAAATGAGCCCTCATACAGCCTGGCATGCGGAAAAAAAATAAAGCTACAGGGGTTAAAAAATGGCAATTAAAAAAAGTTCAGAATTAGTAAAACATGAAGTAAACTATACAAATCTGGTATTGCTGTAATCAGGCGGCCTAAAGTATAAAACTAACATGTTACCTCAACCACAAGGTAAATGGCGTAGAAAAGAAAATCTGCAAAATTATCTTTTACTATTTCAATTTCACTTCAACTAATATATAATATATATATTTGTTTTTTTTTGTTTTGTTTTTTTTTTGGTTCAGAGAATAAGTTATTGAAAAATTAAAAGGTATCCCTATAGTAGGTAGTTATGGCTATTATAGGGCGAGGAGGAAAAAATTAGAGCGTAAAAGCGAAAATTGGCCCGGACAAGTGGATCGTCATGAGGGACAAGTAGATTTTGCTCCATTTTAGTCCCGTGGACAAGTAGTTTTTTTTAAATAAAATTTCCACACCCCTGCATCATACATACATACACCAGCCACTGCCCCCTATATTATACAGTATATACATACATAGACACATCATACATACATACATACAATGGCCACTGCCCCTATATTATACATAACACACACACACACATCATACATATACATACATCGGCCACTGCCCCCTATATTATACAGTATATACATACATAGACACATCATACATACATACAATGGCCACTGCCCCTATATTATACATAACACACACACACACACATCATACATATACATACATCGGCCACTGCCCCCTATATTATACAGTATATACATACATAGACACATCATACATACACCGGCCACTGCCCCCTATATTATAAAGTATATACATTCATAGACACATCATACATACACCGCCCACTGCCCCCTATATTATACAGTATATACATACATAGACACATCATACATACATACACCGGCCACTGCCCCTATATTATACATAACACACACTCACATCATACATATAAATACATCGGCCACTGCCCCCTATATTATACAGTATATACATACATAGGCACATCATACATACACCGGTCACTGCCCCCTATATTATACAGTATATACATACATACACCGGCCACTGCCCCTATATTATACATAACACACACTCACATCATACATATACATACATCGGCCACTGCCCCCTATATTATACAGTATATACATACATAGGCACATCATACATACACCGGTCACTGCCCCCTATATTATACAGTATATACATACATACACCGGCCACTGCCCCTATATTATACATAACACACACTCACATCATACATATAAATACATCGGCCACTGCCCCCTATATTATACAGTATATACATACATAGGCACATCATACATACACCGGTCACTGCCCCCTATATTATACAGTATATACATACATACACCGGCCACTGCCCCTATATTATACATAACACACACTCACATCATACATATACATACATCGGCCACTGCCCCCTATATTATACAGTATATACATACATAGACACATCATACATACATACACCGGCCACTGCCCCCTATATTATACAGTATATACATACATAGACACATCATACATATATACATCGGCCACTGCCCCCTATATTATACATTACAAACATACATCATACATACAGACACATCATACATACACCCGCCGCTGCTTCCCCATCATACATTACATACACACATACACAGACATCATACACACATTATACATACACTCAAACCATACACATACACCATACATCATACATACACCATACACATACAGCCGCTGCTGATACACCCCCCCCAATTATACATTACATACATATACAACCACCCTTCCCGCCGCCTGCATGCTCGGCCTCCTCACCTGAGCTTCACACTGCTTCACACTCACTTGCTTCTATATTACACAAGAAGCAGGGAGAGTGAGGACGAACACAGCTAGGTACACAGCTCCTCCCCTCCCCCGCACACAGCTCCATCCCCCTCCCCATGCTCTGTCTCCACAGGACCTCATCTACCACGGAGAGGCTGCAAGTTTGCACGGGGAAAACACAGAGCAGGGGGGGAGGGGAGAAAGGCTCCTGACCTCCATAATGACTGCTGAGTGTGAGGAGGACAGACTGCACTGCACGAGGAGGATTTCTGTGTGAAGGAGGACAGACTGGGGCACGGGGTGGGTTCTCTGAGCAGCGGCCCCCGGCTACTGAAATCAGCTGGGAGCTGCCGCCCCCTCCATACACCCTGAGTGCGGGTGTGAGGTGAAATTTCCGAAGTCGGTCCGGCCCTGCTAGCCGATACAGGGCTAAATCTATGAAAAATTCACCTGCCCGGCGCCCAAAACAACTTGTCCCGGGCGTCGGCCGATAGGATTCCCACATCCCTGTGTATATATGCAGAGACAAAAAACAGAGAGTGTGGGTGGGAAAAGTAGTGCTCTGTGCAGTGAGGCTCTATCACACACCACTGGCTCACACAGAAGACTGATTGACAAGCCAGGAGCCTGCACAGAGACCTGCTTGTCCTGCCCTCACTTCCTGAATCTTGTCTCTCTAGAGACACACACAGGCAATAGCGGCAGGGATAGCATTTTTTCACTTAAAAAAAAAAAAATAATAATTTTTTTTACCCAATGTATATTACAAATATACATATGTTATCTATTAGGGATCGACCGATAATGCCGATTTTGGGCATTATCGGTATCAGCAATTACCTTGCCAATAAGCCGATAATGCCCCACCCCCGCACCGCCCCCACCCCGACCCACCGAACCGCGGCGCACCCCCCACCATAGTGCTGGGCGGTATACCGGTATGGATTTTTGGCCATACCGCTATACCGGTCGGGCCCCTCCCCCATCCTCCGAGTCAATATAAAAAATTAAACTTACCCGTAATGGGGGTGGTCCGGGCCATCCATCGTTCCTCTAGTGTCCGGGGGCGTTCCGGGTGAAGGGTGAACCGGTCCGGGCTGCCCTTCTCCGGCGGTCATCTTCTCCACTCCGGGCAGGCTCCTGCCTAGTAGCTGCATAGACGCCGCTACGCCTCCAGCTGTTGCATAACTACAACTCCCAGCATGCCCTTGGGAAGTCAGTGCATTCTTGGAGTTATAGTTTTGCAAAAGCTGGAGGCACACTGGTTGGGAAACACTGAGTAAGGGTTTGTTACCTAACCTGGTGTTTCCGCACCAGTGTGCCTTCAGCTGCTGCAAAAGTACAACTCCCAGCAGACCGTGCATGCTGGAAGTTGTAGTTTTGCAACAGCTGGAGGCACACTACTACAACTCCCAGCATGCCCTTTGGCTGTCTGTGCATGCTGGGAGTTGTAGTTATGCACCGGTGCAGAAACACTATGTTAGGGTGGGTTCACACTACGTTTTCTCCCATACGGGAGCGCATACGGCAGGGGGGGGAGCTAAAACCTCGCGCTCCCGTATGTCACCGTATGCGCTCCCGTATGTCATTAATTTCAATGAGCCGGCCGGAGTGAAACGTTCGATCGGCTCATTTTTGCGCCGTATGCGCTTTTACAACCGGACCTAAAACCGTGGTTGACCACAGTTTTAGGTACGGTTGTAAAAGCGCATACGGCGCAAAAATGAGCCGACCGGACCGAACTTTCACTCCGGACGGCTCATTGAAATGAATGACATACGGGAGCGCATACGGTGACATACGGGAGCGCGAGGTTTTAGCTCCCCCCTGCCGTATGCGCTCCCGTATGGGAGAAAACGTAGTGTGAACCCAGCCTTAGACTGTTACAACAGCCCCCATCCCCGGGTACATTCACACGGGCAGGGGTTTACAGTAAGTTTGCTGGTGCACGTTTAAGCTGCAGCAAATTTTATGCCGCTCACTGTAAACCCCTGCCCCTGTGAATGTACTCTAAAAACACTACACTACACTTAATCAAAATAAAGGAGTATCACACAACATATACACACCCTTACACAGTTACCCCCCCGATAAAAATTAAAAACGTCTCAACAGCACCGTTTCTAAAACAGAGCCTCCTGCTGTTACAAAACAACAACTCCTAGCATTTCAGGACAGCAATTGACTGTCCAGGAATGCTGGCAGTTTTGCAACAGCTGGAGGCACCCTGTTTGGGAAACACTACCGTAAGGTATTTTTGGTGGATAAGGCACACCATGCTTGCATCGGGGTCCGGTTCAATGCAAATCTCTAATTTAGGCCTCAAACGTGCATGACGCGCTCTCCCTCTGGAGCCCTGTTTCAAGGCAACAGATTAGGGCTACATATGGGGTATTTCCATACCCTGGAGAAATTGCATTACAAATTTTTTTTAAGGGGGGGGGGGGGGTTCTACTTTTACCCGTTATGAAAAGGAAAAGTTAGGGGCTACAACGGCATGTTGGCGTAAAAAAACCTAAATAAATAAAAATAAAAATAAGATACTAGTGTTGCCCCATACTTTTCATTTTCACAAGAGGTGAAAGGAGAAAAAGATTTGTAACCCAAAATTTGTAACGCAATTTCTCCTGAGTACAGAAATACCCCATATGTGGATGTAAAGTGCTCTGCAGGTGCACAACAGGGCACAGTGAGAGCGCACCATCTACATTTGAGGCCTAAATTGGTGATTTGCACAGGGGTGGCAGATCGGTTCTGACACAAATGCAAAAAAAAAAAAAAAACACCCACATGTGACCCCATATTGGAAACTACACCCCACAAGAAAGTTAATAAGGGCTGCAGTAAGCCTTAATACCCCACAGTTGTTTGACACATTTTCATTAAATTTGGACATGAAAATGAAAAATTTTATTTTTTTCACTAAAATGCTGGTGTTACCCCACATTTTTCATTTTACACAAAGGGTAACAGTAGAAAAAAAAATTTGTAACGCCATTTCTTTTGAGTAAGAAAATACCCCATTTGTGGATGTAAAGTACTCTGCGGGCACACTACAATGCTCAGAGAAAAAGGAGCAAAATTATCTTTTTGGAGAGAGAATTTGGCTAGGATTGAAGGCCATGTGCATTTACAAAGCCCCCATGGTGCCAGAACAGTGGATCCCCCCCATTTTGGAAACTACACCCCTCACGGAATGTAACAAATGTTACGGAATGTAACAAAATCTTATCAGTACTTTTCAGCTGTTGCGTACTACAGAGGAAGTTGTAGAGTTCTTTTCTGTCTGATCCCAGTGCTCTCTGCTGACACCTCTGTCCGCATCAGAAACTGTCCAGAGCAGATATGTTTGCTATGGGGATTTGTTCCTGCTCTCGACAGTTCCTGACATGGAAAGACATGTCAGCAGAGAGCAATGTGGTCAGACAGAAAAGAACTATACAACTTCCTGTGGAGCATACAGCAGCTGATAAGCACTTTTTGCACCAGTTGATTTTAAAAACATTGGCCCTGATTTACTTAGAAAATCGGGTTGTAAGTCTATGTTGCTTTCTTACCCGACTGCTTTTTTCCCCTGGTATTTATTATTCTGTCGCATCCTGTTTGTCACACGTGGGTGTTGTAGGTTTTGGTTTCAAACTCCTCTGAGCTGTCAGGAAAATCCACTACAATTCAACAAATTTGGGTTGGAAACCTTTATAAATACGTGGGAAAGCTCAGAAATGTCGGGTTACGCCCCTTTTTCGGGTTTGGGAGAATCCACATCGGGTCCGTCGGGAAAAAATGTTGCATCGTGTCGCAGACTGGCGCACGATGTCTGCGACATGTCGCAGACAAAGATGCGCCAAAAAAACCTGACAAAACAAGTCGGGTTTAGAATAGTAAATGAGGGCCATTGTTTTCCACCGAAGTACTCCTTTAACGAAAGTTTGTCAATCACCTGTAGGGTGTTAAAGAGTACCTTTAATCAATTTTTTACATGTTACAGCTTATTCTTTATAGATCAACTTTCTAATAGGATTGTATGAAAATATTTAAAAAAAAAAATATTCCTTTTATGTCTGTTCTATTTTCATTTTGAAACTGTGGCCACTAGGGGTCTCCCTAGGAGTCCCTGGCCGCAAACTTTTTCATTGATTTCAGTCTCACGCCGACATTCCGCCACTCTCTATGGCACGTGTAAAGCCAAACAGAGTGGAGACACAGAAGCTGCAGTCCCTGCCCTGTACTCAGCCTGTATGTGCGCTCCCGAGAGGGATCGCTGCATACAGGAAGAAGGGTGTGAGCGAGCCCCGGTCAGGCGTCAGATGACGTTGCACCTACCGGGCCACACCTACTTCCTCCTCTCGCACACAGCACCAAACTGAGCTACCAAAGAGAGAAGAATAAAAAAAAAGGTATTTATAGGGGGTATTGAATTAAAAAAAGGACAGGGATAGAGTTAGAGTCAGGGACAGATGGGGAAGCGGATTAGGGAGAGTGTAGTTGATGATAGGTACTCTTTAACGCTCACTGTATGCCTTATTACATTCCATGAGGGGTGTAGTTTCCCAAATAGTATGCCATGTGGTTTGTTTTTGCTGTTCTGGCATCATGGGGGCTTCCTAATTGCGACATGCCCCCCAAAAACCATTTCAGCAAAATTTGCTCTCCAAAAGTCCATTGTTGCTCATTTCATTCTGAGCCCTCTAGTGCACTCCGAGAGCACTTTACATCCACATATGAGGTATTTCCTAACTAGAGAAATTGGGTTATAAATTGGGTTGGTGGGCATTTTCTCCTATTAACCCCTTTGTAAAAATGAAAAAAATTGGGCTACAATAATGTTAGTGTAAAAAATAAAGATTTGGAATTTTCTCCTCCACGTTGCTGCTATTCCTGTGAAACACCTAAAGGGTTAAACTTTTTGAATGTCATTTTAAATACTTTGAGGAGTGCCTTTTTCATAATGGGGGATTTGTAAAAAAAAAGACCCTCAAATTCACTTAAACTAAACTGGTCCCTGAAAAATTCCGATTTTGAAATGTTCGTGAAAAATTTGAAAATTGATGCTAAACTTTGAAGCCCTCTAATGTCTTCAAAAGATAAAAACATGTCAACTTTATGATGCCAACATTAAGTGGTCATATTGTATATGTAAATCAATATATCATTTATTTGGTATGACCATTTTCCTTACAAGCAGAGTTTCAAAGTCAGAAAAATGCTAAATTATCCAAAATCTTCATGAAATTTTTTCATTTTTCACAAAGAAATGATGCAAGTACTGACAAATATTTACAACTAACATAAAGTAGAATATGTCGCGAAAAACAGTCTCGGAATCAAATTCATAAATAAAAGAATCCCAGACTTATTAATGCATAAAGTGACAGTTCAGATTTGGAAAAAAATGCTTTCGTCCTTAGGGTCAAAATGGTCATCAAGGGGTTAATAGAAGTAATTTTTTTCTCTTTTTTTCAAATTTTCGGAAAAAACTACAAAAAAGCTTTTTTCCAGGTCTTCCCCTCTTAAAGTGGAGCAGCCTTCCAATGTGATTCTGCTGCATCATGCACATGGCAGCAACTATGGAGCAGGCTGGAATTAATAGCCAGGGGCCACAATAGCGAAGCTATTAACACTTTTGATCCAGCGATCAAAGCCAATTGCCATACCTAAAGAAGGCAATTCTATGTTGTGGTTTGTTGCTACTTTACTTGATGGCTGGAGGGTCTTTACCTGTCTCTGTGTTGTCTGATGTTCTCTGTGTTGCAGTAGGCTAGAGCAACAGAGTGCAGATAACACTGATCAATGCTGTGCGATAGCACAGCTTTGAACAGTGTTAGCAATCAAACAATTCCATGTAATATTACCCTATACGGATTAAAAAATAAATTGTAAAAAATACTTTAAAAAATACTTTAGCGTACCTATTACCATCTAAACTCTCCCTAAAACTACCTAAAACTCCCCTAAAAATACCTTTTTTCTCTCCACTTCGGTAGATCAGTTCAGAGCACTGTGCGAGGGGAGGAAGTGGACGTGGCCCTGTAGGGGCTGTTTGCTGCGTTCCCTCTCGGGATCGCTTATACAGACCCGGCACACGGTGGGCACGGCAGATCCTGAGTCTCCTCCTCCCTGTTCGGAGGACAGAGCTGCCGTGCACTGCAGGAATAAGGAACGTGGTGGGTCAGGAGCACGCCCTGCTCGTGTACGAGCTCAGCACTTGCTCGGCCTGTCTGAGTGACAGGTGGAGAGATGCACTGAGCTCGCCTGTGCCCTGCCTCTAGTGTGATTTGAAATCAATACACAGGCTTGAGGCAGGACTGCTAGGGAGTTCCCTAGTGGTCACTTTTTAAAACTTAAAAAGGACATTAAGCTGTTGGGGATGGAGGGCGTCATAGCGGGTCGGGCAAGACCTCTAACAACGGCCGGGACCTGTGGCTAATAGCGCGCGGCACTGATCACGTTGCCACATGCTATTAACTAGGGATCGACCGATATCGTTTTTTTTAGGACCGATAATCGGTGCAGGTTAGGGCCGATAGCCGATAACTTATACCGATATTCCGGTATAAGTTATGGGCTATTTAACCCCCTGAGACACCGCTGCAGATCATTGATTTAAAGCGGGCGCTTTAAATGATCTGCAGTGGCTTTTGCGGGGCCATAGGCTGCCACCCGCTTCTCTCCCCCTACCTGTCAGGGTGGTCCGGGCCATCCATCCTTCCTTCCTGTAGTGTCCGGGGGCGTTCCGGATGAAGAGTGAACCGGTCCGGCCTGTCCTTCTCTGGCGGTCATCTTCTCCACTCCGGGCAGGCTCCGGCCTAGTAACGCTGCATAGATGCTGCTGCACAGTGACGCCCGTGCGCAGCGACGCACCTGACGTCACGGCGCAGCGGCGTCTATGCAGTGTACTAGGCCGGAGCCTGCCCGGAGTGGAGAAGATGACCGCCGGAGAAGAAGGACAGCCCGGACCGGTTCACTCTTCATCCGGAACGCCCCCGGACACTACAGGAAGGAAGGATGGATGGCCCGGACCACCCCCATTACGGGTAAGATGAATTTTTTTATTGACTCGGAGGGTGGGGGAGGGGCCCGGCCGGTATAGCGGTATGGGCAAAAATCCATACCGATATACCGCCCAGCATCACGGTGGTGGGTGCGACGCGGTGTGTCGGGCGTGCGGTGGGTCGGGGGTGCGGTGCGGTGCGGCGGGTCGGGGGGTGGCGGTCGCGGTGCGGGGCATTATCGGCTTATCGGCAAGGTAATTGCCGATAATGCCCAAAATCGTGATTATCGGCCGATAATATCGGATTTACCGATAATCGGTCGATCCCTACTATTAACCCTTTAGAGGCAGCGTTCAAAGTTGAACGCTGCATCTAAATTTAAAGTACACTAATGCCGGTTAGCTCAGGGGGCTGTTCAGGATCGCTACGGCGAAATCGCGGCATCCCAAACAGCTGTAGGACAGCAGGAGGGTCCCTACCTTCTTCCTTGCTGTCCGATCGCCAAGTGCCTGAGATCCAGGCATGAGCAATCAAGTGGCAGAATTATTGATCAATGGTTTCCTATGAGGAACCATTGATCAATGTAAAAGACCAGAGTGTGCAGTGTTATAGCCCCCTATGGGAGCTATAACGTTGCAAAAAAAAAAAAAAAGTTAAGATCATTTAACCCCTTCCCTAATAAAAGTTTGAATCACACCCCTTTTCCCATTTAAAAAAAAACAAAACTGTAGATAAAAATAAAAAATAAACATATGTGACATCGCCACGTGCGGAAGTGTCTGAATTATAAATATATATCATCAATTAAACCACACAGTCAATGGCGTACGCGCAAAAAGATTCCAAAGTCCAAAATAGCGTACTTTTGGTCACTTTTTATATCATGAAAAAATGAATAAAAAGCGATCAAAAAGTCGGATCAATACAAAAATGGTACCGCTAAAAACTTCAGATCACGGCGGAAAAATAAAAAGTTATAGGGGTCAGAATATGAAAATTTTAAACGTATACATTTTTCTGCTTGTAGTTATGATTTTTTTCAGAAATATGACAAAATCAAACCTATATAAGTAGGGTATCATTTTAATCGAGTGGACCAACAGAATAAAGATAAGGTGTCATTTGTACATAAAATTGTACTGCGTAAAAATGTAAGCCCGCAAAAGTTACAAAATGGCGTATATAGGTAAATTTTGTTGCACAATGATTTTTTTCCATTTCGCCATAGATTTTTGGGTAAAATGACTGACGTCAGTACGAAGTAGAATTGGTGGCACAAAAAATAAGCCATAATATGGATTTTAGGTGCAAAATTGAAAGAGTTATGATTTTTAAAAGGTAAGAAGGAAAAAACGGAAGTGCAAAAATGGAAAAACCCTCTGTCCCCAAGGGGTTAAAGGAAGCAAAATGTTTAATTAAAACCAATTAGAAATGTAGTCATTAGGGATTCAACTTTAATATAGCAAAAGTTTTTGTTGATAAGAGGTACTCTTTAAGTAATACATGTGTACAACCCCTCCCCCTAAGTTTTAATTACCTTCCTTTTATAAATAAAGTATTAAAAAAATAAACAAACATATGTAATATTCCTGTGTGTAAATATCCAAACTCTTAAAATAAAACATTAAAGGGGTACTCCGGTGAAAAACTTTTTTTTTTTTTTAAATCAACTGGTGCCAGAAAGTTTAACAGATTCCTAAATTATTTCTATTAAAAAATCTTAATCCTTCATGTACTTATTAGCTGCTGAATACTACAATGGAAATTATTTTCCGTTTGAAACACAGAGCTGTCTGCTGACATCATGAGCACAGTGCTCTCTGCTGACATCTCTGTCCATTTTTAGGAAGTGTCCAGAGTAAAAGGAAATCCCCATAGCAAACATATGCTGTTCTGGACAGTTCCTAAAATGGACAGAGATGTCAGCAGGGAGCACTGTGCTTGTCAAGAATTGCATATTTTTGGTCACTTCATATACCAGAATTTTTTTTTTTAAAGCGATCAAAAAACAACATCAATATAAAAAGGATACCAATAAAAACTACAGATCAAGGCACAAAAAATGAGTCCTCATACAGTCCCGTATAGGTAAAATAAAAAAAGATATTAGGGTCAAAAGATGACAATTTAATAAAGCGTACTTGTGAGATCTCCCCCAAAACATTTACTTAGTAACTCAGTATCTAATCCTGTACGTCTAATTTTTATTCCTCTATCACCTATATTTATTATAAAAAAAATACCTCTTTTCATTTGCTCACAGTGTTTGAAATCCTCTCAGGCGAAGGGGCATGTTTTTCCCTTATGGTGGTGGGATGTGATTGGTGCATCTGCTCATGCAGCCATGTCCATGACTCATGGACAAGTGAGATGCTGCTGCATGACAGTATAGTGTCCCAGTAGGTATGGAGACCTCAGTGGTGGGAATTTTTAGGAGCCGTTTTCTTTATTTATTATATTCAAAACATTTTAAACAACCATATTACAAAAGGTAACTTGAACTGTGTAGAAACTAAACCCCCTAAGGCCTGTTTCGCACGGCAGAATTTCTGTACTTAAAGGGAACCAATCAACAGATTTTACCCTATATAACGCTTGGCAAAGCGTTATATAGGGTAAAATCTTTATTTTCACCATTCCCGGGGGACGCTCCTGCCCCCAGGGATGGTGAAGATATGAAGTTATATACTAGTCACCGCCGCCGCCGTAAGTAGTCACCTGGGCGGGGAGCTCTTCTCATCTACTCCCGTTCTTCGGCCGGCAGCGACGCCCGCTCCGCTTGATTGATGGCCGCATCATCGCTCTGCTCCGTCCGTTCAGTGAGCGGAACAATGACGCGGCACATCAATCAAGCGGAGGGGGCGTCGCTCCTGGCCGAAGAACGGGAGTAGGTGAGAAGAGCTCCCCGCCCAGGTGACTACTTACGGTGGCGGCGGTGACTAGTTTATAACTTCATATTTTCACCATCCCTGGTTCCCTTTAATTCTGAATGAAAATTCTGCATGAATTTATAGGCAATACACTTCAATGGGATTCCACTGTGCCATTCACACATCAGAATTTCTGCTGCAGGAATCCTAATGAAGTGTATTGACTATGAATTCATGCAGAATTTAGAGAAGCAGTGCCCACGGGTCACATGTTTTTTTTTTTTTGGGGGGGGGGGGTGGAAAATGCCGTTAGATACCGTGGAACCGCCATAACTTACAAAAATACTGTGATACACATTTTTGGTAATACCTTCACCATACATTCTGTGGTAAGACAAATGAGGCCATTAGAAGGTACAATTAAGTACAAAGTAACAACAAGCCCTATAGATTGAAAAGTGATTGACAATTGGAAGCGTTATGGACGTTAAAGGGAGAGGAGGAAAACATGAAAACGCAAAAAATGGAAAATCGCTGCATCACTAAGGGGTTAAACAATGCAACTCTCTATGATACCTTTGCTTTACTCCATACAGCACAATATGGAAAGCGTAAAACACTGCCCCCCCCCCCCCCCCCCACTGTCCAAGGACAGTACAGCGAGTACAGTGTGGACCTCTGGTATGTGGGTACCGATAAGAGGCAGCTGATTGCACTGGCACCTACGACCAGGACCCGCTCACTCACCAGCAGTTCAGTTTCCTCACACTGTCCAGCTCGGACGCCTTCGCCCGGGACAGAACCTGTTTTCGCGTTAACTTCATCATGGGCAGTATTGCTGTCACCACTCGGCAGCAGGTATCTAAGGCTATTGACGCGCCCGTTGGTCGCTATGGGGCGTGGTAAAAATTCTTAGTGGATTGTGCGTAGGACGCATTTGCGTTTCAAGCCTCGATTTCGGCAGAAAGCGTCAGGTTGTCAACCGGAAGAAGTAATCCTCCCTATATCTTGGGTAAATGACGGAGTGTATAGGCTGATAAAAGGTCCTGACGTCATCTTGTTAAGGTCACATGACCGCTACTCAGCTAATTATACTGCGGGCACAATACTAGTGCAGCGGAAGGGTGGAGCGAAGCAGCTGTAGCCTTGCTTCTTACCTGCATGTGGAGACAGATGACTGGGCGCCACATGTTTGTTAACCCCTTACTGATACAGACAGTTTTGCCAACAACATTTTAAATTTTTCATTCCAGCGTTTTTTGTCTGTGGACATGGCTGTTTATAGGGGCGTGCATTGTATGGCTGGGGTTATGACGCTATTTAACTGATAAAAAAAGGGTGGAGTGGAATGAAAAAAAGTCCAATTTATTATAGCTTTTTATTTTTTTTGCTTTTATAGTGTATTGAACGGTAAAAGTAATCTACTATTATTCTTCAGTCCAGGACAATTATGGTGATGCCGTACATCTGTCGTTTTTGTAAGGGCCCTTGCACACAAAGGAAATTCTGCTTGGAATAACTCATAGAGCGGTGTTTCCAAAACAGTGTGCCTCCAGCTGTTGCAAAACTACAACTTCCAGTATGCCGGACAGCCGTTGACTGTCCTGTTTAATGGGGGAAAACTGTGTCCCTGTAGCGGAATGTGACCCTCCACAGAGGTATACCAGTTCCTGCTTCACTTCCCGCTCCCCCTCTCTATCTCCGCTACCCTTTCTTAGGGGGACTGGGACACATGGGGCCCAAAATTTATTTTGTACTTTTTAAAGCCCCAATGGGACTATTTGTAGCAATCTATTCATTGCTATTGTTGTTCAATGCAATGCATGGGCATAACATTGATCAGTAATATCTGCAATCTACTTGTATAGTCTACCCAAAGGCAGATCATACCAGTGGATGGCTACAGAGTGGCATGGAGCAGGTAGGCAGAGCTCCGTCCTACATCTTGACTCACTGAACACCTACTGTGGGTGGTATGATGAGTCTTCCAAAGCCCCGCTACAGCTTTTGATGCTGTGATCAGGATTAAGGATAGCGGTCATCAATGTGATTGCCAATGTCAACCATTATCCATGAGGTCACCATGTTCGAACAAGTTGTGTGCAAAGTACTAGGGCACAGTGGGGTACATGTACGTTGTGTGTACTCTAGAGCTTAATAATTAGTTTCCTCATTAATAATTTATTTTTTAAATACTCTCTCACATAGTACACCATGCTGACAAATGGAATAGCAGATATTGGTGGGAAGCAACAGCGCTCAGCTGAGCACTTCTTTCCATTTGTACTTGCAATCAGTGGGGATCTTTGGCACTCATACCTCTACTAGTCAATGCCTTTTCTAGGCCCCTGTGGCTACTGGGACTATTGGAAGAATACTCTACTGTACTAGTGTAGAAACCTTTCTGTTTAAGCAGAGAGGATACTCCTTTGTAAGAGTGCATTCACACCGTGATTCTTACATATGGGGACCTAATCCTACTGGGACACAAATGAGCCGACCGGAGTCACTATCTGATGAATGAATGAGATGGTGGCCAGGTCCGGTCCCTGTATGTAAGAATCATGGCGTGAATGCACCCTTATAGATACAGTCCTGGATACAAATAGTTCATGGTAGAGATTTTTATATGGCCCACAATGTATACATAGTGCCAAAGGATAGGGGATAAGATGTCTCATCGCCGTGTAGCACCCAGATTCTATGCTGGGCTGCTGCTCCAGTCTCGGAAACCTCTGTGTTAACGGGACTGGAGATGTGATATCATGCCACGCCCCCTCTATTCATGTCTGTGGGAGGGGGCATGACAGGGGGTGCTGCAGTGAGATCACGGGGGGTCCCAACGGCAGGCCCCCAGCGATCAGACATCTTATCCCCTATCCTTTTGAATACAGGATAAGATATATTTGCCGGAATACCCCTTTAACCCCTTAAGGACTCAGCCCATTTTGGCCTTAAGGACTCAGACAATAACATTTTTCCGTTTTCGTTTTTTCCTCCTCGCCTTCTAAAAATCATAACTCTTATATTTTCATCGCCAGACTAGTATGAGGGCTTGTTTTTTGCATGACCAGTTGTCCTTTGTAATGACATCACTCATTATATCATAAAATGTATGGCGTAACCAAAAAACACTATTTTTGTGCGGGAAATCAAAAAGAAAAACGCAATTTTGCTAATTTTGGAAGGTTTCGTTTTCACGCCGTACAATTTACGGTAAAAATTACGTGTGTTCTTTATTCTGAGGGTCAATACGATTAAAATGATACCCATTATTACATACTTCTATTTTATTGTTGTGCTTAAAAAAAATCACAAACTTTTTAACCAAATTAGTACGTTTATAATCCCTTTATTTTGATGACCTGTAACTTTTTTATTTTTCCATATAAGCGGCGGTATGAGGGCTCATTTTTTGCGCCATGATCTGTACTTTTTTTTTGATACCGCATTTGCATATAAAAAACATTTAATACATTTTTTTATAATTTTTTTAAATAAAATGTATTAAAAAAGTAGCAATTTTTGACTTTTTTTTTTTTTTTACGTTCATGCCGTTCACCGTACGGGATCATTAACATTTTATTTTAATAGTTCGGACATTTACGCACGTGGCGATACCAAATATGTCTATTAAATTAATTTTTTACACTTTTTGGGGACAAAATAGGAAAAAACGGACGTTTTACTTTTTTATTGGGGGAGGGGATTTGTAACTTTTTTTTAACTTTTACTTTAAAAAAAATTTTAACTTTTTTTTTACACTTGAATAGTCCCCATAGGGGACTATTCATAGCAATGCCATGATTGCTAATACTGATCTGTTCTATGCATAGGACATAGAACAGATCAGTGTTATCGGTCATCTTCTGCTCTGGTCTGCTCGATCTCAGACCAGAGCAGAAGACGCCGGGAGCCGGACAGAGGCAGGTGAGGGGACCTCCATGCGGCGTTCTGAATGATCGGATCCCCACAGCAGCACTGCGGGCGATCCGATCATTCACTGAAATCGCGTACTGCCGCAGATGCCAGGATCTGTATTGATCCCGGCATCTGAGGGTTTAATGACGGATGCCTGCGAGATCGCGGGTGTCGGCCATTGCCGGCGGGACCCTGGCTGCATTCAGCAGCTGGGATCAGCCGCGCATGACACGGGCATCGCTCCGATGCCCGTGGTTATGCACAGGACGTAAATGTATGTCCTGGTGCGTTAAGTACCACCGCACAAGGACGTACATTTACGTCCTGCGTCCTTAAGGGGTTAAAGGGGTACTCCGGTGAAAACCTTTTTTCTTTTAAATCAACTGGTGCCAGAAAGTTAAACATATTTGTAAATTACTTCTATTAAAAAATCTTAATCCTTCCAGTACTTATTAGCTGCTGAATGCTACAGAGAAAATTCCTTTCTTTTTGGAACACTGATGACATCACGAGCACAGTGCTCTCTGATGACATCTCTGTCCATTTTAGCAACCGTGCATAGCAGATGTATGCAAAGGGCAGCATGGTGGCTCAGTGGTTAGCACTGCTGCCTTGCAGTGCTGGGGCATTGGGTTCAAATCCAACTAAGGACAACAATAAATAAAGAGTTATTATTATTATAATGACGTCAGCAAAGAGCACTGTGCTCGTGATGTCATCAGAGAGAATTCCAAAAAGAAAAGAATTTCCTCTGTTACATAGCTACATAGTTAGTACGGTCGAAATCAGACATATGTCCATCAAGTTCAACCAGGGAATTGAAGGGTAGGGGTGTGGCGCGATATTGGGGAAGGGATGGGATTTTATATTTCTTCATAAGCATTAATGTTATTTTGTTCCAGGAATGTATCTAATCCTGTTTTAAAGCTGTTAATTTTTCCTGCTGTGACCAGTTCCTGAGGTAGACTGTTGCATAAGTTCACAGTTCTCATGGTAAAGAAGGCGTGTCACCACTTGAGACTAAACTTTTTCTTCTCCAGACGGAGGGAGTGCCCCCTCGTCCTTTGGGGGGGATTAACCTGGAACAGTTTTTCTCCATATTTTTTGTATGGGCCATTAATATACTTATATACATTTATCATATCCCCCTTTAAACGTCTCTTCTCAAGACTAAACAATTGTAACTCCTTTAATCGCTCCTCATAGCTAAGATGTTCCATGCCCCATATTAGTTTAGTCGCGCGTCTCTGCACCCTTTCCAGCTCCGCAGTGTCCCTTTTATGGACAGGTGACCAAAACTGAACAGCATATTCCAGGTGAGACCGTACCAATGCTTTATAAAGGGGGAGTATTATGTCCCTGTCCCTTGAGTCCATGCCTCTTTTGATACATGACAATATCCTGCCGGCTTTGGAAGCAGCAGCCTGACATTGCATGCTATTCTGTAGTCTGTGATCTACAAGTACACCCAGATCCTTCTCTACCAGTGACTCTGCCAGTTTAATTCCCCCCTAAGACATACGACGCATGTAGGTTATTAGTACCCAGATGCATAACTTTACATTTATCCACATTGAACCTCATTTGCCAAGTGGATGCCCAGACACTTAGTCTATCCAAGTCATCTTGTAACTTATGCACATCCTCTATAGACTGTACCGTGCTACAAAGCTTGGTGTCATCTGCAAAGATAGAAACAGAGCTGTTAATACCATCCTCTATATCATTGATAAATAAATTAAACAACAGCGGACCCAGTACTGAACCTTGGGGTACACCACTAATTACCGGGGACCAATCAGAGTGCGAAGCATTGACCACTGCTCTCTGGGTACGATCCATGAGCCAGTGTTCAATCCAGTTACAAACTAAAGTTTCCAAACCCAAAGACCTTAACTTACCTGTCAGACGTCTGTGAGGGACAGTATCAAATGCTTTAGCAAAATCCAGAAACACTATATCCACAGCCGTTCCTCTGTCAAGGCTTCTACTCACCTCTTCATAAAAGCAAATTAGATTGGTTTGACAATTTCTATCCTTAGTAAACCCATGCTGGTTATCACTTATAATACAATTATCCCCTATGTATTCCTGTATGTAATCCCTTATAAGTCCTTCAAACAATTTGCCCACAATGCACGTTAAACTTACCGGTCTATAGTTTCCTGGGGAAGACCTCTGTAGTATTCAGCAGCTAATAAGTACAGGAAGGATTAAGATTTTTTAATAGAAGTAATTTACAAATCTGTTTATCTTCCTGGCACCAGTTGATTTAAAAGAAAAAAGGTTTTCACCGGAGTACCCCTTTAAGTACCAGGATGCAAAGGCTTATTCGTATGCCCTTAGTCCTGGAGGGGTTAAGATCACCTGTAAGCTGTCTTTTTTTTTTTATTTCAAACTAAATAAATCCAATTTTGATCATCTTTCTGTGTATTGTTGTCCTCCCACTCCTTTTATTACTCTGATTTCTCATCTTTGAACTCTGTCCAGCTCCCTTATATCTCTCTTGTACACTTGTGGCCAAAACCGTACAAAGTATTCCATGTGTGATCTGACGATTTGTACAGTGGTAGAATTTTTTCTTAGTTGAGTGCTTCTATGCCACTATGGATGCACCCCATGATTTTAATTGCCTTGGCAGTATATCCTGGCTCCGGAATTAAGATCCTGTGTGACCCAATAAAAAAATGTGTGGGACAAACGGTAATGAGATTGTTGTGGGCGGCAGTGGGCTGTCATAGAACATACAGTCCTGCAAAATCCTGTGCAGTCCCTCTGAAATGGCACAGGGTGCTGACAACATTTTTACAAGGGATGATAGAATGACAAGAGAGTAATGAAAAGGCATGTGGAGTACTATTTCTAACAGCTTGTGGGAGCGGAATTAAGAAAACAGTCCCTCACAGGGCTCTACTTGACAGTAGCTGCCTGACACACCTGCACAAGTGTGCTAGATTATTATTATTATAATTTTTTTTTTTTTACACCCATCAGTGAGCAAACATGGTCATTAAAACGATAAATGAATAGACGTTCATAAACCAGTCAGTGCAACTCATCATTTTGGTCTCCAATTCTCAAACTCAAATTCTCACCCACGGAGGATTAAATGAGAATCTTTCTTGTTTAACACTGGAATGGGGTGGTGCACTGTTCACTACCCGAAGATACTGCCACATCGGGTCAATGCATAGGGCGACGGAAGCAAGCTTCCAAATCAGCTCCCATTCTCAAAAGTCCATTTTATTTAGGGTCCCCAGATAGGGAACATATCAGATATTAAAGTGATAAGAACAGATTTTCGATTGAAAATACCTTTACTACCAATCAAATGTCAATCACTTACACAATAATTAATACATTCACCAAAACAGATGTTATATATGATCCGGCCTGACGAAGCGCCCATTGGCGCGATACGGGACCATGGCCAATGTCCGAGCTTCCCCCCTATTCCATCTGAGTCTCCCTGCAGAGGTCACCTATGCCGGGACCTCCGTGAATACAGCCTGAATTGAAGACCTCCAGCAGTAGTGTGAGTGCTCCGTTTTCATTTTCTTCCATGTTTGCAGTATATATATACACACACACACACACATTATTTTATTGAAGAGTTGACGTATGTGCTCACAAGTCACTCAAGTGCAAGTATTCACACAAAAACGTGCCCGAGGATGCGGTCTATCGAAAGCCCTTTTTTTACACTTGATCTAAGCCACAAGGCCCAGAGGGGATAACCGGTAAAGGGGTGGAACCAACCATGTCCCCTTCATGAGCTCTCACATTACTCATAGGAATGGAAGGAAGGCTGGCAGCCAGTCAGCCTCCCATACACTCTCTGGGTGGGTGGCAGTCAGCCACCCATACATACATACAGCACAGGCTAAACCCACATCATTACTTAAAGGGGTAGTCCAGTGGTGAAAAACTTATCCCCTATCCTAAGGATAGGGGATAAGTTTGAGATCGCGGGGGGTCCGACCGCTGGGGCCCACTGTGATCTCTCTGTACGGGGGCCAGGTTCTCTGGCCAGATAGCGGGTGTCGACCTCCGCACGAAGCGGCGGCCGACACGCCCCCTCAATACATCTCTATGACAGAGCCGGAGATTGCCGAAGGCATCGCTTCGGCTCTGCCATAGAGTTGTATTGAGGGGTGTGTCGGCCGGCGCTTTGTGCGGAGGTCGACACGCCTCCTTCCCGCGGGCTGTCGGGGTCCCGTACAGGAGATCACAGGGGGCCCCAGCGGTCGGACCCCCCGCGATCTCAAACTTATCCCCTATCCTTAGGATAGGGGATAAGTTGTTCACCACTGGGTTCACCACTGGACTACTCCTTTAAAAGAAGGACAGGAGTCCATTCCACTCTGATGGAGCATTTAGCAATGCAATCCATAGCCTGGCTTTTGCCGGAACCCCCATCACTCCTCCTCCCTACATGTGAGACATTGTTTAAGATCTGATTATGAAAACAACACGCCTACCTTTGTTGCACATAGCTGCCACACTGGCTGTAGTTACCACACTCACTGGCTGTAGCTGCCTCCCTGGCTGTTCCGACGTGGAATCACACCAACTGTAACGAGAAACTGAAAATGAAAAGTATAAACCTGCATCCTTTTGGACTCTGGTATTTGCTGAATCCGTGTAATCTGACAACCCATGGTGGTGCTGCTGGTGATTCTGGTCTTCTTGGCATCTGTTGGGCCTATGTGTTAACTCACACATCACCTGGGTGTCCATGGTAACCAACACAACATGGTCATCTGCTGTTTACACCTAGCCATGGCAGTGGCATTGAATGGCATTTTAAAAGTGCTAAGGGTCCTGGTGCAATAATCCTCCCATGAGGACCAGCCTCAACGGCTTTGTAGATTGCACTGATGTCTGCAACTCCATAAACATTTTTTCTCTCCATGCTTCTTTCTTCATCCTTTTTTCTTTCTGTCATTCAGACTTGCATTCATTAGTTCTCACTCACTCACTTGCTTTAATTCATTTGTTCTCACTCAATTACTCAATCAATCGCTCACTCATTCACACACTCACTCACTCAGTCAGTCTCTCTCTCTTTTTTTTTTTTTCCCGTCTTCTTCTTCAGACCCTATCATAGCACTAACGCTTATCCAATGCCACCAGCAGATGGAGACACTCCATTGCAACATTGGTTATGAGCAGCAGTTTCTAAAATCAAATGCATCATGGCAGATTTCCCATCCATCAATGGATGGTACATTTTTTTTTTTTCATTTACTGACCACAGAAACCAATGCATGATCAAGCAACAGCAATGACGCACCCTTCTGAATAGGCATGAGACCCTCACTTCATTTAACAGGATTCAACACCACCCGCAAGACAGCTACCTGTCATGTCATGCCAAACCTGCACAGGTGTGCTAGATTATTATTATTCTTATTTTTTTTTTACACCAATCAGTGTGCAAACATGGTCATTAAAACACTAAATGAATAGACATTCATAAACCAGTCAGTGCAACTCATCATTTTGGTCTCCAATTCTCAAACTCAAATTCTCACCCACAGAGGATTAAATGAGAATCTTTCTTGTTTAACACTGGAATGGGGTGGTGCGCTGTACACTACACGAAGATACTGCCACACTGGGTCTATGCATAGGGCGACGGAAGCAACTTCCAAATCAGCTCCCATTCTCAAAAATCCATTTAATTTATGGTCCCCAGATAGGGAAAATATCAGATATTAATGTGATAAGAACAGATTTTTGATTGAAAATACCTTTACTCAGGGCCGGACTGGGGATAAAAAGCAGCCCTGGAAATAATTTCCTACCGGGCCCACTGCATTGCGGCACTGTGGCAGGGCAGGGCTGCCATCAGAAATTTTGGGGCCCCTTACACAGCTTAAGGCATGGGCCCCTCCACTTGACTCCACCCCCCCACCCCCAGGGGCTTGCCCGCTATTTTCCCAATTATCAATAAAAAAACATGTAAACCACAGGACAAGAAAAACAAGAGCCCTTTAGTTTAATGGAGAAAGACGGAGGAAATATTATCACCATACATTTTACCATCATACTGTTACTAACCAAATACAATATACTGAGACCAATATTATCAATAATACCAGTATACAAAGAGGAATATTATCACCATACATATTACCATCATACTGTTACTCACCAAATCCTGTATACTGAGACCAATATTACCAATAATACTAGTATACAAGGAGGAATATTATCACAATAAATATCACCATCATACTGTTACTGACCAAATCCTGTATACTTAGACCAATATTACCAGTATACAAGGAGGAAATATTTCCCCCATACAGTGACCATATAGTGGTAGATATTAGCTCTACACAGGCTCTGCAGACCATATATGGGATTACTTAAAGTTACATCAGGTGACGTCTTCTCTGATTGGAGGCATTCACTTTCCGTTTTCTTCTCCTTCCGGTCCAGACCATCATGAGGATTTCTTCCTTTCACAATTCGTCTCTACAGAACCTGCCAGACAAACATTTTAGGCTCCACACTTTTCCTGCACCTAAAGCGTTCCATACAGTAATATTAGAGTGGATAGATAAGTGTGTTGGGGAAGCGTAGGTAGGTCTGTCCCCCACCCATTAGGTAGTTAGGCCGCTCCAGAAAGTAGACAGGTCCCTTCGCATAGTTTCCTTCATTACACAGGTAAGGAGGTACCACTTGTAGGTAGGTCCCCGTATAGATAGCTGCCCCCTGTAGATAGCTACACCGTGTATGCAATAGCAGCCCCCTATAAGTAGGGGTTACTCCCTGTATGTAGATCCCACTGTATATAGTTGCAGTCCCCCATATACAGTATTATACTCCCCTTTAGGTGTTAGCAGAAGCCCCCTTTAGGTAGTAATAGCCAGCAGCATCCCCCTTTAGGTAGTGATAGCCAGCAGCAGCCCCCTTTAGGTAGTGATAGCCAGCAGCAGCCCCTTTTAGGTAGTGATAGCCAGCAGCAGACCCCTTTAGGTAGTGATAGCCAACAGCGGCCCCCTTTAGGTAGTGATAGCCAGCAGCAGCCCCCTTTTGGTAGTCATAGCCAGCAGCAGACCCCTTTTAGGTAGTTATAGCCAGCAGCAGCCCCCTTTAGGTAGTGATAGCCAGCAGTGCCCCCTTTAGGTAGTGATAGCCAGCAGTGCCCCCTTTAGGTAGTGATAGCCAGCAGTGCCCCTTTAGGTAATGATAGCCAGCAGTGCCCCCTTTAGATAGTGATAGCCAGCAGTGCCCCCTTTAGGTAGTGATAGCCAGCAGTGCCCCTTTTAGATAGTGATAGCCAGCAGTGCCCCCTTTAGGTATTGATAGCCAGCAGTGCCCCCTTTAGGTAGTGATAGCCAGGAGTGCCCCCTTTAGGTAGTGATAGCCAGCAGTGCCCCCTTTAGGTAGTGATAGCCAGCAGTGCCCCCTTTAGGTAGTGATAGCCAGCAGTGCCCCCTTTAGGTAGTGATAGCCAGCAGTGCCCCTTTAGGTAATGATAGCCAGCAGTGCCCCCTTTAGATAGTGATAGCCAGCAGTGCCCCCTTTAGATAGTGATAGCCAGCAGTGCCCCCTTTAGGTAGTGATAGCCAGCAGTGCCCCTTTTAGATAGTGATAGCCAGCAGTGCCCCCTTTAGGTATTGATAGCCAGCAGTGCCCCCTTTAGGTAGTGATAGCCAGGAGTGCCCCCTTTAGGTAGTGATAGCCAGCAGTGCCCCCTTTAGGTAGTGATAGCCAGCAGTGCCCCCTTTAGGTAGTGATAGCCAGCAGTGCCCCCTTTAGGTAGTGATAGCCAGGAGTGCCCCCTTTAGATAGTGATAGCCAGCAGTGCCCCCTTTAGGTAGTAATAGCCAGCAGTGCCCCCTTTAGATAGTGATAGCCAGCAGTGCCCCCTTTAGGTAGTGATATCCAACAGTGCCCTCTTTAGATAGTGATAGCCAGCAGTGCCCCCTTTAGGTAGTGATATCCAGCAGTGCCCCCTTTAGGTAGTAATAGCCAGTAGAGATGAGCGACCTTTTAAAAATTTCGATTCAGCTGATTCGCCGAATTTTCCGATAAAGTTTGTTTCGTTCTGAATTTTTTTGCGGCGAATCTATATTAAAAAAGGCTATTTCTAGCCTACATACAGCCTCTATAGGGGTAGAGAACACTTTGCTGTGTTCTAAAACGCATATGGAGTGTGCTGGGTTAGTGAAATAATACTGTTATTCAGAATAACATGCAGATTACCAGCATCGCTTTTAGAATCACTGCCGCACAGCAGCACAATTACAGAGCCTGGTGGTGGAATCAGTGTCAAGAGACCATATATTGACTGAATGGACAGCGTGGAGGTGTTGGCAGCATGAAGAGACCATATAGTGGCTGAATGGCACAGCGTGGAGGTGTTGGCAGCTTGAGGACACCATATAGTGGCTGAATGACACAGCATGGACATGTTGTCAGCATGAGGAGACCATATAGTGGCTGAATGACACAGCATGGAGGTGTTGGCAGCATGAGGAGACCATATAGTGGCTGAATGACACAGCTTGGAGGTGTTGGCAGCATGAGGAGACCATATAGTGGATGAATGGCACAGCCCGGAGTTGCCAGCAGCATGAGTAGGCACTAGGCCTTCACAATCCCTAAAAAATTAAAAGATGAATTAAGAAATTTAAACCGAAGATTTTGGATAGAGGGTGCTACCTATGAGAAAATTTGAAATTCTCAGACCCAGGCCCCACAGCGGCATCAGTAACCCATATTTCGCCTGAATGACATAGCCTGGAGTTGGCTGATGCACGAGTACACACCAGGGCTTCACAATCCCCCCCAAAAAACACCAACATTTTAGAAATTTTTGAAAAAGATTTTGGATAGCGGGTGCTACCTATGACAACATTTGAAATTACCAGACCCAGGCCCAGCAGCGCCATCATTTTTTTATATGAAAATTAAAACAAACTTTGAGTGTCCCGGATCCCATCGTGTGGGTACGAAGGACCAAATCCAACAAGCCCCCACAGCAACATCAGTAAAGCATATATTGCCTGAATGACACAGCCTGGAGTTGGCTGATTCATGAGTACACAGCAGGGCTTCACAATTCCCCCCCAAAAACACCACAATTTTTGACATTTTTGAAAAAGATTTTGGATAGCGGGTGCTACCTATGAGAAAATTTGAAATTTCCAGACCCGGGCCCAGCAGGTCCATCATTTTTTGATTTGAAATTTAAAACAACCTTTGCGTGTCCCGTACCCTAGTGTGTGGGTACGAAGGACCAAATCCAACAAGCCCCCACAGGGCTCATGTGGCCGTGAGATTTAGGCGCAACATCTCCATTGCCCTGACCGGCCATTGTTTCCAAGACTTCTCGCCAAGGCAAACCATGTGAAGAACAACGTGACACACATGGTATGCTGAAGGGCCACTGAGACTTGTCCGGGCAGTGGAGGCTTAAGACACAGTGGAGGATGTGGAGGCGGAGTAGCACACTGTCGCAGGATCAACGGCCTGACAGAGTGTAGCAGGAAGCAGCATTGAGTACACACCAGGGCTTCAGAATCCCAAAGAAAAAACAAACATTTTTTAAATAATTTTAAGAATATTTAGGACAGCGGGTGCTATCTATATATTGCCTGAATGACACAGCCTGGAGTTGGCTGATGCATGAGTACACACTAGGGCTTCACAATCCCTCCAAAAAAATACAACAATTGTAGAAATTTATGAAGAAGACTTTTGGATAGCGGGTGCTACCTATGAGAAAATTTGAAATTCCCAGACCCAGGCCCAGCAGCGCCATCAGTAAACCATATATTGCCTGAATGACACAGGCTGGAGTTGGCTGATGCATGAGTACGCACCAAAGCTTCACAATCCCTAATAAAAAAGACAAAAAATTTTGACGAAAAATGTTAACGAAAATTTAGGACAGCGAGTGCTCTCTATATATTACCAGAATGACGCAGCCTTGAGTTGGCTGCAGCATGAGGAGACCATTGAAATGTGTGATTTTTTTATTTTAAATTTAAATCAAAATTTGTGTCCCGGACCCCGCCGTGTGGGTACAAAGGACCTAATCTCACAAGCACCCACAGGGCTCATGTGGCCGTAAGATGTAGGCGCAACGTCTCCATAGCCCTGACCGGCCATTTTTGGTTTTTGTACCTTTGTTTAAGAACAAGCGCATATCCAAGAGTGCAGAAGACTATAATGCAGGATGGTGGACCACCAAAAGACATTCTTCTATAAAATAATTTTTTTATGAAATAAAGAAGCAGAGTTCATCCCTCTGCATATTTTTTTTTGAAAATTTTACTTAAAAAATCACACACAACAATCGTTCAATGGTGTAATGAAAATTCAAGTTTATTACTGTGATAATTATCAGAAAATTTGAAAAAAACACTCCCCAAGAGTGTTTAATAACCCCATACATTGCACCATAAATGTTGAAATTTAAATTAAGCATGTATGTATGTATTTCAAAAATCCTAAAATTAAAGGCCCAAGCCCAGAAGCATCATGAAGTCAAGTAGTTCCTGAAAGACACAGGAGCAGTCAGGAGTAGGCATCAGCAATACCCAAGAGGCCTTAATAACACCTTACATTGCACGATCACTCGCGAGATCAAGCAATAACAGGTTTGTTATGCCCTCAGATGTCCGGGGCAGCACGCGCGCTACACTGAACGGACCAGCGTGTGTCTATCTTTCACCGACAGGTGTGGGTAACCCGCTGAACCCAGTTCACGATAGTGATCAGGGATTGCAATTATTTGCCAGGAAAGAAGAATCACAACTAAGCGCGGGTCATAAGCTCGGGTTCATTAAGTCCCTGCCCTTTGTACACACCGCATGTCTCTACTACCGATTGGATGGTTTAGTGAGGTCCTCTGATCGGCCCCGGCGGGGTAGGAGAAGGCCCTAGCAGAGCGCCGAGAATTTAAAGATCATAGTTGAAATTTGCATTAACTCCTTGGGGACGGAGCCCATTATAACCTTAAGGACATTTTTTGCAATTCTGACCACTGTCACTTTAAGCATTAATAACTCTGGGATGCTTTTACTTTTCATTCTGATTCCAAGATTTTTTTTTCGTGACATATTCTACTTTATGTTAGTGGTACATTTTTGTCGATACTAAATTTGATGAAAAAATTGAAAATTTTGCATTTTTCTAACTTTGAAGCTCTCTGCTTGTAAGGAAAATAAACATTCTAAATAAATAATATTTTGATTCACATATACAATATGTCTACTTTATGTTTGCATCATAAAATTGACATGTTTTTACTTTTGGAAAACATCAGAGGGCTTCAAAGTTCAGAAGCAATTTTCCAATTTTTCACAAAATTTTCAAAATCGGAATTTTTTAGGGGCCAGTTCAGTTTTGAAGTGGATTTGAAAGGCCTTCATATTAGAAATACCCCATAAATGACCCCGTTCTAAAAACTGCACCCCTCAAAGTATTCAAAATGACATTCAGTAAGTTTGTTAACCCTTTAGGTGTTTTACAGGAATAGCAGCAAAGTGAAGGAGAAAATTCAAAATCTTCATTTTTTACACTCGCATGTTCTTGTAGACCCAGTTTTTGAAATTTTACAAGGGGTAAAAGGAGAAAAAGCCCCCCAAAATTTGTAACCCATTTTCTCTCGAGTATGGAAATACCTCATATGTGTATGTCAAGTGTTCGGCGGGCGCTGTAGAGGGCTCAGAAGGGAAGGAGCGACAATGGGATTTTGGAGAGTGAGTTTTGCTGAAATGGTTTTTGGGGGCATGTCGCATTTAGGAAGCCCCTATGGTGCCAGAACAGCAAAAAAAAAAAAACACATGGCATACTATTTTGGAAACTACACCCCTCAAGGCAGTTAACAAGGGGTCCGGTGCGCCTTAACACCCCACAGGTGTTTGACGACTTTTCTTTAAATTCGGATGTGTAAATGAAAAAAAAAAATTTTTCACTAAAGTGCAGGTTTTTCCCCCAAATTTACCATTTCTACAAAGGGTAATGGGAGAAAAATCCCCCCAAAATTTGTAACGCAAATTCTCCCGAGTACGGAGATACCCCATATGTGGCCCAAAACTGTTGCCTTGAAATAAGACAGGGCTCTGAAGTGAGAGAGCACCATGCGCATTTGAGGACTGAATAAGGAATTTGCAGTAGGGGCTTGTCTCCACCAAAACCCTACAGCAGTGTCTCCCACAGGGTGCCTCCAGCTGTTGCAAGACTCCCAGCCTGCCAGGACAGTCTATGGCTGTCCGGCAACACTGGGATTTGTGGTTTTGCCACAGCTGGAGGCGCCGTTTAGGAAACACTGCCGTATGAGACGTTTTTCATTTTTATTGGGAGGGGGGGGGGGCCTTCGACGTGTAAGGGGGTGTATGTGTAGTGTTTTACTTTTTATTATTTGTTAGTAGAGGTGCACGGAAATGGAAATTTCAGAACCGAAACGAAACCGAAATAAAAAAAAATGTCCGGCCGAAACCGATACCGAAAATGACTTCTCCCCGTCTTCTGGTAAAATGCAGCGCTCCGCTCATTAGATTAGATTAGATTCCCCCACATTAGATTGCCAGCTCCCCCACATTAGGTCGGGAGTTCCCCCACAATAGTAGGCAGCTCCCCCACAATAGTAGGCAGCTCCCCCACAATAGTAGGCAGCTCCCCCACAATAGTAGGCAGGTTCCCAAATTAGGTCAGCATTTCCCCCACAATAGTAGGCAGGTTCCCCACAATAGTAGGCAGCTCCCCCACAATAGTAGGCAGCTCCCCCACAATAGTAGGCAGCTCCCCCACAATAGTAGGCAGCTCCCCCACAACAGTAGGCAGGTTCCCAAATTAGGTCAGCATTTCCCCCACAATAGTAGGCAGGTTCCCCACAATAGTAGGCAGCTCCCCCCAACAATAGTAGGCAGTTCCCACACAATATTAGGCAGCTCCCCCCAACAATATTAGGCAGCTCCCCCCACATTAGGTCAGCAGTTCCCCCACAATAGTAGGCAGGTTCCTCACATTAGGTCAGCATTTCCCCCACAATAGTAGGCAGCTCCCCCCAACAATAGTAGGCAGTTCCCACACAATATTAGGCAGCTCCCCCCAACAATATTAGGCAGCTCCCCCCACATTTGTAGGCAGTTCCCCCCCCCACAATATCAGGCAGCTCCCCCCAACAATATTAGGCAGCTCCCCCCAACAATATTAGGCAGCTCCCCCCACATTTGTAGGCAGCTCCCCCCCACAATATCAGGCAGCTCCCCCCCACAATATCAGGCAGCTCCCCCCAACAATATCAGGCAGCTCCCCCCAACAATATTAGGCAGCTCCCCCCAACAATATTAGGCAGCTCCCCCCACATTTGTAGGCAGCTCCCCCCCACAATATCAGGCAGCTCCCCCCAACAATATTAGGCAGCTCCCCCCACAATATTAGGCAGCTCCCCCCAACAATATTAGGCAGCTCCCCCCCCCATAATATCAGGCAGCTCCCCCCCCACAATATCAGGCAGCTTCCCCCCCCCCACAATATCAGGCAGCTTTCCCCCCCCCCCCCACAATATCAGGCAGCTTCCCCCCCCCAATATCAGGCAGCTCCCCCCCCCACAATATTAGGCAGCTCCCCCCCCCCACAATATTAGCCAGCTCCCCCCCCCACAATATTAGACAGCTCCCCCCCCCCCACAATATTAGCCAGCTCCCCCCCACAATATTAGGAAGCTCCCCCCCCCCACACACACACATTTGTAGGCAGCTCCCCCCCACATTAGGTCAGCAGTTCCCCCACCCCACAGACATACAGCTTCCAGCCATATACAGTGTATGGCTGGAGGCTGTATGTCTGTACTGCTGCCCCCACAGTGTTCCGGTCACCGCTCCTCCGGCCCGGGGTCACATCTACTGCTATGGCCTATGGACCATAGCAGTAGGTGCCGGGACCGGGGGAGCGGGACCGGAACACTGAAGAAGATGACACGGTCACTTACCAGGCCCCGGCCGGCGTGCGTTCTCCTGCGACGATCCTGCGGTCCTCCTGCGTCTCTATGGTTGTACGCACGGGACGTCAGTGACGTCCCGTGCGTACGACCATAGAGGCGGATAAGCGAAGGACCGAAGGAGGATCGCGGGAGAATCGCAGGAGGACGCCGGGGAATGGTGAGTGACCGCCGGACATCCTTATGTCCCGAAAAGATTTTTCGGGACACAGGGATGTCCGGGATAGGATTAGGAATACTTCTTTTTATGTGCCCGGGCCGACTCCTGTGTGTGGCTGCAGGCGGGGGCCGACCAGAGCATATAAAAACTAATACTGTATGCTAAAAACCAGGGGGCCTCCAGCTGTTGTGAAACTACAATTCCCAGCATGCCCGGACAGACTTTGCCGGTCCGTGCATGCTGGGAGTTGTAGTTTCACAACAGCTGGAGGCCCCCTGGTTTTTAGTATACAGTATTAGGTTTTATATGCGCTGGCCGGCCCCCGCCTGCAGCCACACACGGGAGCCGGCCCGGGCACATAAAAAGAAGTATTCCTAATCCTATCCCGGAGAGTGCAACCCCCCCCCCCCCCCAGATGTTGCGGCCGGACCCCCCTGCACCGCCCACGAGTGCCTCTGCCACTGGCAGTGTTTGTAACTTGTGCTGTGGGCGGGCAGGGGAGGTGGGTCATTATCGGCAGATTTTTAGTTGTTTCGGCATTTTGCCGAAATAGCTATTTTCGGCCGATATGTATCGGCCGCTGATATATCGGTGCATCCCTATTTGTTAGTGTAGTGTAGTTTAGTGTTTTTAGGGTACATTCACACAGGCAGGGGTTCACAGTAAGTTTCCTTGAAGGAAACCCACTGTTAACCCGCCCGTGTGAATGTACCCTGTACATTCACATGGGGGGGGGGACCCCAAACCTTCATCTGTGGCAAAATGACAACTCCCAGAATGCACTGACAGACCGTACATGCTGGGAGTTGTAGTTTTACAACAGCTGTAGGCACACTGGTGGGGAACCACTGAGTTAGAAAACAGACTCTAGCTCAGTGATTCCAACCCATGTGCCTCCAGCTGTTGCAAGACTACAACTCCCAGCATGTACGGTCTGTCAGTGCACTCTGGGAGTTGTAGTTTTGCAAAAGCTGGAGACACACGGGTTGGAATCACTGAGTTAGGAAACAGACTCTAGCTCAGTGTTTCCCAACCAGTGTGCCTACAGCTGTTGCAAAACTACAATTCCCAGCATGCCCGTACAGTCAGGGATGCGGGGCGTGTAGTTCTGCAATATCTGGCCCTTCAGATGTTGCAGAACTACAACTCCCAGCATGCCTGGACAGTCTGGGCAGGCTAGGAGTTGTAGTTATGCAACAACTGGGGAAGAACAGTGGCCTTCAAACTGTAGCCCTCCAGATATTGCAGAACTACACGTCCAGCATCCCTGACTGTCCAGGCATGCTGGGAGTTGTAGTTTTGCAACATCTGGAGGGCTACAGTTTGGAGACCACCATATAGTGGTCTCCAAACTGTGCCACTTCAGATGTTGCAAAACTACAACTCCCAGCATGCCCAGACAGTCAGTGCATGCTGTGAGTTGTAGTTTTGCAACATCTGGAGGACCACAGTTTAGAGACCACTATACAGTGGTCTCCAAACTGTGACCCTCCCGATGTTGCAAAACTACAACTCCCAGCATGCCCAGACAGCCTTTGGCTGTGTGGGCATGCTGGGAGTTGTAGTTTTGCAGCTTTTAGAAGGCCACAGTGAAGATCACTTATCGCGATCTTCACTGCAGCCTTCTCCGACGCACTTTCCGGACGCCGCTCAGATGATGCCGCCGCTGCCCGTGATGCCGCCGCCTCCGCCGCCGCAGGTCCGGGTAAGCCGGGCCATGTCCCCCTCGCCGCCCGTGTTCCCCCCGCTCTGTACCGACTTCGATCGGTGCGCAGAGCGGGGGGAAATTAACTCTAACCCCCCGCCCCCCTCCTGCCGTTGGTGGTCAGCCTGACCAATGGCAGGGATATAAAGCGAACTTCGGAAGAGATGGGAATACCGGCGCTGACCAAGGAGAAGACAATAGAGCCAGGTGTGTAGCGAACAGATTTAATCCAACGCGACGCGTTTCACCGCACTTGCGCGGTTTCATCAGGCATCGCATTGGATTAAATCTGTTCGCCTGCCTGATGAAACCGCTTGCGGTGAAACGCGTTGCATTGGATTAAATCTGTTCGCTACACACCTGGCTCTATTGTCTTCTCCTTGGTCAGCGCCGGTATTCCCATCTCTTCCGAAGTTCGCTTTATATCTCTCCGCTATTTCTGGGAAGGCTGCAGACCGGGATCATTATATCAAACGCACATCTTGGTTGTGTGGGAGTGCACACAACCTGGCAGGGTGAGCCTTCACTTTTTCCCTCCCCTCCCACACACGTGTGATCCCGTTGGTTCTTCACAAGGGAGCGCCTGTTTTTCTTTTTGTTTTACTGACCAATGGCAGGGGATAGGAGGGGGTGGCAACACTGCCACCTCGCTCCTATCCTTTAGGCTGGTCGGAGCTGTCTCTGACAGCTCCGATCAGTCTTATTTTCCGGGAGATCGGGTCACCAGTGACCCGATTTGCCCGGATCGCGGCAAATCGCAGGTCTGAATTGACCTGCGATTTGCTGCGATCGCCGATATGGGGGGTCTCAGGACCCCCCTAGGCATTGACACGGGATGCCTGCTGATAGATATCAGCAAGCATCCCGGTCCGATCACCGCTCGGCGAGCGGCAGTGAACGGAAATGCGGAGGGCGTATGGATACGCCTGCCGTCCTTAAGTGACGGGACGCGAGGGCGTATGCATACGCCCTTCGTCCCCAAGGAGTTAAGCATGTATTAGCTACTGCTAAACTTCCAAAAATTGAAGGCCCAAGGCCTGAGGCATCAGGGAGGCAATTATTTCCTGAAAGACACAGAATCAGTCAGGAGCAGTCAGGAGCAGTACCCAAGAGGGTTTCATAACCAACCCCTTACATTTAAAGATCAATGTTGAAATTTGCATTAAGCATGTATTTAGCTACTGCAAAACATCCAAAAATTGAAGGCCCAAGGCCTGAGGCATCGGGGAGGCAAGTAGTTCCCGAAAGACACAGAATGAGTCAGGAGCAGTTATTCGCAGTACCCAAGAGGGTTTCACAACCATCCCCTTACATTTAAAGATGAATGTTAAAATTTGCATTAAGCATGTATTTAGCTACTGCTAAACATCCAAAAATTGAAGGCCCAAAGCCTGAGGGCAGGGAGGCAAGTAGTTCCTGAAAGACACAGAATAAGTATGGAGCAGGCATTCGCAGTACCCAAGAGGGTTTAATAACCCCTTAAATTTAAAGATCAATGTTGACATTTGCATTAAGCATATATTTAGCTACTGCTAAACATCCAGAAATGAAAGGCCAAAGGCCAGAAGCATCAGTGAGGCAAGTAGTTCCTGAAAGACACAGGATGAGCCAGGAGCAGTCAATCGCAGTACCAAAGAGGGTTTCATAACCAACTTCTTACATTTAAAGATGAATGTTGAAATTTGCATTAAGCATATATTTAGCTACTGCTAAACATCCAGAAACCAGGTTTCATAACCCTAATTGATAACCCAAGAGGGTTTCATTACCAACCATAATTGGGAAATATTGGTGTAGCAGCATGGTCAATCTACTCTGAGGCATCTGGCATTGGTGGCTGGAAATCCTGGCTGATCCATCCCTGATTCATCTTGACAAACGTCAGTCTCTCCACATTTTTAGTGGACAGACGAGTTCGACTTGGGGTGACTATGGCCCCGGCCACACTAAACACCCGCTCTAATGGCACACTTTTCCAGGGCAAACTCTGCTAGTTGTGGCCATAAATCAAGTTTGGCTGCCCAGAGGTCCAGCGGATCTTCAATGGTTGTTGGCATGGCCATGTCAAGGTATGCCACCCCCCGCTGGTTCAGGTCCTGCTCCATGGCTACCTGCTGCTGATGAGTTGCTTCACTATGCGGTTGAAGAAAGCTACTCATCAGTGACTGTAGTCTCAGGCTGCTGCTGATTGAGCTGGTACTGCTCCTGCCACCCTCCCCTCCCCACAGCCATGGCAGTGGAAGGTGAGCGCAGAGGGCCTCCCAAGTCAGACCTGCGAGTGGATGGACCATGTGGCCGATAGGCATCGGCCAACTGACTACGTAGAATCTCTCTGTAGTAGGTCAGTTTGTCCTCCCTCTCAGTTGGTGTAAAAAAAGGCCTCCATTTTGGGACGGTAGCGAGGGTCTAATAAGGTGGAGATCCAGAAGTCATCCCGCTGACGAATTTTGACAATTAGGGGGTCACTACGCAAGCAACTGAGCATGCATCGTGCCATTTGCGCCAGTGACTCGGAGGGACTACCTGCCTCCATCTCCACTGCATACTGCCACGGTGTGTCTGGGTCCTCTGTCTCAACTTCCTCATCACCCTCCAGCTCCTCTGGCTGCTCCTGCTCCTCCTCTCCTGTCCGAAGACTAGAAACACCGGCCATCTCATCTAACCTAAACTGTGCTCTGCTCTGCCCCTCATCATACTCCTCCTCCAGTTCAGCCCCCACAGGGCTCATGTAGCCTTGAGATGTAGGCGCAATGTCTCCATTGCCGTGAGCAGCCATGGTTTCAATAATTTGTTGTAGGAAATGTAGGAGTGGAATGACATCGTTCATGGCGTAATCCAGGCGACTCACAAATAATGTGGCTTCCTCAAAGGGCCTCGGCAAACGGCAGGTGTCGCGTATGAGATGCCACTGGTTCACATTGAAGTTACACAGGGGAGTACTCCTATCTGCTTGGATCATGAAGAAATCGGTGATGGCTTTTCTTTGTTCGTATAGTTTGTCCAACATATGGAGGGTGGAATTTCAACGTGTGGCAACGTCACAAATAAGACTATGTTGTGGGATACCGTTCTGACGCTGCAGCTCAAGGAAGGTGTGCTTGGCGGTATACGAGTGGCTGAAGTGCATGCACAGTTTCCTTGCCATTGTCAGGATGTTTTGCAAATGGGTGAAGACTTGAGGAAGTGCTTGACAACCAGATTCAACTCGTGTGCCATGCAGGGCGAATGTTTCACACTTCCTTGTCGCAGCGCGGACAAGATGTTCTTCCCGTTGTCGGTCACGATGGTTCCCATTTCCAGATTTCGTGGAGTAAGCCATACTCGGATTTCTTTATGAATGAACTTTAGCAGTTCCTCCCCTGTGTGACTCCGTTAGCCAAGGTAAACCATGTGAAGAACAGCTTGACACCGCCGTGCCCTACACACATAGTACGATGTAGGGCCACCGAGATTTGGACGTGCAGTGGAGGCCGAAGACACGGTGGAAGATGAGGAGGCGGTGTTGCACGCTGTAACAGGACCAACTGCCTGGGAGCGAGAGCGTGGAGGAGGAAGCGGTGTGACCTGTCCAAGTTGCTGTTGTGGCTGTGCAGGCACCACATTTACCCTGTGGGCCGTAAAAGACAAGTATTGTCCCTGCCCGTAGTTACGGCTCCACAGGTCGGCGCTGCCGTGCACTTTTGAACACACCGACAGGCTCAAGGACTGGCCCACCTTCTCTTGTACAAACTTATGCAGGGTTGGTACTGCCTTCTTCGCAAAGAAATGACGGCTTGGGACTCTCCACCTCGGCTCGGCACAAGCCATCAATTTTCTGAAAGGTGCAGAGTCCACCACTTGAAAAGGGAGGGACTGCAACACCAGCAACTTGGACAGGAGCACATTCAACTTCTGCGCCGTTGGATGAGTGGGCACATACTGTTGTCTCTTGGACATGGCTTCGCCGATGGATTGTTGGCGGAATGGCTGACTAAAAGCGGGAGAAGCAGGAGCGACGGTAGGAGGGTTTGACACACAGCTCCCTTTAATGTAATTCATAAAGAAAAAGGCGTCAAACAGGACATAACTAGCACAAAATATACTTTATTAACATGAAAAATGACAAGACATTTAAAATAATTTAAAAGAATACATATATAGTAGTAAACATGAATCCAATAGATGCTGAGAGAGAAAAACGGGGGCTATGCTTGTCTGCCAGGGAAAGAGTTAAATAAATAGTGCACAATAAGTATTGACTCCCGTGAATTAATGAGGGAGGCTACGGCTCAAGGGTTGTGGATTAGATATTAGAATCGGATCCAGCAATATGCTCGGATCGCAAATAAGTACAGAAAATCAGAGAGCAAATGAGGGAGCCTCAGGGGATCAATAGCGCATTATAGTTAGAACAAACCCTGAGCTAGACAGAATAAGGAAATACTTTACCAAGTGGAGCGAGGAGTACAATGCTACAGCCACCCGCCACCCAACGTTTCACCAATGAAGGCTTCTTCCGGGGTGTGGTCAATAGAGTGTGGGGTATGTATATATGCAGAGACTTAACCAATTAAAACCAGGGACTAAAACACGTGATGTAGTTAAGGCGTCGAAGACGCCCATAGGTCACTGTTACCAAGCCTCGCATTCATGGCGAGGTCCGGAAGCAGATACGCCTGTCAGCGCGCATCACCTGACAACGGGAAGTCGCGCCAGAGAGCTCCACAGCGTCGCGAGACAGCCAAGCCTCGCTTCCAGAGCGAGGCTCGGATGTACGGGCCAATCGTATACTAGGGTTGTATCATTATCAGGTGGAGGGCCAAGCCTCGCTATCAAAGCGAGGCTTGGAGGGTACTCAGATGCGGAAATCCCTACTAATGCGAAAGTTCATGACGCTAGATAGTTAATTATAATTATATACAGGCACAATTCAAACATAAATAAAGTATATTCATTTCTATATCAAATCACCATATTATAGATTACGTATCAGGGACTAAATATAATAATAATAAAAATAATAAATCATGATGGGTACATATTGTGGGTAAATACATAAAGAGTACACACTTTAGGTAAGTACATATAATACTAGGGTCACATGTTATGTGGATGCAAGTGCGTATTATTTTGTATTTTTTCATATATTTATATATTTTATTATATAGATATTCATGCTGCTGCACTGCACAAGGGCAGTACAACAACATGAAAAATCAAGGTAAAGTGCATCGCGTGCAAAAAAAATAAAAAATAAATAAAAAAAATAAAAAATAAAAAATAAAAAAAATAAAAAAGCGGGGTTTTGGGAGGGGAAGGGAAACAGATAATACAATACAATAACAGTGAAAAAAGGTGCAAGTGCAAGGTAAACACACAGTGCCAAGGTGAAAGTGACATGCAGGAAAAGGGGGGGGGGGAAAGGCATATATAAATGTCTAACTAGTGAAAGGGGGGACATAATGTCAATTAATGTGTGAGAAAGTGAAAAGTGGGAAAAAATGAAAATAGCTTAATAATTAATACCACTCTCATAATTAAATAAATAAATGGGTAGCAGTGAGTGTTAAATATAGTTTAAACAATTTGATTAGAGCCCCTTCGGCTGAGGTGCTGGAGCCTTGGCTGGATGAAGGAGGGAGTGGATGGCCACTGGGTGATGCAGCAGGCTGGACCACAACATCGAAGCCACGGTTCTTACAGGCCGCTTTATGGTAGCTAAGCATGTGTTGACGCAGGGCTGTGGTGCCGACATTGGGACCCTGGCCACGCTTCACCTTCTGCCGACAGAACTTGCATGTGGCTACATGAACCTCCTCCAGATGCCTTATGAAGAACTTCCACACCACCGAGTAGCTGATTTTCCCACCCGCAGTCCGCATTAATTGACTGCTACTGGCGCTGTCTCCAGGAACCTCTGTTCCACTACCTCCCGGAAAGGTAGGCTGCCGCGAAGCAGGTGGTCTCCCCCGGGACCGTTTGGCTCCTGAACTTCCACTACTGCCATGCTGACTGCCAAATGTGCTACCGCCTTGCTGACTCTCTTCTCCTGATGATGATAAAGCCCCTTCTGCACCCGGCTCCCAATTGCGATCGGCTTCATCATCATCAACAGTTGTGTGCACGTCACTGATGTCCTCCTCAGGTTCCCCAACAGTGTCTGTCTCAGGACCCTGAACAATTGAAACACCGCCTCCCACGTCACTCTCCGCATCACTACTTGGCCGCCTAGCGGAGCAAGCTGCTCATGTCTCCTCCCCTTCTTGGCTGTCCAGTAGCTGCTGACTGTCCTCTATTAGATCGTCCTCAGTAAATAGTGGTACTGAACCCACAGCAAAAGATACTTCTCTAGGAGAGGGAACGGCATAGGACAAAGGCAATGGGAGGACAGGGACTTCTCCCGGGCCATGCCAACTAAGGGTTGTGTCTGAGGAACCCACCGACTGTTGACTGGGGGTGTCAGATGTCACTTGTGATGATGTGGATGAGCGTGTTAACCAATTGACGACGGCAGATGGGTTGCTGGTGGAGACACGACCGCTGGCTGATAACGGGAGCTCAGGCCTCTCGCTGCGACTCCTGCTGCCAGTCGCCCCAAGTCTGCTGCCAACTCTGCCTGAAGTATTTAGGCCTCTGCCACTCCTCTGTGCACGTCCTGGCACTTCTCTGCCTGACATACTTAGTGCGTTTATGAGGGTATTACAATACACTACACTACTCTTCAAACAGTATTTGTCTAGAACAGCAGCAGGTGATTACTTACAGCTGTCTTTTCACAGTATGTAGGCCCTTGACAGATTAATAGGTACTAGATGGTACAATACTTGGATGTACCTATGCGCTATGCACTGATGAGGGCAGTAATAAGCGTAACTATACGCAGAAAAAAACTCAGTATTTTTGTAAAACACCAGCCGGTGAATGCTATTGTTTGGACTTTGATGGTATGGAGCACCTTGACAGCTTAACAGGTACTAAATGGTACAATACTTGGATGCACCTATGCTGTATGCACTGATGAGGGCAGTAATATGCGTAACTATACTCAGAAAAAACTCTATTTTTGTAAAACACCAGCCGGTGGATACTATTGTTTGGACTTTGATGGTATGGAGCACCTTGACAGCTTAACAGGTACTAAATGGTACAATACTTGGATGTACCTATGCGGTATGCACTGATGAGGGCAGTAATATGCGTAACTATACTCAGAAAAAACTCTCTATTTTTGTAAAACACCAGCCGGTGGATACTATTGTTTGGACTTTGACGGTATGGAGCACCTTGACAGCTTAACAGGTACTAAATGATACAATCCTTGGATGTACCTATGCGGTATGCACTGATGAGGGCAGTAATATGCCTAACTATACGCAGAAAAAAATCTGTATTTTTGTAAAACACCAGCCAGTGTATGCTATTGTTTGGACTTTGACTGTATGGAGCACCTTGACAGCTTAACAGGTTCTAAATGGTACAATACTTGGATGTACCTATGCGGTATGCACTGATGAGGGCAGTAATATGCCTAACTATTAGCAGAAAAAATCAGTATTTTTGTAAAACACCAGCCCGGGGATACTATTGTTTGTACTTTTACGGTATGGAGCACCTTGACAGCTTAACAGGTACTAAATGGTACAATACTTGGATGTTCCGATGCGGTATGCACTGATGAGGGCAGTAATATGCCTAACTAAACGCAGAAAAAAATCTGTATTTTTGTAAAACACCAGCCGGTGGATACTATTGTTTGGACTTTGACGGAATGGAGCACCTTGACAGCTTAACAGGTACTAAATGGTACAATACTTGGATGTACCTATGCCGTATGTTCTGATGAGGGCAGTTATATATGCGTAACTATACGCAGAAAAACAATTTTTTTTTTAAAACAGCCAGTGAATACTATTGATTGTACTTGCACAGTATGAAGCCCCTTGACAGATTAACAGGTACAAAATGGTACAAATGCACTACAGTCCACTGAAAACTCACATATTTCTGAACAGCAGCAGGACCCAACAGTGCAGCACCACAAAAAAAAAATTATAATAATCTAGGGATAAAACCCTAAATTGCACTCTGTCACACAATTCTGAGCAGCAGATTTGTGGAGCAAAAAAAAAAAACTCAATTGGGCTGAAAAATGAGGAGATAAGATGCTGCAGAAAGTTCAGGCAGCTTGGAGATCTGTATGAAGCAGCTGACAGCTATCTTCCCCTGCAATTCTCAATAACGTGAATAGGAGGTTTAGCTATCAATGATCCTTCTCAGTGTAACAGCAAAGCACTCTGCACTCCTGTATTTCCCTAATGCTGATGTGACTAGCAGTTGCAGTGTAACGCTGTGGTATGAGCTATTCACACACACACACACACACACAGTCCCATCCTCTCCATCTGAGTGCATAGATGAAATGAAGAGAGGCAAGATGGCCGCAGATTATATAGGGGCTGTGACATCACAGGGGTCAGTGAACACTGATAGGCTGCATCTCACATGTGATTCAGGGTCAGCCCGCCTACCTTCATTCCTGTCACTGTTTCCCGCCCTCCCATAATCCCCTGCCCCATGTACTCACATGTGGATCCGCCATCTTAGGTCTCTAATAGCTTGTAACGCTGTAAAATGGAGTTTAATGAAGCGATTCGCGCGATCGATTTTTTCATGAAATACCTAACGAATTCGGGTTCGTCAACCTCGATTCGCTCATCTCTAATAACCAGCAGTGCCCCCTTTAGATAGTGATAGCCAGCAGTGCCCCCTTTAGATAGTGATAGCCAGCAGTGCCCCATTTAGGTAGCGATAGCCAGGAGTGCCCCCTTTAGGTCGTTATAATTTCCCCCCTTAGGAAGGAATAGAAGAAAATAAAACATATTTACCTGGCTCCCGCACGATCCATGGCCTCTTCTCTTCTGTCTTCTGTCTTCTTCACCAGTCTGTGATCCGGCACATGATGATGATGTCATTCATGTGCCAGAGCGCAGAGGACGGAAGCCCGGGCCTCTTGTCGGTGCCTGCACAATGTGGGTGGCCCACAAGAGTGAGTGACAGGGCAAGGAGCCAATGGCTTTTCGCTCGGTCAATCAGCCGAGCCCGAGCGCCGCATTGAACTATACAGACACGCTTATAGTTCAATGCGTCCTGGACCGACCATGGAAGCATGGTACAGATGTTATTTTTTTGAAGAGTCGAGGTATGTGCTCACAAGTCACCCAAGTGCAAGTATTCACACAAAAAAACGCGCCTGAGGATGCGATCTGTCGCAAGATCCTTTTTTTTTTTACACTTGATCTAAGCCAAAAGGCCTAGAGGGGATAACCGGGAAAGGGGTGGACCCAACCATGTCCCCTTCATGAGCACTCACATTACTCATAGAAATGGAATGAAGGCTGGCAGCCAGTCAGCCTCTCATACACTCTCTGGGTGGGTGGCAGTCAGCCACCCATACATACATACAGCACAGGCTAAACCCACATCATTACTTAATAGAAGGACAGGAGTCCATTCCCCTCTGATGGAGCATTTAGCAATGCAATCCATAGCCTGGCTTTTGCAGGAACCACCATCACTCCTCCTCTTGCATATAAGACAATATTTCAGATCTGCATATGAAAACAACACGCCTACCTTTGTTGCACGTAGCTGCCTCCCTGGCTGTAGTTACCACACTGTCTGTAGCTGCCTCCCTCTGGCTGTTCCGACATGGAATAACACCAACTGTAACGATAAACTGAAAATGAAGAGTATAAACCTGCATCATTTTGGACTCTGGTATTTGCTGAATCCGGGTAATCTGACAACCCATGGTGGTGCCGCTGCTGATTCTGGTCTTCTTGGAATCTGTTGGGCCTATGTGTTAGCTCACACATCACCTGGGTGTCCATGGTAACTAACATAACATGGTCATCTGCCGTTTACACCTAGCCATAGCAGTGGCATTGAATGGCATTTTAAAAGTGCTAAGGGTCCTGGTGCAATAATCCTCTTATGACGACCAGCCTCAACGGCTTTGTAGATTGCACTCATGTCTGCAACTCCATATACATTTTTTTTCTTCATGCTTCTTTCTTCATTCTTTTTTCTTTCTGTCTTTTAGACTTTCATTCATTCGTTCTCACTCACTCACTTGCTTTAATTCATTTGTTCTCATGCACTCACTCAATTACTCAATCAATCACTCACTCATTCACTCTCAGTCACGCTCACTCTCTCTCTTTTTTTCTTTTTTCGTCTTCTTCTTCTTCAAACCCTATCATAGCACTAATGCTTATCCAATGCCACCAGCAGATGGAGACACTCCATTGCAACATTGGTTGTGAGCGACAGTTTCTAAAAACAAATTCCTCATGGCGGATTTCCCAGCCATCAATGGATGGTAAATTTTGTTTTTATCATTCACTGACCACAGAAACCAATGCATGGTCAAGCAACAGCAATATGTATACGAGTAAGCAGCTTCAATGGAGACACCGGCTCAACGTGGCGCTGGACACAGACCAAGCAGGTAGGTGATAGACAAGGTGTTTATTTACCCAGAATGCAACGCGTTTCGCTGCCTAAGCAGCTTCATCAGGCATAGGTGGGAACAACAAAGCAGTGCATTTTATCACAGCATTAGTTAGTCACAGCGGGAACCAATGATCGCCGAGGACCATTCAATGCCGGAGAAAATGCATAGTACAGAGATTAGTCTTAACAATTACAAGCAAATGTATATCGAATACATACGAACCACAAATAGTCATATAAAATTACATGGTACTAATAATATAATATACATATATAAAAAAAGACTATACATTAAATAAAAAAAAATCTGTGTAAAATCTATTAAAAAATGAAATGAGAGATATGAACGTTATTGCAGAAAATGATGGTAACTGGCCATACGGTGTCAAGGGGATATTGGGAGAAATAAGAACAGAGAGAACAGATCAAATCAGCGAGCGTTCTCTACGGTCTCATTCAGACCATGCGGTGTCAAAGTTAAAAGAGTATATATCCAATATGATTCTCTGTTGATTAAGCATTGAAATCGGTTATGTTTCTCCACTGGAATGGATTCAAGAATTATTAGACGTAACGAAGAGGTGTCACCTCCGTGAACCCTAGTGAAGTGCCTTGATAAACTGTGTAATGTGAATTGGTTCTTAATATTAGAACGATGTTTGGACATTCGACACCGCATGTTCTGAATAGTGCGTCCAACATATTGGAACTTACAACTGCAAGAAAGAAGATACATTGCATACTGAGTATTACAGTTTAGAACTTGACTGATATTAAATAATTTTTTAGTATACGTAGAACAAAACTTGTTAATAAAAGGTTCCATCATATCACAGCATAAACACCTGTTTTTACCACAAGGTGTACATCCAGGGTTTAGGACAATTGGGGAGGAGTTGCCAGGTAATGTGTTTTTTAGTCTGTTAGGTGCCACCATATTTTGTAAATTTTTAGATCTTCTATAGGTAATGCCTGGTTTTGTGGTGACTACATCCTTGTGAATAGGGTCATTTAAAATGATATGCCAATTACGTTTAAGAACACTATGTATCTGTGGAGCTGCACGGTTATAATTAGTTATGAAATTATATTTAAAATGGTTAGGTAAATAATAAAAATGAGGGAGAGAGAAGTGCTTAATGTTAAGGAAAGATAATTCTTTTTTATTAAATATATTTTTCACTGAGGCATCGTTAATGATACCGATGTAGGTCTGATGGTAGTCATAAGAGGGATCTGAGGGAAGGGTAATGTAATAATTTTTATCCGAAAGAATTTTCAATGCTTCAAGGATGTAGTTCCCAGGGTTTAGAATGGCAACACCTCCCCCCTTATCCGCAGGACGTATGATAATTTGCCCATTCGTTTGTAGACTTTTAATTGCGTCTCGTTCTCTATTGGTGAGATTATCACTTTTTTTAAATTTAATGTTGGTATTATTGATATTACTGAAATCAGTCATAACTACTGAATAAAAAGTTTCTAAAAAATTCCCCCGGTGGTGTAGAGGATAAAATGAAGACGGTGGTTTTACTTCAACATGTTTAAAAGGGGGATTTATCATACCTATGTCTTCACCATTGTGATCTATAGTAGTTGCTGCAGATTGATTGTGCGCAAGTATGGAAAAATGTCTAGTTAATGTTAATTTTCTAACTGATTTAAATCTAAAAAAAAGTTGAAACTGATTAGGATTTGATACAGGACATAAAGATAATCCTTTAGATAAGAGACAGAAGATGTGAGGAAAGATTAAAAATTTTCTTTTTTCTTTCTGGATTGTTCCTGATTGTGCAGGGGGGACTCTGCGTGATTGTCCTCTGCAGCCTCTGTAAGATTTTTTCTTTTTAGTGAAGGGTTGTGTTGAGTATTTTTGATCAGTGGTGGAAAATAGTGAGTTATGTGTTGGGGTAGTGAACTGGAGGCATGAAGGTGTGAATGATGGACCTGAGACAAGTCTGGACGGTAATCTAAAAAAGAGATATCTGATACTGGAGATGGACACATGGTAAGAGTGAATAGATGTAATGTCTGGGATGGGGAGGGAGTGTTGAAGCTGGATGTGTTGTGTGTAGTGAGTATGGATGAATCAAATGGAAGTGGTGTTGTATGTGAAGATGTATGATGGGGTGAGGATGAGTGGGATGTGATAAGAGCAGGTAATAATGGACAGACCATGTCATGATTAATCGGTAAGTGAGATATATCCTGATGCGAAGGTAAGGGATGGGGTATAGTTGTAATGGTGTGTGAATCTAACTCAGATGGAATAGTGGAAAGTGATGGAATGGACAAACGTGTGTCTGGATAAGAAGGAGTAACCAGGCCATGTGGAACATTGGCTGTGGGAGTGTGATAAGTGTGAACTGGTGCTATAGTGGTAAGCTGGTGTGAATTTAGTTTCTGCGGGACGGATATCAAGGGTGTATTAGTCTGTTTTTTGGACAAAACAGAATTGGTGCGGAAAGAATTCTTAATAACTCGAGTGTGAACATAACTCCTCGTGGTTGAGGGGGTAGGATCATGTCTAAGATTCAGGTGCAGAGATCTGCATTTTTTGAGTAGCGGTATGGTCAGTATTAGCAGAAGTATGTGTGTTTTTGTATTTAGGAATATTTCTAGGCCATTTATGAATTTGACCACATGCATAATCTTGTTTGTCTCTTTGATATTTGGAGACTCTTTTTGTCCTATATCAAATCCTAATCAGTTTCAACTGATTTTAGATTTAAATCACTATGTTAGAAAATTTACATTAACTAGACATTTTTCCATACTTGCGCACAATCAATTTAGCGACTACTATAGATCACAATGGTGAAGACTAGAGATCAGCGAACTTTTCAAAAATTTAATTCGGCCGATTCGCCGAATTTTCCCGAATAGTTCATTTCGATCCGAATTTGTTTGCGGCGAATCGATATTAAAAAAGGCTATTTCTAGCCTACATACAGCATCTATAGGGGGTATAGAACACTTTGCTGTGTCCTAAAACGCATATGGAGTGTGCTGGGGTAGTGAAATAATACTGTTATTCAGAAAAGCATGCAGATTACCGACATCACTTTTAGAATCACTGCAGCACAGCAGCACAATGACAGAGCCTGGTGGTGGCATCAGTGTCAGGAGACCATATAGTGACTGAATGACATAGCGTGGAGGTGTTGGCAGCATGAGGACACCATATAGTGGCTGAATGGCACAGCGTGGAGGTGTTGGCAGCATGAGGACACCATATAGTGGCTGAATGGCACAGCGTGGAGGTGTTGGCAGCATGAGGACACCATATAGTGGCTGAATGACACAGCGTGGACATGTTGGCAGCAAGAGGAGACCATTTAGTGGCTGAATGGCACAGCGTGGAGTTGGCTGATGCACTAGTACACTACACACCAGGGCTTCACAATCCCTCCCAAAAAACACCACAATATATGAAATTTTTGACAAAGATTTCTCATAGGTAGCTCCCGCTATCCAAAAATTTGAAATTTCCAGACCCAGGCCCCACCTCTGCGGCATCAGGAACCCATATATTGCCTGAAGGACACAGCCTGGAGTTATCTGATGCACCAGTACACACCCAGGCTTCACAATCCCCTCCAAAAAACAACAACATTTTAGAATTTTTTTAAAGAAATGCCTTTGTGTAAGAACAAGCGCATATCCAACAGTTCACAAGACTCTATAATGCAGGACGGTGGACCACCCAAAGACATTCTTCTCAAAAATAATAAACCACACAATGTTTGAAATTTTTTTACAAAAACTAATTCAATATGTGTGTAAGCGCATCTGTCTCCAAAAGATCAGATCAACAAAGGACTTTTTTCGCCCAAAATGATGAAGCAGAGTTAATCCCTGTCCGTATTTTATTTTTTATTTTTTTCATCAAAAAAATCACACGCAACAAGCATTCCGTTGTGTAACGATTAGCATTCTGGAAAATTTAATTTTATTACCGATAAAATTATCAGTAAATAAAAAAAAAAAACACTACCCAAGAGTGTTTAATTACCCCATACATTACACCAGGAGCAGTCAGGAGTGGGCCTCAGCAGTACCCAAGAGGCTTTAATAACCCCCTACCTTTGCACGATCAATTGCGAGATCGAGCAATACCAGGTGTGTTATGCCCTATTTCCTGGGCCGCAGGCGCGCTCCACTGAACGGATTAGCGTGTCTCTATCTTTCATTGACCGGTGCTGGTAACCCGCTAACTCCCGGAAAGGTAAGCTGCCGCGAAGTAGGTGGTCTCCCCCGGGCACGTTTGGCTCCAGCATTTCCACTACTGCCACCACACTGATTGCCAACCGTGCTACCGCCTTGCTGACTCAATGGCAACCTGCAACTCTCTTCTCCCGATGATGAACCGGATTAGGGTGTGTCCATTTTTTTTGGTAGCACCCGCAATCCAAAAATGTTAAATTCCCAGACCCAGGCCCCCCCCTCTGCGGCATCAGGAACGCATAGATTCCCTGAAAGACACAGCCTGGAGTTGGCTGATGCACGAGTACACACCCGGGCTTCACAATCCACCCCAAAAAAACGCAAAATTTTATTGAAATTGTCTGACAAAATACCTGTTTTTTAAAAACAGTTCAGAAGACTCTATAATGCAGGACGGTGGACCACCAAAAGACATTCTTCTCAAAAATTATAAACCACCACAATGTTTGAAATTGAGTTAAAAAAATTATTACATGTGTGTAAGCGCATCTGTCTCCAAAAGATCAGATCACAAAAGGAATCTAATCGCCAAAAATGATTAAGCAGAGTTAATCCCTCTCCATATATATATATTTTTTTCCATTAAAAAATCACACGCAACAAGCGTTCTGTTGTGTAACGGTTAGCATTCTGCAAAATTCAATTTTATTACTGATAAAATTATCAGTAAATTTAACAATAACACTACCCAAGAGTGTTTAATTACCCCATACATTTCACCAGGAACAGTCAGGAGTAGGCCTCAGCAGTACCCAAGAGGCTTTAATAACCCCTTACCTTGCCCGATCAATTGCGAGATCGAGCAATAACAGTTTTGTTATGGCCTGAGATGTCCTGGGCCGCACTAGCGCTCCACTGAACAGATTGCGTGTCTCTATCTTTCAAGAACAGGTGCGTGTTGCACGCTGAAACCAGTTCGTGATAGGGATCTGTGATTGCAATTATTTAACCTTAAAACGAGGAATTACCAGTAAGTGAGGGTCATAAGCTGGCGTTGATTAGGTCCCTGCCCTTTGTACACACCGCTCATCGCTATAAGCGATTGGATTAGTTAGTGAGTTGTTTAGTGAAGTCCTCGGATCGGCCCAGGCGGGGTAGGAGAAGGCCCTGGCAGAGCGCCGAGAATTTAACGATCATTGTTGAAATTTGCATTAAACATGTATTTAGCTACTGCTAAACATCCAAAAATTTAAGGCCCAAGGCCAGAGGCACCAGGGAGGCAAGTAGTTCCTGAAAGACACAGAATGAGTCTGGAGCATGCATTTGCAGTACCCAAGAGGTTTTCATAACCCCTTACATTTAAAGATCAATGTTTACATTTGCATTAAGCATGTATTTAGCTACTGCTAAACTTCAAAAAAATTATAGGCCCAAGGTCAGAAGCATTAGTTTTCCCCATATTTGGAGCATAGTTGTCCTCCAGATTAGGCAGCATAGATGTCACCCAGATTAGGCAGCATACATGTCCCCCAGATTAGGAGCATAGTTGTCCACCAGATAAAGAGCATAGTTGTCCCCCAGATTAGGCAGCATAGATGTCCCCTGGATTTGGAGCATACTTGTCCCCCAGATTAGGCAGCATAGATGTCCCCCAGATTAGGCAGCATAGATGTCCCCCAGATTAGGCAGCATAGATGTCCCCCAGATTAGGCAGCATAGATGTCCCCCAGATTAGGCAGCATAGATGTCCCCAAGATTAGGCAGCATAGATTTCACCCAGATTAGGCAGCATAGATGTCCCCCAGATTAGGAGCATAGTTGTCCCCCAGATTAGGCAGCAAAGATGTCACTCAGATTAGGCAGCATAGATGTCCCCCAGATTAGGAGCATAGTTGTCCCCCAGATTAGGAGCATAGTTGTCCCCCAGATTAGGCAGCATAGATGTCACCCAGATTAGGCAGCATAGATGTCCCCCAGATTAGGAGCATACTTGTCCCCCAGAGTAGGCAGCATAGATGTCCCCCAGATTAGGAGCATACTTGTCCCCCAGATTAGGCAGCATAGATGTCCACCAGATTAGGATCTTAGTTGTCCCCCAGATTAGTAGCATAGTTGTCCCCCAGATTAGGAGCATACTTGTCCCCCAGATTAGGCAGCATAGATGTCCCCCAGATTAGGCAGCATAGATGTCCCCCAGATTAGGCAGCATAGATGTCCACCAGATTAGGAGCATACTTGTCCCCCAGATTAGGCAGCATAGATGTCCCCCAGATTAGGCAGCATAGTTGTCCACCAATCAGCGCGGGCCGGTCAGAGCCAATCAAAGGGCCGTATGTGGCAAGCGGGCCGTACAATGTCCAGGTCTGCCCCAGAGGGTTCCATAACCAACCACAATAGAGAAAATGTTGTTGTAGGAGCATGGTCAATCTACTCAGACCCATCTGTCATTGGTGGCTGGAAATCCTGGCTGATCCATCCCTGATTCATCTTGACAAACGTCAGTCTCTCCACATTTTTATTGGACAGACGAGTTCGCCTTGGGGTGACTATGGCCCCAGCCGCACTAAACACCCGCTCTGATGGCACACTACTGGCTGGGCAGGACAGCTTTTCCAGGGCAAACTCCACTAGTTGCGGCCCTAAATCGAGTTTGGCTGCCCAGAAGTCCAGCGGATCTTCAACGGTTGTTGGCAGGGTCATGTCGAGGTAAGCCACCACCTGCTGGTTCAGGTCCTGCTCCATGTCCACTTGCTGCTGGTGAGTAGCTTCACTATGCGGCTGAAGGAAGCTACTCATCAGCGACTGTAGACTCAGGCTGCTGCTGATTGAGCCGGTATTGCTCCTGCCCCCCTCCCCTCCCCAGCAGCCGTGGCAGTGGAAGGTGAGCGCAGAGGGCCCCCTGAGTCAGACCTACGAGTGGATGGACCATGTGGCCGATAGGCATCGGCCAACCGACTATGTAGACGCTCCCTGTAGTAGGTCAGTTTGTCCTCCCTCTCAGTGGGTGTAAAAAAGGCCCCCATTCTGGGCTGGTAGCGAGGGTCTAATAAGGTGGAGATCTAGACGTCATCGCGCTGACGAATTTTGACAATTCGGGGGTCACTATGCACGCAACTCAGCATGCATCGTGCCATTTGTGACAGTGACTCACTGGGACTACCTGCCTCCATCTCCACTGCATACTGCCACGGTGTGTCTGGGTCCTCTGTCTCGCCTCCCTCGTAATAACCCTCCAGCTCCTCTGGCTGCTCCTGCTCCTCCTCTCCTGTCCAATGACCAGAAACACTGGCCATCTCATCCTCCGTAAACTGTGCTCCGCTCTGCCCCTCATCATCCTCCTCCAGTTCATCCCCCACAAGACTCATGTAGCCTTCTGATGTAGGCGCAACGTCTCCATTGCTGTGACCAGCCATGTTTTCAATCATTTTTTGTAGGAGTGGAATTACGTCGTTCATGGCGTAATTCGAGCGACTAACAAAAAATGTGGCTTCCTCAAAGGGCCTCAGCAAACGGCAGGTGTCACGTATGAGCTGCCACTCGTTCACATTGAAGTTACACTGGGGAGTACTCCTATCTGCTTGTATCATCAAAAAATATGTGATTGCTTTTCTTTGTTCGTATAGTCTGTCCAACATATGGAGGGTGGAATTCCAACGTGTGGCAACGTCACAAATGAGACTATGTTGTGGGATACCGTTCTGACGCTGCAGCTCAAGCAAAGTGTGCTTGGCGGTGTACGAGTTGCTGAAGTGCATGCAGTTTCCATGCCAATGTCAGGACGTCTTGCAAATGGGGTGAAGACTTGATGAACTTCTTGACAACCAGATTCAACACGTGTGCCATGCAGGGCGAATGGTTCACACTTCCTTGTCGCAGCGCGGCCACAATGTTCTTCCCATTGTCGGTCACCATGGTTCCCATTTCCAGATTTCGTGGAGTAAGCCATACTCGGATTTCTTCCCTAATGAACTTTAGCAGTTCCTCCCCTGTGTGACTCCGTTCGCCAAGGCAAACCATGTGAAGGACGGCTTGACACCGCTGTGCCCTACACACATGGTACGATGAAGGGCCACCGAGATTTGGACGTGCAGTGGAGGCCGAGGACACGGGGGAGGAGGAGGTGCACACTGTAAAAGGACCAACTGCCTGGGAGCGAGAGCATGGAGGAGGAAGCGATGTGACCTGTCCAAGTTGCTGCTGTGGCTGTGCAGGAAAAACATTTACCCAGTGGGCCGTAAAAGACATGTATTGTCCCTGCCCGTAGTTACAGCTCCACACGTCGGCGCTGCCGTGCACTTTTGAACACACCGACAGGCTCAAAGACTGGCCCACCTTCTCTTGTACAAACTTATACAGGGCTGGTTTGAAGGAAGAGATCGCAGACGGCACTCACGGAAACAGCAAGAAGTTTTATTCGGGATCGCTGGTCCACGCAACAAGAACGCCAGGTAAGTCGACCGGTTTCGCGATACGCAGAGCGCTTACACGTGACCTCTGACATCGATTAACCCTTCCCCCCTTAAATACATACACCAGGTAATACAAAAATAGAAAAATAGACATTACAGGGTTAAAAGCACAAATATTGTGTATAGTGTAGAGAGACTAGCATTAGTATTTACTAACTAGCTATAACAGCGCCTGAAACTATGTAGCACTAACGGGGGTTATGCATTGTACTAATAACGCTAGGTGTGAACATAGATCCTATGCTAACAACATACACCTGCACTATGGAAATACATTAAGATCCTCCCGTAGGTTTAAACCTAATGGTCCTATGGCGTCTGTATACAGGGCTGGTACTGCCTTCTTCGCAATGAAATGACGGCTTGGGACTCTCCGGCTCGGCTTGGCACAAGCCATCAATTCCCTGAAAGATGCAGAGTCCACCACTTGAAAAGGGAGGGACTGCAACACCAGCAACTTGGACAGGAGCACATTCAACTTCTGCACCGTTGGATGAGTGGGCGCATACTGTTGTCTTTTGGACATGGTTGACTGCGAGCGGAAGAAGCAGGAGCGCAAGAAGGAGGGTTTGACGCAATGCTCCCTTCGGCTGAGCTGGTGGAGCCTTGGCTGGATGACAGAGAGAGCGGATGGCCACTGGGTGATGCGGCAGGCTGGACCACTACATCGGAGCCACGGTTATCCCAGGCCGCTTTATGGTGGCGAATCATGTGTTGACGCAGGGCCGTGGTGCCGAGATTGGGACCCTGGCCACGCTTCACTTTCTGCAGACAGATTTTGCATGTGGCTACGCTAAGGTCCTCCGGATTCTTTATGAAGAACAACCACACCGCAGAGTAGCTGATTTTCCCACCCGCAGTCTGCACTATTTCACTGCTATTGACGCCGTCTCCAGATACCCCTGTTCCACTACCTCCCTGAATGGTAGCTTGCCGCGAAGCAGGTGGTCTCCCCCTGGCACGTTTGGCTCCTGAATTTCCACTACTTCCACCACCACGCTGATTGCCAACCGTGCTACCGCCTTGCTGCCTCATAGACAAAGATCAAATCTCTTCTCCGGATGATGATGAAGCCCCGGCTTTTGCACCCGGCTCCCAATTGCGATCGGCTTCATCATCATCAAAAGATGTGTGCACGTCATTGATGTTGTCCTCGTGTTCCACAACAGTGTCTGCTTCAGGACCCTGAAAAATTGAAACACTGCCTCCCACGTCACTCTCCGCATCACTACTTGCCCGCCTTGCGGAGCAAGCGACGCATGTCTCCTCACATTCTTGGCTGCCCATTAGCTGCTGACTGTCCTCTATTACATCGTCCTCACTAAATAGTGGAGCTGAACCCAAAGCATGAGATACTTCTTTGGGAGAGGGAACCGCATAGGACAAAGGCAATGGGATTACGGGGACTGCTCCCGGGCCATGCCAACTGAGGGTTGTGTCTGAGGAACCCACCGACTCTTGACTGGGGTTGTGAGATGTCGCTTGTGATGATGGGGATGAGTGTGCAAACCAATTGACGAGGAGAGATTGGTCGACGACACGACCACTGGATGTTAACGGGAGCTCAGGCCTATTGCTGCGACTCCTGCTGCCTCGCCCCAAGTCTGCTTCCAACTCTGCCTGACGTATGTAGGCCTCTGCCCCTTCTCTGTGCACGTCCTGGTACTTCCCTGCCTGACATAATTAGTGCGTTTATGAGGGTATAGAACAGCAGCAGGCGATTACTTACTGCTGTCCTTTCAAAGTATATTGGCCCTAGACAGAATAACAGTTACTAAATAGTACACTCCTTTGTTGTATGTATGCCCTTTGCAATGATGAGCGCACTGGTATGCGTATTTCTACACAGAAAAAAAAAACTTTTTTTAAAAATACACCAGCAGGTGTATACTAATGTGTGGAATAGCACTGAATTTAGAACAGAGACACAATGACAGGTAGTAAACAGTACACTACTTGGTTGTATGTATGCCCTTTGCAATGATGAGCGCACTGTTAAGCGTATTTGTACGCAGGAAAAACTTTTTTTCTTATTTCATACACCGGTAGGTGTATAACGTGTGGTATAACACTTCATTTAGCACAGAGACAGAAAAAAAGGTAGTAAATGGTACGCTATTTGCTTCTATGTAGGCCCTTTGCAATGATAAGGCCACTGAAAAAGCGTATTTGTACTCTTGAAAACCTTTTTTTTCTTTAATACACCGGCAGGTGTATAACGTGTGGTATATCACTTATTTTAGCACAGAGACAGAAAAAAAGGTAGTATATGGACGCTATTTGCTTGTATGTAGGCCCTTTGCAATGATAAGGCCACTGAAAAAGCGTATTGCACGCAGGAAAACCTTTTTTTTTTCTTTCATTCACCGGGAGATGTATAGCGTGTGGTATAACACTGAATTTAGCACAGACACAGAAAAAAAGGTAGTATATGGTACGCTACTTGCTTCTATTTAGGCCTTTTGCAATGATAAGGCCACTGTTAAGCGTATTTGTATGCAGGAAAACCTTTTTTTTTTCTTTCATACACCGGCAGGTGTATAACGTGTGGTATAACACTTAATTTAGCACAGAGACAGAAAAAAAGGTAGTATATGGTATGCTATTTGCTTGTATGTAGGCCCTTTGCAATGATAAGGCCACTGTTAAGCCTATTTGTACGCAGGTAAAACTTTTTTTTTTCTTTCATACACCGGCAGGTGTATAACGTGTGTAATAACACTGAATTTAGCACAGAGACAGAGTAACAGGTGAAAGATGGTAAAAAGGCACTAAAGTCCACACTAATATTTCTGAACAGCAGCAGGACGCAACTGGGCAGCACCACAGAAATTTGTTTTTTTTACAGGGATTAAACCCTAAATTGCACTCTGTCACACAATTGTGAAAATCAGATTTGTGGAACAACAGAAAAAAACTCAATTGGGCGGAAAAAACAGGAGATTAGATGCTCCATACAGGTAAAACAGCTGTGAGATCTATGATGCAGGTGACTCCTATGCAGCACATCTATGCCTGCTATATTGAGTAAGGAGAATACAAGGTTTTGCTAAAATCGTTCTCGGTCAGAACTGCAGCAACACTGTGCCCTGTGTCTTTCCCTAATGCTGATTTCAACGCTACTCGTAGTGGTCGGATGCTGTATAACGCCGTTGTATGCGATCAGCACACAGACGTGCAGTCACTTCCTTTCCCTATCTCGTGCATAAAATAAATGACCAGAGGGAAGATGTCTGCCGATTATATAGGGTTGTTACATCACAGGGGTCAGTGAACACTGATAGGCTGCATCTCACATGTAATTCATGGTCAGCCCGCCTACCTTCATTCCCGTCGCTGTTTCCCGCCCTCCCATAATCCCCTGCCCCATGTACTCACATGTGGATCCGCCATCTTAGGTCTCCAATAGCCTGGAACGCTGTAAAATGGAGTTTAATGAAGCGATTTGCGCAATAGAATAGCGGCGATATTCGTATTCGTTGCGAATCGAATTCTTCATGAAATTCGGAACAAATTCGGGTTCGTCAACTTCGATTCGCTCATCTCTAGTGAAGACATAGGAATGATAAATCCCCCTTTTAAACATGTTGAAGTAAAACCACCGTCTTCATTTTATCCTCTACACCACCAGGGGAATTTTTTTGAAACTTTTTATTCAGTAGTTATGACTGATTTCAGTAATATCAATAATACCAACATTAAATTTAAAAAAAGTGATAATCTCACCAATAGAGAACGAGACGCAATTAAAAGTCTACAAACGAATGGGCAAATTATCATACGTCCTGCGGATAAGGGGGGAGGTGTTGCCATTCTAAACCGTGGGGACTACATCCTTGAAGCATTGAAAATTCTTTCGGATAAAAATTATTACATTACCCTTCCCTCAGATCCCTCTTCTGACTACCATCAGACCTACATCAGTATCATTAACGATGCCTCAGTGAAAAATATATTTAATAAAAAATAATTATCTTTACTTAACATTAAGCACTTCTCTCTCCCTCATTTTTATTAATTACCTAAATTACACAAAAACCCAGTTAAGCTCCTTGGTCGCCCTATTATTTCGGGTATTTCATCTCTTACTGCAAATTTGTCACATTTCGTTGATTTATTTCTCCAACCATATGTTTTACAGTTACCATCTTATTTGTAAGATTCTTCACAACTTATTTTAGAATTACAACAGATTAACCTACCTTCTTCTTTTTCTTTTCTCACTCTAGATGTATGTTCTTTATATTCTAATATTGATACCGATCTGTGTCTGATGGTCATTCAGGATCTCCTCTTTAGTGACACTTCACTTTACCTACTGAGCAAGCCACATTTTTGTTACAGGCTATTTCTTTCATTTTGAAACACAATGTTTTTTCATTCGACAATAGTATATACAAACAGATCAGGGGCTGTGCTATGGGGACGCGCTTAGCCCCCAGTTATGCAAATGTATTCATGGGGGCCTTTGAAGCCGTTCTTATAGCACAGTCCCTGACATATTCATTTTTTATTTCCGTAGATATATAGATGATTTGTTCTTGTTATGGACCGGCACTGAAGCACAAGCCCATGAATTTGTCACCTTGTTAAATTCAAACAAATGGGGGTTACAATTCACGTTAAGTTTTGCTTCTAACAGTATTAGTTTTTTGGATCTAGAAATCACGAAGCAAGCTGGTTTTATTTGCACTAAAACACATTTTAAATCCGTTGATGTAAACAGTTTTTTGAATTACAATAGTGCCCATTACCCAAGTTGGCTCAAGGGAGTCCCCTTTGGACAATACCTAAGGGTTTGAAAAAATTGCACCAGAGATGAAGATTTTTCCACACAAGCGACAATACTCAAAAAACAGTTTTTATCTAAAGGTTATTCAGCTCCTTTATTAACACATGCATACCATCAAGTAAAAGATAAAAAAAACGTATTCATTTAGTTACTGGAAATAAATACTCTAATGACAAAAAGGATATTAATACAAAAAAAAACTAATAACCATTTTAAATATAATTTCATAACTAATTATAACCGTGCAGCTCCATAGATACATAGTGTTCTTAAACGTAATTGGCATATCATTTTAACCTCTTAAGGACCAATGGCACCCTGGGCTTTAAGGACCAATGACGTTCCACAACGTCATGGCCTTTTCCGGTCTCTGCCGCTCGCCGGGCAGAGATCGGAACTGGATGCCTGCTGAAATCCTTCAGCAGGCATCCAGGGCAAACGCCGAGGGGGGCCATGTAGGCCCCCCATGTTGGCGATCGCCGCAAATCGCAAGGGAAATCACCCTTGCGATCTGCGGCGATACCGGGCTGATCGGGTCTCTGGGACCCGACCGCCCGGTAATTTCGCATGATCCCGGCGGTCACAGACAGCCAGGACCATGCTGGAGCCTAGGAGCGAGGTGGCAAGCCTGCCACCTCCTCCGATCCCCTGCGATCCGTCGGTTAGTTAACCGACCAATCTTAGAAGGGGGGGGGGGGCGGTTACTTCCTCCCGTCCTGCCCGGCCCCTTGAAGTCCGTAGAGGACGGGAGGAAGACCGGAGGACGCGGCGGGGGACGGGGGAGTGCTGGGGACCAGCCCCGGTACTTACCTCGTCCCTGAAGACCCGGATCCTGGCGGCGGAGACGGCGGCGACAGGTGAGTTCCTTTTCAGCCGCGGTCGGGCCCTTTACAGCAATGCACGTCGCCGTAAAGCGACATGCATTGCTGTAATGGGACCCTGTAAACTACAACTCCCAGCATGCCCAGACAACCCTTGGCATCTGGGCATGCTGGGAGTTGCAGTTTTGCAACATCTGGAGGTCCACAGTTTGGAGACCACTGTGCCCTTCCAGATGTTGCAAAATTACACATACTCGGCATGCCCTTACTGTTCAGTCATGCTGGGAGTTGTAGTTCTGTAACATCTGGCCCTTCAGATGTTGCAGAACTACAACTCCCAGCATGCCTGGACAGTTTTGGCATACTGGGGGTTGTAGTTTTGCAACATCTGGAAGGGCACAGATTGGGAACCCCTGTATTAGTGGTCTGCAAACTGTAGTCCTCCAGATGTTGCAAAACTACAACTCCAAGCATGCTGGGAGTTGTAGTTCGGCAACATCTGGCTCTAAAGATGTTGCCGAACTACTACTCCCAGCATGCCTGAGAATGCTGGGAGTTGTGGTTTTGCAACAACAGGAGGCACACTGGTTGGGAAACATTGTCTGTTTCCTAACTCAGTGTTTCCCAACCCGTGTGCCTCCAGCTGTTGCAAAACTATAACTACCAGCATGCACTGATAGACTGTGCATGCTGGGAGTTGTAGTTTTGCAACAGCTGGAGGTCCCGTCCCCCCCCACTGTGAATGTACAGGATACATTCACATGGGCAGGGGGCTTACAGTGAGTATCAGGCTGCAAGTTTGCGATGCAGCAAATTTTGCGCGGCAGCTCAAACTCGCTGTAACCCCCCGCCCATGTGACTGTACCCTTAAAACACTACACTACACTAACACAAAATAAAATAAAAAGTAAAAAACACTACATATACACATACCCCTACACAGCCCCTCTCCCCAATAAAAATGAAAAACGTCTGGTACGCCACTGTTTCCAAAATGGAGCCTCCAGCTGTTGCAAAACAACAACTCCCAGTATTGCCGGACAGCCGTTGACTGTCCAGGCATGCTGAGAGTTTTGCAACAGCTGGAGGCACCCTGTTTGGGAATCACTGGCGTAGAATACCCCTATGTCCACCCCTATGCAAATCCCTAATTCAGGCCTCAAATGCGCATGGCGCTCTCACTTTGGAGCCCTGTCGTATTTCAAGGTAACAGTTTAGGGCCACATATGGGGTATTGCCGTACTCGGGAGAAATTGCCCAACAAATTTTGGGGGGCTTTTTCTCCTTTCACCCCTCATGAAAAGGTGAAGTTGGGGGTGTACACCAGCATGTTAGTGTAAAAAAATGTTTTTTTACACTAACATGCTGGTGTTGCCCCATACTTTTCATTTTGACAAGAGGTAAAAGGGAAAAACGCCCCCCAAAATTTGTAATGCAATTTCTCCCGACTACGGAGATACCCCATATGTGAGCGCAAAGTGCCCAGAAGGGAGAGTGCACTATGTACATTTGAGGTGATTTGCACAGGGGTGGCTGATTGTTACAGCGGTTTTGACAAACGCAAAAAAAACAAAACCTCACATGTGACCCCATTTCGGAAACTACACCCCTCACGGAATGTAATGAGGGGTGCAGTGAGAATTTACACCCCACTGGTGTCTGACAGATCTTTGGAACAGTGGGCTGTGCAAATTAAAAATTTTGTACAGCCCACTGTTCCAAAGATCTGACAGACACCAGTGGGGGGTAAATGCTCACTGTACCCCTTGTTACGTTCCTCAAGGGGTCTAGTTTCCAAAATGGTATGCCATGTGGGTATTTTTTGCTGTCCTGGCACCATAGGGGCTTCTTAAATGCGACATGCCCCCGAGCAAAATTTGCTCTCAAAAAGCCAAATATGACTCCTTCTCTTCTGAGCATTGTAGTTCGCCCGTAGTGCACTTCAGGTCAACTTATGGGGTACCCCCATACTCAGAAGAGATGGGGTTACAAATTTTGGGGGGTATTTTCTGCTATTAACCCTTGCATACATGTGAAATTTGGGTGGAAACACACATTTTAGTGACATTTTTTTAACATTTTTTTACATATGCAAAAGTCGTGAAACACCTGTGGGGTATTAAGACTCACTTTATTCCTTGTTACGTTCCTCAAGGGGTCTAGTTTCCAAAATGGTATGCCATGTGGGTATTTTTTCCTGTTCTGGCACCATAGGGGCTTCCTAAATGCAACATGCCCCCCAAAAACCATTTCAGAAAAACGTACTCTCCAAAATCCCCTCGTCGCTCCTTCGCTTCTGAGCCCTCTTCTGCGCCCGCCAAACACTTTACATAGACATATGTGCTTACTCGAGAGAAATTGGGCTACAAAAATAAGTATACATTTTCTCCTTTTACCCCTTGTAAAAATTCAAAAATTGGGTCTACAAGAACATGGAAGTGTAAAAAATGAAGATTGTGAATTTTCTCCTTTACTTTGCTGCTATTCCTGTGAAACACCTAAAGGGTTAAAACGCTGACTGAATGTCATTTTGAATACTTTGGGGGGTGCAATTTTTATAATGGGGTCATTTATGGGGTATTTCTAATATGAAGACCCTTCAAATCCACTTCAAACCTGAACTGGTCCCTGAAAAATTGTGATTTTGTAAATTTTGTGAAAAATTGGAAAATTGCTGCTGAACTTTGAAGCCCTCTGGTGTCTTCCAAAAGTAAAAAATCGTAAATTTTATGATGCAAACATAAAGTAGACATATTGTATATGTGAATAAAAAAAAAATTATTTGGAATATCCATTTTCCTTACAAGCAGAGAGCTTCAAAGTTAGAAAAATACAACATTTTCAATTTTTTCATCAAATTTTGGAATTTTTCACTAAGAAACGATGCAAGTATCGACAAAATTTTACCAATAACATAAAGTAGAATATGTCACGAAAAAACAATCTTGGAATCAGAATGATAGGTAAAAGCGTCTTAGAGTTATTAATGCTTAAAGTGACAGTGGTCAGATGTTCAAAAAACGCTCTGGTCCTAAGGTGTAAAATGGCCTGGTCCTTAAGGGGTTAAATTACCCTATTCTCAAGGATGTAGTCCCCACAAAACCAGGCATTACCTATAGAAGATATAAACATTTACAAAATATGGTGGCACCTAACAGACTATAAAACACATTACTTGGCAACTCCTCCCCAATTGTCTTAAACCCTGGATGTACACCTTGTTGTAAAAACAGGTGTTTATGCTGTGATATGATGGAACCTTTTATTAACAAGTTTTGTTCTACGTATACTAAAAAATCATTTAATATCAGTCAAGTTCTAAACTGTAATACTCAGTATGCAATGTATCTTCTTTCTTGCAGTTGTAAGTTCCAATATGTTGGACGCACTATTCAGACCATGCGGTGTCGAATGTCCAAACATCGTTCTAATATTAAGAACCAATTCATATTACACAGTTTATCAAGGCACTTCACTAGGGTTCACGGAGGTGACACCTCTTCATTAGGTCTAATAATTCTCAAATCCATTCCAGTGGAGAAACATAACCGATTTCAATGCTTAATCAACAGAGAATCATATTGGATATATACTCTTTTAACTTTGACACCGCATGGTCTGAATGAGACCATAGAGAACGCTCGTTGATTTGATCTGTTCTCTCTGTTCTTATTTTTCCCAATATCCCATTGACACCATATGGCCAGTTACCATCATTTTCTGCAATAACGTTCATATCTCTCATTTCATTTTTTAATAGATTTTACACAGATTTTTTAAATTTAATGTATAGTCTTTTTATATATATATATATATATATATATATATATATTATATTATTAGTACCATGTAATTTTGTACGACTATTTGTGGTTCGTATGTGTTCAATATACATTTGCTTGTAATTGTTAAGACTAATCTCTGTACTATACATTTTCTCCGGCATTGAATGGTCCTCGGCGATCATTGGTTCCCGCTGTGACTAATTAATGCTGTGATAAAATGCACTGCTTTGTTGTTCCCACCTATGCCTAATGAAGCTGCTTAGGCAGCGAAATGCGTTGCATTCTGGGTAAATAAAAACCTTGTCTATCACCTACCTGCTTGGTCTGTGTCCAGCGCCACTTTGAGCCGGTGTCTCCATTGAAGCTGCTTACTCGTATACATATTCTTGTGCCGGAGGGCTGCGGACACCTTATCATGTGTTCACCATTGTTGTGTATGTGCTTACACAACCCTACCAGGTGAGCAGTTTACATGCCTTTTAAAAAAAATGTTATCCTCTTTTAATACACCATGGAACGCTGTTTCCTGTTCCTTCCAAGCAACAGCAATGACGCACCCTTGTGAATTGGCATGAGACCCTCACATCATTTAACAGTATTCAACACCACTCGCAAGACAGCTACCTGTCATGTCATGTCAAACCTGCACAGGTGTGCTAGATTATTATTATTATAATTTTTTTACACCAATCAGTGTGCAAACTCGGTCATTAAAACGCTAAATGAATAGACGTTTATAAACCAGTCAGTGCAACTCATCATTTTGGTCTACAATTCTCAAACTCAAATTCTCACCCACAGAGGATTAAACGAGAATCTTTCTTGTTTAACACTTTCTTGTTTAACATAATTTTGTTTGTGAGATATGACAGATACTCTTTAGGTTTTTATGAGTAAAACATGATCTGAGTTAATATACAGTGGGGATCAAAAGTTTGGGCACCCCAGGTAAAAATTTGTATTAATGTGCATAAAGAAGCCAAGGAAAGATGGAAAAATCTCCAAATTGCATCAAATTACAGATTAGACATTCTTATAATATGTCAACAAAAGTTAGATTTTATTCCCATCATTTACACTTTCAAAATAACAGAAAACAAAAATATGGCGTCTGCAAAAGTTTAGGAATCCTGCAGAATTTATAGCATGTTCTGCCCTCTTTGCAAAGCTGAGACTTACCAGTGTCATGGATTGTTCTCAATCATCATCTGGGAAGACCAGGTGATGTCAATCTCAAAGGTTTTAAATGCCTAGACTCATCTGACCTTGCCCCAACAATCAGCACCATGGGTTCTTCTAAGCAGTTGTCTAGAAATCTGAAACTGAAAATAGTTGACACTCACAAAGCTGGAGAAGGCTATAAGAAGGTAGCAAGACATTTTCAGATGTCAATATCCTCTGTTTGGAATGTAATTAAGAAATGGCAGTCATCAGGAACAGTGGAAGTTAAAACAAGATCTGGAAGACCAAGAAAAATATCAGACAGAACAGCTTGCAGAATTGTGAGAAAAACAATTCAAAACCCACTTTTGACTGCACAATCCCTCCAGACAGATCTGGCAGACACTGGAGTTGCGGTACACTATTCCACTATAAAGAGATACTTGTACAAATATGGTCTTCATGGAAGAGTCATCAGAAGAAAACCTCTTCTACGTCCTCACCACAAAAATCAGTGTTTGCACTTGAACATATAGACAAGCCTGATGCATTTTGGAAACAAGTTATTTGAACCAATGAGGTTAAAATTTAACTTTTTGGCCGGAATCAGCAAAGGTGCGTTTGGAGAAGAAGGGGAACAGAATTTAATGAAAAGAACCTCTGTCCAACTGTTAAGCATGGGGGTGGATCAATCATGCTTTGCGGTTGTATTGCAGACAGTGGCACAGGGAACAACTCACGAGTAGAAGAAAAAATGGATTCAATAAAATTTCAGTAAATTTTGGATGCTAACCTGATGCCATCTGTGAAACAGCTGAAGTTAAAGAGAGGATGGCTTCTATAAATTGATAATGATCCTAAAACACATCCACGGGGGATTACATCGAGAGGCGTAAACTGAAGGTTTTGCCAAGGCCTTCACAATCTCCTGACCTCAACATAATTGAAAATCTATGGATAGACCTTAAAAGAGAAGTGCGTGTATCATAGCGAGCGCTCTGGTCATCACCTCCGGACCGGAGCGCCTGCTGCCGCAGTCCTCCGTCCCGGGGTCCCTGCGTCTCTCTGTCAGATGCACTGACCGGGAGCACGGGTCCCACAGTGGCAGAGACGCGGCTGGTCCCCGCTCACGTGCAGCGTCCCTGTTCAGCTTACCTGCTCCTCGCACGGCTCTCTGCACTCCTGCATCCCGGTGCGCGTGGCCCCGCTCTCTAGGGCGCACACGCTCGCCGGCTTCAGTAAATTTAAAGGGCCAGCGCACCGGTAATTGGTGCACTGGTTCCTCACCTCCCACTGTGTCCTTCCCAATAAAAGGCACCTGCCCCTTCCTGCTACAGTACAATACCGCACCCAGCCCCTGCGGATGGACATTGGGATATTTCATACCGAGACTCTGGAATTTCTTGTTCTTCCCTTCTGCTCTTCTGAACTCCTACTGGGTTTACCGTGGTTGCAACACCATTGTCCTGTCTTGAATTGGTCAACTGGTGAGATTCTGCATTGGGGTTCCTCCTGCTCTGACCAGTGCATCAAGCCTGCTCCTATCAAACGGGTCCCGCCAGTTCCTCCACCACCAGGTCTCCCCAAGCCTTACCACCATTTTGCGGACGTCTTCTGTAAAAAAACAAGCGGAGACTCTTCCTCCTCACAGGCCTTATGATTGTCCTATTGACCTGTTACTGGGCTCTACTCCTCCTCGGGGCAGAATTTATCCTCTCTCACCTCTAGAGAGTCAGGCCATGTCGGACTATGTACGCGAGAATTTACAGAGAGGCTTTATTAGGAAGTCATCTTTTCCTGCTCGAGCCGTTTTTTTCTTTCGTGTCTAAAAAGGATGGTTCTCTCCGAGCCTGCATCGATTATAGAGGCCTTAATAAAATTACCATCAAAAACCTTTACCCTCTGCCTCTAATCTCTGAGCTGTTTGACCGTCTCAGAGGAGTCAAGATTTTCACCAAGTTGGATCTCCGCGGGGCCTACAATTTGATCCGCATTCGAAAAGGAGACGAGTGGAAGACCGCTTTTAACACTAGGGACGGTCACTTTGGGTACTTAGTGATGCCTTTTGGACTTTGTAATGCACCTGCAGTCTTCCAGGAGTTCGTTAACGACATCTTCCGGGACCTTCTCTACACTTGTGGAGTAGTATATCTGGATGATATCCTTATTTTTTCATCCAATCTGGATCAACATCGAGTCCATGTTCGACAAGTTCTCACCCGTCTCAGAAGTAACCGCCTCTATGCCAAAATTGGGAAATGTCTGTTTGAGCGTACCTCCTTGCCATTCCTGGGGTATATCATCTCTGCCCAAGGTCTGCAAATGGACCCTGCCAAGCTATCTGCGGTTCTGGACTGGCCACGCCCCTCTGGTCTCTGAGCTATACAGAGATTCTTGGGTTTTGCCAATTACTACAGACATTTTATTCCTCATTATTCCACCCTGGTGGCTCCTCTTCTGGCTTTGACTAGAAAGCGTGCCAATCCCAAGATCTGGCCTCCTCACACTGAAGAGGCCTTTCAGTCCCTAAAAGCCGCCTTTGCGTCTGCACCTGTCCTTTCCCGGCCAGATTCTTCCAAGCCATTCTATCTTGAAGTGGATGCATCCTCGGTGGGAGCTGGAGCTGTATTAACTCAGAGGTCTTCCAGAGGCAAGACCATAACTTGTGGCTTCTTCTCTAAAACCTTTTCATCCGCCGAGAAGAATTACGCTATTGGGGACAGAGAACTGTTGGCAATTAATTTAGCCTTGGAGGAGTGGAGACATCTTCTCGAGGGTGCTCCTCCCCCTGTGACCATTTTCTCGGACCATAAGAACCTAGTCTACCTCCAGTCTGCTCAGAGACTAAATCCCCGCCAAGCCCGTTGGTCCATCTTCTTCGCCCGCTTCAATTTCCAGATTCACTTCCGTACCGCTGCCAAGAACATCAGGGCAGATGCCCTTTCTCGCTCTTCAGATGTGGTGGGCGACGTACTCACTCCTCAACACATTATCCCACCAGAATGTCTCATCTCGGTTGCACCTGTGGACTTGCGATTTCTTCCTCCGGGTAAGACCTATGTTCCTCCTCGTCAGCGGTTCCAAGTTCTCAAGTGGGGTCACGCTTCCCTCTTTGCCGGTCATCCTGGGATTAAGAAGTGGAAAGAGACGTCACAGAATTCGTCCAGTCCTCAGCGATCTGCGCCCGTGACAAGACTCCTCGTCAGAAACCTGCGGGCCTTCTTCTGCTCCTTCCTGCTCCGGAGACCCCGTGGTCACACATCGCCATAGACTTTATCACTGATCTTCCCTCCTCCCATGGTATGACAGTCATTTGGGTCGTGGTTGACCGATTTTCAAAGATGGCTCATTTTGTGTCCCTGCCTGGTCTCCCGTTCGTGTCTCAGTTGGCCAAACAGTTTTTTCTACACATCTTCCGCCTCCACAGTCTTCCCAGACACATCGTCTCTGACCGTGGGGTACAGTTTGTTTCCAAGTTTTGGAGGGCTCTCTGTGGTCAACTCGGAGTCAAGCTGGATTTTTCTTCCTCGTATCACCCTCAGTCCAACGGCCAAGTAGAACGGGTGAACCAGACTCTGGGAGATTATCTATGCCATGTTGTGTCCTCCCGCCAAGATGATTGGTCGGACTTACTCCCTTGGGCAGAGTTCTCTTATAATTACAAACAATCTTCCGCCACCAATAAGTCTCCATTTTTTTTAGTTCATGGCCGTCATCCTCTGCCTCCTCTGCCTAGGACCTCCGCACCCTCTTCTGTACCAGCTGTAGAGGACCTCCTTCTGGACTTCACTTCTATTTGGTGAGAGACCCACTCAGCCCTCCTCAAGGCCTCGGCCCGTATGAAGCTCCAGGCCGACAAAAGTCGTAGAGCTCCTCCGGAATTCAGCCCCGGTGACAAGGTGTGGCTCTCCTCGAAGTACATCAGATTTAAGTTACCAAGTTACAAGCTGGGCCCTCGGGTCCCTTCAGAGTCAAGAGCCGCATTAATCCGGTGTCCTATAGCTCCATCTTCCTCCCTCCCTCAGAATTCATAACTCTTTCCATGTCTCCCTTCTCAAACCTGCTATCTTTAATCGCTTCTCTCCTAAACTTCTTTCTCCCACCCGTCACTGGTACCTCAGATATTTTTACAGTTAAAGAAATCCTAGCCACCAAGCTCGTTCGTGGGAAAAGATTTTTTTTGGTCGACTGGGAGAGCTGCGGTCCTGAAGAGAGGTCTTGGGAGCCTGAAAATAACATCTTGGACTGCAGTCTCATCCTCTACTTTCTTGGTGTAAAAAAGAGAGGGAGACCTAAGGGGGGGGGGGGGTACTGTCACAGCGATCGCTCTGGTCATCACCTCCGAACCGGAGCGCCCGCTGCCGCAATCCTCCGTCCCGGGGTCCCGGCATCTCTCGGTCAGACGCACTGACCGGGAGCACGGGTCCCACAGTGGCAGAGACGCGTCTGGCGTGGCAGCTGGTCTCCGCTCACACGCCGCGTCCCTGTTCAGCTTACCTGCTCCTCGCACGGCTCTCTGCACTCATGCATCCCGGCGTGCGGCCCCGCTCTCTAGGGCGCCCGTGTGCCGGCTTCAGTAAATTTAAAGGGTCAGCGCACCGGTAATTGGTGCCCTGGTTCCTCACCTCCCACTGTGTCCTTCCCAATAAGAGGCACCTGCCCCTTCCTGCCCTTGCTGGATCTTTGTGCCTTGTGCCTCTGAGAAAGCGTTCCCTTCTGTGATAGTTGCCTTGCCAGTTGCCGAACCCGTTGTTACCGTATTCTCGCCTGTGAACCCTTGCCGCCTGCCCTGACCTCTGCTACGTCCGACTTCGCCTTTGTCTGCTCCCTGTGTACTTCGCTATATCAGCTGACAGAGAGCTCAAGCCACTATTGGGGGAACGACCTGGGGACTACCTGCCGCAGCAAGTCCATCCCGCTTTGCGGCGGGCCCTGGTGAAGACCCGTAGTCCCATCGACTCCGTTCCCCAGGTACGGCCCTTGCCATCCCCTCTCTGGTTTGGAGGATCCACTACCAGCCCTGCCGGTTCATGACAGTGACAGCGTGACAGACAGCCCAGAAATCTCAAAGAACTGGAAGACTTTTGTAAGGAAGAATGGGCAAACAAGAATTGAAAGACTCTTGGCTAGCTACAAAAAGCGTTTACAAATTGTGATACTTGCCAAAGGTGGCAGTACAAGATATTAACTCTGCAAATTGACATCACTTGGTCTTCCCAGATGATTGAGAACAATCCATGACACTGGCAGGTCTCGGCATTGCAAAGGGGGCAGTGCATGCTATAAATTCTGCAGGGTGCCCAAACTTTTGCAGATGCCATTTTTTTTTCTGTTATTTTGAAAGTGTAAATGATGGAATTAAAATCTAACTTTTGTTGACATATTATAAGAATGTCTAATCTGTAATTTGATGCCTTTTGGAGATTTTTCCATCTTTCCTTGGCTTCTTTATGCACAGTAATACAAATTTTTACCTGGGGTGCACAAACTTTTGATCCCCACTGTAACATATCAGTTTTACTGCAAAGTAAATGGCACACAATACCTCAAAGTTTTTTTTTAAGTTTTAGCCCACAAATGTTTATTTTTCCTGTTTCCCTGTACATTTTATGGTCAAATAAAGGGTGTATTTAAATAGGTCAGTTGATCCTGCAAAAATAAGACATCAAGTTCTGTACATAGCTCTGTATGTGGAAAAATGAAGGAGTTATGTCTTAGAAGAAAAGGAGTTACAAACTTCAAAAATCACTGATGAGAAAATATATATGTCTAGTGCATATTTGTACAATTTGCAGAAAGAAAGGGGGAAGCGGAACAAATTATATTTATTGTGGTTTTTAATTGTTTTGTGAGCTTTTAGCTCTCATGTATTATTGAGAAAAAAATTCTAAATTTGTCAGAAACCACAATGAACAGCTTAGTCCTAGAATGATATTCTAAAAGTGTGGTGTAGACATACAGTATAATGTTACATATTGTTCTTGAAAATTGAAAACTTTCAGAATAGGTTTAATTTGTGTCATTATCATTTTTGTGGGAAAAGAAACATTAAATTGAATACACAAAGGATATTTGTCTGTTTTAAACTGAAAAGACCTGGCCTTTTAGTCTAATGTGGTCAAGACCCTACAATTTATAAAAAATATTGCGTTCATTTTAATTATGTTGTCCAGTTAATTGAAGAAAATGTTACTTTGGTATGGTAAAACATAGGTCTTATTAGTTGAATCACAACTTAAAAATTGAGTGTTGCTATTAAATAAGGAGTCAAAAGGAGGCAACATTTTGACAAAATCTGAGCACTGTGGATCACATGGATCACATGTGGATCACATGGTAGAATTTCCGCATTCCGCTTAAATTAAAGCCCGATAGACTTCTATGGGATTCAGCACTCCCATTAACACTTCTGATTCTGATTCCGCACAAAATCCGCACAAGCCAGGAACCACCAAATGAATGCGGAAGCGGAAGCGGAATTGGTGTGGATGTGCAAAATTCTGCCGTGTGAATAGACCCCCTAGGGTACGTTAACACAAACGGATACCCAGCGCGTATTACGCTGCGGATCCGCCGCTGAAGGACCACTGTATGCTACCTTTACAGGTGCCTGCTCGGAGTGGCAATCCGCCTCTACGAGCAAGCACACTGTGATGTGCATGTCGCTGCAAACATGCGCAGTACACTCGCACATCACGGCTGCTCTCACTCTAGCTCAAAGCCGGGGAGCGGCCTCGATGTGTGCGTGTACATCGCGAATGCGCGGCACCTCGCACATTGCAGCAGTGTGTCTGCTCGTATCGGCGTATTGCCGCTCCGAGCAGGCACATCTAAAGGCACCCTGTAGGGGTTCATTAGCAGCAGATCTGCAGCGTAAAATTTGCTGTGGAATTTGAAGAAAAAATGAAGAAAAATTTAAGAAAAAATGTCATTTTGTAACTTTTGGGGGATTCCTTTTCTACGCAGTGCATTTTTCGGTAAAAATAACACCTTATCTTTATTCTGTAGGTCCATACGGTTAAAATGATACCCTACTTATATAGGTTGGATTTAACTAACAATATATTTTTATAGTTTGGACATTTTCGCACGTGGCGATACCACATATGTTTATTTTTATTTACACAGTTTTTTTTTTTTTTATGGGAAAAGGGGGGTGATTCAAACTTTTATTAGGGAAGGGGTTAAATGACCTTTGTTAACTTTTTTTTTCACTTTTTTTTTGCAGTGCTATAGCTCCCATAGGTAACTATAACACTGCACACACTGATCTCCTATGCTGATCCCTGCAAAGCCGTAGCTTTGCACGGATCAGTCAGATAGGGGCTTGATTGCTCAAGCCTGTAGCTCAGGCTTGGAGCAATCAATCGACGATCAGACGCCACGGAGTCAGGTAAGGAGACCTCCGCCTGCGTCCCAGCTGATCGGAACATTGCGATTTTATCGCGATGTCCCGATCAGCCCGACTGAGCTGCCGGGAAGTGTTTACTTTTGTTTTCAGAAGCGGCAGTCAACTTTGATCGCCGCGTCTGAAGGGTTAACAGCGCACGGCACAACGATCCCGGGTCCCGGCTATGATTAGCAGCCGGGACCGACCTGGTGTGATGCGGGGTCACGGCATGACCCCGTTTTAAACACCGGGACTGGGCGTAGAGCGTACAGGAGTTAAAGGGGTATTCTGGCTTTATACATCTTATCCCCTATCCAAAGGATATCCCCCTAGTGACGTCACACCACACCCCCTCCATTCATGTCTATTCATGTCTCCTTTGGATAGGGAATAAGATGTATAAAGCCGAAATACCCTTTTAAGTAATCTGCACTCTGCTCCTGGTTTGACTTCACTGTTCAAGCCAGTCTCCTGAGTTGACATAAGATGCTTCAGCCTTAGTAGGAGCACTGTATCACTCTGACAGCTTAAGGCCTTGTTTTCACCGCAATTTTTTCTTCCGAGGCATGGATACTTCAGAAAAATGTCAGAACAACATCCCAACTTATCCGTGATCAGACAATTAAGTGTGCCATTCATTTCAGTGGCCTGAGTGTAGTCAGCTAGTGACTATGTTCGGATCATTTCTTGACCGGTTACAAGTTTAGACTCACGGCTGAGAAACATGGTTTGCAGCAATTTCCAGTCTGAGACAAAACTCTGATACTTTGGAAAAATGGCCGGAACATAGGGGGTATTTATCAAAGGATTTATGTGTCTTTTATTGCGTATGTTTGGTGCATTTTTTTTTGACACAGTGGCCCTCATTTACTATTCTAAACCCGACCTCTTTTGTCAGGGTTTTTTGTTGCATCTTTGTCTGCGCCATGTCGCAGACATCGTGCGCCAGTCTGCGACATGATGCGACATTTTTTCCCGACGGACCCGATGTGGATTCTCTCAAACCCGAAAAAGGGGCGTTACCCGACATTTCTGAGCTTTCCAACGTATTTATAAAGGTTTCAAACCCGAATTTGTTGAATTGTTGTGGATTTTTTCCCGACAGCTCAGAGGAGTTGGAAACCAAAACCAACAAAACCCACGTGCGACAAACAGGATGCGACATAATAATAAATATCAGGGGAAAAAAGCAATCGGGTAAGAAAGCAACATAGACTTACAACCCGATTTTCTTAGTAAATGAGGGCCTGTGTCTTTTTGCACCAATGTTTGGCGCATTCTCTCCACTGTCATTTTGTAAACTTGTTAGGATTTTGACGGTCCTGTGTATGATTATTGCAGTGGTCAATGATTCATCATTTGTGCCAGTTGTATTTTGGGGCTAATTTGCCTGTTTTTTACACACATTTGGCGCAAATCACCGCCTACAATATTCTGACATGGAAAACACACATACCAAAGGGAGAATATGGTATGCATCAAAGTTACTAAAGGACATGCTCCTTTATAAATTTATAAATTTGGTGCATGTCTGTAAAAATCAAAGTAAAAAAAAAAAATCGTGGTGTGAAAATAAACAGATAAGCAGACTACAGGCACAGATGAAGAAGTGGGCTATATTCTTTTCCTGGAAAGGAAAGCAGAAGGGGCCCTAAAGATTTTTTTTTCCAATAAAACCACATGGGAGCATGTATATCAAATATTTACACAAGTGTAAGGATTTTTTTTTTTTTATAGATTGCCGGACAACCCTTTTAACCCCTTAAAGGAGAACTCCGGTATGGGTGGGAAAAAAAACAACATATCCCCTATCCTAAGCATAGGGGATAAGTGTTAGCCCCAGCTGTCGGACCCCCGCGATTCTCCTGTACGGGGACCCGGCTCGCTCCTGCTCAATGCAGGAGCCGAGCGTTTTCGACGACAGCCGAAGCTGCGGCCTACACGCCCCCTCCATTCTATTCTATGTCAGGGCTGGAGTGCTGCCTTCGGCAATACCAACCATACCGGAGTTCTCCTTTAACAACACAGCATACATGTACGCCATGTGCCCGCTCCCCTTCTATGCCGCGGGCTCAGGAGCTGACCCCTCGTCATATCGGGGTGGTCCCGCCTGTACCCATGGCTAATGCCAGACATTACCAGTCGCAGTGATACCCAGCATTAACCCCTTAGACACCTCGATCAAAGTTGGCATCTAAAATAAAAAAATTAAAAAACAGTCCCGCCAGTTCAGTGGAGCTGCTCGGGACCACCGTAGTAAAACCATGGTGCCCCGATCAGCTGAGAGGATGGCGGGAAAGCCCTTACTTGCCTCCTTGCCTTCCGATTGTTGTTCTGAATCTCCAGTCAGCAATGGCGGGCTGGAGCATTGAACAGTGTATGCAATGCAAGGATTGCATCTAATAGTCCTCTATGGGGACTATAAAATATTCTAAAGAAAAACTTTTAAAAAATTAATAAATTGTGAATTAATCCCTTCCCTAATAAAAGTTTGAATCACCCCCCTTTTTCCATAAAAAAAATGTAAACGAAAATAGACATGTTATAAACATATGTGGTATCGCCGCATGCATAAATGTCTGTATTATAAAAAATATAACGTTCATTAAACTGCACATTCAATGGCGTACACATGGTAAACTGCATGGTCAATGGTGTATAATTGTACCTATAAAAACTACAGATCACAGTGCAAAAAATGAGCCCTCACATATCCCTGTATACAGAAAAATAATAAAGTTAAAGGGGTCAAAAGAGAACATTTTTAAATGTTATAATTTTTGTGCAAAAATTTTGATATTTTTTTAACAGAAGTCAAACAAAATCAAACCTAAATAAATGGTTATCAGAGCAGAGCAAAAGCAAATCCCCATAGCAAACATATCCTGCTCTAGACAGTTCCTGACATGGAAAGAGGTGTCAGCAGAGAGTACTGGGATCAGACTGAATTGAAATTCAAAAATAACTTTCTGTAGAGCATACAGCAGCTGATATGTACTGGAAGGATTATGATTTTTGAATAGAAGTAATTTGCAAATCTGTTTAACTTTCTGGCACCAGTTGATTTAAAAAAAAAAATTCCACATGTATACTCGCCAATAGGCCGTTAACGGGGTATGGCGCGGGCTCCCGACTCGAGCTCACGTCATATCGGATGGCCCCCAGCTGATTCTTGTAGCTGGGGGCCGGCATTAATAGCCGACATGCGGCGATCGCCACGGCCGACTATTAACCCTTTAGATGGCCGCTGTCAAAGCTGACAGTGGCGTCTAAAGGTGCCTTTATTCCATCCCTGGTGGTCCAGTGGTGTGGATCGCCCCCTGCAGCACGATTGCAGGGGGGGGGCGATCCACTGCTGAGGTAGCCTAAGGGCCTACCTCATGTCCTGTGCCAGCTTCGATGCTCTGAATGATAAAGTCTGGCAGGGCCAGGCTTTATCAATCGAGCGCAGAGCACACAGATCAATGTGGTTTTATAGAACCACATTGATCTGTATGAGGAATCAAATGATTCCTCCTAAAAGTCCCCTAAGGGGACTAAAAGTGTAAGAAAAAAGTTTTAAAAAAAGTTTAAAAACACAGATTAACCCATTCCTTATTAAAAGTTTAAATCACCCCCCCTTTTCCCAAATTCTATATAAAAAATATATAAACATAATATAAATAAACATATGTGGTTTAGCCGCATGCATAAATGTCCGAACTATAAAAATATATTGTTAATTAAACCGCAGTCAATGGCGTACGCGCAAAAAAATTCAAAAGTCCAAAATAGCGTATTTTTGGTCACTTTTTAACAATAAAAAAAGGAATAAAAAGGGATCAAAAAGTCAGATCAAAACAAAAATGTATTGATTAAAACTACAGATCATGGCGCAAAAAATTACCCCTCATACTAACCTGTACGCAGAAAAATGAAAAAAGTTATAGGGGTCAGAAGAGAACAATTGTAAATGTTTAAATTTTCTTGCATGTAGTTAGGATTTTTTCCAAAAGTACGACAAAATCAAACCTATACAGTGGTCCCTCAACATGCGATGGTAATTCGTTCCAAACGAGCCATCGTTTGTCGAATCCATCGTATGTTGAGGGATTCATTCAATGTAAAGTATAGGAAGCTGAACTCACCTGCCCCGCCACTCGCGATGGTGTCCCCGCCGCTCCCAGTGGGGACCCCGGGCCTCCGCTGGGCTCTCCTGGTCTTCTCCGGTCTTCTGCTGTCTTCTCTGGTCCTCTTCTGTTTTCCACAAGGCCTTACTGGGCCTGCGTAGCCACATCATTATGCCGCTGCATACGCCATTCCTATTGGATGACGTGTGCAGCAGCGTATTGACGTCATCGGAGAGGGCCGAGAAGACACCGGTAGACCAGCGCTGGACCCGGAGGGCATCCCGGAGCATCGTGGAGGGCTAAGTAATACTGACCGCACCACATGGGGAACATTAAGCTGCTATCCGGCAGCAGCTTAAGCATTTTGCGCTGTCGGATAGCAGTTAATGCGATGGCCCCGACATAAAAAACATCATATGTCGATGCTGACATCGACATGCGATGGCCTCTGAGAGGCCAACTATGTCGATTTGATCATATGTCGGGGCCATCATAGGTCGGGGGGGTCACTGTATAAGTAGGTTATAATTTTAATCGTATGGACCTACAGAATAAAGATAAAGTTTCATTTTTATCGAAAAATGTACAGTATAGAAACGGAAGCACCAAAAATTTACAAAATGCAGTTTTTTCCTTCAATTTTATCGCACAATTATTTTTTCCCGATTTGCCATATATTTTTGGTAAAATGATTGATGTCATTACAAAGTAGAATTGGTGATGCTAAAAATAAGCCATCATATGGATTTTTAGGTGCAAAATTGAAAGGGTTATGATTTTTAAAAGGTGAGGAGGAAAAAACAAAAGTGCAAAAACAGAAGAATGCTTGGTCCTTAAGGGGTTAAGTTATTAAACTAGTATTCCAGGATTGAGAGGTTCTTCACCAACATTCCCATTCTGCCCAGTATTTAAAAAAATAAACCTCTACTTACCTCCGGCTGCTCCCCTGGTATCTCTGTTGTCCTACTGCGGTCCCTGGTATGCTCCTCTTCCTGGTTCCCGTGGTCAATTTGTCACAATGTGGCACAGAGAATCACAGCAATTTGACATATTGATTCCCGACACTTGTGTTTTCCTGGTGTTAGGACTCGATAGGCACGTTTCCGCTGCGCACTCATGCAGGTCCTTGTTCTGACACAAGGAAGTGCAGTGTAAGCATATGTTTTTGGTTGTTTTATTTTGATTTTATAGAACCCAAAACCTGAATATTTATAAAATAATAATTCTGTAGTAAAGTCTTCAGCATGAACATAAAATAGAAAAAGTAAAGACCACATTAAATTATTGTACTTTTTTTTTTAAAAGTATTTTATGGCAAAACATAAAATATAGCATGTGTTCCAACGCAGGCATTTGAATCCAGTAGGTTGCTTTTAGTAAACAATATTTTACTAAGTCTGCACCTTTAAGCCATTTCAGTGCTATTGGATATTACAAAGCAGCAGTGATGAGTTTGCATATCTGCTTCAGTGCAGCAAGGGCAGTAGGAAATGCAAGTAACATTCCTTTTATACCTTAGAGTTAACGCTTATTGCCTTTGCTTGTTAAATAAGAGTCAGTTACTAATATTTTGTGCTACATATTTAATTGCATGTTATTTTATTCCCTGTCGTTTCCAGTGCAGCTGCTTCAATGCCCAGATGTACTGCAGTATCTGATGCTTCTGGAATCCAGCCAAAACCATCCCTAAAATGCAGCATTTTAAAAAACATCTGTGCTAATGCTTCTGAGAAGCACTTTCTGTAATATAACACTTCTTTTTTCCATTTTTCAAAGAACCATTGTGGGGAGAAAAAAAAAACCTGCACTTTAAATTCAATCTCGACAAACGTGGCTCATTTGTACTGCAGCTTCAGCAACAGAAGCTTGATAATAAAAAAGGTAGGACTTTTCATTTTATTATGTATAACTAGTTTCACAGATGTTTTGTGTTATCAGCAAAATGACATATCTGTATAGAATATCTCCTTGTGGCCTCTTACTGCAGATGAATATATGTATATATATGATGGTATGCAATCTCTGTGTCTTGTTAACACTTATTATATGTTACAGTACATTGTGGACCAGTATCCTATTTATAGTACAAGAAAATATTATGCAAATAGACAAACTTATATTGCTCTATATACCATATCTGTTATACATTTTAGAATTGGTTATTGATTTATACATTTAAAATGATTTCACAGCTATTTTTTGTAAAATATTCAATAACCTTATTTGGTGGGTTTGTGTTGGTATGTATTTAAATTCTAATTCACAACAAAATTTTTAATCTCTGAAATATGCCTTCACTTTGGAGGGGGGTACAACTGCACAGCGGCACTGCCATCCACCTAAATGTGCAGGGAACTGTAGTGCTGCCCTTATAGATCAAGCTGCATTTCTTGCACAGCAAGTGGATGAGGCTTTGTAGGAAAAAAAAAACTGTGAAGGAGACAAAGCACAAAATCATCTCAGTGGCCCCATAATTCTCACAGTCTGGGGGTCTGAGGGGTCAAATCCCCACATTCCTAAAGTAACGGTATATCAAAGAAAACTATAATAACATTTGATATAGTGCTGTACCAGTGGTATTCAACTTCATTCTCACAATCGCTAAAGGTGCAGTGGACAGACCCCTATTTTTGAAATGATGGCATTTTACTTTCTATTTAGAAAAAAATACTTAAATCTTGCAGTTTTCAGTTTGGCCTATGAGGCTAATAATAAGCTGACACTTTCTGTTCTACATAGAAAAGTTTATCAGCAGTCATCTTATTTTGACAGGCAGGATAACAAGGTAGCAACTCAACACCATAAAAAATCCCACGCCACCCTGTCAAAGGTCTTGGTAGCATCCAATGACAGGATGGAGCGGAAACCTCCCACACCCATCTGGACTGCAGCAAAGGTTTTATGTGTGTTTTTTAAAAGACACTCTTAATAGACAAAAAAAAAAAAAACTGATCATCACAAATAATACCTTCCAGATATCCATTTAGATGAAGGGCCAGAGCCTTGGATCTTTACATCTGTATTTAACAGGGAAATTGTGGAGTAAAATAACAATAGACAAAAACAAGAGCCATCGCTCAATGAAAAGTGCAATAATGATCTAGTTGGTTACCATATATAACCTGGTCCCACCATGGAGCTTACTTCACGGAGGGGGGGGCTGGTTTGATATGCAAACTATGCTCCCTCCTGGATAGCGAAACAGTATCCCCTCTTGATTATCCAAATGCTGCCATCAATATGAACCAATGGATAAAAGTTCCACCAGTTCCATAAATAGCATATTCTGTTTTATCCTTCACAATCAGATATAAAATTCTTACATGCAGGGTTGTGCCCTGGTTGCACCGTGTTTTGGAGGTTACAGGCAGGTCCTCTTTTCTCAAACAATAAATCATAATGAAAGAAAACAGTGATGGCCGTGGTCCCATAAAAAAGGTGCATCATGGGAATTCTGAAGAGGTGAAATAGGTTCCTATACTACCATAGCAGATGACCGTAGTCCACCTGTATATTATTTTCATACTCAATCATTCCAGTTACATTAACTTAGAACTTATTGATTAAAAAATCATTATGGTTCCTGTTTATATAAAATCACAGTATTAAATATACATATTAAAGTACTTAAAATATGTATGAATAAAAATCATTAAAAAGGGCATGTCACCAAATGAACTCTTCTAAACTAACCCAGGCTATGTTTCCTAACTACTCCTAACGTTTAAAAAAGCTTTAAAAAGTTCTGTATCTTACATTTATTCTTGTTCACATAGTGCAATCTCCCAGCAGGAGAAAGTGGGCATTTCCCAGCAGGTATGACATCACTGAAGCCTGCTGGGGGACCACTTCCGCCTTCACATCATTGCAGTGCTGTGATGAATAGAAGACCTCAGGCTCTGCATCTGTCAGTGAGGCTCTATGCATGTATCAATGAGGATCTTTGCAGCTTTCAATTAGGCTTTTTGCAGCTTTCAGTGCAGCTCAGCTGTCAATGAAGCTCAGTGCAGAGAAACACTTCTTGAGTTTGGTCTCCTGCCAGGCCGGGAGGAGACCAAACTCACTGTATTAATTGCAGCAGGGAACAGAACAGAGCCACCTATTGGCCGTTTTTTTTTTGTTACATTTTAAACATATTTATGTTGATTATTTTAAAAGCAAGTTAGGGAAAGGGAAAGTGTCAGCTAATTACACAAGGAACACTATATTAAAAGTTTTATTTGGTAACAGGTACTCTTTAAAGACATCCATTTAGAAAGTATACATATAAATATATACACAAATGCATATGTACACATATGCTCATACATACATGCACATGTATGTTTTCACGTATTAAAATACCATATAAAATGCAAAATAGAACCTTAAAAGGTACCTTTCATCAAAAAATCTTTTGATATATTATAGATTAATGTATACAGAATAACTTTCCAATAGCATGTTATTAAAAATATGCTTATTTTGTATTTGATTTTCCACTTTGAAAAAATGACCTCTAGGGGTCTCCCTACCAGTCCTTTTTTTTATAGATTTCAGACTCATGCTGGAGTCCTAGATCTTAGACTGCAGCTGGGACACAGACAAACTCAGCCCTGCTCCCTGCAAGGGAGTTTGTCTGTGTCCCGGCTGCAGTCTGAGATTTAGGACCCCAGCATGAGTCTGAAATCTATAAAAAAAAAAAAAAGGACTGGTAGGGAGACCTCTAGTGGTCATTTTTTAAAAGTGGAAAATTAAATAGAAAGAAGCATATTTTTAATAACATGCTATTGGAAAGTTATTCTGCATACATTAATCTATAATATATCAAAAGTTTTTTTGATGAAAGGTACCCTTTAACAATTATTTGCATGTGCGTATAAACTCGAGCTAATGATGGCTCGAGTGCATACACACGCTAATCACAGATTTCTACCAAAAAGATATAACTTATTAATATACCTGTTCTAAAATTTCATTCAGTCCAGACGGGCACAGGGAGTTCATCTGAAATATCAAAAACATATCCTTTTAACATAATGTTTTGTAATCACCATTGGTTATTTTCTCTATGGGAGTCATTTTTAGTAGGCTAGGGTCCTTATTATGGTGGTCACAGAAATGACAGGACACGATATGCAACTGATACCCTTTCACTATATTTGATCTGTGTTTATTTAGCCTAATTCATAAATTATTCACAGTGCGGCCAATGTAATGCAAGTTACATGGGCATTCTAACGTATAGATAATATACTTAGAGTTAAAGTTTAGATGTTGACGAATTAGATTAAGGGTATATTCTGCCCCATAACAGCTACTTCTTTCACTTAATTTATGATTTCTGCACAACATTTACAACCCCCCCCCCCCCCTCCACCTAACAGGGAAATTGGATGGTATTATTCTCGTTACAGTGAGTTTTTTCTTTTATCAAAATAATAATGGCCTCATTCGTAGATAGTGGAAAAAATGTATTAATTTGGGGAAGTAAGCTCGTAAGCAAAAAGTTTAAAGGGGTATTCCAGCAAAAACTTTTTTTTATATATCAACTGGCTCCGGAAAGTTAAACAGATTTGTAAATTACTTCTATTAAAGAATCTTAATACTTCCAATTATTAGCTTCTGAAGTTTTCTGCCTCAATGATGATGTCACGTCCCGGGAGCTGTGCATGATGGGAGAATGTCGCCATATGAGCTGGACAGCTCCCGGGACGTGAGTCATCAGAAAGCAGTTAGACAGAAAACAGCAACTCAACTTCAGAAGCTAATAACTATTGGAAGGATTAAGATTTTTTAATAGAAGTAATTTACAAATCTGTTTAACTTTCCGGAGCCAGTTGATGTATAAAAAAAAAAGTTTGGGCCTGGAATACCCCTTTAAGTTTATATGTAGGCCCAGAGTTCATGGAGGTCTGTCACTGCCTACTTTTAGGGTCTATTATTTAGCGGCACAGTTATGTTTTATTTTTGGCACAGGGGGAGCTTTTCTTAAATCATAACTATAATTGAAGAGTTGGAAAGAGTTGTTTTTTTTTTTTTGTTTTTTTTTGCAAAAAAAAAATGTTTAAGAAATTTCAAACATGAACTCAGCTGGAAAAAGTCTAGAAGAAATTAAAGTTGCTTTTGTCCCTAAAGGATAGTATCTTAAGAACTCCACTATGAAATAATTCATAGATCACAGAATTCACCAAGATTAGGGTCTTTTTTGGGGGGGGAGGGAAAGAAGATCAGATATTTTCCATATGTTTAGTTTCCCAGAGGAAGAACAATTCTGGGGTAGAGTAGGTGTAAAAATCCTTAGAATCTATATATATATATATATATATATATATATATATATATATATATATATAAAACTCAATGTGTGTGTGTGTGTGTGTGTGTGTGTGTATGTATGTGTGTATGCTCCAGCATCACGTCCAAACGGCTAAAGATATTGACATGAAACTTGGCACACATGTTACTAATATGTCAACAACAAACATAGGATAGGTGATTTAACCCGTATTCACCCCCCATTTGCCAGGGGTGGGGTTTATGTTTAAAGTCCCATACAAGTCAATGGGAAATATATGTTACTGCATAACTTCCCAACGGCTGGAGATATTATGATAATACTTGGTCACATGTTACTTATATGTTCACTTAAAATATAGGATGGCTAATTTAACCCTTAACTACCCCCATTTGTGAGGGTCAGGGTTTTTGTTTAAAGTCCTATGCAAATCAATGGGAAATGTATGTTCCTATATAACTTCCGTAACTTCTGGAGATATTTCAATACCTGGTACACATATTACAGGTCGGCATATGAGGTCAGGATAGGAGATCGAGATAGGAGTACGGGATAGGAGGTCAAAATAGGAGGACGGGATAGGAGGTCGAAATAGGAGGACGGGATCGGAGGTCGAAATAGGAGGACTGGATAGGAGGTCGGGATAGGAGGTTGAGATAGGAGGATGGGATAGGAGGACGGGATAGGAGGACGGGATAGGAGGACTGGATAGGAGGACGGGATAGGAGGACGGGATAGGAGGTCGAGATAGGAGGTAGAGATAGATGGAATGGATAGGGAGATGGGATAGGAGGTCGAGATAGGAGGACGGGATAGGAGGTCTGGATAGGAGGTTGAGATAGGAGGACGGGATAGGAGGATGGGATAGGAGGACGGGATAGGAGGTCGGGATAGGAGGTCGGGATAGGAGGACGGGAAAGAGGATGGGATAGAGGACGGGATAGAGGACGGGATAGGAGGTCGGGATAGAAGGTTGAGATATGATGACGGGATAGGAGGTCGGGATAGGAGGACGGGATAGAGGACGGGATAGAGGACGGGATAGGAGGTCGGGATAGAAGGTTGAGATATGATGACGGGATAGGAGGTCGGGATAGGAGGATGGGATATGAGGACGGGATATGGGGTTGGGATATGAAAACAATATATGAGGATGGGATATGAAGTCAAAAGCTTCCTCCTTTGTTTATTTTTCTCCCCAACAAGGATTAGGAAGGAAAAACCAGGCAATGCCGGGTACTCAGCTAGTATATTTTGAAATACAATTAGATCCTTGGCTGTTTGTCCTTGGGGAGACTTCAAAGGTGCCCCCCAGACCATAATAAACTTTTCGCAAACTTGCTTTTTTATGGTAGATTGTTCATTTTCATATCTTGGTTTGCCACAAGCTTCTCCATGATTTCATCATGGTTGTTACTAATCGAAACACTAAAACAATATGAACTGTTATTAATGAAGAGTAAAGGTAGGAGAGAGGGAGTAAGGGAATATGGGATAAATGGTATTGAGTCACTATTTAGAATATAGCAATCAAAATGATTACATTTTTGCACTTTCGTATTTTCCTCCTCCCCTTCTAAAAATCATAACGCTTTCAATTTTGCACCTACAGACCCATATAAGGACATGTTTTTTGTGTCACCAATTGTACTTTGTAATGTCATCACTTATTTTATAACATAATCTACGGCTAAAAAAAAAAAATTATTTGTGGGGTGAAATAAAAGAAAAATGCTATTTTGTAACTTTGGTGGCTTCCATTTTTACACAGTGCACTTTTCTGTAAAAATGACACCTTATCTTTATTCTGTAGGTCCATACAGTTAAAAGGATACCTCATTTATGTAGGTTTTATTGTATTTTACTACTTTAAAAATGTTTTTTATCTACATGCACCAAAATTAGTATGTTTAAAATTGTCATCTTCTGACCCCTATAACTGTTTTATTTTTCCGCATATGTGGCTATATGAGGGTCTTTTTTTGCGCTGTGGTCTGCAGTTTTTATTGGTACCATTTTTGTTTTGTAAGACTTTTTTTATGTTATATGAAGTGACCAAAAATGCACGATTTTGTAGTTTGGCCTTTTTTTTACATGAACGCCATTAATCGTTTGGTTTAACTAACATTATATTTTAATAGTTCGGACATTTACGCACGCAGTGAAAAGGGGGGAATGGGAAAAGGAAGGATTCAAACTTTTAATAGGGGAGGGGCTTATTCACCTTCATTAACTTTTTTTTTACACTTTTAACTTTTTTTAGTCCCCATAGGGGGCTATACCATGCAGTCTTCTGATTGCATACACTGTTCGATGCTGAGCATCAGAGCACAGATCAGATCAGACAGGAGGATGGTAAGGGCTCTCAGGACATTGCGAGTTCATTGCGATGGTCCCGATCAGCTCCGCTGAGCTGCCGTGATTTTTTCATTTTAGATGCCGCAATCAACTTTGCGGCATCTAAAGGGTTAAATAAAGTACAATAGACATGAACAAAGTATTTGACAGACTGATAAACAGAGAGAGTATTCTAAAGTCAAATATGGGTCCAGCTAAATCTTAGATCTGGATCATATGACAGGACAAAGACCCTATGCACAGCAGCAAATCTGAGGCAGAATGGTTGAAATAAAAAAAGAATTGAGGAGTTGAATAATCCAAAGCCCAGACATCAAACCAATTAAAATATTGTGGTGGGACCTTAAAGGGGTACTCCAGTGGAAAACTTTTTTTCTTTAAATCAACTGGTGCCAAAAAGTTGAACAGATTTGTAAATTACTTCTATTAAAAAATCTTAATCCTTCCAGTACTTATTAGCTGCTGAATACTACAGAGGAAATTATTATCTTTTTGGAACACAGTGCTCTCTGCTGACATCACGAGCACAGTGCTCTCTGCTGACATCTCTGTCCATTTTAGAAACTGTCCAGAGCAGCATATGTTTGCTATGGGGATTTTCTCCTACTCTGGACAGTTCTTAAAATGGACAGAGATGTCAGCAGAGAGCACTGTGCTCGTGATTCAGCAGAGAGCTCTGTGTTCCAAAAAGAAAAGAATTTCCTCTGTAGTATTCAGCAGCTACTAAGTACTGGAAGGATTGAGATAAAAGTAATTTACAAATCTGTTTAACTTTCTGGCACCAGTTGATTTAACCCTTTCAGGACTCAGGGTGTACCTGTACGTCCTGAGTTCGCTCCCGTTCTATAACACGGGGCCACACGGCCGGGACCCGTGACTAATAACAATAATAGCACTGATCGCGGTGCTGTGCGCTATTAACCCTTTAGATGCGGCGTTCAAAGTTGAACACCACGTCTAAAGTGAAAGTAACAACCACTAGACCAAAGTATTCACTGGAAGAAAGCGCACACCACCATTACATAAATGTAATCATAAGTACAGAAGTTTTTATTACAACACATATCAAATACCGTATACTCAGGGACATTTAAAAACAATTAAAACAGCTCAAACAGAGCATAGCACAAACCCTGGGGAAGGGCCATGAACCCCCTCCCACAGGTAAATTACCCCGTCCTTGGTTAGCAAACTGTAATGGAAATATAACACAGTATGTAAATTAACAGTATGTCACAATCAACTATCCTGCCCCACAATAATAAATAATCCACAATTAAAAATAATACTAGATGATACTTAGGCAAAAGACAGAGATTGACATCCAGTAAACAAGGACGGGGTCATGCCAGATGATTACATTTATGGTGGTGTGCTCTTTCTTCCAGGAAATACTTTGGTCTAGTGGTTGTTGTATGTGTTTTTACACTGGAGCAGCACCCCCTAGCTTTATACAGATACTTATACACATATAAAGTTGAGCCCCCCCTTATCCAATTGAAAGTGAAAGTAAAACATTGCCTGTTAGCTCAGGGGGCTGTTTGGGATCACCGGGACAAAATTGCGGCATCCCGAACAGGTGTAGAACAGCAGGAGGGTCCCTTACCTTGCCTTACGGTGTCCGCTCGCCGAATGACTGCTCAGTACCTGAGATCCAGGCATGAGCAGTCAAGCGGCAGAATCATTGATCAATGGTTTCCTATGAGAAACCATTGATCAATGTAAAAGATCAGTGTGTGCAGTGTCATAGCCCCCTATGGGAGCTATAACACTGAAAAAAAAAAGTTAATAAAGATCATTTAACCCCTTCCCTAATAAAAGTTTGAATCACCCCCCTTTTCCCATTAAAATAAAAATAAATAAATAAAATAAAAATAAACATATGTGGTATTGCCGTGTGCAGAAATGTCCAAATTGTAAAAATATAAAATATATCATCAATTAAACAGCACGGTAAATGGCGTACTTACAAAAAATTCCAAAGTCCAAAATAGCGTATTTTTGGTCACTTTTTATATAATGAAAAAATGTATGAAAAGCAATCAATAAGTCCAATCAATACAAAAATGGTACCGCTAAAAACTTCAGATCACGGCGCAAAAAATGAACCCGCATACTGCCCCATACGCTGAAAAATAAAAAAGTTATAGGGGTCAGATGACAATTTTAATTGTATAAATTTTCCTGTATGTAGTTATGATTTTTTTCAGAAGTACGACAAAATTAAACCTATATAAGTAGGGTATCATTTTAATTGTATGGACCTACAGAATAAAGAGAAGGTGTTATTTTTACCGAAAAATGTACTGTGTAGAAAGCCACCGAAATTACAAAATGGTGTTTTTTCTTCAATTTTGTTGCACAATGATTTTTTCCCCGTTTTGCCGTAAATGTCATTACAAAGTAGAATTGGTGGCGCAGAAAATAAGCCAAATATGGATTTTTAAGTGCAAAATTGTAAGAATTATGCTTTTTTAAAGGTAAGGAGGAAAAAAACGAAGGTGAAAAAACAAAAAAAGTCCTTAAGGGGTTAAAAAAAAAAGTTTTCCACCGGAGTACCCCTGAGGTAAAAAACGCCAATTTTCCCGTGCGGCATTTTTTAATGCATATTTTATAACACATATCAAATACCGTATACTCAGGGACATTTAAAAACAATTAAAACAGCTCAAACAGAGCATAGCACAAACCCTGGGGAAGGGCCATGAACCCCCTCCCACAAGTTAGTTACCCCGTCCTTGGTTAGCAAACTGTAATGGAAATATAACACAGTTGTAAGAATTATGCTTTTTGAAAGGTAAGGAGGAAAAAAACAAAAGTGAAAAAACAAAAAAAGTCCTTAAGGGGTTAAAAAAAAAAGTTTTCCACCGGAGTACCCCTGAGGTATTTTTTTGCAAAAAACGCCAATTTTCCCGTGCGGCATTTTTTCGCTGATGTTTGCTGCAAGTCAGTAGTAAACTGCAAAATGCCAGATTCACTTGGCGTTTTTCAGTTTGGCGATTTTTTTTTAATCCTTTTGGCGATTTTCAGCAATTTCGGTCTCAGAGGCTGGATTTTCAAAACATCCGACAAAACCTAGTTTGGCGTTTTTTACCCTGAAATCGTGGCGTTTTCGTCCCATAGAAGTCTATGGAAGAGCAAAAACGCCAAGAAAAATGCCATGATGGTTTTAACTTTTGTATTTTTGCAGACGGTTTTTATTCTTTTTAGGACTTTAGCGATCCAAAAAAGTGATACAGATAACTTTTTTATTAAAATTTCGTAGGGTACCATTAAAAAAAAATTTATAAAAAGATACAGTAGTGATGGAAAAAATCGTATCTAATGAAGTGTATCTTTTTTATTTCACATTTTTTATTCATTTTTAAACAGGGATCAATTTATGTGGGCGGGTAAAGCACTAAATATTTAGCCGACAATAATAAAAATGTAGTGTGTGTGTGTGTGTTTTTCACATTTTGTTTTACATTTTTTAGGTAGTACTACTACTCTCAGCATGGAACACACTGTTCCATGATGGGAGTAGTAGTACCTGTACTAATAGACAGATCGCCTGTTGCGATCCTTCTGTATAATTTATAGATGCGGCAGGCCGCTCTTCTAACGTCTCTGCACAGCCGTATATATACAGCTATTCATATTTCCTACAGAGAGCTGTGACTGGTCAGATGGTTCCAGCCAATCACAACTCTGTGGGAAATATGAATAGGTGTACATATACGTCAGTGCAGGGGACCATAGAAGAGTGGCCGCATCTATACATTATACAGGATGATCACAGTGGGTGCCAGAAGTTACACTTGCTGCGATCTGTCTATTAATGTAGGTACTACAGCTGCAGAGTGTGCTGCATGCTGGGAGCAGGGCTTTGGAGTCGGAGTCTAGGAGTCGGAGTTGGATGAAATTTTGGGTACCTGGAGTCGGAGTCTGCAAACAATGCACCGGCTCTGACTCCTACTAAATTTAGATTGGAATAAAAAAAAAAAAAGCAAGTTTAAATGTCCCAATTCACAAAAAGTTATTATTAATGGCTTCTCTACTTTAAGAATAAAGACCAATGCATGCAGTGTCTCACGTAACCGCAAAACGAACACGTTAATTGACCGTGAAGAAGCATGCTTTTCATGTGCTTTACTATATGGCACAAAACGCACAATTAGGAGCGGCAATACTTATACTTTCCATAGTGTAGTGTTCTGCTGTTACAGGGAGCCTATGGGTAACCTAGCCTGTCACTGATAAGGGATTAAGGAAATATGTTTTTTGCAGGACTAGAGACACTTGTATAAGTGAAGGGAATGGAGGGTCAATAGTTCAAGACTGAAGCTGTAAACCATTGGAAAAACTGCTGCCATTCAGCTAAGGCTATCAAAACTTGTAAACTCGATTGTTAGCTTAAAGGGGTACTCCGCCCCTAGACATCTTATCCCCTATCCAAAGGATAGGGGATAAGATGTCAGATCGCCGGGGTCCCACTGCTGGGGACCCCCGGGATTGCCGCTGCGGCAGTTCGCTCTGTGCGTAATGACGGGCGATACAGGGGCCGGAGCATCGTTATGTCACGGCTCTGCCCCTCGTGATTTCACAGCCAGCCCCCTCAATACAAGTCTATGGGAGGGGGTGTGGTGGTCGTCACGCCCCCTGCCATAGACTTGTATTAAGGGGGCGGATCATGATGTCACGAGGGGCGGAGCCATGACGTCACACTGCTCCGTCCCCTGTATCGCCCGTCATTACGCACAGAGCGAACTCGCTCTGTGTAGTAATGAAAGCGCAGTGCCACAGCAGCAATCCCGGGGGTCCCCAGCAGCGGGACCCCGGCGATCTGACATCTTATCCCCTATGCTTTGGATAGGGGATAAAATGTCTAGGGGCGGAGTACCCCTTTAAACTTTAAACATGACTATGAGATTCTACTAGGGAAATCATGTTTTATAATAAATGCCCCTTCCTGGATCCTACAACAAAAAACGTGGTCTCAAATGGCTGGAGGTGCTCAACCCCAAATGCAGTTGTGCATTTATACTTGGGGGGGCAGATCCTGCCCTTGTAGTCCGTTGCTAGGGGCGATCCCCAGCATAAAAATGCATACAATGGAGGATGCCTGCAGCGGACTAAAAGTGCCACAATAGAATCCTACACCAGATAGACGGTGTGGATGTGTAACAATTAGAATAATACAATACAGGAATATGGGTGCACTACTGTGTTAGATGTATACAATGACATTGGCTATCGATCAACACTGATGTTAAAATTGAGACATTCGCCAGTATATCCTCATATGAAGGACATACCAGAGCCCGCACACCAACGCCAAGGTTTGTCAAAATGGCACGGGACCTAACGCTAATCCTACCTGTGCGTGATAAGCAAAACAGGGGCCAGTGGGCAATTACGGCAGCATTCGGTCGACTCACAGCCTCCTCCCAGGTACCCTCCAGCGTGACTGAGCACACATACAATGGGAGGGGGAGGCAAGCTGCAAGCCCCACCTGAGTTGGCTAATATAGGTGCATGGCCTCACAGGTGCTACCCTAATGCTGCCTGGAAGATATTCAAGGCGCATTAGCTATGGAGTTTACACACTTCCAAGTATAAAATTTAAACAAAGAACAAAAAACGTGGTCTCAAATGACTGGAGGTGCTCAACCCCAAATGCGGTTGTGCATTTATACTGGGGGAGCAGATCCTGCCCTTGTAGTCCGTTGCTAAGGGCGATCCCCAACATAAAAATGTATACAATGGAGGATGCCTGCAGCGGACTACAAGTGCCACAATAGCTACACCAGATAGACGGTGTGGATGTGTAACAATTAGAATAATACAATACAGGAATATGGGTGCACTACTAAGTTAGATGTATACCATGACATTGGCTATCCCTCAACACTGATGTTAAAATTGAGACATTCGCCAGTATATCCTCATATGAAGGACATACCAGAGCCCGCACACCAACGCCAAGGTTTCTCAAAAGGGTGCTGGACCTAACGCTAATCCTACCTGTGTCATTGTATACATCTAACACAGTAGTGCACCCATATTACTGTATTATATCCTTCCTGGATCCTCCCACTGCCTTATCTTCAGAAGCAGATCAGCACACAAACTGTTCAATACTGTAGACTGTTGACTTCCCAGCCAGTAGTCCTGTGGTAATGACATGTATGTTGCCTTTCTTTCTTTCAAGGAATGTATAAAATACATTTGCATATTAATACAGAGGAGTCGGGGAGTCGGAGTTGGAAGTACAGAAAACTCCGGAGTCGGAGTCAGAACATTTATCTACCGACTCCACAGCCCTGGTTGGGAGCAGTAGTACCTGCAGTAAGGGACAGATCACAGCGGATGTCCCTCCTCCTGACACCCGCTGTGATCCTCCTGATGTGACTGTCGGGATCAGCTGTACCCAAGGCTACAGAGCCGGGAGAACAGCTGATGCTGAGCAGTAGATATACATTGTATATATACTGTCCAGCAAGAACTTACAGTGAGCCTGCAATGTGTATACAGTATACACATTGCTGGCTCACTTAACCCCTTGTTGAGCTGTGCGCTAAGCCAGCCCAGCAAGGAAAGAGTTAACTTACACTGCTGGGCAGTGTAGGTTAACCCTTTGGGCAGTATACAATATATACAGCTATCTGCGGTCTGTGTAGCTCTGCCCCCTAGTGATGATGTCATTCTGAGAAGGAGCTACAGACGGGATCCAGGCTGATAAGGGTATAAGGCTCTGTTAACATTGTCCGTTTTGTATAATGTGAACAGACCCTTCTGCCAGTGTCTTACCAGACAGGGAGACTCCAGCTGTTGCTAAATTACAACTCGCAGCATGCCTAGATAGCCAAAGTAACAGGCTGGCATTATTTTGGCTGGGGAGGGTCAGTAACAATGGTCCTCGCCAACCCTGGTAACATCAGGCTGTTGCTGCTTGGTTGGTATCTGGATGACAATGAATATACGGGGAACCCTATGTGTCTTTTTTAATGTATTTATTTATATAAAAAAAAAAACGCATAGGGTTCCCCGTATTTTCATTCTCAGCACAATACCAACCAAGCAACAACAGCCTGACGTTACCAGGGTGGGCGAGGACCATTGTTACTGGCCATGCCCAGCCTACATAACGCCAGCCTGTTACCGCCTAGGCCCAGTAGAGCCATTTTTGACTCTCCGGGCCTGTTGGTACCGGCTCTTCCCGGCACCCCTGTGGCGGTGGGTACCGGGGTAATAATTGGGGGTTAGCGCTAGCTGTTTTTTGGGCTAACGCTAAGCCCCGGCTGAGTAATGGATTCCGTCAATAGACCGGCTTCCACTACTAAGCCTGAAAATTCAATAGAAAACAAAAATACACAACACATTGGAAAAATTATTTAATTTAAAAAAATACTCCCCCACAGCCCTTGTTAACCATTTTATTAAAAGAAAAAAATCCAGTTCATCCGCCGTAATCCATCAAATCCACAATAATCCTCTGCATACACGGATCTGAAACGAGAAGAAAGAAAAAAACAAAACAAAAAATGGTTAGTAAATTTTTTGCACTCTCCGCTGGGGAGAGCGCCCATAATTCAATATCTACCCAAACAGGGAGCCTCCAATTGGTGCAAAACTACAACTCCCAGCATGCTCAGACAGCCTTTGGCTGTCTGGGCATGTTGGGAGTTGTAGTTTAGCAACAGCTGGAGTCTCCCTGTCTGGGTAGACACTGTCAGAAGGGTCTATTCACATTATACAAAATGGACAATGTGAACAGAGCTTCAGACCCTTACTAGCCTGACTCCCGTCTGTAGCTCCGCCCCTAATGACATCATCACTAGGGGGCGGAGCTACACTGACCCGACAGGGAGCGAGGAAGTTAAGAGGACCTCCTGTTCTGTATACACTATATACAGCTATCTATAGATAGCTGTATTTACTGTATACCGCCCAAAGGGCTATAGGGGCAGGGAGTCCTGTCAGTCTGGTGACAGGATTCCCGACTCCTGTATAGTATATACGGGTACACTATGCCTCCCTGTATACTATAAAGCCGGAGGAGTTGAGTAGTGATGCTGTGCATCACTCCTCTTCTCCTTACACTCTGTGGACCGGGCGCTCAGCATCCGACCCATAGAGTGGTACCTGAAGACAGTGAGAAAACTGCCACAGGGGAAAAACTGTCTTTTTCCACACACCAGGAAAAACGCCACAAAAAACACCAGAAAAACTGCCAAAACGCAGGAAAAATCCGTGGCAGTTTTCCTGGCAGTTTTTCCTGGCATTTTTGCTGGGGGGGAAAAAACCTCAGTGGAATCCCAGCCTTAAGAGAGCTGTGTATAAATGAATGCCCACAAACTTTAACCCCTTTAGGACCCTGGGTTTTTCCGTTTTTGCATTTTCGTTTTTTCCTCCCTACCTTTAAGAAATCATAACTCTTAATCTTGCACCTAAAAATCCATATGATGGCTTATTTTTTGCGCCACCAATTCTACTTTGTAATGACGTCAGTCCTTTTACCCAAAAATCTACAGCGAAACAGAAAAAAATCATTGTGAGACAAAATTGGAAATTTTTTTTAGTAAATGAGTGCCAATGTGCGTGTGTGTGGTGTCCCGGCACCGTATTTCATACGGCGCCTTGGTTATTAGTCCCCAAAGTCAGAGTCCCTAGGACTAGCGGGCTTCGCTTCCCTAATTAGCCCCTAGTGACCCCTTAGTAACTTGATATTTATAAATATTATCTTTGTAAATATGTATATGGCGTTACTCACTTGTTTTAGCGTCGGAGGACCTGCGGGTCATGTGACATGGTTCAGAACTCTATGGTATGTTGAAGGACCTTAGGTGGTTCTTGAGTCACGTGTTATCCCATAATGCTATGTAACGGTGAGTGACAGTTGTTTTGGACCAATCCACAACGGCCCGCCCCTGCCCATATAAGGGAACTGCGGCCATTGATCGCTCTCTTGGGTTGCTGTCACTGAATGAGGTAGGACTTCCGCAACTTTCAAGTACGTTTACTAGGCCAAAGCCTTGCGGCCTTGGCCTACATCACAGCGGTGATAGATATATAGTTTCCCGCTACTCTCCGCAAGATCACTGGACCTAAAAGCACCCCTAAATCCAGCAGATCTGTGCAATGGAATCTTTCTAAAGCTAAACTGAGCTTATCTGATCTCAACCAACTGTAAATCGCTGCTCAAATATAAATAGACTTTGTTCATGGACTGTTATTGCTATTGCTCTGCTTCAGAAAATCTTCAGTAAAAGTTTCTGCAAGTTTCAGTTGACAGTGGCTGTGGACAATCCATTTATTACGCATTCACTTATCGTTCTTGGGAAGGGTGGCGATAGGCCCAGCACCATTACAGTATTTAACCCTCACCCTGGTGTCACGAGTGACAAGGGTTAACAGCGCCCTTTATAATTCAGGAAAATCAACACCCCAACTACCCTATACCCCCACCAAGGTACCACATGTGTATGTGTATATGTGTGTATGTGTGTGTGTATGTTCCAGCATCACGTCCAAGCGGCTAAAGATATTAACATGAAACTTGACACACATGTTACTTATATGTCAACAACAAACATAGAATAGGTAATGTGACCCTTACTCACCCCCATTTGCCAGGGGCGGTTTTTTTTTTTAAAGTCCCATACAAGTCTATGGGAAATATATGTTACTGAATAACTCCCAAACGGCTGGAGATATTTTGATAATACTTGACCACATATTACTTATATGTCCACTTAAAATATAGGATAGTTAATTTAACCCTTAACTACCCCCATTTTGTTTAAAGTCCCATGCAAATCAATTGGAAATGTATGTTCCCACATAAGGAGGATAGGAGGGATAGGAGGTCGGGATAGGAGGTCGGGATAAGAGGTCGAGATAGGAGGTCGAGATAGGAGGTCGAGATAGGAGGACGAGATATGAGGATGGGATATGAGGACGGGATAGGAGGTCGGGATAGGAGGTTGGGATAGGAGGTCAAAATAGGAGGTCGGGATAGTAGGTCAGGATAGGAGGACAGGATAGGAGGACAGGATAGGAGGTCGGGATAGGAGGTCGGGATAGGAAGTCGAGATAGGAGTTCGAGATATGAGGACGGGATAGGAGGTCGGGATATGAGGTCGGAATAGGAGGATGGGATAGGAAGTCGGGATATGAGGACAGGATATGGGGTTTGGATATGGCAACAATATATGAGGACGGCATATGAAGTCAAAAGCTTCCTCCTTTGTTTATTTTCCTCCCCAACAAGGATTAGGAAGGAAAAACCGGGCAACACCGGGTACTCAGCTAGTATATATATATATATATATATATATATATATATATATATATATATGCATGTGTATATATATATATATATATATATAAAAATAAATAAATATATATTTATAAATATATATAAATTTATATATATAAAACTCAGTGTGTGTGTGTGTGTGTATATGTTCCAGCATCATGTACAAACTTAAAGATATTAACATGACTTTTGATACACATGTTACTAATTTGTCAACAACAAACATAGGATAGGTAATTTAACCCTTACTCACCCCCATTTGCCAGGGTCGAGGCTTTTGTTTAAAGTTGTATACAGTAGAAAAGAGAAGACAGACCTCAAGGTACTGTATATATATATATATATATATATATATATATATATATATATATATATATATATATATGTAAAGACGAACAAGCTAGTTAGAAATGCATAAACAATTTATTAGTAAAATACAATTGAAAGTAGGTCCAAGCAGGGCCCTTGCTGTGGACTGTATACTTATTGGTACTCAAAATTCATACATGAACAAAAATGGACTGTTAACCCCTTAAGGACCAGGCCATTTTACACCTTAGGACCAGAGCGTTTTTTGAACATCTGACCACTGTCACTTTAAGCATTAATAACTCTGGGATGCTTTTACCTATCATTCTGATTCCAAGATTGTTTTTTCGTGACATATTCTACTTTATGTTATTGGTAAAATTTTGTCGATACTTGCATCGTTTCTTAGTGAAAAATTCCCAAAATTGCTGAAAAAATTGAAAATTTTGCATTTTTCTAACTTTGAAGCTCTCTGCTTGTAAGAAAAATGGATATTCCAAATAATTTTTTTAATTCACATATACAATATGTCCACTTTATGTTTGCATCATAAAATTGACGTGTTTTTACTTTTGGAAGACACCAGAGGGCTTCAAAGTTCAGCAGCAATTTTCCAATTTTTCACAAAATTTCCAAAATCACAATTTTTCAGGGACCAGTTCAGGTTCGAAGTGGATTTGAAGGGTCTTCATATTAGAAATACCCCACTAATGACCCCATTATAAAAACTGCACCCCCCAAAGTATTCAAAATGACATTCAGTCAGCTTTTTAACCCTTTAGATGTTTCACAGGAATAGCAGCAAAGTGAAGGAGAAAATTCACAATCTTCATTTTTTGCACTTGCATGTTCTTGTAGACCCAATTTTTGATTTTTTACAAGGGGTAAAAGGAGAAAATGTATACCTATATTTGTAGCCCAATTTCTCTCCAGTAAGCACATACCTCATATATCTATGTAAATTGTTCGGCGGGCGCAGTAGAGGGCTCCAAAGCGAAGGAGCGACAAGGGGATTTTGGAGAGTACGTTTTTCTAAATGGTTTTTGGGGGGCATGTTTCATTTAGGAAGCCCCTATGGTGCCAGAACAGGAAAAAAAAACACATGGCATACCATTTTGGAAAATAGACCCCTTGAGGAATGTAACAAGGAATAAAGTGAGCCTTAATACCCCACAGGTGTTTCACGACTTTTGCATATGTAAAAAAATGTTCACTAAAATGTTTCCCCCCCCCCAAATTTCACATTTATGCAAGGGTTAATAGCAGAAAATACCCCACAAAATTTGTAACCCCATCTCTTCTGAGTATGGAGGTGCCCCATAAGTTGACCTGAAGTGCACTACGGGCGAACTACAATGCTCAGAAGAGAAGGAGTCATATTTGGCTTTTTGAGAGCAAATTTTGCTCGGGGGCATGTCGCATTTAGGAAGCCCCTATGGTGCTAGGACAGCAAAAAATACCCACATGGCATACCATTTTGGAAACTAGACCCCTTGGTGAACATAACAAGGAATAAAAAGAGAGCCTTAATACCCCACAGGGGTTTCACGACTTTTGCACACGTAAAAAAAAAAAATCACAAAAATGTGTGTTTCCCCCCCCAAATTTCACATTTTTGCAAGGGTTAATAGGAGAAAATACCCCCCATAATTTGTAACCCCATCTCTTCTGAGTATGGAGGTACCCCATAAGTTGACCTGAAGCGCACTACTGGCGAACTACAATGCTCAGAAGAGAAGGAGTCATATTTGGCTTTTTGAGAGCAAATTTTGCTCGGGGGGCATGTCACATTTAGGAAGCCCCTATGGTGCCAGGACAGCAAAATAACCCCCACATGGCATACCATTTTGGAAACTAGACCCCTTGAGGAACGTAACAAGGGGTACAGTGAGCATTTACCCCCACTAGTGTCTGTCAGATCTTTGGAACACGGGGCTGTACAAAATTTTTAATTTGCACAGCTCACTGTTCCAAAGATCTGTCAGACACCAGTGGGGGGTAAATTCTCACTGCACCCCTCATTACATTCCGTAAGGGGTGTAGTTTCCGAAATGGGGTCACATGTGTTTTTTTTTTTTTTGCGTTTGTCAAAACCGCTGTAACAATCAGCCCCCCCAGTGCAAATCACCTCAAATGTACATGGCGCACTCTCCCTTCTGGGCCTTGTTGTATGCCCCCAGAGCACTTTGCGCCCACATATGGGGTATCTCCGTAGTCGGGAGAAATTGCATTACAAATTTTGGGGGGCGTTTTTCCCTTTTACCTCTTGTCAAAATGAAAAGTATAGGGCAACACCAGCATGTTAGTGTTAAAAATTTATTTTTTTACACTAACATGCTGGTGTTGACCCCAACTTCCCCTTTTCATAAGGGGTGAAAGGAGAAAAATCCCCCCAAAATTTGTAAGGCAATTTCTCCCGAGTACGGCGATACCCCATATGTGACCCTAAACTGTTGCCTTGAAATTCGACAGGGCTCCAAAGTCAGAGCGCCATGCGCATTTGAGGCCTGAATTAGGGATTTGCATAGGGGTGGACATAGGGGTATTCTATGTCAGTGCTTCCCAAACAGGGGGCCTCCAGTTGTTGCAAAACTTCAAGCATGTCTGGACAGTCAACGGCTGTCCGGCAATACTGGGAGTTATTGTTTTGCAACAGCTGGAGGCTCCGTTTTGGAAACAGTGGCGTACCAGGTGTTTTTCATTTTTATTGGGGAGGGGAGGGGGGCTGTGTAGGGGTATGTGTATATGTAGTGTTTTTTACTTTTTATTTTATTTTGTGTTAGTGTAGTGTAGTGTTTTTAGGGTACAGTCACACGGGCGGGGGATTACAGCGAGTTTCCCGCTGTGAGTTTGAGCTGCCGCTCAAAATTTGCTGCATCGCAAACTTGCAGACTGATATTCACTGTAAGCCCCCTGCCCATGTGAATGTACCCTATACATTCACAGGGGGGGGGGCCTCCAGCTGTTGCAAAACTACAACTCCCAGCATGCACAGTCTATCAGTGCATGCTGGTAGTTATAGTTTTGCAACAGCTGGAAGCACATGGGTTGGGAAACACTCAGTTAGTAAACAGACAATGTTTCCCAACCAGTGTGCCTCCAGTTGTTGCAAAACCACAACTCTCAAACATTCTCAGGCATGCAGGAAGTAGTAGTTCGGCAACATCTTTAGAGCCAGATGTTGCCGAACTGCAACTCCCAACATGCTTGGAGTTGTAGTTTTGCAACATCTGGAGGACTACAGTTTGCAGACCACTAATACAGTGGTTCCCAATCTGTGCCCTTCCAGATGTTACAGAACTATAACTCCCAGCATGCCTGGACAGTAAGGGCATGCTGAGGATGTGTAGTTTTGCAACATCTGGAAGGGCACAGTGGTCCCAAAACTGCGGACCTCCAGATGTTGCAAAACTGCAACTCCCAGCATGCCCAGACGCCAAGGGCTGTCTGGTTATGCTGGGATTTGTAGTATACAAGGTCCCAATACAGCAATGCATGTCGCTTTACGGCGACGTGCATTGCTGTAAAAGGCCCAACCGCAACTGAAGATCCACTCACCTGTCACCGCCGTCGCCGTCTTCATCGCCGGGATCCGGGTCTTCAGGGACGAGGTAAGTACCAGGGCCGGTCCCCAGCACTCCCCCGTCCCCCGCCGCGTCCTCCAGTCTTCCTCCCGTCCTCTCCGGACTTCCAGGGATCGGGCAGGGCGGGAGGAAGTAACCGCCCCCCCCTGCGATTGGTCGGTTAGATAACCGAAGAATCGCAGGGGATAGGAGGAGGTGGCAGGCTTGCCACTTCGCTCCTATACTTTTGCATGGTCCTGGCTGTCTGTGACAACCGGGATCATGCAAAATTACCGGGCGGTCGGGTCCCAGAGACCCGATCAGCCCGGTATCGCCGCATATCGCAAGGGTGATTTCCCTTGCGATTTGCGGCGATCGCCGACATGGGGGGCCTACATGGCACCCCTCGGCGTTTGCCCTGGATGCCTGCTGAAGGATTTCAACAGGCATCCGGTTCCGATCCCTGCCCGGTGAGCGGCAGGGACCGGAAAACGCCATGATGTTGTGGAACGTCATTGGTCCTTAAAGCCCAGGGTGCCATGACGTTCCACAACGTCATTGGTCCTTAAGAGGTTAAAATAATCTAAAATCATTTAAACCCTTAAGGACCAAGCCCATTTTAACTTTAAGGACCAGGCCAATTTTATTCTTGCTCCTCGCCTTCTAAAATCAATAACCCTTTTATATTTCCATCTACAGACCCATATAAGGGCTTGTTTTTTGCATGACCAATTTTACTTTGTAATGAAACCTCTCATTTTGCCAAAGATGTACGGCGAACACCCCAAAAAAATTTTTAGGGAGGAAATTTTTATGAAAACCACAATTTTGCACATTTTGGAGGGTTTTGTTTTCACACTTTACGGTAAAAATGACATGTGTTCTTTATTCTGTGGGTCAATACGATTAAAATGATACCCATGGCTAGATACTTTTATATTTTTGTACAGCTTTAAAAAAAATCTAAAGCTTTTTGTAAAAAATCAATAATTTAACATCGCCCTATTTTGACCACCTATAACTTTTTCATTTTTCCGTATATAGGATGGTATGATAGCTCATTTTTTGCGCCGTCATCTGTACTTTTTATCGATACCACATTTGCATATATAAAACTTTTAGATAATTTTTTACACATTTTTTTGAATAAAATGTGACAAAAAAGCAGCATTTTTGGACTTTTTAATTTTTTCGTTTACGCCATTCTCCATACGGGATCATTAACATAATATTTTGATAGTACGGACATTTATGCACAAGGCGATACCAAATATGTTTATAAAAAAAATGGGAAAAACTTACAATTTAAATTTTTATTGGGGAAGGGGATTTTTCACTTTTTTTTACTTTTTATTTTTACATTTTTCAACTTTTTTTTTTACACTTTTTATGTCCCCATAGGGGACTATCTATAGCAATCATTTGATTGCTAATACTGTTCAGTGCTATGCATAGGACATAGCACCGATCAGTATCATTGGTGATCTCCTGCTCTGGTCTGCTTAATCTCAGACCAGAGCAGAAGACCCCGGGAGACGGCCAGAGCCAGGTGAGGGGACCTTCGGCCGCCATGCTGGATGATCGGATCACCGCAGTAGAGCGCGATCCGATCATCCATTCAAAGTACCGCACTGCCGCATATGCCGTGATCTGTATTGATCACGGCATCTGAGGTGTTAATGGAGGACATCGCTAGCAGCCGGAACCTGCTGTGTATGACGTGAACACCGTTCCGATGCTCGCTGTCATACACAGGACGTAAATGTAGGTCCTTTGTGTGCGAAGTCCCGCCAAACCAGGAAATACATTTAGGTCTGTGGTCATTAAGGGGTTAAAATTACTTGAACGTCATTGGAGGTATATATGTTGTGAAAAAACTTTGTAAAAAATCCTCAATATAGCCACCTGCAAGTAGTTCAATACATTGATATTGTATCAGTGGTATTTAGTAGCAAAGTGATAGTTTGTAATAAGAGGCTGGTGCTATGCACCACTCACCTCACCACTTCTAATGATCTCCGGGATGGGAACCTCGCTTTTCAGGACTGGCACAGCTGTGTGGCCGGTCCAGGGATGGTGTCCGTGCGCTGGTCTGGCTTGGTATCCGGAGTGGCACAGGTCGGCGTCTTGACGGTTTTTGGCGGTGTAATGAAGGCAACAGTCCGGTGGTGAGTGTGAGCAGACAGTGTTCTCGCGTGTGTCCAGCGCTGCAGAGTGCTCGTCTGAGCGTTGGGCTGCAAATTGGGGGGTTCCAGCAGTTGGGAGTGCTGGAAATGCTGTAGATGGTTGTTTCTTCAGGGTGGTCTGTATTGACAAGGTGGGTAAGTATGCTAGCCGCGTTTTGGGGAGACCCCTTTCTCAATAGCAATGTAAACATTGTTATTGAGAAAGCGGTCTCCCCGAAACACCAGAAACCAAGCCAGGCCAGCACACAGACACCATCCCCGGGCCAGTTGCACAGCCTTGCCAGTCCTGACAAGCGAGGTTCCCATCCCGGAGATCATTAGAAGCAGTGCGGTGAGTGGTGCATAGCACCAGCCTCTTTTTACAAACTATCACTTTGCTACTAAATACCATGGATACAATATCAATATATTGAACTACAGGGTGGGCCATTTATATGGATACACCTTAATAAAATGGGAATGGTTGGTGATATTAACTTCCTGTTTGTGGCATATTAGTATATGTGAGGAGGGAAACTTTTCAAGATAGGTGGAGACCAAGGCGACCATTTTGAAGTCGTCCATTTTGAATCAAACTTTTGTTTTTTTCAATAGGAAGAGGGTCATGTGACACATCAAACTTATTGGGAATTTCACAAGAAAAACAATGATGTGCTTGGTTTTAACGTAACTTTAGTCTTTCATGAGTTATTTACAAGTTTCTGACCACTGTTCAATGTGCTACCCAATATGTTGGATTGTCAATGCAACCCTCTTCTCCAATTCTTCACACACTGATAGCAACACCGCAGGAGAAATGCTAGCACAGGCTTCCAGTATCCGTAGTTTCAGGTGCTGCACATCTGGTATCTTCACAGCATAGACAATTGCCTTCAGATGACCTTAAAGATAAAAGTCTAAGGGGGTCAGATCGGGAGACCTTGGGTGCCATTCAACTGGCCCACGACGACCAATCCAATTTCCAGGAAACTGTTCATCAAGGAATGCTCGGACCTGACACCCATAATGTGGTGGTGCACCATCTTGCTGGAAAAACTAAGGAAACGTGCCAGCTTCAGTGCATAAAGAGGGAAACACATCTAGTGGATTGGTCGTCGTGGGCCAGTTGAATGGCCGCCAAGGTCTCCCGATCTGACCCCCTTAGACTTTTATCTTTGGGGTCATCTGAAGGCAATTGTCTATGCTGTGAAGATATGAGATGTGCAGCACCTGAAACTACGGATACTGGAAGCCTGTGCTAGCATTTCTCCTGCGGTGTTGCTATCAGTGTGTGAAGAGTTGGAGAAGAGGGTTGCATTGACAATCCAACACAATGGGCAGCACATTGAACACATTTTATAAGTGGTCAGAAACTTGTAAATAACTCATGAAAGAATACAGTTACGTTAAAACAAAGCACATCATTGTCTTTCTTGTGAAATTTCCAATAAGTTTGATGTGTCACATAACCCTCTTCCTATTGAAAAAAAAAAGTTGGATTCAAAATGGTCGACTTCAAAATGGCCGCCATGGTCACCACCAATCTTGAAAAGTTTCCCCCTTCACATATACTAATGTGCCACAAACAGGAAGTTAATATCACAACCATTCCCATTTTATTAAGGTGAATCCATATAAATGGCCCACCCTGTACTTGCGGGTGGCTGTATTGAGGATTTTTTACAACGTTTTTTCACAACATATATACCTCCAATGACTTTCAAGTAATTTTAAATGATTTTAGATCATTTTGACAGTCCATTTTTGTTCATGTATGAATTTTGAGTACCAATAAGTATACAGTCCACAGCACGGGCCCTGCTTGGACATACTTTCAATTGTATTTCACTAATAAATTGTTTATGCATATCTAACTAGCTTGTTCATCTTTACATACATATTAGAGATGAGCGAATCGAAGTTGACTAACCCGAATTCGTTACGAATTTCATGAAAAATTCGATTTGCAACGAATACGAATATCGCCGCAATTCTATCGCACAAATCGCTTCATTAAACTCCATTTTACAGCATTCCAGGCTATTGTAGAGCTAAGATGGCGGATCCACATGTGAGTACATGGGGCAGGGGATTATGGGAGGGCGGGAAACTGCGGCGGGAACGAAGGTAGGCGGGCTGACCCAGAACCACATGTGAGATGCAGCCTATCAGTGTTCACTGACCCCTGTGATGTCACAGCCCCTATATAATCGGCGGCCATCTTGCCTCAGTTCATTTCATCTATGCAATCAGATGGAGAGGATGGGACTGCGTGTGTGTGTGTGAGTGAGTGTGTGAGTGAATAGCTCATACCACAGCGTTACACTGCAACTGCTAGTCACATCAGCATTAGTTAAAGGCAGGAGTGCAGAGTGCTGTGCTGTTACTCTGAGAAGGATCATTGATAGCTAAACTTCCTATTCACGTTATTGAGCATTGCAGCAGAGAGGGGCAGATAGCTGTCAGCTGCCTCATACAGATCTCCAAGCTGCCTGAACTTTCTGAAGCATCTTATCTCCTCATTTTTCAGTTCTATTGAGTTTTTTTTTCTCCACAAATCTTCTGCTGCACATAATTGTGTGACAGAGTGCAATTTAGGGTTTAATCCCTGGATTTTTTATTTTTTTGGGTGGTGCTGCACTGTTGGGTCCTGCTGCTGTTCAGAAATAAGTCATATTAGTGTGGACTTTAGTGCCTTTTTACAATTTTTCACCTGTTACTCTGTCTCTGTGCTAAATTCAGTGTTATACCACACATTATACACCTTCTGGTGCATTAAAGAAAAATAAGTTTTGCTGAGTACAAATACGCTTTTTCAGTGGCATTATCATTGCAAAGGGCCTACATACAAGCAAATAGCGTACCATATACCACCATTTTTCTGTTTCTGTGCTAAATTCAGTGTTATACCACACATTATACACCTGCTGGTGTATTAAAGAAAAACATTTTTTTCCTGAGTAAAAATACGCTTAACAGTGGCCTTATCATTGCAAAGGGCCTACATACAAGCAAATAGCGTACCATATACCACCTTTTTTTCTGTCTCTGTGCTAAATTCAGTGTTATACCACACGTTAAACACCTGTCGGTGTATTAAAGATTTTTTTTTTTTCCTGAGTACAAATACGCTTTTTCAGTGGCATTATCATTGCAAAGGGCCTACATACAAGCAAATAGCGTACCATATACCACCTTTTTTTCTGTCTCTGTGCTAAATTCAGTGTTATACCACACGTTAAACACCTGCCAGTGTATTAAAGAAAAAAAAGTTTTGCCTGAGTACAAATACGCTTTTTTAGTGGCATTATCATTGCAAAGGGCCTACATACAAGCAAATAGCGTACCATATACCACCTTTTTTTCTGTCTCTGTGCTAAATTATGTGTTATACCACACGTTATGTACCTGCCAGTGTATTAAAGAAAAGAAAGGTTTTCCTGAGTAAAAATACGCTTAACAGTGGCCTTATCATTGCAAAGGGCCAAAATACAAGCAAATAGCGTACCATATACTACCTTTTTTTCTGTCTCTGTGCTAAATTCAGTATTATACCACACGTTATACACCTGCCGTTGTATTAAAGAATTTTTTTTTCCTGAGTAAAAATACACTTAACAGTGGCCTTATCATTGCAAAGGGCCTAAATACAAGCAAATAGCGTACCATATACTACCTTTTTTTCTGTCTCTGTGCTAAATTCAATATTATACCACACGTTATACACCTGCCGGTGTATTAAAGAAAAAAAAAGTTTTTCCTGAGTACAAATATGCTTTTTCAGTGGCATTATCATTGCAAAGGGCCTACATACAAGCAAATAGCGTACCATATATCACCTTTTTTTCTGTCTCTGTGCTAAATTCAGTGTTATACTACACATTATATACCTGCTGGTGTATTAAAGAAAAAAGGTTTTCCTGCGTAAAAATACGCTTAACAGTGGCCTTATCATTGCAAAGGGCCTACATACAAGCAAATAGCGTACCATATACTACCTTTTTTTCTGTCTCTGTGCTAAATTAAGTGTTATACCACACGTTATATACCTGCCGATGTATTAAAGAAAAGAAAGGTTTTCCTGCGTAAAAATACGCTTAACAGTGGCCTTATCATTGCAAAGGGCCTACAAACATGCAAATAGCTTACCATATACTACCTTTTTTTCTGTCTCTGTGCTAAATTCAGTGTTATACCACACGTTATACACCTGCCGGTGTATTAAAGAAAAAAAAGTTTTTCCAGAGTAAAAAAACGCTTAACAGTGGCCTTATCATTGCAAAAGGCCTACATACAAGCAAATAGCGTACCATATACTACCTTTTTTTCTGTCTCTGTGCTAAATTCAGTGTTATACCACACGTTAAACACCTGCCAGTGTATTAAAGAAAAAAAAGTTTTGCCTGAGTACAAATACGCTTTTTTAGTGGCATTATCATTGCAAAGGGCCTACATACAAGCAAATAGCGTACCATATACCACCTTTTTTTCTGTCTCTGTGCTAAATTCAGTGTTATACCACACGTTAAACACCTGCCAGTGTATTAAAGAAAAAAAAGTTTTGCCTGAGTACAAATACGCTTTTTTAGTGGCATTATCATTGCAAAGGGCCTACATACAAGCAAATAGCGTACCATATACCACCTTTTTTTCTGTCTCTGTGCTAAATTATGTGTTATACCACACGTTATGTACCTGCCAGTGTATTAAAGAAAAGAAAGGTTTTCCTGAGTAAAAATACGCTTAACAGTGGCCTTATCATTGCAAAGGGCCAAAATACAAGCAAATAGCGTACCATATACTACCTTTTTTTCTGTCTCTGTGCTAAATTCAGTATTATACCACACGTTATACACCTGCCGTTGTATTAAAGAATTTTTTTTTTCCTGAGTAAAAATACACTTAACAGTGGCCTTATCATTGCAAAGGGCCTAAATACAAGCAAATAGCGTACCATATACTACCTTTTTTTCTGTCTCTGTGCTAAATTCAATATTATACCACACGTTATACACCTGCCGGTGTATTAAAGAAAAAAAAAGTTTTTCCTGAGTACAAATATGCTTTTTCAGTGGCATTATCATTGCAAAGGGCCTACATACAAGCAAATAGCGTACCATATATCACCTTTTTTTCTGTCTCTGTGCTAAATTCAGTGTTATACTACACATTATATACCTGCTGGTGTATTAAAGAAAAAAGGTTTTCCTGCGTAAAAATACGCTTAACAGTGGCCTTATCATTGCAAAGGGCCTACATACAAGCAAATAGCGTACCATATACTACCTTTTTTTCTGTCTCTGTGCTAAATTAAGTGTTATACCACACGTTATATACCTGCCGATGTATTAAAGAAAAGAAAGGTTTTCCTGCGTAAAAATACGCTTAACAGTGGCCTTATCATTGCAAAGGGCCTACAAACATGCAAATAGCTTACCATATACTACCTTTTTTTCTGTCTCTGTGCTAAATTCAGTGTTATACCACACGTTATACACCTGCCGGTGTATTAAAGAAAAAAAAGTTTTTCCAGAGTAAAAAAACGCTTAACAGTGGCCTTATCATTGCAAAAGGCCTACATACAAGCAAATAGCGTACCATATACTACCTTTTTTTCTGTCTCTGTGCTAAATTCAGTGTTATACCACACGTTATACACCTGCTGGTGTATTAAAGAAAAAAAAAGTTTTGCCTGAGTACAAATACGCTTTTTCAGTTGCATTATCATTGCAAAGGGCCTACATACAAGCAAATAGCATACCATATACCACCTTTTTTTCTGTCTCTGTGCTAAATTCAGTGTTATACCACACTTTATACACCTGTCGGTGTATTAAAGAGAATACATTTTTTCCTGAGTAAAAATACGCTTAACAGTGGCCTTATCATTGCAAAGGGCCTAAATACAAGCAAATAGCGTACCATATACTACCCTTTTTTCTGTCTCTGTGCTAAATTAAGTGTTATACCACACGTTATATACCTGCTGGTGTATTAAAGAAAAAAAAGGTTTTCCTGAGTACAAATACGCTTTTTCAGTGGCCTTATCATTGCAAAGGGCCTAAATACAAGCAAATAGCGTACCATATACCACCTTTTTTTCTGTCTCTGTGCTAAATGAAGTGTTATACCACACGTTATACACCTGCCGGTGTATAAAAGAAAATTTATTTTTCCTGAGTACAAATACGCTTAACAGTGACCTTATCATTGCAAAGGGCCTACATACAAGCAAATAGCGTACCATATACTACCTTTTTTTCTGTCTCTGTGCTAAATGAAGTGTTATACCACACGTTATACACCTGCCGGTGTATTAAAGACAATTTTTTTTTCCTGAGTACAAATACGCTTTACAGTGGCCTTATCATTGCAAAGGGCCTACATACAAGCAAATGGCGTACCATATACCACATTTTCTTCTGTCTCTGTGCTAAATTCAGTGTTATACCACACGTTATACACCTGCCGGTGTATTAAAGAAAAAAAAGTTTTGCCTGAGTACAAATACGCTTTTTCAGTGGCATTATCATTGCAAAGGGCCTACATACAGGCAAAAAGCGTACCATATACCACCTTTTTTTCTGTCTCTGTGCTAAATTCAGTGTTCTACCACACGTTATACACCTGCCGGTGTATTAAAGAAAATAATTTTTTTCCTGAGTAAAAATACGCTTAACAGTGGCCTTATCATTGCAAAGGGCCTAAATACAAGCAAATAGCGTTCCATATACTACCTTTTTTTCTTTCTCTGTGCTAAATTAAGTGTTATACCACACGTTATACACCTGCCGGTCTATTAAAGAAAAAAAAGTTTTCCTGCGTAAAAATACGCTTAACAGTGGCCTTATCATTGCAAAGGGCCTACATACAAGCAAATAGCGTACCATATACTACCTTTTTTCTGTCTCTGTGCTAATTTAAGTGTTATACCACACGTTATATACCTGCCAGTGTATTAAAGAAAAGAAAGGTTTTCCTGCGTAAAAATACGCTTAAGAGTGGCCTTATCATTGCAAAGGGCCTACATACAAGCAAATAGCGTACCATATACTACCTTTTTTTCTGTCTCTGTGCTAAATTCAGTGTTATACCACATGTTATACACCTGCCGGTGTATTAAAGAAAAAAAAGTTTTTCCTGAGTAAAAATACGCTTAACAGTGGCCTTATCATTGCAAAGGGCCTAAATACAAGCAAATAGCGTACCATATACTACCTTTTTTTCTGTCTCTGTGCTAAATTCAGTGTTATACCACATGTTATACACCTGCTGGAGTATTAAAGAAAATAAATTTTTTCCTGAGTAAAAATACGCTTAACAGTGGCCTTATCATTGCAAAGGGCCTAAATAGATAACAATAAAGGATAAGTCAGGTATCCAAATACCCAAGTATGCAGTGCTCCCAGTCAATATAAATATGGCATATAGTGGGGAGTGACATAAAACGTTACTTTTACTAGTTCATCAGTAAAACACATATATTAAATTGTGAGCAATTTAATTGGGCAAATGGTTTGCCCTCCAAATGACGCAAAGAATAGACTCCTGTTAAAGTCAATATTAAACAATTATATAATCTCAATGCTAGTGCGTATAGTCACTATCTCAGTCTACACGTCTCCAAAATATAGCCCGACGCGTTTCTGACAGCAGTCAAATGTCTTCCTCAGGGGCATAAAAGGAGACAGTGACTCAATGAAAGATTTAGCATATACTGATCAATTCTCTGTTAGTAGAGCAAAATTTTAATCAAGTCCAAGTCGTCGATACAGTAGCGACTTGATTTGTGCCTGACGTGGTTAAGTGCAGTGCACAAATAAATCAGTGAGCTGGGAAAGCCTCATGTGGTCCAGTCTGTAGACCCTGCAATAAAAGAAGCACATATAGACAATATGTAGTGAGGCTCATCCGTTAGACCTGTGTAAAAAACATCAGAGGTCTTTACTCACTGTTAAGGTTCCTGCGTCCCCGCTCGTCTCCTGCGCAAACCCGCTGTGGCGGGGAGCCGTGCAGTTGTGCCGGCTACTGTGCGCACAAGTGAGCTAGAGCGGCGTCTGATCTCATATCCGCTTCCGGAGCGGCGGGTGGAGCCTCGTAAGTGACGTGTGCACAGCCGACGCCTCAGCAGCGCACACATCACTCGCGCACAGGAAAACACTGTGAGCGAACGAACCCTGTTAACTCCGTCCCTCCCGGATTTGGATACATAGTGAAACAGCTGCTGATATCGCAAACTAAGATACTCATCACTGCTGGTAATGGTTTTAAAACATGCTAATCTCCTGGCAAGCCACAGAGGGATCAAAATCCACTCAGTTTATATAGATGTAGGCTGATATTGGAAACATATAGGTGCATTAAGGTACTTATGAAAAAAATATATATATCTCAATAAAACATATATATATATAAAGAGGCTCTGTAGATGCATGCGGGGCTCCAGGAGGGGAATAGACAGGGCGGGATCCGGAGGGGATAGTTGGATCAGAGGACCTCTGTGATACGAGAAATACAAATATATTTATATATCCGGAGTTAAATACAGATACACAAACATATGCATATATAATTATATTTTATATATTTGGACTAAACTACAAGTGCCGACAGTAGGATGGGATGACCTAAGGGGCGATGAAGGAATAATAACAGGGCCTAGGGAGCCTATCAACATTCTAGTTACACCCTGAACTAGTCCCTGAGCCTAGGCGGGGTGGCCGCCCTAAAAAGGGCGGTCCCGCGCTGGAACCTATCCTGTATACCCTAGATGACCCTAAACTAGCAGGGGTATGATGCCTCAAAAGCTGACTACAGCTCCACCTATCTGCCTATCCCATACCCCTGGCTGTGTCCAACGTATAGATCCATCTGGTTTCTCGCTGTAATAATAGGTTGTCAAGATCCCCTCCCCGAGGAGAGGGGTTCATTTTTTCTAACCCAAAAAAATGAATCTCTTTCACATTCCCTCCATGGATGTCATTCATGTGTCTCGCTAGTGCTGTGTCTCTTTTATTTCTGATGTCCCCGATGTGCTCCAGTGTCCTCCTACGCAATTCACGTATAGTTTTCCCGACATATTTGAGGCCACAGGAGCACACCGCGACATACACCACTGCTTTTGTTGTGCAGTTAATAAACTGTCTAATCTTATATGTCCTATTATCAGGTGGCAACAGAACATTAAGTGTTTTTTTCATGAAACTACAGGCACGGCAGTGTCCGCATGGGTGAGAGCCCACCGCTGCAAACTTCGATAGCCAGGTACTTGAGACAGGGGTGAGTGACAAATGACTGTGTGTGACCATATCTCCGATGCTTTTCCCTTTTCTATAGGTAATTTGTGGGTAATCTCCAACGTATGCTCTCAAATCAGTGTCCATGAGAAGGATACCCCAATGTTGTTGAATAATCTCTCTGACTGGTAGGGACATGTTGTCAAAGGTACCTATAATTCGACAGATGGGGTCCTCCTCTTTCTTCTGTTTAGGAATTAGTAAATGATCCCTTGGGGTAGTTAGGGCTGTCTTAAATGCTGGTGATAAGACATGGTTAGGATATCCCCGTTGTCTGAACCTCCTCCTCAAATCTCCCGCCTGCACCTTAAATTCGGCCTCATTTGAACAGTTCCTCCTGAGGCGGAGATATTGTCCTTTCGGGATCCCCCTTTTGAGTGGACCCGGATGACAACTCTCCCACCTCAGGAAGCTGTTCGTAGAAGTGGCCTTGCGAAAGACCGTAGTTGCAAGGCCACCCTGTCCATTTTTAGAGATAGTAAGATCCAGAAAGGCTATAGAGTCCCTCTCAACCGTGTGTGTAAAAGTCAGGCCTATACTGTTACAATTGATTGATTCCATAAATTCTCTTAGTTGTACAGAGGTACCTGTCCACAAGATAAATATGTCGTCAATATAACGTGCCCATAGTGCAGCACATTCCCAATAGTTTTCTCTCTCTTCGACGAACGCTATGGTAGTTTCCCACCAGCCCAAGTAGATGTTGGCATATGTGGGCGCACAGGGACTGCCCATGGCAGTCCCCTTGAGCTGGTGGTAATAGCGTCCGTCGAAGAGAAAATAATTGTGATACAAGATGAACCTAAGTAATGACAAGACAAATTCATTATGTTTTTGAAGGTAGGTGGGTCTTGTGGACAGGTAAAATGCTACCGCCCGTAATCCTACTTCGTGTGGGATGGAGGAGTACAGGGCTTCAACATCCAATCCCACAAGAAGAGTCTCCTCCTCCACCCCTATCCCATCGAGTTTAGACAATAAGTCCGTCGTGTCACGGACATATGACGGGAGAGAGATGACAAATTGTCTAAGGACTTTGTCCAAATACACCCCCACGTTTTGAGTAATACTGCCTATGCCTGACACGATTGGGCGTCCCTTTAGGGGAACTAGGTCCTTGTGTATTTTTGGCAGGGCGTAAAAAGTGGGGGTGATTGGACACTTGGGGCAAAGAAATTCAAATTCTTTATCATCAATAAGTTTGTCTGTTCTAGCCTCCCGTGAGATTTGTATAAGGGTTTCTCTGTATTGATTCGTCGGGTCTCCTACTAGGATCTCATACGACTGTTTGTCGTCAATTATCTTATGACACATACGTGTATATTGATTTCTCCCCATCACCACAATGTTGCCCCCCTTGTCTGATGCTTTAATCACTATAGAGGGATTGTTTTCCAGTTCCCTTATAGCTGTTCTTTCTTCATAACAAAGATTATTACGGAGGGTTGAGTCGTGTGTGTAGGTTTCTGAGATCTCTAGTCACAAGATCCCTGAAGATCTCAATACAGGAAAGTTCTCCTATGGGAGGTGACGCCTTGCTTTTAGGTTTGAGTTCTGTAAATGGGCCTGTTCCTCTATCCCTTTCTCCTGCATTCAGTAGATCTGTAAGTTCTGTGATGGTCTGTAAATCTTGCGGAGTGACTCCTAGATCTAAGCATTTTTTCTTTTCAAGATTTTGAAAAAATTTATGCCAGCCCAGTTTCCTCGTAAATAGGTGAATGTCCTTTGTCCACGTAAAAGAATCGTATTTGGTTGTCGGTACAAAGGACAGACCTCTACTCAGAGTTTGGGTCTGTATTTCCGTCAGTGGATAGTCTGACAGGTTTAAGATCTGAGGAGCATTACTGTTTGTATCCTTGAGTCCTACATTTTCCCCCTGACTACTGTAGGTCGGAGGAGGTACGGGTTTTCCCCGTCTAAAAAAGGCGAGGAAGAAGCAGAGGCAGATGCCATATTGGACGGCCCTGCGGAAGAATTTCCGCATGTTGGTGGTTGGTTTCTCACCGTTGCTCGTGCGCGACCTCTTCCTCGGTGTCTTTGGTTTCTGCCCTTTCCTCTTCCCCTTCCTCTTTCTCCACGTCCCTTATCTCTATCAGAAAAATCTGTTTCTGATGAGGAGAGATCTGTTTCCGTATCTCTCTGTTGGATCTTATCCAGTACTTGGTAGGCCTTATTCTCCCTGTATTCCTGGAGATCTCTGACAAACTGGGTATGCTTTCTTTCTTTTAGATGGTAGCAAAATCTCTCAATCGTATTTTGAAGTTGAGTCTCCTTAACAGAGAACTCAGGGTCACCCTTGAATCTCGTTGTGACCTCTTGTTGTTCCCTCAGTTTTTTCCCAGAGATCTCCAGGTTCAGTCTTTCCTCGTCTAGGAGTATCTGTAAAAATTTAATGGAACAATTTGTGGCCTCCTCTTCCCACCTGTTAAAACGTTTGGGGTCCGTAATCTGGTGGAAGGTAAGGTCGGGACTCGTAACCCTCTGGGTACAATTTTATTTTTAATATAGGATTCAAAATTCTGAACTTCCCAAAAACTACTAATGTAGGTCTTATGACATTGTGTCAATTCTCTAAATGCTGCTCTCAAAGAGGGGGTGTATTTTGCTTGGACAAATGTTTTATCTGAGAAAACCTCATGTGCTTCTTTAAGCCAGTCATCTAAATTAGGTATGCCGGTGATGAGATTAGCCATAACCACAATTAGAATAAATAGATAACAATAAAGGATAAGTCAGGTATCCAAATACCCAAGTATGCAGTGCTCCCAGTCAATATAAATATGGCATATAGTGGGGAGTGACATAAAACGTTACTTTTACTAGTTCATCAGTAAAACACATATATTAAATTGTGAGCAATTTAATTGGGCAAATGGTTTGCCCTCCAAATGACGCAAAGAATAGACTCCTGTTAAAGTCAATATTAAACAATTATATAATCTCAATGCTAGTGCGTATAGTCACTATCTCAGTCTACACGTCTCCAAAATATAGCCCGACGCGTTTCTGACAGCAGTCAAATGTCTTCCTCAGGGGCATAAAAGGAGACAGTGACTCAATGAAAGATTTAGCATATACTGATCAATTCTCTGTTAGTAGAGCAAAATTTTAATCAAGTCCAAGTCGTCGATACAGTAGCGACTTGATTTGTGCCTGACGTGGTTAAGTGCAGTGCACAAATAAATCAGTGAGCTGGGAAAGCCTCATGTGGTCCAGTCTGTAGACCCTGCAATAAAAGAAGCACATATAGACAATATGTAGTGAGGCTCATCCGTTAGACCTGTGTAAAAAACATCAGAGGTCTTTACTCACTGTTAAGGTTCCTGCGTCCCCGCTCGTCTCCTGCGCAAACCCGCTGTGGCGGGGAGCCGTGCAGTTGTGCCGGCTACTGTGCGCACAAGTGAGCTAGAGCGGCGTCTGATCTCATATCCGCTTCCGGAGCGGCGGGTGGAGCCTCGTAAGTGACGTGTGCACAGCCGACGCCTCAGCAGCGCACACATCACTCGCGCACAGGAAAACACTGTGAGCGAACGAACCCTGTTAACTCCGTCCCTCCCGGATTTGGATACATAGTGAAACAGCTGCTGATATCGCAAACTAAGATACTCATCACTGCTGGTAATGGTTTTAAAACATGCTAATCTCCTGGCAAGCCACAGAAGGATCAAAATCCACTCAGTTTATATAGATGTAGGCTGATATTGGAAACATATAGGTGCATTAAGGTACTTATGAAAAATATATATATATCTCAACAAAACATATATATATATATATAAAGAGGCTCTGTAGATGCATGCGAGGCTCCAGGAGGGGAATAGACAGGGCAGGATCCGGAGGAGATAGTTGGATCAGAGGACCTCTGTGATACGAGAAATACAAATATATTTATATATCCGGAGTTAAATACAGATACACAAACATATGCATATATAATTATATTTTATATATTTGGACTAAACTACAAGTGCCGACAGTAGGATGGGATGACCTAAGGGGCGATGAAGGGATAATAACAGGGCCTAGGGAGCCTATCAACATTCTAGTTACACCCTGAATTAGTCCCTGAGCCTAGGCGGGGTGGCTGCCCTAAAAAGGGCGGTCCCGCACTGGAACCTATCCTGTATACCCTAGATGACCCTAAACTAGCAGGGGTATGATGCCTCAAAAGCTGACTACAGCTCCACCTATCTGCCTATCCCATACCCCTGATACCCTCTGTCAACCTTTAAATAAAACTGGTGAAACACAGTTGTTCATTTAGATCCATCTGGTTTCTCGCTGTAATAATAGGTTGTCAAGATCCCCTCCCCGAGGAGAGGGGTTCATTTTTTCTAACCCAAAAAAATGAATCTCTTTCACATTCCCTCCATGGATGTCATTCATGTGTCTCGCTAGTGCCGTGTCTCTTTTATTTCTGATGTCCCCGATGTGCTCCAGTGTCCTCCTACGCAATTCATGTATAGTTTTCCCGACATATTTGAGGCCACAGGAGCACACCGCGACATACAACACTGCTTTTGTTGTGCAGTTAATAAACTGTCTAATCTTATATGTTCTATAATCAGGTGGCAACAGAACATTAAGTGTTTTCCCAGCTCACTGATTTATTTGTGCACTGCACTTAACCACGTCAGGCACAAACCAAGTCGCTACTGTATCGACGACTTGGACTTGATTTAAATTTTGCTCTACTAACAGAGAATTGATCAGTATATGCTAAATCTTTCATTGAGTCACTGTCTCCTTTTATGTGCCCCTGAGGAAGACATTTGACTGCTGTCAGAAACGCGTCGGGCTATATTTTGGATACGTGTAGACTGAGATAGTGACTATACGCACTAGCATTGAGATTATATAATTGTTTAATATTGACTTTAACAGGAGTCTATTCTTTGCGTCATTTGGAGGGCAAACCATTTGCCCAATTAAATTGCTCACAATTTAATATATGTGTTTTACTGATGAACTAGTAAAAGTTACGTTTTATGTCACTCCCCACTATATGCCAAAGGGCCTAAATACAAGCAAATAGCATACCATATACTACCTTTTTTTCTGTCTCTGTGCTAAATTAAGTGTTATACCACACGTTATATACCTGCCGGTGTATTAAAGAAAATAATTTTTTTCCTGAGTAAAAATACGCTTAACAGTGGCCTTATCATTGCAAAGGGCCTAAATACAAGCAAATAGCGTACCATGTACTACCTTTTTTTCTGTCTCTGTGCTAAATTCAGTGTTATACCACACGTTATACACCTGCTGGTGTATTAAAGAAAATACATTTTTTCCTGAGAAAAATACGCTTAACAGTGGCCTTATCATTGCAAAGGGCCTAAATACAAGCAAATAGCGTACCATATACTACCTTTTTTTCTGTCTTTGTGCTAAATTAAGTGTTATACCACACGTTATATACCTGCCGGTGTATTAACCCCTTAAGGACCAGGCCATTTTACACCTTAAGGACCGGAGCGTTTTTTGCAATTCTGACCACTGTCACTTTAAACATTAATAACTCTGGAATGCTTTTAGTTATCATTCTGATTCTGAGATTGTTTTTTCGTGACATATTCTACTTTAACTTAGTGGTAACATTTTATGGTAACTTGCATCCTTTCTTGGTGAAAAATCCCAAAATTTGATGAAAAAAATGAAAATTTAGCATTTTTCTAACTTTAAAGCTCTCTGCTTGTAAGGAAAATGGATATTCAAAATAAAACATTTTTGGGTTCACATATACAATATGTCTACTTTATGTTTGCATTATAAAATTAATGAGTTTTTACTTTTGGAAGACACCAGAAGGCTTCAAAGTTCAGCAGCAATTTGGAAATTTTTCACAAAATTTTCAAACTCGCTATTTTTCATGGACCAGTTCAGGTTTAAAGTGGATTTGAAGGGTCTTCATATTAGAAATACCCCATAAAAGACCCCATTATAAAAACTGCACCCCCCAAAGTATTCAAAATGACATTCAATAAGTGTATTAACCCTTTAGGTGTTTCACAGGAATAGCAGAAAATGTGAAGGAGAAAATTCACAATCTTCATTTTTTACACTCGCATGTTCTTGTAGACCCAATTTTTTAATTTTTGCAAGGGGTAAAAAGGAGAACATTTTCACTTGTATTTGAAACCCAATTTCTCTTGAGTAAGCACATACCTCATATGTCTATGTTAATTGTTCGGCGGGTGCAGTAGAGGGCTCAGAAGGGAAGGAGCGTCAAATGGTTTTTGGGGGGCATGTCACCTTTAGGAAGCCCCTATGGTGCCAGGACAGCAAAAAAAAAACACATGGCATACCATTTTGGAAACTAGACCCCTCAGGGAACGTAACAAGGGGTAAAGTGAACCTTAATACCCCACAGGTGATTCACGACTTTTGCATATGTAAAAAAAAATAAAAAATGTTTTACCTAAAATGCTTGGTTTCCCAAAAATGTTACATTTTAAAAAAGGATAATAGCAGAAAATACCGCCCAAAATTTGAAGCCCAATTTCTCCTGATTCAGAAAACACCCCATATGGGGGTGAAAAGTGCTCTGCTGGCGCACTACAGGTCTCAGAAGAGAAGGAGTCACATTTGGCTTTTTGAAAGCAAATTTTGCTCTGGGGGCATGCCGCATTTAGGAAGCCCCTATGGTGCCAGAACCGCAAAAAAAAAAACACATGGCATACCATTTTGGAAACCAGACCCCTCGGGGAACGTAAAAAGGGGTAAAGTGAACCTTAATACCCTACAGGTGTTTCACGCCTTTTGCATATGTTAAAAAATAAAAATTTTTTACCTAAAATGCTTGGTTTCCCAAAATTTTTACATTTTTAAAAAGGGTAATAGCAGAAAATACCCCCAAAATTTGAAGCCCAATTTCTCCCGATTCAGAAAACACCCCATATGGGGGTGAGAAGTGCTCTGCTGGCGCACGACAGGTCTCAGAAGAGAAGGAGTCACATTTGGCTTTTTGAAAGCAAACTTTGCTCTGGGGGCATGCCGCATTTAGGAAGCCCCTATGGTGCCAGAACAGCAAAAAAAAAAAAACACATGGCATACCATTTTGGAAACTAGACCCCTCGTGGAACGTAACAAGGGGTAATGTGAACCTTAATACCCTACAGGTGTTTCACGACTTTTGCATATGTAAAAAAAAACATTTTTTTTTACCTAAAATGCTTGGTTTCCCAAAATTTTTACATTTTTTAAAAGGGTAATAGCAGAAAATACCCCCCAAAATTTGAAGCTCAATTTCTCCAGATTCAGAAAACACGCCATATGGGGGTGAGAAGTGCTCTGCTGGCGCACTACAGGTCTCAGAAGAGGAGTCACATTTGGCTTTTTGAAAGCAAATTTTGCTCTGGGGGCATGCCGCATTTAGGAAGCCCCTATGGTGCCAGGACAGCAAAAAAAAACACATGGCATGCCATTTTGGAAACTAGACCCCTCGGGGAACGTAACAAGGGGTAATGTGAACCTTAATACCCTACAGGTGTTTCACGCCTTTTGCATATGTTAAAAAAAAAAATTTTTTACCTAAAATGCTTGGTTTCCCAAAATTTTTACATTTTTAAAAAGGGTAATAGCAGAAAATACCCCCAAAATTTGAAGCCCAATTTCTCCCGATTCAGAAAACACCCCATATGGGGGTGAGAAGTGCTCTGCTGGCGCACGACAGGTCTCAGAAGAGAAGGAGTCACATTTGGCTTTTTGAAAGCAAACTTTGCTCTGGGGGCATGCCGCATTTAGGAAGCCCCTATGGTGCCAGAACAGCAAAAAAAAAAAACACATGGCATACCATTTTGGAAACTAGACCCCTCGTGGAACGTAACAAGGGGTAATGTGAACCTTAATACCCTACAGGTGTTTCACGACTTTTGCATATGTAAAAAAAAACATTTTTTTTTTACCTAAAATGCTTGGTTTCCCAAAATTTTTACATTTTTTAAAAGGGTAATAGCAGAAAATACCCCCCAAAATTTGAAGCTCAATTTCTCCAGATTCAGAAAACACGCCATATGGGGGTGAGAAGTGCTCTGCTGGCGCACTACAGGTCTCAGAAGAGGAGTCACATTTGGCTTTTTGAAAGCAAATTTTGCTCTGGGGGCATGCCGCATTTAGGAAGCCCCTATGGTGCCAGGACAGCAAAAAAAAAACACATGGCATGCCATTTTGGAAACTAGACCCCTCGGGGAACGTAACAAGGGGTAATGTGAACCTTAATACCCCACAGGTGATTCACAACTTTTGCATATGTAAAAAAAAATAAAAACATTTTTTACCTAAAATGTTGGTTTCCCAAAAATTTTTGATTTTTAAAAAGGGTAATAGCAGAAAATACCCTCCATAATTTGTAACACAATTTCTCCCGAGTACGGCGATACCCCATATGTGACCCTAAACTGTTGCCTTGAAATACGACAGGGCTCCAAAGTGAGAGCGCCATGCGCATTTGAGGCCTGAATTAGGGACTTGCATAGGGGTGGACATAGGGGTATTCTACGCCAGTGATTCCCAAATAGGGTGCCTCCAGCTGTTGTAAAAGTCCCAGCATGCCTGGACAGTCAGTGGCTGTCTGGTAATACTGGGAGTAGTTGTTTTGCAACAGCTGGAGGCTCCGTTTTGGAAACAGTGGCGTACCAGACGTTTTTCATTTTTATTTGGGAGGGGAGGGGGGCTGTGTAGGGGAATGTGCATATGTAGTGTTTTTTACTTTTTATTTTATTTTGTGTTAGTGTAGTGTAGTGTAGTGTTTTTAGGGTACAGTCGCACGGGCGGGGGTTCACAGTAGTTTCTCGCTGGCAGTTTGAGCAGCAGCAGAAAATTTGCCGCAGCTAAAACTTGCAGCCGGATACTTACTGTAATCCTCCGCCCATGTGAGTGTACCCTGTACGTTCACATTGGGGGGGGGGGGGGGACATCCAGCTGTTGCAAAACTACAACTCCCAGCTTGTAGGGTCTATAGGTGCATGCTGGGAGTTGTAGTTTTGCAACAGCTGGAGGCTCCGTTTTGGAAACGGTGGCGTACCAGACGTTTTTCATTTTTATTGGGGAGGGGGGCTGTGTAGGGGTATGTGTATATGTAGTGTTTTTTACTTTTTATTTTATTTTGTGTTAGTGTAGTGTTTTTAGATTACAGTCGCACGGGCGGGGGGTTCACAGTAGTTTCTCGCTGGCAGTTTGAGCTGCAGAAGTAAAATTTGCTGCAGCTCAAACTTGCAGCCGGATACTTACTGTAATCCTCCGCCCATGTGAGTGTACCCTGTACATTCCCATTGGGGGGGGGGGAACATCCAGCTGTTGCAAAACTACAACTCCCAGCATGTACCACCTCACCCCTGCAGGCTCTGGCTGTTCGGGGCCGTCTCTGACGGTCCCGATCAGCCAGTAATTCCGGGTCACCGGGTCACTGGAGACCCGATTGACCCGGAATCGCCGCAGATCACTGGATTGAATTGTCCAGCGATCTGCGGCCATCGCCGACATGGGGGGGCATAATGACCCCCCTGGGCGATATGCCTCGATGCCTGCTGAACGATTTCAGCAGGCATCGGGCACCGGCTCCCCTCCGGCTAGCGACGGGGGGCCGGGAGTGGACAGGACGTACTCCTACGTCCTCGGTCCTTAAGGACTCAGAAACAGGGGCGTAGGAGTACGTCCATTGTCCTTAAGGGGTTAAAGAAAAAAAAGTTTTTCCTGAGTAAATATACGCTTAACAGTGGCCTTATCATTGCAAAGGGCCTAAATACAAGCAAATAGCGTACCATATACTACCTTTCTTTCTGTCTCTGTGCTAAATTCAGTGTTATACCACACGTTATACACCTGCCGGTGTATTAAAGAAAAAAAAGTTTTTCCTGAGTACAAATACGCTTTTTCAGTGGCATTATCATTGCAAAGGGCCTACATACAAGCAAATAGCATACCATATACCACCTTTTTTCTGTCTCTGTGCTAAATTCAGTGTTATACCACACGTTAATAACCTGCCGGTGTATTAAAGAAATTAAATTTTTTCCTGAGTAAAAATACGCTTAACAGTGGCCTTATCATTGCAAAGGGCCTAAATACAAGCAAATAGCGTACCATATACTACCTTTTTTTTCTGTCTCTGTGCTAAATTAAGTGTTATACTACACGTTATATACCTGCCAGTGTATTAGAGAAAAAAAAGGTTTTCCTGCGTAAAAATACGCTTAACAGTGGCCTTATCATTGCAAAGGGCCTACATACAAGCAAATAGCGTACCATATACTACCTTTTTTTCTGTCTCTGTGCTAAATTAAGTGCTATACCACATGTTATATACCTGCCGGTGTATTAAAGAAAAAAAAGGTTTTCCTGCGTAAAAATATGCTTAACAGTGGCCTTATCATTGCAAATAGCCTACATACAAGCAAATAGCGTACCATATACTACCTTTTTTTCTGTCTCTGTGCTAAATTCAGTGTTATACCACACATTATACACCTGCCGGTGTATTAAAGAAAAAAAGTTTTTCCTGAGTAAAAATAAGCTTAACAGTGGCCTTTTCATTGCAAAGGGCCTAAATACAAGCAAATAGCGTACCATATACTACCTTTTTTTCTGTCTCTGTGCTAAATTCAGTGTTATACCACACGTTATACACCTGCTGGTGTATTAAAGAAAATACATTTTTTCCTGAGTAAAAATACGCTTAACAGTGGCCTTATCATTGCATAGGGCCTACATACAAGCAAATAGCGTACCATATACTACCTTTTTTTCTGTCTCTGTGCTAAATTAAGTGTTATACCACACGTTATATACCTGCCGGTGTATTAAAGAAAAAAAAGTTTTTCCTGAGTAAATATACGCTTAACAGTGGCCTTATCATTACAAAGGGCCTAAATACAAGCAAATAGCGTACCATATACTACCTTTCTTTCGGTCTCTGTGCTAAATTCAGTGTTATACCACACGTTATACACCTGCCGGTGTATTAAAGAAAAAAAGTTTTTCCTGAGTACAAATACGCTTTTTCAGTGGCATTATCATTGCAAAGGGCCTACATACAAGCAAATAGCGTACCATATACCACCTTTTTTCTGTCTCTGTGCTAAATTCAGTGTTATACCACACGTTATACACCTGCCGGTGTATGAAAGAAAATAAATTTTTTCCTGAGTAAAAATACGCTTAACATTGGCCTTATCATTGCAAAGGGCCTAAATACAAGCAAATAGCGTACCATATACTACCTTTTTTTCTGTCTCTGTGCTAAATTAAGTGTTATACTACACGTTATATACCTACCAGTGTATTAAAGAAAAAAAAGGTTTTCCTGCGTAAAAATACGCTTAACAGTGGCCTTATCATTGCAAAGGGCCTACATACAAGCAAATAGCGTACCATATACTACCTTTTTTATTCTGTCTCTGTGCTAAATTAAGTGTTATACCACATGTTATATACCTGCCGGTGTATTAAAGAAAAAAAAGGTTTTCCTGCGTAAAAATACGCTTAACAGTGGCCTTATCATTGCAAAGGGCCTACATACAAGCAAGTATACAAGCAGGTACCATATACTACCTTTTTTTCTGTCTCTGTGCTAAATTCAGTGTTATACCACACGTTATACACCTGCCGGTGTATTAAAGAAAAAAAAGGTTTTCCTGCGTAAAAATACGCTTAACAGTGGCCTTATCATTGCAAAGGGCCTACATACAAGCAAATAGCGTACTATTTAGTACCTGTATTTCTGTTTTATACCACACGTTATACACCTGCCGGTGTATTAAAGAAAAAAAAGGTTTCCCAGCGTAAAAATATGCTTTTTCAGTGGCCTTATCATTGCAAAGGGCCTAAATTCAAGCAAATAGTGTACCATATACCACCCTTTTTTCTGTCTCTGTGCTAAATTAAGTGTTGTGCAACACGTTATACACCTGCCGGTGTATTAAAGAAAAAAAAAGTTTTTCCTGCGTACAAATACGCTTAACAGTGAGCTCATCATTGCAAAGGGCATACATACAACAAAGGAGTGTACTATTTAGTAACTGTTATTCTGTCTAGGGCCTATATACTTTGAAAGGACAGCCGTAAGTAATCGCCTGCTGCTATTCTATACCCTCATAAACGCACTAAGTATGTCAGGCAGGGAAGTGCCAGGAAGTGCACAGAGAAGGGGCAGAGGCCTACATATGTCAGGCAGAGTTGGCAGCAGACTTGGGGCCAGTGGCAGCAGGCCTGAGCTCCCGTTAACATCCAGCGGTCGTGTCGTCGACCCATCTCTCCTCATCAATTGGTTTGCACACTCATCCCCATCATCACAAGCGACATCTGACAACCCCAGTCAAGAGTCGGTGTGTTCCTCAGACACAACCCTCAGTTGGCATGGCCCGGGAGCAGTCCCTGTAATCCCATTGCCTTTATCCCATGCTGTTACCTCTCCCAAAGAAGTATCTCATGCTCTGGGTTCAGCTCCACTATTTAGCGAGGACGATGTAATAGAGGACAGTCAGCATCTAATGGGCAGCCAAGAATGTGAGGAGACATACGTCCCTTGCGGCCAAGTAGTGATGCGGAGAGTGACGTGGCAGGCGATGTTTCAATTGCTCAGGGTCCTGAGGCAGACACTGTTGTGGAACACGAGGAGGACATCAGTGACGTGCACACATCTTTTGATGATGATGAAGCCGATCGCAATTGGAGCCGGGTGCAGAAACCGGGGCTTCATCATCATCATCAGGAGAAAAGATTTGCTCTTTGTCTATGAGGCAGCAAGGCGGTAGCACGGTTGGCAATCAGCGTGGTGGTGGCAGTAGTGGAAATTCAGGAGCCAAACGTGCCAGGGGGAGACCACCTGCTTCGCGGCAAGCTACCATTCAGGGAGGTAGTGGAACAGGGGTTCCTGGAGACGGCGCCAATAGCAGTGAAATAGTGCGAACTACGGGTGGGAAAATCAGCTACTCTGCGGTGTGGTTGTTCTTCATAAAGAATCCGGAGGACCTTAGCGTAGTCACATGCAAAATCTGTGGGCAGAAAGTGAAGCGTGGTCAGGGTCCCAATCTCGGCACCACAGCCCTGCGTCAACACATGATTCGCCACCATAAACCGGACTGGGATAAGCGTGGCTTCGAGGTAGTGGTCCAGCCTGCCGCATCACCCAGTGGCCATCCGCTCCCTCCGTCATCCAGCCAAGGCTCCACCACCTCAGCCGAAGGGAGCATTGTGTCAAGCCATTCTTCTTGCGCTCCTGCTTCCTCCGCTCGTAGTCAGCCATTCCGCCAACAATCGATCGGCGAAGCCATGTCCAAGAGACAACAGTATGCGCCCACTCATCCAACGGCGCAGAAGTTGAATGTGCTCCTATCCAAGTTGCTGGTGTTGCAGTCCCTCCCTTTCCAACTGGTGGACTCTGCAGCTTTCAGGGAATTGATGGCTTGTGCCGAGCCGAGGTGGAGAGTCCCAAGCCGTCATTTCTTTGCGAAGAAGGCAGTACCAGCCCTGCATAAGTTTGTACAAGAGAAGGTGAGCCAGCCCTTGAGCCTGTCGGTGTGTTCAAAAGTGCATGGCAGCGCCGATGTGTGGAGCTGTAACTATGGGCAGGGACAATACCTGTCTTTTACGGCCCACTGGGTAAATGTTGTTCCTGCACAGCCACAGCAGCAACTTGGACAGGTCACACCGCTTCCTCCTCCACGCTCTCGCTCCCAGGCAGTTGGTCCTTTTACAGTGTGCGCCTCCTCCTCCCCCGTGTCCTCGGCCTCCACTGCACATCCAAATCTCGGTGGCCCTTCATGGTACCACGTGTGTAGGGCACAGCGGTGTCAAGCCGTCTTACACATGGTTTGCCTTGGCGAACGGAGTCACACAGGGGAGGAACTGCTGAAGTTCATTAGGGAAAAAATCCGAGTATGGCTTACTCCACAAAATCTGGAAATGGGAACCATGGTGACCGACAATGGGAAGAACATTATGGTCGCGCTGCGACAAGGAAGTGTGAACCATTCGCCCTGCATGGCACACGTGTTGAATCTGGTTGTCAAGAAGTTCATCAAGTCTTCACTCCATTTGCAAGACGTCCTGACAATGGCAGGGAAACTGTGCATGCACTTCAGCCACTCGTACACCGCCAAGCACACTTTGCTTGAGCTGCAGCGTCAGAACGGTATCCTACAACATAGTCTCATTTGTGAAGTTGCCACACGTTGGAATTCCACCCTCCATATGTTGGACAGACTATACGAACAAAGAAAAGCCATCACGGATTTTTTGATGATACAAGCAGATAGGAGTACTCCCCTGTGTAACTTCAATGTGAACGAGTGGCAGCTCATACGTGACACCTGCCATTTGCTGAGGCCCTTTGAGGAAGCCACATTTTTTTAGTCGCTCAAATTATGCCATGAACGACGTAATTCCACTCCTACATTTACTCCAAAAAATGATTGAAAACATGGCTGGTCTCGGCAATGGAGATGTTGCGCCTACATCAGAAGGCTACATGAGTCCTGTGGGGGGTGAACTGGAGGAGGATGATGAGGGGCAGAGCGGAGCACAGTTTACGGTGGATGAGATGGCCGGTGTTTCTGGTCATTGGACAGGAGGGGAGGAGCAGGAGCAGCCAGAGGAGCTGGAGGGTTATTACGAGGGAGGTGAGACAGAGGACCCAGACACACCGTGGCAGTATGCAGTGGAGATGGAGGCAGGTAGTCCCAGTGAGTCACTGTCACAAATGGCACGATGCATGCTGAGTTGCTTGCGTAGTGACCCCCGAATTGTCAAAATTCGTCAGCGCGATGACTTCTGGATCTCCACCTTATTAGACCCTCGCTACCGGCCCAGAATGGGGGCCTTTTTTACACCCACTGAGAGGGAGGACAAACTGACCTACTTCAGGGAGCTTCTACGTAGTCGGTTGGCCGATACCTATCGGCCACATGGTCCATCCACTCGCAGGTCTGACTCTGGGGGCCCTCTGCACTCACCTTCCACTGCCACGGCTGCTCGGGGAGGGTTGGCAGGAGCAGTACCAGCTCAATCAGAAGCAGCCAGAGTCTTCAGCCGCATAGTGAAGCTACTCATCAGCAGCAGGTGGACATGGAGCAGGACCTGAACCAGCAGGTGATGGCTTACCTCGACATGACCCTGCCAACAACCGTTGAAAATCCCCTGGACTTCTGGGCAGCCAAACTCGATTTATGGCCGCAACTAGCTGAGTTTGCCCTGGAAAAGCTGTCCTGCCCGGCCAGTAGTGTGCCATCAGAGCGGGTGTTTTGTACAGCCGGGGCCATAGTCACCCCAAGGCGAACTCGTCTGTCCACTAAAAATGTGGAGAGACTGACGTTTGTCAAGATGAATCAGGGATGGATCAGCCAGGATTTCCAGCCACCAATGACAGAAGGGTCTGAGTAGATTGACCATGCTCCTACAACAACATTTTCTCTATTGTGGTTGGTTATGAAACCCTCTGGGGCAGACCTGGGGATTGTATGGCCCGCTTGACACATATGGCCCTTTGATTGTCTCTGACCGGCCCGTTCTGATTGGGGGACAACTATGCTGCCTAATCTGGGGGACATCTATGCTGCCTAATCTGAGGGACAAGTATGCTTCTTATCTGGGTGACATCTATGCTGCCTAATCTGGGGGACAACTATGCTCCTAATATGGGGAAAACTGAAGCTTCTGGCTTTGGGCCTATAATTTTTTTTAAGTTTAGCAGTAGCTAAATACATGCTTAATGCAAATGTCAACATTGATCTTTAAATGTAAGAGGTTATGAAACCCTCTTGGGTACTGCGAACGACTGCTCCAGACTCATTCTGTGTCTTTCACAAACTGCTTGCCTCCCTGGTGCCTCAGGCCTTCGGCCTATAATTTTTTGAAGTTTAGCAGTAGCAAAATACATGCTTAATGCAAATGTAAACATTGATCTTTAAATGTAAGGGGTTATGAAAACCTCTTGGGTACTGCAAATACATGCTCCAGACTCATTCTGTGTCTTTCAGGAACTACTTGCCTCCCTGGTGCCTCTGGCCTTGGGCCTTAAATTTTTGGATGTTTAGCAGTAGCTCAATACATGCTTAATGCAAATTTCAACAATGATCGTTAAATTCTCGGCGCTCTGCCAGGGCCTTCTCCTACCCCGTCTGGGCCGATCCGAGGACCTCACTAACCAACTCACTAACTAATCCAATCGCTTATAACGACGGGCGGTGTGTACAAAGGGCAGGGACTTAATAAACGCCAGCTTATGACCCTCACTTACTGGTAATTCCTCATTTTAAGATTAAATAATTGCAATCACAGATCCCTATCATGAACTGGTTTCAGCGTGCAACACGCACTTGTCCTTGAAAGATAGAGAGACGCTAATCCGTTCAGTGGAGCGCTAGTGCGGCCCAGGACATCTGAGGCCATAACACACCTGTTATTGCTCGATCTCGCAATTGATCGGGCAAGGTAAGGGGTTATTAAAGCCTCTTGGGTACTGCTGAGGCCTACTCCTGACTGCTCCTGGTGCAATGTATGGGGTAAATAAACACTCTTGGGTAGCGTTATTGTAAAATTTACTGCTAATTTTATCAGTAATAAAATTGAATTTTGCAGAATGCTAACCGTTACACAACGGAACGCTTGTTGCGTGTGATTTTTTAATGAAAAAAATAATAAAAATAGATGGAGAGGGATTAACTCTGCTTAATCATTTTTGGCGAATAGAATCCTTTTGCCATCTGATTTTTTGGAGACAGATGCACTTACTTACACGTATTAATTTTTTTAACCAAATTTCAAACATTTTGTGGTTTATTACTTTTGAGAAGAATGCCTTTGGGTGGTCCACCATCCTGCATTATAGAGTCTTCTGAACTGCTGTATATGCGCTTGTTTTATCGACAATTTCGATAAAATTTTGTGTTTTTTTGGGGTGGATTGTGAAGCCCGGGTGACGGGTGTCTAGTGTGTACTCGTGCATCAGTCAACTCCAGTCTGTGTCCATTAGGCAATATATGGGTTACTGATGCAGCAGAGGTGGGGCCTTGGTCTTGGAATTTCAATTATTTAAAAAAAGTTGAACATATTGTGTGGTTTATTATATTATAGAAGAATGTCTTTGGGTGGTCCACCGTCCTGCATTATAGAGTCTTCTGAACTGCTGTATATGCGCTTGTTTTTAAAAAAAAAAGGGTATTTTGTCAGACAATTTCGATAAAATTTTGCGTTTTTTTGGGGTGGATTGTGAAGCCCGGGTGACTGGTATGTAGTGTGTACTTGTGCATAAGTCAACTCCAGTCTGTGTCCGTTAGGCAATATATGGGTTACTGATGCAGCAGAGGTGGGGCCTTGGTCTTGGAATTTCAATTATTTAAAAAAAATTGAACATATTGTGTGGTTTATTATATTATAGAAGAATGTCTTTGGGTGGTCCACCGTCCTGCATTATAGAGTCTTCTGAACTGCTGTATATGCGCTTGTTTTAACAAAAAGGTATTTTGTCAGACAATATCGAAAAAAAATTGCGTTTTTTTGGAGTGGATTGTGAAGCCCGAGTGACGGGTGTGTAGTGTGTACTCGTGCATCAGTCAACTCCAGTCTGTGTTCGTTAGGCAATATATGGGTTACTGATGCAGCAGAGGTGGGGCCTTGGTCTTGGAATTTCAATTATTTAAAAAAATTGAACATATTGTGTGGTTTATTATATTATAGAAGAATGTCTTTGGGTGGTCCAACGTCCTGCATTATATAGTCTTCTGAACTGCTGTATATGCGCTTGTTTTAACAAAAAGGTATTTTGTCAGACAATTTTAAAAAAAATTGCGTTTTTTTTTAGGTGGATTGTGAAGCCCGGGTATGTACTCGTGCATCAGCCAACTCCAGGCTGTGTCTTTCAGGCAATCTATGGGTTACTGATGCAGCTGAGGTGGGGCCTGGGTCTAGGAATTTCAATTTTTAAAAAAAAAATTCAACAATTATGTGGTTCATTATTTTTAAGAAGAAAGTCTTTGGGTGGTCCACCGTCCTGCCTTATAGAGTCTTATGAAATGTTGGATATGCGCTTGTGCTTACACAAAGTTGTAAATTAAAAAAAAAATGTATACAATTTTGTTGATTTTGGGGCGGATTGTGAAGCCCTGTGTGTACTGGTGCATCAGCCAACTCCAGGCTTTGTCCTTCAGGCAATAAATGGGTGCCTGATGCCGCAGAGGTGGGGCCTGGGTCTGGGAATTTAACATTTTTGGATTGCGGGTGCTACAAAAAAAGATGGACACACCCTAATCCATTCAGTGGAGCGCGCCTGCGGCCCCGGACATCTGAGGGCATAACACACCTGTTATTGCTCGATCTCAGGAGAAGGGGGTTCATCATCGGGAGAAGAGAGTTGCAGGTTGCCCTTGAGTCAGCAAGGCGGTAGCACGGTTGGCAGTCAGCATGGTGTGGCAGTAGTGGAAATTCTGGAGCCAAACGTGCCCGGGGGAGACCACCTGCTTCGCGGCAGCTTAACTTTCCGGGAGTTAGCGGGTTACCAGCACCAGTCGATGAAGGATAGAGACACGCTAATCCGTTCAGTGGAGCGCACCTGCGGCCCCGGAAATCAGAGGGCAGAACACACCTGGTAATGCTTGATCTCGCAATTGATCGTGCAAAGGTAGGGGGTTATTAAAGCCTCTTGGGTACTGCTGAGGCCTACTCTTGACTGCTCCTGGTGCAATGTATGGGGTAATTAAACACTCTTGGGTAGTGCTTTTTTACTGCTAATTTTATCAGTAATAAAATTTAATTTTCCAGAATGCTAATCGTTACACAACTGAACGCTTGTTGCGTGTGATTTTTTTATGAAAAAAAAAAATAAAAATACGGATAGGGATTTACTCTGCTTCATCATTTTGGGCGAAAAAAGTCCTTTGGTGATCTGATCTTTTGGAGACAGATGCGCTTACACACATATTGAATTAGTTTTTGTAAAAAAATTTCAAACATTGTGTGGTTTATTATTTTTGAGAAGAATGTCTTTGGGTGGTCCACCGTCCTGCATTATAGAGTCTTGTGAACTGTTGGATATGTGCTTGTTCTTACACAAAGGTATTTCTTTAAAACATTTCTAAAATGTTGTTGTTTTTGGAGGGGATTGTGAAGCCCGGGTGTGTACTGGTGCATCAGCCAACTCCAGGCTGTGTCCTTCAGGCAATATATTGGTTCCTGATGCCGAAGAGGTGGGGGCTGGGTCTTGAAATTTCACATTTTTGGATAGGGGGTGCTACCAATGAGAAATCTTTGACAAAAATTTCATATATTGTGTTGTTTCTTTGGGGGGGGGGTTGTGAAGCCCTGGTGTGTACTCTCGCAACAGCCAACTCCAGGCTGTGTCATGCAGGCAATATATGGGTTACTGATGCCGCAGGGGTGGGGCCTGGTTCTGGAAATTTCAAATTTTTGGATAGCGGGTGCTTCCAATGAGAAATCTTTGACAAAAATGTCTCATTGTGTTGATTTTGGAGGGGGGATTGTGAAGCCCTGGTGTGTACTGGTGCATCAGCCAACTCCAGTCTGTGTCCTAGAGGCAATATATGGGTTACTGATGCCGCAGAGGTGGGGCCTGTGTCTGGAAATTTCTAACTTTTGGATAGCAGGTGCTACCAATGAGAAATCTTTGTCAAAAATGTCATATATTGTGTTGTTTTTTTTTTTTTTTGGGGGGGGGGGATTGTGAAGCCCTGGTGTGTAGTGTACTAGTGCATCAGCCAACTGCACGCTGTGCCATTCAGCCACTATATGGTCTCCTGACACTGATGCCACCACCAGGCTCTGTCATTGTGCTGCTGTGTGGCAGTGATTCTAAGAGCGATGCCGGTAATCTGCATGCTATTCTGAATAACAGTATTATTTCACTACCCCGGCACACAGCAAAGTGTTCTATACCCCTATAGAGGCTGTATCTAGGCTAGAAATAGTCTTTTTTAACATCGAATTGCCGCAAATAAATTTGGATCGAAACAAACTTTTCGGGAAAATTCGGCAAATCGGACCAATCGAATTTTTGAAAAGTTCGCTCATCTCTAATACATATACCTTTGAGGTCTGTCTTCTCTTTTCTACTCTATACTACTATTTTTTGGCATGTAGGGTACGTGCAACACAAGTACCTCGGTATATATACATATAGTGTGAGCCCCCCAATCTCTTTTTTCTGTTTTGTTTAAAGTCTCATACAAGTCTGTGGGAAATATATGTTACTGCATAACTCCAAACAGCTGGAGATATTTCGATAATACTTGGTCACATGTTATTTATATGTCCACTAAAAATGTAGGATAGTTAATTTAACCCTTAACTTTCACCCATTTCTTTTGATACGTTGTAAAGCATGCAACCAATAGGTTTTGCAATTGCTTTCATTAGAAAATTTTCAGTATTTCATACTTAAATAGCCAGTCAAACAACTGCCCCCCTGCCTGTTTGTACACATACTAGTCCTGCTGTGTCCATGCATATTCACCTATGTCATGGACACACTTCCTTGATTGGCAGCTGTGAGTGCAGGGCTCACAGCTGGAGGAAAAAACTCCGACTGTCAGCTTGTGTCCCGCTTCTGTCAGTGAGGACAAGTTGGGAGTTGTAGTTTTGATAATGCTAGGGGAGATGTGAGCAGACAGCATACTGAGGGAGGGGGCGGAGACCTGCACAGTGAGACCACGCCCCCTCCCTTTTAGAGGAATTCAGAATAGTGAGCTAAATTAAAAGTGTAATAAAAAAATAAATAAAGGTGCTAGACAAAAATTAGATGTACATGGTCAGGATTAGGTACTGAGTGACATATTTAAATTTTTATTTTATTTTGTTGGATCTGACGGGTACGCTTTAACCCCTTAAGGATCATGGATGTACGCGTACGTCTAAGCTCCCTAGTAGTTAAGGACCAAGGACGTACTCGTACGTCCGTGGGAATTTCGGTCCCTGACGCCAGGCGGGGACCGAACCGAGGTGACTGCTGATATCGATCAGCAGTCACCCCGCGCAAATGCCAACAGACCCCCCCATGTCGTGAATTCACACTTGCGATTTGCGGCAATTCCGGTGATGCGGGTCACGCGTGACTTGCTTACCTGGAAATACATGGGGATCGGGGGTGTAGGATACACTCCCAATCACCTCCTGTATCTATGGGGAGGTGACAATTTCGTCACCCCCCCCCCCCCCAGATCGTTGCTATTGGCTTATAGCAGTCAGCAGGGGAGGGGTTAACGGCATCTTCTCGCAGCTCTGCCGGCTGGCTGAGTTCAGTTAGCAGTCAGAGCTACAATAAGGAGCCGTGGAGCCCCCCCCCCCCTCTGCCGAGATCAGAGCCCTTCAGGACAGAAGAAGCCCCCTTAGAGCAGGACAGATTACTCAACAAGGTAGGAGAAAAAAAAGTGAAAGTAAAAAAAAGAGAATTTTTTTTTTTACCCCCTAATAGGTCCTCAAGGGTCCGCCACAGTTTTTTAGCGTGACCCAGGCCCTATTAGGGGTTCAAGGCGCTGCGATTTGCCCCCCCCTTGTTTTTTTGGGGGGAGGGGGCGCAGCAGTTTTTTTCTTTTTACCCCATATAACAGTGTGTGATTTTTAATCACACACACCGTTATATAATACAGTCACACCAAAAACACACTACATACTCCCCTGCCCCCCCCACACACCCTCCCCCCCTGACACCGCCCCCCCCCCCACCACCAGAGAAAAAAGGCGGTGGCTCGCCAGGCATTTTCGACGGTGGAGGCATACGCTTTTCTTGTCTCCGGCTCCGAATCTGCCAGTGAGGACAAGGAAGATCCTACATTCCTGTGTTCTTCCTCATCCTCCTCATCATCTAGTACTGACGATGAGTCCCCTGTACGGCAGCGGAGACACCACCAGGCGAGGCCACGCACCCCCCATGATAGTGGCCCAGTGGGCGGCACTAGTACGAGCGACAATGCCGCTTGTACTAGGAGTCCGACCCCCCAGACAAGTGTACCGGAGCCCCCTTCTGGTGAACCTGTCTGGAGACCCCCCGAGGCTTATCAGACACGGATTCCGTAGTTTGTTGGCGACTGCGGAATCCGGATTGACACGGCTGGATTCACTGAAATTGACTATTTCAGTTATTTTTTCAGTGCCAGTTTTGTCAATTACATGGGGAAGCAGACGAATCTGTACGCCCAGCAGTTCATCGCCCACCACCCTGATTCTGTTTTGGCCAGGCCCAATGAATGGTACGCCATTGATGCAGCAGAAATGAGGACATTTTGGGGCCTCGTGCTGCATATGGGCATGGTCAAAAAGCCAAGTGTCAGACAGTACTGGAGCGGGGACATCCTTTACCAGACCCCGCTTTACAGTATGGTCATGGCACAGAGGCTGTTTGAGGCCATTCTGAAATGCCTGCATTTTGCAGATAATGTGGCCTGTCCACCCCGAAGTGATCCCGCCTATGACAGGCTTTACAAAGTGAGGCTGGTCATCGATCATTTTGGGGCCAAATTTTTGGAGGCCTACGTACCCCTCAGGGAACCTTCAGTTCCAAGAAGAAGTCCTGAAGGCCCTGACCTTTCGCGACCGGGAAAGAGCAGGCCGGACTTCCCAAGGAACTGAAGTTATAGGTGCCAGGATTGTCCCCGGCCAGCACTTTCCAAGTGAAGTCCCCCACACTGGAAAGAAAGGACGAACCCAGAAAAGATGCAGAGTGTGTTACAAGAGGGGATACGGAAGGATACCACCACTCAATGTGACACTTGTCCCGATCATCCGGGCCTCTGCATTAAAAACTACTTCAGGGAGTATCACACTTCCATGGAGTACAAAATTTTCCCTTTTCATTTAAATTTTCCACAATTTGACCCCAATGTACCAAGTCCAGAGTACATTCCAAGTTTTAACCCCATAAAACCATTAAATTGCCCCAAAAACGCTATTATAAAAAAAAAAAAAAAAACCTTATAAGACCTCTTTTCCAAAAATGAGTCATGGTTCAATGAGTCACTATCATCGGGGACTTTTTTTATGTTGCCTCAAATGCGCTGCGCTCTCTCTCCACCTGAGCGGGGTGCCCATTTGAGGCAACAGGTTAGAGACGGCCACACACATCACATTCCCAGAGTGATGATTCAGAGCATAGGGTTTGGGTTGGGCATATTTTTTTGTTTTGGCTATGCTCTGGGTCATCATTCTGGGAACATAACCTGTTTTATAACTTTTTTTTCCGCTGTACCCCATTTTAGTTGTTTAGTGTACCCCAGTTATGTACCCCATGCAATGCCCCCCGAGGGGGGGTCCCACTGTTCTGACTCCATAGGCAGCTATACCGAAGCTCAAGGACCCTGACTGCACTCCTGCCTCTCCAAAACCTGGTGTGCACCCTCAGAGCTGCTAACATCCAGATATGAGGTAGGTCCTTACTCCAAATAAATGTATCTACAAATTTCCGATGACATTTTCTCCTTTTACCACTTGTGAAAATGAAAAATTTGGGGTAACCCCAGCATTTTATTGTAAAAAATCAAATTTTTCCTTTTCACATCTCACTTAATGAACATTTATTAAACACCTGTGGGGTGTTAAGACTCACTGTACCCCTTGTTACGTTCCTTGAGGGGTGTAGTTTCCAAAATAGTATGCCATGTGTTTTTTTTTTTTTTGCTGTTCTGACACATAGGGGCTTCCTAAATGCGACATGCCCCCCCCCCCCATTTCAGCATAATTTGAAAATGTGACTCCTTCTCTTCTCAGCATTGTAGTGCGCCCACAGTGCACTTGATGTCCACACATGGGGTATTTCCATACTCAGAATAAATGGGGTTACAAATTTTGTGGGGCATTTTCTCCTATTAACCCTTGTAATAAATATTTGGGGGAACACCAGCATTTTAGTGAAAAAAAAATTCATTTACACATCAAACTTTAACGAAAAGTCGTCAAACACCTGCGGGGTGTTAAAGCTCACTGTATCCCTTGTTACCTTCCTTGAGGGGTGTAGTTTCCAAAGTAGTGTGCCATGTGGGGATTTTTTTTGCTGTCCTGGCACCATTGGCTTCCTAAATGTGACATGCCCCCCAACAACCATTTCAGCAAAATTTGCTTTCCAAAAGCCAAATGTAGCTTCTCTTCTGAGCATTGCAGTGCGCCCACAGTGCACTTGACATCCACACATGGGGTATTTACATACTCAGAAGAGATGGGGTTACACATTTTGGGGGCATTTTCTCTTATTACCCTTTGTAAAAAAGTAAAATTTGCAGCACCAGCATTTTTGTGAAAAAAAAAATTCTTTTACATATCAAACTTTAACGAAAAGTCGTCAAACACCTGTGGGGTGTTAAAACTCCCTGTACCTTTATTACATTCCTTGAGGGGTAAAGTTCCCAAAATAGTATGCCATGTGGGGGGTGGGGGTTTGCTGTACTAGCACCTTAGGGGTTTCCTAAATGTGGCATGCCCCCCAAAAACCATTTCAGAGAAACTCACTCTCCAAAATCCCATTGTTGCTCCTTCCCTTCTGAGCCCTCTACTGCGCCTGCCGAGCACTTGACATACACATATGAGATATTTCCTTACTCGAGAGAAATTTTGAGACTATTTTTTTCCTTTTTTTTAATTTTTAAATTCTTTATTTTTATTTTCCATCAAACACCTTTACAGAAATCCATAAAAAAGAAACTAAAAAGAGAAACAAAAAAAGACAAAGAAAAACTAAGCTTACCTAACAAACACATCGGTATCACCCAATCCTCGAGACAACTCAACTGTTCTAGTGTTTGTCTCGCCTACAAGAAACTAACATGGCAAACTCTATATTCACATTTATCCCATTTAACAAAAAAGAAAAACACGTACTACCTTCCCACTATCAAAAGTAAACACCCTTTTCCTACCTCCTTCCTATTTTCCCCCTCTTCACCCCCCTCCCGCATTTCACTCTCTCCCTTCCTCTTTCCTCTCCTCCCTTAGTCCTAAATTCTTAATAAAGCCTCATACAGTCCTGAGTCTTGAAATTGTACCCAATTTCTCCAAGTACAGAAAAATTTTGTGTTATTATTTTGTCTTTCTGACCTTAAGTTTTACATTAAGAACACCTCATTAAAATTTTTAAGCCACATTTCCATTATGGGTGCCCTTTCTTGTTTTCATAATACAGGAATGCAATTCCTAGTAGACATGATTAAATATCCTACCAATGAGTTTTTATATTGTTTTAAAGGAATATTGCTATATTGTAGCAGGAAGAATGTGGGGTTAAAAGCTAAATCCTCACCTATTATTTTCTCACAATTCTCATGTACTTTCTCCCAAAGGTTTTTCAGCTTCGGACATGACCAGAAAATATGCATGAGGTTACCCTCCTATTCTCTACATCTCCAGCATCTCCCTTCGTCCACACTCTTTCCCCTACCTCGCATTGTTCCTGTGACCCTATACCACCGGGTCACTATCTTATAATTCGCCTTCTGAAGGCACGCACTCACTGTAGACAAGTGTACTAGTGCTCAGATCTTACGCCATTGTTCCTCTGTTATCTGAATTCCAAGGTCCCATTCCCACTTAGCTACATATGATAATTGTAATTCTCCATTAACTGACATCAATAATTTATAAATATTAGACAAAAAATGCTTTGAGGATTCTTCTGTATAACATAATTGCTCAAAATTCATAGCTTTTTCCAAATAATGATCAGGGCGAGGCCATTTACTTAGAAAGTGCCTCAATTGTGCACTTCTCCAATACCCCAATGGCACAGGGTCCATTGTATCCCTTTTGGATATCTATCTCTCTTGTGTACTACCCCTTCTCTAAACTTTACTCCCTCGATCCACTGCATGAATATTGGGTCTTACACGCTTGGGGAAAACTTCGGGTTTCCAATAATCAGAGTCATCATTGAGTTGTTCGGCAACAACTCTTTCTGCACCATTGCCTTATTGCACACTGCCAATGTAGCCCCTATCGTAGGATGTTGTCGTTTTTCTTTGAAGTTTATACCTCGACACCATGGTAAACACTGTAATTGAATTGATGTTATCATTTGTTCTACTGAAACCCATAATTCCATATTAGCATGTTTACACCAGTCCACTACATGAACTAAGTGCGCTGCTGTATAGTATCCCTTTAAGTCTGGGAGTCCTACCCCTCCTCTCTCTTTTGGGCAGCATAATGTCTCCCTCTTCAATCATGGTTTTACCTTCCCCCATACAAATTTCTGCTGTATACACGCCAGTGTCTTAAAGAATGCCTGCGGTAGTTTCAGCGGTACACAGTGAAACACATATAGAATCCTCAGTAGGATAATCATTTTGAATAGCGCACACCTCCCGAACCATGAAAAAAGCACTGATGACCATTTTTCGCATTGTTGCTGACTTTCCTTTAATATTGGGGCACAATTTAGTTTAAACAGCAGATTCAGATCAACGGGAACCCATATTCCCAGGACCTTAATTGCATCATAGTGTATAATCCTTTCCAGGTACCCAGACAACCTACTGGCCAATATCTTTGAAAATAACTTTAAATCAATATTTAGCAAAGAGATTGGTCTATAACGTACATTGTGATGCGTCTTTACCTTTCTTTAGTATCAGGGTTATGTGCGCTCTGGTTTCATCCTTAGGTAATACTTGGCCTTGAGCCAGTCCATTAAATTAAATCCTTTAAGAACAAAAGGACTCAATATTTATTTTAGGCGTTTGTAATAACCTATAGACAATCCATCGGGTCCTGACGATTTCCCCTCCTGCATTGAATTCAAAGCCTGATTCAATTCTTCTTCAAGTATAGGTTTTTCTAACTCTTCTATTTCTTGACTCAACAGCTTCGGCATACCTGAGCTTGCAATATATGCCTTCACTTTTGTTCGAAATTCAACTCCCCTAGTCATAGAATTATATACATCTATATTATATAACTCCTCATAGAAGATTCTAAATGTCTCTGCTATCTCTGTAGTAGCGTATGTAATATCGTGAGTTTTAGTTTGTATTTTCTCAATAAATGTTCTTGATCTTTGCGCCTTAGCCGCCACTGCCAGCGCCCTCCCTATTTTGTTGCTATTTTCATATATTTGACTCTTGCAATTTATTAGATTGTTTTTAGCCTCATCTAAGATTAAATGTCTAATTTATTCTTTTTTTCTCAACTTCAGTTTTCAACGCTTCATCTAGTCTTCCTTTATATTCTGCCTCCCGTTCTCTTAATTCTTTCATTAACCTATTTAGTTTTCGTGTTTTTTTCTTTTTTTAATTGGGACCCATGTTTAACCTCTTCAGGACATAGGGCGTATGGATACGCCCTGCATCCCGAGTCCTTAAGGACCGAGGGCGTATCCATACGCCCGTGGGAATTCCGGCCCCCACCGCTAGCCGGTTGGGGACCGGAGCCGGATGCCTGCTGAAATCGTTCAGCAGGCATCCCGGCATATCACCCAGGGGGGTCATTATGTCCCCCCATGTCGGCGATCGCCGCAGATCGCTGGACAATTCAGTCCAGCGATCTGCGGCGATTCCGGGTCAATCGGGTCTCCAGTGACCCGGTGACCCGGAATTACTGGCTGTTCGGGGCCGTCTCTGACGGCCCCGAACAGCCAGAGCCTGCAGGGGTGAGGTGGCACTAGTGCCACCTCACGATCGCCCTGATTCGTCGGCCGGATTACCGGCCGACCAATCAGGGCGCCTGCTGCGGGTGTCACTCCCGCACCCGCTCCACCCCTCTTCTGGAGGACGTGAGCGGGTGCGGGACGTGCACCCCGGGTGCTGGGGACCCCGATCCCCGGCGCCCCTGTTGGGATCGGGGCCCCAGGAGCAGCGGCGGCGGCGGAGACGACGAGGGACTGACCTGTGCGGCTGGATCGTTGGAGGTGAGTGACAGCCTCCTGCTGTTGCTTAGCAACAGCTCCCAGCATGCAAAAAGGGCATGCTGGGAGCTGTAGTTATGCAACAGCAGGAGGCAGACCACCACAACTCCCAGCATTCCCTTATGGGCATGCTGGGACTTATGGTTTTGCAACAGCTGGAGGCACATTCTTTCTATGGAAAAGTGTACCTTCAGCTGTTGTATAACTACAACTCCCAGCTTGCACAAACAGCTAAAGTGCATGCTGGGAGTTGTAGTGGTGCATCTGCTGGTTGCATAACTACAACTCCCAGCATGCCCGTTGGCTGTCGGTGACTGCTGAGAGTTGTAGTTTTGCAACAGCTGAAGGCACACTGGTTGTGAAACTCAGAGTTTTTTTTTACCTAACTCAGTGTTTCACGACCGGTGTGCCTCCAGCTGTTGCAAACTACAACTCTCAGCAGTCACCATACACCATGCACCGTACATGCTGGGAGTTGTAGTTTTGCAACAGCTGGAGGCACACTGGTTGTGAAACACTGAGTTAGGTCACAAACTCAGTGATACATAACCAGTGTGCCTACAGCTGTTGCAAAACTGCAACTCTCAGCAGTCACCGACAGCCAACGGGCATGCTGGGAGTTGTAGTTATGCAACAGCTGGATGTCCCCCCCAATGTGAACGTACAGGGTACACTCACATGGGCGGAGGATTACAGTAAGTATCTGGCTGCAAGTTTGAGCTGCCGCAAACTTTCTGCTGCAGCTCAAATTGCCAGCGAGAAACTACTGTGAACCCCCGTCCGTGCGACTGTACCCTAAAAACACTACACTACACTAACACAAAAAATAAAATAAAAAGTAGAAAACACTACATATACACATACCCCTACACAGCCCCCCTCCCCTCCCCAATAAAAATGAAAAACGTCTGGTACGCCACTGTTTCCAGAACGGAGCCTCCAGCTGTTGCAAAACAACTCCCAGTATTGTCGGACAGCCGTTGACTGTCCAGGCATGCTGGGAGTTTTGCAACAGCTGGAGGCACCCTGTTTGGGAATCACTGGCGTAGAATACCCCTATGTCCACCCCTATGCAATCCCTAATTTAGGCCTCAAATGCGCATGGCGCTCTCACTTTGGAGCCCTGTCGTATTTCAAGGCAACAGTTTAGGGCCACATATGGGGTATCGCCGTATTCGGGAGAAATTGTGTTACAAATTTTGGGGGGTATTTTCTGCTTTTACCCTTTTTAAAAATGTAAAATTTTGGGAAAACAAGCATTTTAGGTAAAAAAAAAATTTTTTTTTTTTACATATGCAAAAGTCGTGAAACACCTGTGGGGTATAAAGGTTCACTTAACCCCTTGTTACGTTCCCCGAGGGGTCTAGTTTCCAAAATGGTATGCCATGTGGGGTTTTTTTGCTGTCCTGGCACCATAGGGGCTTCCTAAATGCGGCATGCCCCCAGAGAAAAATTTGCGTTCAAAAAGCCAAATGTGACTCCTTCTCTTCCGAGACCTGTAGTGTGCCAGCAGAGCACTTTTCACCCCCATATGGGGTGTTTTCTGAATCGGGAGAAATTGGGCTTCAAATTTTTAGGGGTATTTTCTGCTATTACCCTTTTTAAAAATAAAATTTTTTTGGGAAAACAAGCATTTTAGGTAAAAATTTTTTTTTTTTTTTTACATTTGCAAAAGTCGTGAAACACCTGTGGGGTATTAAGGTTCACTTTATCCCATGTTACATTCCCCGAGGGGTCTAGTTTCCAAAATGGTATGCCATGTGGTTTTTTTTTGCTGTTCTGGCACCATAAGGGCTTCCTAAAGGTAACATGCCCGCCAAAAACCATTTCAGAAAAACGTACTCTCCAAAATCCCCTTGTCGCTCCTTCCCTTCTGAGCCCTCTACTGCGCCCGCCGAACACTTTACATAGACATATGAGGTATGTGCTTACTCGAGAGAAATTGGGCTACAAATACAAGTAAAAATTTTGTCCTTTTACCCCTTGTAAAAATTCAAAAATTGGGTCTGCAAGAACATGTGAGTGTAAAAAATGAAGATTGTGAATTTTCTCCTTCACTTTGCTTCTAGTCCTGTGAAACACCTAAAGGGTTAAAACGCTGACTGAATGTCATTTTGAATACTTTTGGGGGTGTAGTTTTTATAATGGGGTCATTTATGGGGTATTTCTAATATGAAGACCCTTCAAATCCACTTCAAACCTGAACTGGTCCCTGAAAAATACTGAGTTTGAAAATTTTGTGAAAAATCGGAAAATTGCTGCTGACCGTTGAAGCCCTCTGGTGCCTTCCAAAAGTAAAAACACGTCAATTTTATGATGCAAACATAAAGTAGACATATTGTATATGTGAACCAAAAAAAAATGTATTCGTAATATCCATTTTCCTTACAAGTAGAGAGCTTCAAAGTTAGAAAAATGCAAAATTTTCAAATTTTTCATCAAATTTACGGATTTTTCACCAAGAAATGATGCAAGTATCGACAAAAATTTACCACTATGTTAAAGTAGAATATGTCACGAAAAAACAATCTCGGAATCAGAATGATAACTAAAAGCATTCCAGAGTTATTAATGTTTAAAGTGACAGTGGTCAGATGTGCAAAAAACGCTCCGGTCCTTAAGGCCAAAATGGGCTCCGTCCTGAAGGGGTTAACTAGTATCCCTCTAGCTACACACTTATGTGCTTCCCACATTATTCCTGGGGCTATCTCTGTGGTGTCATCATTATCAAAATAGTCCTTTAGTTGACTTTTCAGCTCATCTACCGTTATTTCATCCTGTAGTAGCAGGGGGTTTAATTTACAATTCCACTGTTTTGCAGTCAGTTTTGCATTGTTATTATTATTTTTACGAATGCGTGATCAGAAAAGAATATGCTATCAATTGAGGCCCCCTTAAGCCGTTCCACATCTCTCTGTTTAATCAAGAAGAAATCAATCCTAGAAAATGAATCATGCACTGTTGAATAGTAAGAATAGTCTCCCTCTTTTGGATGTAGAATACGCCAGGCGTCCACCAATTGACAGTCATGTATCATCTTTTTGCATCTCCTAATAGCTGCTGCACTCATATATGAGACTCTACGTGAGGTATCTTTCTATCTGTGGTTCCAATACAAAATTAAAGTTCCCCTCCCCCCCCCCCAAAATTAAAATCCCCTCCGTGAAATTCTCTAATTTATCTATTATTTCATGCAAAACTACCCCCTGTTTAATATTTGGGAGATATATTGATGCTAGGGTTATCCTTTGTTGGGCAATCGTCCCCTTCACAAAAACATATCTACCCTCATCTTTACTACTATTTATATAAGTCCACGGGATATTTTGTGATATCAGGATACTAGTGCCTTTATTTTTAGGGTTATCTGTATAACTATGATACGCAATTGGGAAATTCTTATTCATAAAATCAAATTTATGTGATGTAAGTAATGTGTCTCTTGTAGAAATGCTATATCTAAACCTTCTGACTTCAGTAGATTAATCAGTATTGAGCGTTTAACCACATCCTGTAAACCTCTCACATTAAGTGAGCCTACCGTCAATTTTCCAATTTTCTTAGCTGCCATTATTTCACACCTTTACTTACGAAGTTTACTACTGACCCCAATTCTAAAAGAAACACTATGGGAGGAGGGGAAGGTCCAATCCCAAAAGTAAAAAAAAAAAAACCTTTCCCAAAACCTCTTGGCAGTTGCCTATTTCCCAAAGCCCTACTACTAAAATCGTGCCCAGGTTAAATTCACCTGTGCACAAAGAGAAAAAAAAAAAAAAAAAAAATTAATGGAACGGAGTGGAGTATGGAGAATCATGAGTGTGGACTGACTCACTTTCTTCTGGTACCCTTACTCCCAGCTTCATTTTATTAACCCTTTATTAGACATGCTCATAAACCCTATAAAAATAATGAAATCTCTATATACAGTGTCACAACATTTATTAAACCTCTATTAATTCTCCCCCTACTTTTTCCCTTCCCTTTTTTCTTTTTTCCTCTAATCTCATGTTGCAAGGAATAAAAAACAAAAAAAGACCATCTGCTTCCTCTAATACATCCCTTAATCACAAAACATCAGTTATCAAGTGCTCCCATTTTCCCTTCCCCCCTGAGTATAAGTCCCAGTAGAGCCAGTTCCCCACATCCACGGGACTAATTTTCAAGAAATCAAATAACTCCAATAGCTCTTGTCTATGCAGGAAAAAGGATTCCATATTATATTTTACCACCAAGTGGAACGGGTGGCCCCATCTATAGGTTCCTCCCACTTCTTTGATTTTCCCCAATAACGGGTACAAAGTACGCCTCATTTGTAAATACGAGACGAAAAATCTGAAAACAGCCGTATCTGGGCCCCCTCAAATTCAATAATCTCCTTCTGCCTTGCAGCTTGCATAATCGCATCCTTATCAGAGAAATAGTGTAATCGGCATATTATGTCTCCAAGTCGTTGAATCTCTCTATTTCCATATCTTGTAACTCTATGTATTCTATCAATTAAGAATGTAGCTTCCAATGGTCGACCAGTAACTTAATTATAAATTTCAGTTACACGTCTATTTAAATCATCTTGCTGTTGTAACTCGGGCACACCTTTAAGCCTTATATTATTCCGTCTTCCTCTATTTTCTTGATCATCTAGTAGTAATGATAATTTTTTCACTTGATGTGATGATTTAATAACTTTTTCCTCTAAGGAGACTACTTTTCCTTTCAGCATTGCTGTGTCCTCTTCCGTTATTTTAATCCATGATGTTAACTGCTAGCAAGCAAGGAAAATGGAAAGCCAGCAATGTTCTCCTGGTGTGGATGGCACGTAGTGTCCTGTGATGATTAGCATGGTCTTTGTGTATCACTGTATCCTTGCGCGATTTTGGTGGATGACACTTAGGATAAATAGTAGTTTAAGGCTGGACGCATTTCAGTTCCTCCGTAGGACCTTTCTTCAGCAGCTCAACATGTAATGTGATCTGGATTTATTGCCGCAACTGAGATATTTATTCACATTATCTACCTGCATTATTTCTACAGACTGTGTGGACATTTAGCGAATAATTTTAAAGTTTTTTCATTTTATGTATTTTATTAGTTTTAAATAATTATTTGCCATATTTTATGCATTGAATATTTTATGTATAGACTATTTAATATATCAGTGTATTTCTGCTGACGCACAAGGGCCTTGTGGGTCAAAAGACACAAATATTACGAATATCTTATTATCAATTAATTAATTTGTATCTAATGTTCATGACTCTGAGCCCCAATTTTTCTATATATTTTGTATGATTTACAAATCTGTTTAACTTTCTGGCACCAGTTGATTAAAAAAAAAAAAAAGTTTTCCACGGGAGTACCCCTTTAAGGACTGAGCCCTTTTGACCACTGACCACTGTCACTTTATGCATTAATAACTCTGGGAGGCTTTTACAGATTATTCTGATTCTGAGATTGTTTTTTCGGGACATATTCTACTGTAACACAGTGGTAAATTTTCATTGTTACTTGCATTCTTTCTTGGTAAAAAATACACAAATTTCATGAAAACTTTGCATATTTCTAACTTTGAAACTCTCTGCTTTACCCCTTAATGACTCATGGTTTTTCCGTTTTTGCACTTTCGTTTTTTCCTCCTTACCTTTTAAAAATCATAACCCTTTCAATTTTCCACCTAAAAATCCATATTATGGCTTATTTTTTGCGTCGCCAATTCTACTTTGCAGTGACATTAGTCATTTTACCCAAAAATGCACGGCGAAACGGAAAAAAAAATCATTGTGCGACAAAATCGAAAAAAAAAACCCATTTTGTAACTTTTGGGGGCTTTCGTTTCTACGCAGTGCATATTTCGGTAAAAATTACACCTTATCATTATTCTGTAGGTCCATACGGTTAAAATGATACCCTACTTATATAGGTTTGATTTTGTCGCACTTCTGGAAAAAATCATAACTACATGCAGGAAAATTTATACGTTTAAAAATGTCATCTTCTGACCCCTATAACTTTTTTATTTTTCCACGTATGGGGTGGTATGAGGACTCATTTTTTGCGCCGTGATCTGAAGTTTTTATCGGTATGATTTTTGTTTTGATCGGACTTTTTGATCACTTTTTATTCATTTTTTAATTATATAAAAAGTGACCAAAATACGCTTTTTTGGACTTTGGAATTTTTTTGCGCGTACGCCATTGACTGTACGGCTTAATTAATGATATATTTTTACAGTTCGGACATTTACGCACGCGGCGATACCACATATGTTTATTTTTTATTTTTTTTACACTGTTTTATTTTTTTTATGGGAAAAGGGGGTGATTCAAACTTTTATTAGGGAAGGGGTTAATTGACCTTCATTAACACTTTTTTTTTACATTTTTTTTGCAGTGTTATAGGTCCCATAGGGACCTATAACACTGCACACACTGATCTCTAATGCTGATCACTGGCGTGCATTAACACGCCTGTGATCAGCATTATCGGCGCTTGACTGCTCCTGCCTGGATCTCAGGCACGGAGCAGTCATTCGTCGATCGGACACCGGGGAGGCAGGTAAGAGCCCTCCCGGTGTCCGATCAGCTGTTCGGGACGCCGCGATTTCACCGCGGCGGTCCCGAACAGCCCGACTGAGCAGCCGGGTCACTTTCACTTTCACTTTAGAAGCGGCGGTCAGCTTTGACCGCCGCTTCTAAAGGGTTAATACCGCACATCGCCGCGATCGGTGATGTGTGGTATTAGCCGCGGGTCCCGGCCGTTGATTAGCGCCGGGACCGACGTGATATGATGCGGGATCGCGGCGCGATCCCGCTTCATATCGCGGGAGCCGGCGCAGGACGTAAATATACGTCCTGCGTCGTTAAGGGGTTAAAAGGAAAATGTATATTTCAAATAAATTATATATTGATTCACATATACAATATGTCTACTTTATATTTGCATCATAAAGAGGACATCTTTTTACTTTTGGAAGACATCAGAGGGCTTCAAAGTTCAGCAGTAATTTTCCAATTTTTCACAAAATTTTCTAAATCAGAATTTTTTAGGGACCAGTTCAGTTTTGAAGTGGATTTGAGGGGTCTTCATATTAGAAATACCCCATAAATTATCCCATTATAAAAAGTGCACCCCAACAAAGTATTCAAAATTACATTCAGAAAGTGTGTTTACCCTTTAGGTGTTTCACAGGAATAGCAGCAAGGTGAAGGAGAAAATTCAAAATCTTCATTTTTTACACTTGCATGTTCTTGTAGACCCAGTTTTTGAAATTTTACAAGGGGTAAAAGGAGAAAAAGCCACCCAAAATTTGTAACCAAATTTCTCTCGAGTAAGGAAATACCTCATGTGTGGATGTCAAGTGCTCTGTGGGTGCACTACAAGGCTCAGAAGGGAAGGAGCAACAATGGGATTTTAGAGAGTGAGTTTTTCTGAAATGGCTTTTGGGGGGAATGTCACATTTAGGAAGCCCCTATGGTGCCAGAACAGCAAAAAAACAACAACATGACATAATATTTTGGAAAGTACACTATAATGCTGGTTTTCCCCCAAATTGTATATTTTTACAAGGGGTTATGGGAGAAAATGCCCCCCAAAATTTGTAACCCCCATCTCTTCTGAGTATGGAAATACTCCATGTGTTGACGTCAAGTGCACTGCGAGAGCACTACAATGCTCAGAAGAGAAGAAGTCACATTTGGCTTTTGGAAAGCAAATTTAGCTGAAATGGTTTTTGGGGGGCATGTCACATTTAGGAGGCCCCTATGGTGCCAGAACAGCAAATACAAAAACACATGTCATAGTATTTTGGAAACTACACCCCTCAAGGAACGTAACAAGGGGTACAGTGATAAATTTCCGCTAAAGTTGGACGTGAATTTCTTTTTATTTTTTTCACTAAAATGCTGGTGTTACCCCAAAATTTTCATTTTCACAAGGGGTAATTGGAGAAAAAGCCTCCCAGAATTTGTAACCCCATTTCTTCTGAGTATGGCAATACCCCATATGTGGATGTTAAGTGCTCTGCGGGCGAACTACAATGCTCAGAAGAGAAGGAGCGCCATTGAGCTTTTGGTGAGAGAATTTGGTTGGAATAGAAGTGGGAGGCCATGTGCGTTTACAAAGCCCCCCCGTGGTGCCAGAAAAGTGGACCCCCCCCCCACATGTGATCCCATTTTGGAAACTACACCCTTCACAGAATTTAATAAGGGGTGCAGTGATCATTTACTCCACACTGGCGTTTGACAGATCTTTGGAACAGTGGGCTTTGCAAATGAAAAATAAAATTTTTCATTTTCACGTACCACTGTTCCAAAAATCTGTCACACACCTGTGGGGTGTAAATGCTCACTATACACCTTATTCCATTAGGTGAGGGGTGTAGTTTCTAAATTGGGTCACATGTGGGGGGGTCCACTGTTCTGGCACTAATGGGGCTTTGTAAACACACATGGCCTTCAATTTCGGACACATTCTCATGCCAAAAGCCCAATGGTGCTCCTTCTCTTCGGAGCATTGTAGTTCGCCCGCAGAACATCCATATATGGGGTATGTTCTTATTCAGAAGAAATGGGGCTACACATTTTGGGGGGCTTTTTTCCTATTCTCCCTTGTGAAAAGGAAAAATGTAGGGTAACACCAGCATTTTAGTGAAAAAATTTTTTTTTTTTCATTTTCACATCCAAATTTTACGAAAATTTGTCAAACACCTGTGGGGTGTTAAGGCTCACTACATTACTTGTTACATTCCGTGAGGGGTGCAGTTTCCAAAATGGGGTCACATCTGGGTATTTATTGTTTTGCATTTATGTCAGAACCGCTGTAAAATCAGCCACCCCTGTACAAATCACCAATTTAGACCTCAAATGTACCTGGCGCTCTCACTTCTGAGCCATTTTGTGCACCCGCAGAGCACTTTACACCCACATATGGGGTAGTTCTGTACTCAGGAGAAATTACTTTACAAATTTTTTCCTTTTTCCGCTTGTGAAAATGAAAAGTATGGGGCAAAACCAGCATGTTAGTGAAATTTTTTTTGCACTAACATGCTGGTATAGACCCCAACTTTACCTTTTCATAAGGAGTAAAAGGAGAAAAAGCCCCCCAAAATTTGTAACGCAAATTCTCCCGAGTGCAGAGATACAACAGGGCTCCGAAGTGAGAGAGCACCATGCGCATTTGAGGCCTAAATTGGGGATTTGAATCCACCACAAAAATACCCTACAGCAGTGTTTCCCAAACAGGGTGTCTCCAGCTGTTACAAAACTCCCAGCATGCCTTGACAGTCAGTGGCTGTCCTGCTTGCAATACTGTGAGTTGTTGCTTTTCTACAGCTGAAGGCTCTGTTTTGGAAACAGTGCCGTACAAGTCGTTTTTTTTATTTATTGGGGGGGGGGGGGCTGTGTAGGGGTGTATCTATATGTAATGTTTTACTTTTTATTATGTGTAGGTGTAGTGTTTTTAGGGTACATCCACACGGGGGGGTTTACAGTGAGTTTCTCGCTGGGAGTTAGAGCTGCGGCAGAAAATTTTCTGCATCTTAAACTTGCAGCAGAAAACTCGCTGTAAACCCACCCATGTGAATGTACCCTGTACATTCACATGGGGGGGCAAACCTCCAGCTGTTGCAAAACTACAACTCCCAGCATTCACTGACAGACCATACATGCTGGGAGTTGTAGTTATGCAACAGCTGGAGGCACATTGGTTGCAAAACACTGAGAGTTTGTTATTTAACTCAGTGTTTCGTAACCAGTGTGCCTTCAGCTGTTGCAAAACTTGAACTCCCAGCATGTACAGTCTCTCAGTTCATGCTAGGAGTTGTATTTTTGCAACAGCTGGAGGCACACTGGTTGCAAAAATCTGAGTTAGGTAACAAACTTGGTTTCACAGCCAGTGTGCCTTCAGCTGTTGCAAAACTGCAACAATCAGCATGCATTGACAGTCGAAGGGCATGCTGAGAGTTGTAGTTTTGCAACAGCTGGAGGCACGTTGCTAGAACTTCCAGCATGCCCTTTGGCAGTCTGTGCATGTTGGGAGTTGTAGTTATTGAACAGCTGGATGCACACTTTTTCATAGAAAAAATGTGCCTCCAGCTGTTGCATAACTACAACCCCCAGCATGCACAGACTACCAAAGGGCATGCTGGGAGTTGTAGTTGGAACTCCAGCTGTTGCATAGCTACAACTCCCAGCATGCCCTTTGGCTTTGCATGCCGAGAGTTGTTGCTAAGCAACAGCAGGAGGGGAACAGGCCTCACCTCCTGCTGTATCCTGCCGCCGGGACCGCCGCCGCTGCTGACACCGATCCTGCTGCTTCTGTTTCCATCACTGCACTAAAGGGGACCCCCGCCGGACCCGATCTCCGCTTCGATCGTTGTCCAGATCACCGCCCAGCAGGGTCGTGATTGGTCAGTTGTTCCGACCGATCAATCATGTGATCGTGAGGCGGCCACCTCACTCCTGCTGGGTAAGGGTGAATAATGCTGTCTCGGACAGCCCCAATAACCCTTTTTTCCCAGGTCACTTGGTCACCAGAGACCCGATTGACCAGGAATAGCCGCAAATCGCCGGTCTGAATTGACCAGTGATTTGCGGCGATCTCCAAAATGGGGGGTCTCAGGACCCCCCCAGGGGTTTGCACGGGTTGCCTGCTGATAGATATCAACAGTCATCCCGGTCCCCACCTGGCGAGTGGTGGGGACCGGAATTCTCACGGGCATACATACCCATACGCCCTCAGTTCTTAAGGACTTTGAAACGGAGGCGTATGGATACGCCCGGCGTCCATAAGGGGTTAAGAAAACTGCCACTATTTGTCTCTCTACTTGTCCAGAGCACATTTCCCCCCATCTTTTGCACAGGCTTTGGACTCCTACTGGCCTGGTAGAAGTCCAAACGCAGGAAATGCAGTTTGGAGTGCTGAGGAGGCTGTGTGCAGCGTTATCCAATCATAGCTCATCTCACACACTGAACTGCTCTGGGCTGTGTATAGCTGAATGAGGGAGAAAGTTCTCCCCGTATGGCTTCAGATGATGTTACACCTGCTGGGTAATGCCCCTTCCCAGTCTGTGAGTAGAAAATACAGAGCAACATCAAGGTAGGAAACTAAAAAAATTATAAAAATAAAGGCGTATTTGATGTAAAACACGCTGCGGATTTGCTCCCTTGTGACCCTACCCTAAGGCTAGGTTAACACAGTGTAAAATAAAGGAAAAATATGGCTGTAAAATAGAAATAAAATATGTATGTATTTTTTATCTGATAATCTGCTCTTTGAAAGTCAGTACACACAGTTTTTAAAAAAGCAATCATAATTCCAACATTAGATCTATGTGCGTTTTTATAAACCCTATGTGCACTGACAACCACTTTTTTCATTGACTTTCATTGTTTACTTTATTATATTATAGTGAAAATAGAAAGAATGGAACAAATGGGCGCTATCTAAGTGCCGTTACTGCGGTCTACCAGTGAAATAGGATATACAGTTGCAAGGTGAGATTAGCACTCTCACCTTTTGTTGTTGCTCTTCAGGCACAACACTGAGTGTTAGAGAAGAGTGTGCCATACACTCATAAAGCTCCCCGTGGCTGCCATGCATCAGTGCCGATCATCTGCGATGTAGGTAAGTTCAATGGTTTTGCTGGTGCTGGAAGAGGGCTGCAAGGTATCCATTCCGGCAGGAAAAAAGGATGCTAGACTGGGCGCCTGGGAGAAGGAATCTTAGTGTCCCAATCACGTTATTAGTTAAAACATACAGACATATTTTCTTCCTATTTTACGACCTTATTTTGCTTTCATTTAACACTGTCAACATAGCCTTAAATTGGTTGTCCAATTTTTTTAATTAATTGCATAACCTTACGGTAAGCTACTAAAGTTAGATTAGTAGAGGTCCAACTTTTGGCACGCCTGCCATTCACACTAGGCTGTTAATTTCAAAAACCTAATACCGCCTTAAATTTTCTATTAAAATTACAAAATATCCTTAAATGTTAGAATAAACAACAGGCTCTCTTCACATCACATTTTTTATCTTGGTTTAGCATGTGCTGATATCCATGCACCTGGTGTATGCCCCTAAAGTTTCTAACTAGAGAAATCCTTTAAACCACAATCTACTTAGAGTATCAAACTGGGATTAACCTGACTGAGAATACACTGCCCATCTATTATTTTGTCATCAGCTTGGGTTAATTTTTTTTACAGCAGCCTTCAAGACATTTTTTCTTGTCCCACTTTGATATCAGATGTCTTCACTAACAGAAAAGCCAAGATCTTTCCATTGCAATAATACTAGGCCACAGTCCTCCCAGGAGCAGGGGGTATCCATTTAACTACCAAACACTGAGATTATGTCAATTTATATCAAGTCATATATGGAGAGAGGTTTTAGGGTACTTTCATACATGACTAATCTGCAGCTTAGGATCCGCCATAGGATTGATATTGATGCTGTTTGACTGCATTAACCCCTTAAGGGCGCAGGGCATACATGTATGCCCTGCGCCCTCTCCCCTTCTATGATGTGGGCTCAGGAGCTGAGCACACATCATAGCGGGATGGTCAGCTGCTGGGACCTGTGTCTAATGCTGGACATCACCAATCTCGGTGATGCACAGCATTAATCCCTTAGACACAGAGATCAAAATTGATTGTGGTGTCTAGAATGAAAAAAAAAAAAAAAACACTCCTGGCAGCTCAGTGGAGCTGATCGGGACTATAGTGAGGAAATCGTGATGTCCTGATCAGCTGAGAGGAGCCCATACCTGCTTCCTCGCTATGGCATAGCATTGGTCAGTATATGCACTCTTATGATTGCATGTAATAGTCCCCGATGGGGACTTAAAAATAGTTTAAAATAAGTGGAAAAAAAATATCAATAAATATGATTTAACCCCTTCCCTAATAAATGTTTTAATCACCCCCCTTTTCCAATGGCATATATGTAGAAATATACCAAAGTCCAGAATTGCATATTTTTTGGTCACATTGATCACTAACATTTTTTTATAAAAAGTGATCAAAAATTCACATCAATACAAAAATGGTACTGACATAAACAACAGATCACAACTGAAAATGAGCCTTCACACGTATATGGAAAAATTAAAAAGTTATAAGAGTCAGAAGAAGTTATAAGATCGCCTTTTATACCTTTTTTTAGGGTCTACAAAGTGACCAAAAATACGCAATTTTAGACACTGTTTTTTTTTTTTTACCAATGTTGTCGATGCTCAACGGCTCCAGGCTGGTGAGGCTTTCTGGAGCATCGAGCCACCGATCGGACGTCAAGAAGGAAGGTAAGGGCAGCTCCTGAGTCAGCTTTATAGAAGGGGAGCCGACAAAGGCGTAAAGGTCCTTAAGTGGTTAAACATACAAATTTTCGGACAAATAGTTATAATTTTTTAACAGACGTAGAACAAAATCAAAAATATATAAGTTGGGTAACGTTGTAACTTTATGGACCTGCAGTGCACTGCATAGAAGCGGAAGCCCCCAAAACTGCATTTTTTTTTCAATTTGGCCTGACAAATATTTTTTTTTTGGGGGGGGGGGGTTCCTGTAGATTTTGTGGTGGAATGATTGATTCCATTAAAAAGTAAAATTGGTGTCCCAAAAAAAGCCCTCATATGGATCTGTAGGTGAAACTGAAAGAGTTATGATTTTTAGAAGGTGAGGAGGAAAAAAAGAAAGTGCAAAAATGAAAAAAACCCGAGTCCTTAACCCCACCAGGACCAAGAGCATACAGGTATGCCCTCGCGTCCTGGGACTTAAGGACCTGTACACCCTGAACGTTTCCATTCACCACCGGTAACCGGGAGGTGAACGGAACAGGATGTCTCCGGAAAAAGGTCAGCACCAATCACCCTTTACCAGGTGTGCCACCTCACAATCGTCCTCATTTGGCAGCCGGTACCGGCCTCCAGCTGTTGCATAACCACAACTCTCAGCTTGCACAGACTGACAAAGGTAATGCCGGGAGTTGCAGTTGTGCCTTCAGCTGTTGCATAACTGACATGGATTCTATCAGTGTCCTTGTAACTATATTACTCCCGGCCAAATCCGTATACAGAATCTATATACCGAAGTATACCAAAGTAAATCAAACGGGAGAGAAGGCTTTGGAGAAAAATCCGCAGGTTAAAGTCTTCCCCTTAGTAGACTTTTGCTTTAACACTGCACCTGCTCCAACTGAAGAAGCAGCCACTTCCAGGAAGAATGGCCTGTTAGGATTGGGTCTAGAAAGAACAGGAGCAGATGCGAAAGCAGACTTTAACTGTTTAAACGCTTCTTCGGCCTCAGGAGTCCAGACTTTAGAATTAGCAGTCTTCTTGGTGAGGGCAACGATGGGGGCTACCAGAGTAGAGTAGTGAGGACTTAATTGCCGATAGTAATTGGCAAAGCTGAGGAAGCGCTGAATCGCTTTCAGACGAGTGGGTTGTGGCCAGTCCAGGACTGCGGATAACTTATTGGGATCCATTTATAGACCTTGGCTGGTAACAGTGTAGCCCTGAAAAGGGAGGCAGGTCTTTTCAAAGGTGCACTTCTCTAGTTTAGCATAGAGATGGTTTTCACGGAGACACTGTAGCACTTGGCGGAGGTGAGAGCGATGAGACTGGACATTGGGCGATTAAATTAATATGTCATCCAGATAGACAACAACACAGGAGTACAGAAGGTCACGGAAAATATCGTTGACAAATTCCTGAAAGACTGCGGGAGCATTACATACAGTGGGGATCAAGAGTTTGGGCCCCCCAGGTAAAAAATTGTATTAATGTGCATAAAGAAGCCAAGGGAAGATGGAACAATCTCCAAAAGGCATCAAATTACAGATTAGACATTTTTATAATATGTCAACAAAACTTAGATTTTATTTATATCATTTAAACTTTCAAAATAACAGAAAAAAATGCGTCTGCAAAAGTTTGGGCACCCTGCAGAATTTATAGCATGCACTGCCCCCTTTGCAAAGCTTAGACCTGCCAGTGTCATGGATTGTTCTCAATCATCATCTGGGAAGACCAGGTGATGTCAATCTCAAAGGTTTTAAATGCCCAGACTCATCTGACCTTGCCCCAACAATCAACACCATGGGTTCTTCTAAGCAGTTGTCTAGAAATCTGAAACTGAAAATAGTTGATGCTCACAAAGCTGGAGAAGGCTATAAGAAGATAGCAAAAGAAAAATATCAGACAGAACAGCCCACAGGATTGTGAGAAAAACAATTCCAACCCACGTTTTACTGCACAATCCCTCCAGAGAGATCTGGCAGACACTGGAGATGTGTTACACTATTCCACTATAAAGAGATACATGTACAAATATGGTCTTCATGGAAGAGTCATCAGAAGAAAACCACTTCTACGTCTTCACCACAAAAATCAGCATTTGAAATTTGCAAATGAACATATAGACAAGCCTGATGCATTTTGGAAACAAGTTCTGTGGACCGATGAGGTTAAAATTTAACTTTTTGGCCGGAATGAGCAAAGGTACGTTTGGAGAAGAAGGGGAACTGAATTTAATGAAAAGAACCTCTGTGCAACTGTTAAGCATGGGGGTGGATCAATCATGCTTTGGGGTTGTATTGCAGCCAGTGGCACACGGAACATCTCACGAGTAGAAGGAAAAATTGATTCTATAAAATGTCAGCAAATTTTGGATGCTAACTTGATGCCATCTGTGAAAAAGCTGAAGTTATAGAGAGGATGGCTTCTACAAATGGATAATGATCATAAACACACCACAAAATCCACGTGGGGATTACATCAAAAGGCGTAAACTGAAGGTTTTGCCATGGCCATCACAATCTCCTGACCTCAACATAATTGAAAATCTATGCATGGACCTTAAAAGAGCAGTGCGTGACAGACAGCCCAGAAATCTCAAAGAACTGGAAGACTTTTATAAGGAAGAATGGGCAAAGATACCTAAAACAAGAATTGAAAGACTCTTGGCTGGCCACAAAAAGCCTTTTGTTGAGATATTATAAGAATGTCTATAATAATCTGTAATTTGATGCCTTTTGGAGATTTTTCCATCTTTCCTTGGCTTCTTTATGCACAATAACAGAAATGTTTACCTGGGGTGCCCCCCTTTTGATCATCACTGTCTGTGGTATGCACTTATGAGGGGAGTTCAAGGCATTCCAGTACGCCGCTTAAAACAGTATTTGTCTACAACACCAGCAGGTGTGTACTTTTGGCTGCTCTTGCAATGAACTTGGCCCTTAAGAATTTAACAGGAATTAAATGGTATATGACTTGGAGGCACTCCAGAATGCTTAAAACAGTATTTGTCTACAACATCAGCTGGTGTGTACCTTTGGCTGGCCTTGCAATTAACTAGGGCTTTAAGACTTTAACAGGAACTAAATGGTACACCACTTAGATGTACGTATTTGGTATGCACTTATGAGGGGAGTTCAAGGCACTCCAGTACGCCACGTAAACAGTATTTGTCAACAACACCAGCAGGTGTGTACTTTTGGCTAGCCTTGCAATGAACTAGGCCCTTAAGACTATAACAGGAACTAAGTGGTACACCACATAGATGAACGTATGTGGTATGCACTTATGAGGGGAGTTCAAGTCACTCCAGTACACAGCTTAAAACAGTATTTGTCTTAAACACCAGCTGGTGTGTACTTTTGGCTGGCCTTGCAATGAACTAGGCCCTTTAGACTTTAACAGGAACTAAATGGTACACCACTTAGATGTACATATGTGATATGCACTTATGGCGGGGGGGGGGATCAAGGCACTCCAGTATGCTTAAAACAATATTTGTCTGCAACATCAGCAGGTGTGTACTTTAGGCTGGCCTTGCAATGAACTAGGCCCTTTAGACTTTAACAGGAACTAAATGGTACACCACTTAGTTGTAAGTATGTGGTATGCACTTATGAGGGGTGTTCAAGGCACTCCAGTACGCCGCTTAAAACATATGTCTACAACACCAGCAGGTGTGTACTTTTGGCTGGCCTTGCACTGAATTAGGCCCCTAAGACTTTAACAGGAACAAAATGGTACACCACTTAGATGTATGGATGTAGTATGTACTTATGAGGGGAGTTCCAGGCACTCCAGTATGCCACTTAAAACTGGATCTGTCCACAACACCAGCAGGTGTGTACTTTTGGCTAGCCTTGCAATGAACTAGGCCCTTTAGACTTTAACAGGAGTTAAATGGTACACCACTTAGATGTATGTATGTGGTATGCACTTATGAGGGGAGTTCAAGGCACTCCTGTACGCTTAAAACAGTATTTGTCTTCAACACCAGCAGGTGTGTACTTTTGGCTGGCCTTGCAATGAACTAGGCTCTTTAGATTTTAACAGGAACTAAATGGTACACCTCTTAGATGTACGTATGTGGTATGCACTTATGAGGGGAGTTCAAGGCACTCCAGTATGCTTAAAACAGTATTTGTCTACAACAAAAGCAGGTGTGTACTTTTGGCTGGCCTTGCAATGAACTAGGCTCTTAACCCCTTAAAGATGGTGGGCGACATACGCCCCCCATTTTAAAGTGCTTAAGGACTGAGGGCGTATGGGTACGCCCGTGGGCATTCCGGTCCCCCACCCCCGCTAGCTGGTCGGGGACCGGACCGGGCTGCCTGCTGAAATCATTTAGCAGGTATGAATTCAGACCGGTGACTTTCGGCGATTCCGGTTCCCACTGCACACGGCGGGCGGGGATCGGAGCTGGATGCCTGCTGAAATCATTCAGCAGGCATCCTGGCAAAGCTCCAAGGGGGATCCTGAAGATCGCTGGTAAATATTCACTGACGGTTTTCGGCTGTTTCGGGTCATCTGGGTCACCCCCCAGTGCAGTATGGAGAGGGGGAGGTGGGTGCAGGAGCACGTTGCTCCATTCTGCCCACCATTTCCTAGAAATCTGGTGTGCAGGACGGAGCCCCATACTGCCATCTCCCCCCTCACGCTTAAAAAAGTGCCCCCTTGCCCCCTTTCTGTGGCCTCTTGGCACAGAAAGAAGTTAGGGAAAGTATTAGATTAAGTAGGGACAGTTAGAGGTTAAAAAAAAGATATATATTTTTTGGGCGCATCGTCTGTAGGTGTCCGCGGGTCTGTAGTACCTTCTGCTGCATGACCCCGACCCTATAGGGTCGCTGCGGACTGACCCAGCTTTTTTGGGGGGCGTAGATTTTTAGTTTTTTCAGCATAACATCTGTAGGTGTCTACAGGTCCACAGCACCTTTAGTTGCATGACCCCAGCCCTACAGGGTCGCTGCGGTCTGCCCCTGGCTGGGCCCTCTTAGCTATAATAGAGCGGTCCACCATCATTAACTAAAGCCAACCTGCCGCTGATCAGTCCCATGGTACTGATCTGGGTTTTTTTTGGGGTGAAGGTGCTTTTTCGGGGATTTATTTTTTTTTACACCTATAGGTGGTTAGAGATGTTGCGAATTGTTCGCCGGCGAACAGTTCCCGGCTAACTTAGCATGTTTGCATTCTCTCGCCGGGCAAACATATGTGAAGTTCGATTCGCCCCCTATACTTTAACGTTGCGGTAAACTTTGACCCTGTGAGTCAGAGTCAGCAGACACATTACAGCCAATCAGCAGCAGTCCCTCCTTTCCAGACCCTCCTACCTCCTGCACGGATGCCATTTTACCTTCTTTCGGCATGCTGCAGGCTTAGAAAGTGGAGGGACAGAGAAGCTGCTCCTGCTGTAATAGGGAAAGCGATAGCTAGGTTGCTGCTAGGTGGTGTATTCAGGGTCCACTTCACTCCTAAAGCACTAGTCTAACATCTGCTTTAACCCCTTAAGGACCAGGCCATTTTACACCTTAAGGACCAGAGCGTTTTTTGCAAATATACACTTTAAACATTTTAGTTATCATTCTGATTCCGAGATCTGCTTGTAAGGAAAATGGATATTCAAAATAAATTTTTTTTTGGTTCACATATACAATATGTCTACTTTATGTTTGCATAATAAAATTTATGAGTTTTTACTTTTGGAAGACATCAGAGGGCTTCAAAGTTCAGCAGCAATCTTGAAATTTTTCACAAAGTTTTCAAACTCGCTATTTTTCATGGACCAGTTGAGGTTTGAAGTGGATTTGAAGGGTCTTCATATTAGAAATACCCCATAAAAGACCCCATTATAAAAACCACACCCCCCAAAGTATTCAAAATGACATTCAGTAAGTGTATTAACCCTTTAGGTGTTTCACAGGAATAGCAGCAAAGTGAAGGAGAAAATTCAAAATCTTCATTTTTTACACTCGCATGTTCTTGTAGACCAAATTTTTGAATTTTTGCAAGGGGTAAAAAGGAGAAAATTTTTACTCGTATTTGAAACCCAATTTCTCTCGAGTAAGCACATACCTCACATGTCTATGTTAATTGTTCAGCGGGCGCAGTAGAGGGCTCAGAAGGGAAGGAGCGACAAATGGTTTTTGGGGGGCATGTCACTTTTAGGAGGCCCCTGTGGTGCCAGGACAGCAAAAAAAAATCACATGGCATACCATTTTGGAAACTAGACCCCTCGGGGAACGTAACAAGGGGTAAAGTGAACTTTAATACCTCACAGGTGTTTCACGACTTTTGCATATGTAAAAAAAAAATGTACCTAAAATGCTTGGTTTCCCAAAATTTTTACATTTTTAAAAAGGATAATAGCAGAAAATACCCCCCAAAATTTGAAGCCCAATTTCTCCCGATTCAGAAAACACCCCATATGGGGGTGAAAAGTGCTCTGCTGGCGCACTACAGGTCTCAGAAAGCAAATTTTGCTTGAGGGCATGCCGCATTTAGCAAGCCCCTATGGTGCCAGAACAGCAAAAAAAAAACACATGGCATACCATTTTGGAGACTAGACCCCTTGGGGAATGTAAAAAGGGGTAATGTGAGCCTTAATACTCCACAGGTGATTCACAACTTTTGCATATGTAAAAAAAAAAAAAATAATTTACCTAAAATGCTTGGTTTCCCAAAAATTTTACATTTTTAAAAAGGGTAATAGCAGAAAATATCCCCCAAAATTTGTAACACAATTTCTCCCGAGTACGGCGATACCCCATATGTGGCCCTAAACTGTTGCCTTGAAAGACGACAAGGCTCCAAAGTGAGAGCGCCATGCGCATTTGAGGCCTGAATTAGGGACTTGCATAGGGGTGGACATAGGGGTATTCTACGCCAGTGATTCCCAAACAGGGTGCCTCCAGCGGTTGTAAAACTCCCAGCATGCCTGGACAGTCAGTGGCTATCTGGCAATACTGGGAGTAGTTGTTTTGCAACAGCTGGAGGCTCCGTTTTGGAAACAGTGGCGTACCAGACGTTTTTCATTTTTATTGGGATGGGGAGGGGGGCTGTGTAGGGGTATGTGTATATGTAGTGTTTTTTACTTTTTATTTTATTTTTTGGTAGTGTAGTGTTTTTAGGGTACAGTCGCACGGGCGGGGGTTCACAGTAGTTTCTCGCTGGCAGTTTGAGCTGCGGCAGAAAATTTTCCGCAGCTCAAACTTGCAGCCGGATACTTACTGTAAACCTCCGCCCATGTGAGTGTACCCTGTACGTTCACATTGGGGAGGGGGAAACATCCAGCTGTTGCAAAACTACAACTCCCAGCATGTACGGTCTATCAGTGCATGCTGGGAGTTGTAGTTTTGCAACAGCTGGAGGCTCCATTTTGGAAACAGTGGCGTACCAGACGTTTTTCATTTTTATTGGGGAGGGGAGGGGGGCTGTGTAGGGGTATGTGTATATATAGTGTTTTTTACTTTTTGTTTTATTTTCTGTTAGTGTAGTGTAGTGTTTTTAGGGTACAGTCACACGGGTGGGGGTTCACAGTAGTTTCTCGCTGGCAGTTTGAGCTGCGGCAGAAAATTCGCAGCCGGATACTTAGTGTAAACCTACGCCCATGTGAGTGTACCCTGTACGTTCACATTGGTGGGGCTGGGAACATCCAGCTGTTGCAAAACTACAACTCCCAGCATGTACGCTCTATCAGTGCATGCTGGGAGTTGTAGTTTTGCAACAGCTGGAGGCACACTGGTTGTGAAACACCAAGTTTGGTAACAAACTCAGTGTTTTGCAACCAGTGTGCCTTCAGCTGTTGCAAAAGCTACAACCCCCAGCATGTACGGGTCTTGTAGTTATGCAACAGCTGGAGGCATATTACTTTGGCTGGGGATGCTGGGGATTGTAGTTATGCAAGCTGGAGACACACTGGTTTGCTACTTAACTCAGTGTGCCTTCAGCTGTTGCAAAACTACAACTCTCAGCAGTCACCGACAGCCAACGGGCATGCTGGGAGTGGTAGTTATGCAACCAGCAGATGCACCACTACAACTCCCAGCATGCACTTTAGCTGTTTGTGCAAGCTGGGAGTTGTAGTTATACAACAGCTGAAGGTATAGGGCATGCTGGGAGTTGTGGTGGTCTGCCTCCTGCTGTTGCATAACTACAGCTCCCAGCATGCCCTTTTTGCATGCTGGGAGCTGTTGCTAAGCAACAGCAGGAGGCTGTCACTCACCTCCTGCTGCTGCTCCACGCCGCATCAGGTCAGTCCCTCGCCGCCGCTGCTCCTGGGGCCCCGATCCCAACATTGACGCCGGGGATCGGGGTCCCCAGCACCCGGGATCTTCTTACTGCACCCGCTCACGTCCTCCGGAAGAGGGGCGGAGTGGGTTGCGGGAGTGACACCCGCAGCAGGCGCCCTGATCGGTCGGCCGGTAAACCGGCCGACGAATCAGGGCGATCGTGAGGTGGCACCAGTGCTGACGGACCCGATCATCCAGTAATTCCGGGTCACTGGAGACCCGATTGACCCGGAATCGCCGCAGATCGCTGGACTGAATTGTCCAGTGATCTGCGGCCATCGCCGACATGGGGGGGCATAATGACCCCCCCTTGGCGATATGCCGCGATGCCTGCTGAACGATTTCAGCAGGCATCGGGCACCGGCTCCCCTCCGGCTAGTGGCGGGGGGCCGGGAATGGACAGGACGTACTCCTACGTCCTCGGTCCTTAAGGACTCGGAAACGGGGGCGTAGGAGTACGTCCATTGTCCATAAGGGGTTAAGAACAGCACCCAAAAAAGCCCTTTTCAGGGCTCAAACATCAGTCCGTGTGTCTTGCAACAGCTGGAGGCACCCTGGTTGGTAGGGAACCTCTGGTTAAAAGGGGTACTCCAGTGTAAAACTTAAGTTCCTTCAAGCAACTAACTACAATATTAAAAGGGTTATAAGTTCAGTCCGTGTGTCTTGCAACTGCTGGAGGCACCCTGGTTGGGGACCTCTGCTTAAAAGGGGAACTCCGCTGGCAACCTTTTTTGCTCATTGTCACACTAGTGCAAATCACATTTGGTGTGACAGTTGTTCAAATAAAGAAAAATACCTTTTTTGCCTGTGAAATAAAACCAGTGCTGCCTAAAGGGGGGCTCTAACTATGTGCTGCCTAATATGGGGGAATCTTTGTGCTGCCTAAAGGGGATCTAAATATGTGCTGTCTAAAGGGGGCTCTATGTGCTGCCTAAAGGGAGGCTCTAACTATGTGCTGCCTAATATGGGGGAATCTATGTACTGCCTAAAGGGGGGCTCTATGTGCTGCCTAAAGGGGGCTAAAGCACGTTATTCCAAAGAATTTTGGAATAATAGGTGATTTATGCCCTTTATGGATTAAAACCAGACTCTGCATCAACTATGTAATTTTCCATGGGAGTTTTGCCATGGATCCCCCTCCAGCACATCACAGTCCAGGTATTAGTCCCCTTGAAACAACTTTTAAATCACTATTGTGGCCAGAAAGAGTCCCTGTGGGTCTTAAAATTTGCCTGCCCATTGAAGTCAAAAATTTGATGTTCGCGACACCACTATAGGTGGTCCGTGCCACCGGTAACAGTCCTGTGGTGTGTGGACGGACCGTACCTGTGTGTCCGGCCTGCCCCACTGCTGTCAGTGATTTATCACTGATCAGTGTTGTTTTGTTTTTTTTTTGTGGGGGGGGGGGGGGGGGGGGGTCAGGTGGATGCTTTTTTGAGGGTTTTAATAGTTTTTTTTTTTTATAAACATTTTCAGGTTTTTTGTGTGGGGGTCTGTGTACGTGCCACCAGCCACTGTTCTGGGCTAAGTGGCAAGACCCCCCACTGACTTCTGTGCCCCCTGCTGCCACTAAGTGCTAATCAGTGTGCACACCACTGATTAGGTAAGTGTTCTTTTTTTTGTTTGTTTTTTTGGTGCAGGTTTTTTTGCGCTAAAAGTCTTTTTTTTTTAAGTTCCTTATTCTTTATTTTTCTTTTTCTTTTATATTTTTGTTCTTAGGGCGGGTTAATTAGTTAGGTTAGGTTAGGGCGGGTTAGGCTAGGAAGTCTTCCACCACACCACACACAGGGGGGTGAGAATAAACAAAGAGTAGGCGCTCTGCAATAATTTATGATAAAGGATGTGATATCAATCACAGAGTTGGACAATTACATCACACATTCAGACTATCAAAAATTAAATAAAAGTCTCACCACAAGAGTAACAAAAATGCAAAACAATACCATTTCTAAAAAAAAGCATTCAAACTAAAACGTAACAGAAAAGACCGCGTAGATGGCATATATAGAACATGGAATAAAAATAAGCCCTTCTACCCAAAAGAACTTGCCACCAACATCACTACCAACAACCAAAGAAACCCACCACCTCTAATGAAAAACCATCACTCTCCATCCTACAAAACACACCCCTACAAAACCCACACCTACATCAATACCAACAACTCCAGTCCCCAGTCACTTACTCCCAACCACCCTCCAAAAAAATCTCCCACTATCACCAGATATAACTACCCCCAGAACTCCCAATCAAACCACCATCCACAACCGTACCTACTTGCCTTTCAAACACATTTCACCAACCCTCCTAAACCCAGACCCATCCTCGCCCACCACAAAACCTCCATCCAACCAACCATCTCTAACACTCACCCCCAGACAAGTCAAAATCAATGACATCATGCAAACCATCGAAGTTCTAAAAAAACACAACCACAAATCTCCCAACAGAAGCCAAAAATCACGCTCTCCAACTTTATCGCAACTATCCACCATATCCATCTACGAAGATGCCACCAACTCTGATGAACACAACAACTCTGTAGCCTTAATCCAACTAACCCCCCTCAAAAGACCCACCACCCATCCAACCCTCACCATCGACAGCTCCAGAAATGAAAACCGCAACTACGTACCATTCCTCAAACGCTGCAATGCAATCCTCACCAACCCACAACCACCGGAGCCTTTTTTAGGGAGAAGCCAGAAACCAACCACGAAGAAGAAAATAGAATTATTTTTTACCAATCATACTCATGAAGAGAAAAAATACAGAAGAGGGAAAAGTGGAGGAAAATGAAAAGAAGAAAGAAAGAACAGAACATCTAAATGAAAAGATCACATCAGATGAAGACCAAGAAACACTAGTCAAAATATTCAACCTATCTACCCACCAACTCAACCCATACGAAATCTCACTTCTGAAGAAAGGTCTCTCATTCTTCCCCACCAACAAACCAGATGACTTCAATTTATTTCTCGACTTACACCATTTCACCAGGAAACTCACACTACAAAGACATTTTCTTTTACCAAGTCAAACAACAACTGCCAACTCAACGCATCAGAGTACCAAATCACAGGAGGGTAAACACCCCCAGATAAAAAACAAATCAACCTTCTACCCCACCCACAGTCAAGGCCACCTCATCAAGACATTCTGTGACCTAGTGGCACACGATCTAAAACACCTACAAACACCAGAAATTCAGGAAACGGATCACTAACAAAACCGGAGAAACAAGCCCTTAAGGAACTTAAAGATAACAATGAAATAGTCAGAAGACCAGTTGACAAAGAAGGAGGGCTTGTCATACAAAACTACGAAGATTATTACAATGAAGCTTTAAAAATCCTTCAAAACAACGACTACTATACCAAACTCAATTACAATCCATACCCCAAACTTCAAGAAACAATAAAAAACCTACTGGACCATGCCCTCACTGAGAACATCATCAACAAAAACTAAAAGAAATGTCTCTACATAGAAAATCCAGCAACACCTTTCTACTATCACTTACCTAAAATCCCCAAAAACCAAGAAACCCCCCAGCAGACCAATCATTTCTGGAATAAACAGCCCCACCTCCCACATCTCCCATTACCTCGACCTCATCCTGCAAGATTACACCCACGCCCTCCCCAACTATCTCAAAAGCTTAGATGAACTGATCAAACTTTGACCTGATCAAACCTCTCCGTCCCATACAATGGCATGAAAACCTCACATTCATCACCATGGACATCACAGCTCTATACTCAAATATCAAACAAGACATAGGCTTAAACTGCAGCGAACTCAGTCTAACAGCAGATTCCACAATCCCACCCAAACAAAGAAATTTTTTGCTAGATTGCCTAAAAATAATATAAAATCACAACTACTTCACATACAACGGAGCCACCTACCACCAGACATGGGGGACCACTACGGACACTTTGGTAATGGGCACATTTGAAGAAACATATATCACCTCACAACCACTATTCCAACAACACATATCACTTTTTCGCCGCTACATAGATGACCTTTTTCTACTCTGGAACGGACCACCACATCTGACATCAACAATATTAATTGGGGCATCACTCTCACTTCAAGCACATCTAACAGCAAAATCGACTTTTTGGACTTCGAAATCTATCACGAAAACAACAATTTTGTTACAGCACCCATTTAAAAAAAGTAGATTCCAACAGCTACCCATCCTTCAACAGTGGCATTATAAAAAATGAAAAAAACAACATACCCTTCAGTCAGTACAAACACATACGAAAAAACTGCACATCCGACTACACCTTTCACACCCAAGCAAAAACCCTCCAAAACCGATTCCCAGCCAAAGGCTATCCGAAAAGTATTCTCAATGAGGCCTACAACAAGACAAAATCACTGACACAAGACGACTGCTTAAATCCTCAAACAAAAACCCCAAAAACTCTGACACCGAAAAAATGACCAAACTCATCTTCATAACTGCATACAATTCCTCTCACAACTCAATATGCTCTATCCTCCAAAAACACTGGCACATACTCCAATCCGACCCAATACTCAAACAAGTCATCCCCAACAAACCAAGAATCACCTACAGACAAGCACCGACCCAAAAAAACGTACTAGGTCCAAGCAAACTCAGACGTCATACAAACCATATAACCACCTCTAAACCAAAAGGAACATTCAGATGCGGAACAAAAAGATGCCTATGCTGTACCACCATCAACCACAACCAAAAAACCTTTCTCAATAAATCCATCAAGGAAACCTTCAACATCAAATTTTCCCTAAACTGCAAATCCAACTTTGTCATTTATTTAATCACCTGCATCTGTAAGCTACAATACGTGGGAAGGACCACCCAACAATTACACCTCCGACTGAACCAATATAGGAACAACAGAAAATGAAAATTCCTCTTCCACAGTGTGTCAAAACATTGCCAAGAAAAACATCCGGACGTAACCAACCCCATCATCATTTGCCCCATTGACCACATCCAAGTAGACACAAATGACAGATTCACAGCCCTCAAAAAGCGCGAGATGTACTGGATCTATTGCCTGGGGACACTCCAACCCCAAGGCTTAAACGATGCAACTGAACTCATTATTTAACCACTGGCACCGCATACCCACCAAGCAACCCACACAGCCCAATTGATAATATGTACATCTACACCCCGTCTTTCCAACCCCCACCCCCACCCATCCCCTACCCAGCCCACACTTCCCACCCTCAACCTAATAACAAAATATTTAAAAAAAAACAAACAACAAAATAATAAAAAAAACTATATAAAAAAATGAAAAACAGTAATATAAAAACTAAAAAACAGTAATATAAATAGCAACAATATTTTTTATTATCTCTCTCCACCTCCTAATTTCTCTAGTGCACATTTCCCTTGAGAAGACTTTTCATGCATTACTTTATTGCCATCTACTGGCTGCTCACAGCCACTACATTTTTCCTTTCCACTTTAATTTCAATCATTGACAAGTTTAAACGTTCTAAATAACCCCAACACTTGAGCAAAACCACAAACTCAATCACCCAAACCACAAATTACATTAACAACTTCCCCAAGTCATTGCCCACGTAACCTATTGACCCCAGATGTCATTACCAATTAAAGTTACACCAATGATACTTCAAACCCTGAACTCAGTCAGGCTCCCATCAGGCCTATTGATTTCTATGGGCAAAAATCTTTAATGTTATAGATACACATAACACAATTACAGCCCACCCATAGAGGTCACGGAGGCTGACATTGAAGAGAGGAATCCCCTCTCGAAACGTGTTGTCCAGCCCATGAAGACAAATGTGTAAATCTTTCTGCCTCTGTACAACCCACACTTTGGTGAATGTAAATGGTTTTCCACAAATCAACTGCCTGCGTCAACTTCTTCAACCTCTCGGTGCATCGCCGCTCCCGCAAGTCGGATTATTGGGACAACCACCGCCAGGGACTCCCGCAGTTATCCTTCTGCTAACACACCACATGCAGCACACACACGTAGAGAAATGGCCTGCAGGGCGTTTTCAGCGGAGTAGGCATATGCTTTACTTGCCTCTGACTCTGAAAGTGCCACAGAAGACGAGGAATACCTCACCTTTCCTATTTCCTCATCCTCCTCATCATCTTCTGTTGATGAGCCACCAAGGCGGTGGAGACGCTGCCATGTGAGGCTGCAAACCTCCTCTGCTCCTGCCCTGGGCCCCATGCTAGTATGACTCCCCCTGGCGCTCATACTAGTCAAGCCCCCCAGCCAAGTTTACTGGTGCCCTGTATAGGCGAACTTGTCTGAACTCAGCCAATGGACCACGAGCCCGTGATTCCTGAGTTTGTTGGCGATTCAGGAATCAAGATTGACATCGTCGGGTTAACTGAAATGGACTATTTCAGCGATGACTTTGTCAATCTGATGGTTGACCAAGTGAACCTGTACGCCCAACAGTTTGTCACCCCAAGCCCGGGCTAATTTTTAGCTAGACCCGATGAGTGGTACCCAGTCAATGCAGCTTAAATGGAGACATTTTGGGGCCTCGTGCTGCATATGGTTCTAGTTAAAAAAAAAACAGTGTAAGGCAATAATGTAGTGGGGACGTCCTCTACCAGACCACGCTCTACAGTATAGCCATTGCACGTCAATGGTTCGAGGCCATTCGGAAATGTTTACATTATGCTGATAATGCGGCATGTCCCCCCTGAAGTGATCCCGCATATGACCGCCTGTATAACATCAGACCGGTCACCAATCACTTCGGGACCAAATTTTGAGAGGCCTATGTCCCTGGGTGGGAGGTCGCTATTAATGAGTCTATCATCAGCTTTAAGGGGAGACTCAGCTTCCGGCAATACATCCCAACCAAGCGAGCGCAGTATGGCGTGAAGATGTATAAACTTTGCAAGAGTACCTAAGGGACGAGATTCCCGTATTGAGCCCCCAGAATGTCCCCCCACTGGGTGTTAGTGGGAAAATCATTTGGGGCCTTTTGCAGCCATTGCTAGATAAAGGTTACCACCTTTATGTGGATAACTTTGAAACTAGTAGCCCTCTCTTCTCATACCTCGCCGCTAGATCCACGGTCACTTGTGGGACAGTCCGGAACAATCAAAGAGGCCTTCCGCCCATCCCCTACATGCTCCTATCCCCCGGGATGAGTCCTGTGCCTTTTCCCATGAAAACCTGTTTCTGGTCAGATATAAGGACAAGAGGGATGTCCTTATGCCCACCACAATTCATGGGAACGGCAGCATCCTTTCCCTGTGCGAGGTATCGTGGGACTGGTCCTCAAGCCCGATTGTATTCTGGACTACAATCGGTATATGGGGGAGTTAATCTTTCAAGCCATATGATGCAATGTGCAAAACACGGACATGGTACAAAAAAGTTGCGGTCTACAAGGTACAGGTTGCCATGTACAACTCTTTTGTACTGTCCCAGTGTCAGGATCCGGGCTGGTAGCTGGTAGCAGAGGCTGGTGGTGGATCCGCTGTGCCAGAGAGGTGATGACGTGGGCCGTACCAGGGGAACGGAGTCTAAGGAGTTACTGGTTTTCACCGTCCCGCCGTAAAGCGGGATGGACTTGCTGCAGCAAGTAACCCCCAGGTCGTTCCACCCAGTAGCGACTCAACCTCTCTGGACCAGGCACCAATCACCTGTGCACTGGTCCTTTAGATCTAAGAGTCCCGGTGCACGCGCGCCCTAGAGAGCAGGGATGCACACGATGTGACGCCGGAGCGCTGCCTGGGGACACACGCTGTGAGCGCTCCGAGGCCAGCAGGGGGCCCAGAGCGCTCAGCGTAACACCCAGTACGCTGGCAACACAGGGATATTCCTCCAGTTTCAAGAGGTAGTTCTAAAGGCCCTCATCTTTGATGGCTGCCAAGGAGCGGGTCAGAGCACGTTTGGAACTGTGGGCCCCTGGATCGTTCCCGGCCAACATTTTCCAGGTGAGGTCCCCCACACTTTAAAGAAGGAACGATCCCAGAAAAAATGCAGAGTGTGTCACAGGAGGTGGATTCGGAAGGACACCACCACTCAGTGTGACACTCATCCGGGCCTCTACATTAAAAATTGCTTCAGGGAGTATCACATTTCCAAGGAGCACTACATTTTTAATCATTTTCCCTCATTTTAAATTATACTCCAATGTACCAGTCCAGAGTACATTGTCTTCCAAATTTTAAAACCAATAAAAAAAAAAACATGGCACATGGCCCCCGACTTCAATTCCAGCAAAATTCTCTCTCCAAAAGTCCAAAAACACTCCTTCTGTTCTGAAACCTGTAGTGCGCCAGCAGAACATTTAACATCCACATATGTTTTCTTAATCGGGAGAAATTGAGCTTCAAATTTTGGGGACCATTTTCTCCTATTACCCCTTGTGAAAAACAAAAATATGCGGTAACAGAATCATTTTAGTGTTAAAATTAACATTTTCCATTTTCACTTCCAAATTCAACGCAAAGTCGTCAAACACCTGTGAGTCGTCAAACCTCATGTTTCGTTCCTTGAGGGGTGTAGTTTCCAAAATAGTATGCCATGTGTTTTTTTTTTTTTTTTTTTGCTGTTCTGGCACCCTGGGGACTTTCTAGATGCAACATGGCACCGAAAATCCATTTCACCAAAATTCTCTTTCAAAAAGCCAAATTTAGCTCCTTATATTCTGAGCATTGTAGTGCGCCAGCAGAGCACTTAACGTCCACATACGGGGCATTTTCATAATCGGGAAAAATTGGGCTTCAAATGTTAGGGTCTATTTTGTCCTATCACCCCTTGTGAAAAAGAAATATTTGGGGTAACACTAATCATTTTAGTGTTAAACATCAAATTTTCCATTTTGACGTTACATTCCTTGAGGGATTTAGTTTCCAAAATAGTATGCCATGTGGGGGTTATTTTGCTGTTCTGGCACCATGGGGGCTTCCTAAATGCAACATGGCCCCCAAAAAACCATGACAGCAAAATTTGTTTTAAAAAATCCCACAGTTGCCCTTTCCCTCTTAAACCATGTTGTGAGCACACAGAGCACTTTATGTCAACATATGAGGTTTTACCATACTCAAGAGAAATTGGGCTACAAATTGTGGGGGGCTTTTGCACCCAATACCACTTTTAAAAATGAAAAAATGGGGCGACAAGAACATGTTAGTGTAAAAAAAATCAGATTTAGATTTTTCTCCTTCTATTCTTGTGAAACACCTAAAGGGTTAACAAACTTTCTGAATGTCATTTTTAATACTTTGAGGGGTGTAGTTTCCATAATGAGGTAATTTATGGGGTATTTCTCACAGAAAAGTCCCTCAAATCCACTTCAAACTTAACTGGATTCAGAAAAATTCTGATTTTGCTATTTTCGTTAATTTTTTTTTAAATTGATGCTATACTTTGAAGCCCTCTAATGTCTTCAAAAAGTAAAAACATGTCAACTTTCTGATGCCAACATAAAGTAAATCAAAATAAAATGTATTTGGAATATCCATTTTCCTTACAAGCAGAGAGTTTCAAAGTTAGAAAAATTCAACATTTTCTAACTTTTCATCAAATGTTGGGATTTTTCACCAAGAAAGGATGCAAGTAACAACGAAAATTTGCCACTATGCTAAAGTAGAATATGTCACGAAAAAACTTTCTTGGAATCTGAATAATCGGATAAAGCATCCCAAAGTTATTAAAGCATAAAATGACAGTGGTCAGAATTGAAAAAAAGGGCTCAGTCCTTAAGGTGAAAAAGGGCTCGGTCCTTAAGAGGTTAAGATTTTAACAGGAACTAAATGGTACACCACTTAGATGTACTTATGTGGTGTGCACTTCTGAGGGGAGTTCAAGGCACTCCAGTACGCTTAAAATAGTATTTGTCTACAACACCAGCAGGTGTGTACTTTTGGCTGGCCTTGCAATAAACTAGGCCCTTTAGACTTTAACAGGAGCTAAATGGTACATGACTTAGATATCCGTATGTGGTATGCACTTATGAGGGGATTTCAAGGCACTCCAGTAGGCTAAAAACAGTATTTGTCTACAACACCAGCAGGTGTGTACTTTTGGCTGGCCTTGCAATGAACGAGGCCCTTAAGACTTTAACAGGAATTAAATGGTACACAACTTAGATGTACGTATGTGGTATGCACTTATGAGGGGAGTTCATGGCACTCCAGTACACCACTTAAAACAGTATTTGTCTACAACATCAGCAGGTTTGTACTTTTGGCTGGCCTTGCAATGGACTAAGCCTTTAAGACTTTGGCAGGAACTAAATGGTATACCACTTAGATATACGCATGTGGTATGCACTTATGAAGCGAGTTCAAGGCACTCCAGTATGCCACTTAAAACAGTATTTGTCTACAACACCAGCAGGTGTGTACTTTTGGTTGGCCTTGCAATAAACTAGACCCTTAAGACTTTAACAGGAACTAAATAGTACACCACTTAGATGTATGTATGCATGTGGTATGCACTTATGAGGGGAGTTAAAGGCACTCCAGTATGCCGATTAAAACAGTGTTTGTTCACAACAACACCAGGTGTGTACTTTTGACTTGTCTTTCACAGTTTCTCACTCCCTTCAGTGCTTGTAGGCTGGACTTGAGGTTAATCGCTGCTGACAGCCTGTTGTAATACACCCACAGGTGAATGTTCTCTCTCAATCTCTCCCCCTTCCCTATCAGTGCTTGTAGGCTGGAATTTGGCTTAAGTTGAATCGCTGGTGTAAAAATGCTTTTCTGTGTCTCTCCCTTTCCCAATGTCTCTGCAATAGAATGCTGGAGCCACTGGCTAGAAGATGGCTGCCAATTTATATAGGGCTGTGACATCACAGGGGGAGGCTGGCTGTTGATAGGCTGAATGCTGCATGTGATTCAGAGTCATCCCACCGACCCTTGTTCTCGCCTTCCCATGATTCATTGTCCCATGTCCTGACATGTGGATCTGCCATTTTAGGTGCCCTGGTGACTGGACCGCAGTAATTGCAGTTTAATGAAGCAAATCACGTGATAGAATCTTGGTGATATTCGCATTCATTGCGAATAAAAATTTTCCTGAAAATTGTAACGAATTTGGATTCATCAGATTCGATTTGCTCATCCCTAAGTATAATAATAAATGTTTCATACTAGGCAAAATTAAAGCAAAAAAAAAAAAATGCCTACAGAATTGCTTATCAAAGCAATGATGATATATGTCCCCGAATAAACATATCCTAACCCTTTTCTTTGTATAGGACGGGTTTGTAAGTATACTCAATGGCCGACATTTATCATTGTCTTTAGACTGTTTTTTTGTGTCTAGAAAAGGCACAAAAAAGGCGCAAGCATGGTTAATTTGTGCCTTTTTTGCGCCTTCTGCTGATTTTTTTGTTGCAATCCACTGATTTTGGCAATACACATGATATGGAAGGGTTTGATGAACTGTGCCTTTTTGTGAAAAGGTGCAAAAAAGACACAAAGCCACTTAAATGTCTCTAAAACTACACCAGCCCACACTTAGCTAAACTTTTTGGTTTATGTCAAGAGAGAAATTTCAGAAAATGTGACCTGCACAAAATTTATCAATAAATTTGGTGCTCCTACACATTATCAGCACACAAAAAAAGGTGTAGAAAAATGCTTCACTTACGCCTACAATAATAAATGCTAGCCTATGACCTCTGAGAGGTCATTCTACATGGAGGAGAGAAAAAAATGGGAAATTTGAAAAAATTACCTTCTGAAAAAACAAAAAAAAGATCCAGTTGTAACACAAATACTTCAATTAAGGTTATTTGCTGATGACAAATGCTTCTTAAGTTAATAAGAATGGTAATATCTCTAGGAGGGGGGCTATATTTACTGCTAACATTACTGACTTCCAATAAGTTCAGTTTGCTCAGATTTATTAATCTCTCCCAGGACGATAACTGTCTGGTTTTCCTAGGAGAACAGGGTTGTTAATGCACTGTGTTTGCAAGTTGCTATGTGAACAGAAATGAAACAATCTGCAACAGGGTTAAAGCATGGAAGGATGTCAAAAGGCCCTGTATGGATTATTGTAAGGTTCCATCAGTGTTTTACTGCCATATAGTGCCATTCTAGCAGAAGAAAAGGAAAGGAAAATACAGCTTCCAAAGGTGTAGGTGCAATAAATCTTAACGTTTACTTCATCCAATTAAAAATAAAGGAACATAGTGAAGGTGGGTAGTGACATGTCACTCTAAAATCGGAGTTAAATTCAGACGCATTTCGAGCATAAGCTCTTAGTCATGGCAGTAATATTACCGTACTGAGGGGTTTAAATACACATTTGTAAATGACACAAAACTCAGTTCAGATACGTCCTCTGATCTTTGCAGCCAGAACTGAGCCACACCCCTACCCTTCAATTCCCTGGTTGAACTTGATGGACATATGTCTTTTTTTTCGACCGTACTAACTATGTAACTGACATCAGGTTCCGAATGCACGTGCAGCATAATTGCTGCCTCTCATTTTCTGTTGGGCAGCCAGGGAACATACAGTGATTCCAAGTAAACTAATTCCAAGTAAATATTGCTTGCCACACAATGTGAAAACACAGTTAATAGGTGTTCACATAACTTTGTGTTTGTTCATTTCCTCTAAGTAGTAAATTGCCATGTCATGTTCGAAACACTTGCTGCCCAAAGTAAAAATTCACAACTACATGTTGCATAGTATAAAAGCCTGAGATTAATTTACTGCACAGTGTGAACACACACAAATGCATGAATCCCTATATTAAAATATTTTTCCAAACAAGTCCATTTAGTTAGGTATTTCTTTTTGCTTGATGCAGACTTGTTGCACGTGGCTAGTGAATTTTGGTTTTGATTCGCAACAGTGAAAATTATTATATATGTTTTCATATTAAAGGTAGAATGCACTAGTAGACCTAGTTTTCCAAAGCAAAAAGAAGATAATTCTTCATTAGAATAAAGATGCCAGTATTCAATACCACTCCATGTGAACATGGTTCAAACAGTAAAATGATAATTAAATAAATTACAAAACAGAACAGAGAAACAACAAAACAAACAAACAAACAAAAAAAAACAATACATATGGAGATTAAACCAGAACTTATGGATAGGTCTAGATATACTTGATGACATGCTATCATATGAGCACATTTTCCATCCCCACATATTGCAACATATGGATGTGTGCTTGCATCAAATATTTTTCATTACATTTCCTCAGAATAAAAACAGACTTTCATGTGGTATGTCAACGCTGGAATTCAAATGCTGTGTATATAGTTGAGATGGCTATTCGCAAAGGTTACAAGCCCTGTGTAGATGTGCAAGGATATATGCATTGCATTACTAAAAATACATCAGATAATTTCTGTACTTTAATCCTGAGGGATCCCTAGTCTCCATTCTCAGGATCCAAAACTCTTCTCTCGTGAAAAGGGCATGAGCCCAGTCACCCCCTCGTTTTGGACAGGGAACTTTTTCAATTGCCTGCATGTACTTCAAATATATGTCTTGTAAGACCTGACATGGAGCGTCAGGAAAACTCTCTGTTAGGACGGAGATGTTCGTGCATATGTTTCTTGAGCTTCCAGCCGGAGCATCCGATATATTGTAAGTTACATTCAAGGCAGGTAACACAATATACCACTTGTTCTCTGTTGCAATTTATGAAACTTTTTACGGGGTATGTTGCCCCCGTAGCCATGGATGCTACCTTGCGTGACACCAGCATGATGGAAAACATGTTACAATGTGAATTATTACGTTTATAATTCCCAACAGTGTGTAACCATGTAGATGTTTTGTTGTCTGTCGGGAAATCACTGGGCGACAACATGCTGCCCAGAGATTTAGCTTTTTTGGCCATGAATCGTACTCCACCAACCAGTATCTTAGCCAGTGTGTCATCCTGTAATAAAACAGGAATATGCTTTGTGATGATGGTTTTAATCTGGTCAAAATTGCGGCTAAATGAAGTGGTAAATGTGGGAAATTGGCTTCAGATGGATTTTGTTTAACAAAAAAAACATCTAAATATTGTTCTCTAGTTTTTGCACCTGCAATTGATTTGGCTCTTTTTAACACAGAATTTCTGTAACCTCTGCTTTTTAATCTATTTGTAATATCCATACTAACTTTTTCATAGAAAGACTCTTGGATGATGCCCGTTTTGCTCTTATCTATTCCCTATGGGGAGATTCTTAGTGGTATGGATAGGGTGACCACTAATAGCATGTAGAATGCTGTTTCCAGCAGTAGATTCTCAAAACATCTTGGACTCTATTTTTCTCGTGACGCCATCTCCAATCAAGGTGACGTCCAAGAAATCAATTAGATTTTTCTCTATATGAGATGTAAAACGGAGGTTCATATAATTACAAAAATAAATAAAATCACCCATGTGTTGTTCCAAACCATGGCACACCAGTAGGAGGTCATCTATATATCTCCCGTACCATATGATGTTAGATTGGTACGGGTTGATATCAGAGTATGCCATGAAAAGCTTTGCTAAAGACGGGGAGAACTTAGCTCCCATGGGGCAGCCAGTAATTTGGAAGAAAAAAATCCAATACATCCAAAATAAATTATTTCAGTACCTCACTATAATTAGAATATGGGACCAACAAGTCTGCAACAAGCAAAAAGAAATACCTAACTAAATGGACTTGTTTGGAAAAATATTTTAATATAGGGATTCATGCATTTGTGTGTGCTCAAACTTTGCAGTACATTAACTGCAGGCTTTTATACTATGCAACATGTAGTTGTGAATTTTTACTTAGTGCAGCAAATGTTTCGAATATGACATGGCAATTGACTACTTAGAGAAAATGAACAAGCACAAAGTTCTGTGTACATCTATTAACTGTGTATTCACATTGTGCAGCATGCAGTTTTTACTTGTAGTTTACTTGGAATCATTGTATGTTCCCCTGCTGCCCAACAGAAAATGAGAGGCAGCAATTATGCTGCACGTGCATTTGGAACCTGATGTCAGTTCCAGCTGCAAAGACCAGAGGTCTTATCTGAAATGGGTTTTGTGTAATTTAAAAATGGGTATTCAACCCCTTAAGGACTGAGCCCTTTTTCACCTTAAACTCCGGTGAAAAACTTTTTTTTTTTTTAAATCAACTGGTGCCAGAAAGTTAAACAGATTTGAAAATTAAAAAGAAATTGGGGTATGTGCAGCTCACAATATAAATTAGTCGAGGCTAAATGGAAAGTATTTACACCAAAAAAATACCAGTATAAAATAATATATAAGGATAAAAAGGGGGGTACCAAATGCCTCTAGACTAATACCATAAAATGGTACATGATGATGAAATTACAGAAAAATAAAGTCGGACTGTGCTTCACTTTAAATGATGTACAAATTTAATATAAAATATTGGAAATGAGACATAAAATAAATAATGCAAATCTAATACATAAATGCCTCCTACCACAGGGCCCTTGTGGGGAGGTATGGTATTGAAATACAAAAAATATTTAAAAAATAGCATGTACATTGGATTCTACCGCTATCCCAATATTGTGCAAACCGACATAATATACTTTTATAAGTTACACTCCGTTCTCGTATGGTTTAGAACAGTTCGCAAAATGGTATAATTACCAACTCCTAAAGGTGATTTTTGACTGGACGTCCGAGAGATAGGTGTTGTAGAGGCTGTGTCCAGCGCCAGTGTGCGCTTACGGTGACGGGCCCGGATGCCACAGGCCAAGGAGAAATCACAGATCACGGAATGATTCCAGAGATGTATGCAGGTTCGGAGATAGATGTTGTGGAAGCTGTGTCCAGCGCTGGCATGCGCTTGCGGTGACGGGCCCGGTTGCCGCAGGCCGAGGAGAAGTCACCGGTCACGGAGTGGCTCCGGGGATGGAGGTACACTTGGAGATAGATGGATCTTACTCCGGAAACAAAGGAAAGCCTCGTGGAGGATCTCTCGGCGTCTGGTGGAATGGCGGATGGGATGTAGCCAGGTGTGGAAACAGCAGATGATAGAGTTGTATCGGAGGTAAGTAATAGCGGTTTGTGGATTGCAGTGGTCATGCGGTAAATATTTCTTTCTCTAGACGCGTTTCAGGGTACTTTATATATCACCCTTTCCTCAGTAGAGATATCTTTAACAGTGAAGCTCAAAGTCCTTTTATACATTTTACCTGTCTAATTGTAACAGGTGTGTTTCTGTTTAGATCTTCCGCAAATAGCGGAATGGAACGGGAAACGTAAAGTTGTTTCATCTTGATAGAACAATGCTCACATTTAGAATCAGTATATATGCGTTCTTATTTATAGTATAGTATTATAAGTATAGTATTATATATATTATAAACATTGAAATGGTAAATATAACACAATAAGATGATTAGGATGTACAGATAGAGTAAAAAGAGAATAGTACAAAAGTAATAATGAGATATAGAAATAATAATAAAAATAAAAATAAATATAAGGAAAATATATAAATAAATAAAATAAATATAAAGTTAAAATAAAATAAAGAAATAAATTAGAATAAAAAATAATAGAAATAAAGTAAAAGAAATATAAAAAATATAAAAAAATATAAAAAATACAAAATAGATAAAAATAAAAATAAGTGAATAAATAAAATAAAATAGTACAAATATAGATATACATGAGAAAAAACAGTCACTGAAAGCATTTAATACACAGAAAGGTTAAAGGATGGTTTGTCACGCAGAGTAAAGATAGAGTGGGTCCAGCTCCTCCATGGGGGCCCCTAAGTAGAAAAAGGGGGGCCTCCATGGGGAGAGCGGGACACACTCTACAGAAATCCAAAAAGTTCAAAATTCGAGTTCAGGCCATTCGGCTCTAAAGAATTGAATTCATAAATCTTCTGACTTTCAGCCTTAGACATTTTAACAATAAAACTGCCTCCTCTCCAATCCTTCTTGATAGTTTGTAAGCCTGTGTAGAAGAAAGTAGTAGTTTCTTTATTGTGAAATTTTGCAAAATGAGCTGATAAAGGGTGTTTTAAGTTTCCATTTTTTATGTTTGTTAAGTTTTCAGCAATTCTGGTCTTTAATGGTCTTTTTGTTCTCCCAATGTATTGTTTCATGCATCCACACTGTATCAAATATAGTACTCCACTTGTGTGGCACGAGATGTGTTCTTTAATAATCCATTTAAAGTCAGTGGTGCATGATGAAATTTCTATCGTTTTTTTAGGGCCCTTCACCTTCACACAGTTAGGGCATATTCCACATCTAAAAAAAAACTTTTGTGTTTAACCACGTCTCAGACATATTATGCGTTTTTATGGGTGGTTTTATACTTGGTGCAATCGTTATCCCCAAATTCGGGGCCTTTTTATATACAATAGGGGCTCGGTCTGGCAGCAATCCTCCTATGTCTGTGGATATAGTGTCATTATCTTTTGGTGTGAAAAACGTGGACCACGTTTTTCACACCAAAAGATAATGACACTATATCCACAGAACATTCAATTAAATTAATTCTACCTTACAATCATGAATATAAAAAAATTGAACAAATCATCAATAAGCACTGGTATATGGTTAAACAAGATAAAGACATAGGAGGATTGCTGCCAGACCGAGCCCCTATTGTATATAAAAAGGCCCCGAATTTGGGGATAACGATTGCACCAAGTATAAAACCACCCATAAAAACTCATAATATGTCTGAGACGTGGTTAAACACAAAAGGTTTATTTAGATGTGGAATATGCCCTAACTGTGTGAAGGTGAAGGGCCCTAAAAAAACGATAGAAATTTCATCATGCACCACTGACTTTAAATGGATTATTAAAGAACACATCTCGTGCCACACAAGTGGAGTACTATATTTGATACAGTGTGGATGCATGAAACAATACATTGGGAGAACAAAAAGACCATTAAAGAGCAGAATTGCTGAACACTCTTTATCAGCTCATTTTGCAAAATTTCACAATAAAGAAACTACTACTTTCTTCTACACAGGCTTACAAACTATCAAGAAGGATTGGAGAGGAGGCAGTTTTATTGTTAAAATGTCTAAGGCTGAAAGTCAGAAGATTTATGAATTCAATTCTTTAGAGCCGAATGGCCTGAACTCGAATTTTGAACTTTTTGGATTTCTGTAGAGTGTGTCCCGCTCTCCCCATGGAGGCCCCCCTTTTTCTACTTAGGGGCCCCCATGGAGGAGCTGGACCCACTCTATCTTTGCTCTGCGTGACAAACCATCCTTTAACCTTTCTGTATATTAATTGCTTTCAGTGACTGTTTTTTCTCATGTATATCTATATTTGTACTATTTTATTTTATTTATTCACTTATTTTTATTTTTATCTATTTTATATTTTTTATATTTTTTTATATTTTTTATATTTCTTTTACTCTATTTCTATTATTTTTTATTCTAATTTATTTCTTTATTTTATTTTAACTTTATATTTATTTTAATTTTATTTATTTATTTATATATTTTCTTTATATTTATTTTTATTATTATTTCTATATCTCATTATTACTTTTGTACTATTCTCTTTTTACTCTATCTGTACATCCTAATCATCTTATTGTGTTATATTTACCATTTCAATGTTTATAATATATATAATACTATACTTAAATAAGAACGCATATATACTGATTCTAAATGTGAACATTGTTCTATCAAGATGAAACAACTTTACGTTTCCCGTTCTCCTGTTAAAGATATCTCTACTGAGGAAAGGGTCATATATAAAGTACCCTGAAACGCGTCTAGAGAAAGAAATATTTACCGCATGACCACTGCAATCCACAAACCGCTATTACTTACCTCCGATACAACTCTATCATTTGCTGTTTCCACACCTGGCTACATCCCATCCGCCATTCCACCAGACGCCGAGAGATCCTCCACGAGGCTTTCCTTTGTTTCCGGAGTAAGATCCATCTATCTCCAAGTGTACCTCCATCCCCGGAGCCACTCTGTGACCGGTGACTTCTCCTCGGCCTGCGGCAACCGGGCCCGTCACCGCAAGCGCATGCCAGCGCTGGACACAGCTTCCACAACATCTATCTCCGAGCCTGCATACATCTCCGGAATCATTCCGTGATCTGTGATTTCTCCTTGGCCTGTGGCATCCGGGCCCGTCACCGTAAGCGCACACTGGCGCTGGACACAGCCTCTACAACACCTATCTCTCAGACGTCCAGCCAAAAATCACCTTTAGGAGTTGGTAATTATACCATTTTGCGAACTGTTCTAAACCATACGAGAACGGAGTGTACCTTATAAAAGTATATTATGTCGGTTTGCACAATATTGGGATAGCGGTAGAATACAATGTACATGCTATTTTTTAAACATTTTTTAAATATTTTTTGTATTTCAATACCATACCTCCCCACAAGGGCCCTGTGGTAGGAGGCATTTATGTATTAGATTTGCATTATTTATTTTATGTCTCATTTGCAATATTTTATATTAAATTTGTACATCATTTAAAGTGAAGCACAGTCCGACTTTATTTTTCTGTAATTTCATCATCATGTACCATTTTATAGTATTAGTCTAGAGGCATTTGGTACCCCCCTTTTTATCGATTTGAAAATTACTTCTATTAAAAAATCTTAATCCTTCCTGTATTTATTAGCTGCTGAATACTACAGCGGAAATTCTTTTCTTTTTGAAACACAGAACTGTTTGCTGACATCATGAGCACAGTGCTCTTTGCTGACATCTCTGTCCATTTTAAAAACTGTCCAGAACAGCATATGTTTGCTATGGGGATTTCCTTTTACCCTGGACAGATCCCAAAAATGGACAGAGATGTCAGCAGAGAGCACTGTGCTCATGATGTCAGCAGACAGCTCTGTGTTTCAAATGGAAAATAATTTCCACTGTAGGATTCAGCAGCTAATAAGTACAGGAAGGATTAAGATTTTTTTAATAGAAGTAATTTACAAATCTGTTTAACTTTCTGGCACCAATTGATTTAAAAAAAAAGTTTTTCACCGGAGTACCCATTTAACCCTTTAACCCCTTAAGGACCAAGGATGTACCGGTACGTCCTTGGTCCTGCTCTCCTGATATAACGCGGGGTTACACAGTAACGCCGCGTCATATCACGGCGGTCCCGGCGTCATAGTGAAGCCGGGACCCGCCTCTAATAGCGCGCAGCGCCGATCGGCTAATCACGGCATCCCAAGCAGCTTACAGGACAGCCCCTACCTGCCTCTTAGCTGTCCAATCGCCGAATGACTGCTCAGTGCCTGAGATCCAGGCATGAGCAGTCATGCGGCAGAATCGTCGATCACTGGTTTCCTATGAGAAACCAGTGATCAATGATAAAGATCAGTGTGTGCAGTGTTATAGGTCCCTATGGGACCTATAACACTGCAAAAAAAAAGTGAAAAAAAAGTGAATAAAGATCATTTAACTCCTCCACTATTAAAAGTTTGAATCACCCCCCTTTTCCAATAAAAAAAAAACACAGTGTAAATAAAAATAAAAATAAACATATATGGTATCACCGCGTGCGGAAATGTCCGAATTATAAAAATATATCATTAATTAAACCGCTCGGTCAATGGCGTGCGCGCAAAAAAATTCCAAAATCCAAAATAGTACATTTTTGGTCACTTTTTATATCATTTAAGAATGAATAAAAAGCGATCAATAAGTCCTATCAATGCAAAAATGGTATCGTTAAAAACTTCAGATCACGGCGCAAAAAATGAGCCCTCATACCGCCCCATACACAGAAAAATAAAAAAATTATAGGGGTCAGAAGATGACAATTTTAAACATATTAATTTTCCTGCATCTAGTTATGATTTTTTCCAGAAGTCCGACAAAATCAAACCTATATAAGTAGGGTATCATTTTAATCGTATGGACCTACAGAATAAAGATAAGGTGTAATTTTTACCGAAAAATGTACTACGTAGAAACGGAAGCCCCCAAAAGTTACGAAACGGCATTTTTTTTTTCAATTTTGTCGCACAATGATTTTTTTCCCATTTCACCGTAGATTTTTGGGCAAAATGACTGACGTCATTACAAAGTAGAATTGGTGGCGCAAAAAATAAGCCATCATATGGATTTTTAGGTGCAAAATTGAAAGAGTTAAGATTTTTTAAAGGCAAGGAGCAAAAAACTAAAATGCAAAAACTGAAAAACCCCCGGTCCTTAAGGGGTTAAGGACCCAGCCAATTTTCACTGTAGGACCCGGCCATTTTTTGCACATCTTACCACTGTCACTTTAAGCCTTAATAACTCTGGGATGCTTTTACCTTTCATTCTGATTCCGAGATAGTTTTTTCGAGACATATTTTACTTTAACATAGTGGTAAAATTTTGTGGTAACTTGCATCCTTTCTTGGTGAACATTTTTCTAACTTTGAAGCTCTCTGCTTGTAAGGAAAATGGATATTCCAAATAAAAAATTTTTTAGGCTTCACATATACAATATGTCTACTTTATGTTTGCCTCATAAAATTGACGTGTTTTTACTTTTGGAAGACACCAGAGGGCTTCAAAGCTCAGCAGCAATTTTCCAATTTTCAGTTTTCAAACTCACTATTTTTCAGGGACCAGTTCAGGTTTGAAGTGGATTTGAAGGGTCTTCATATTATAAATACCCCACAAATGACCCCATTATAAAAACTGCACCCCCTAAAGTATTCATAATGACATTCAGTCAGCATTTTAACCCTTTAGGTATTTCACAGGAATAGCAGCAAAGTGAAGAAGAAAATTCACAATCTTAATTTTTTACACTTGCATGTTCTTGTAGACCCAATTTTCGAATTTTTACAAGGGGTAAAAGGAGAAAATTTATTTTTATGTTTGTAGCCCAATTTCTCTAGAGTAAGTACATACCTCATATGTCTATGTAAATTGTTCGGCGGGCGCAGTAGAGGGTTCAGAAGCGAAGGAGCGACAAGGGGATTTTGGAGAGTACGTTTTTCTGAAATGGTTTTTGGGGGGCATGCTGCTTTTAGGAAGCCCCTATGGTGCCAGAACAGGAAAAAAAACACATGCCATACCATTTTGGAAACTAGACCCCTTGAGGAACGTAACAAGGAATTAAGAGAGCCTTAATACCCCACAGGTGTTTCATGACTTTTGCATATGTAAAAAAAAAAAGTTTTTTTTCACTAAAATGTGTGTTTCCCCCCCAAATTTCACATTTTTGCAAGGGATAATAGCAGAAAATACCCCCCAAAATGTGTAACCCCATCTCTTCAGAGTATGGAGGTACCCCATAAGTTGACCTGAAGTGCAGTATGGGTGAACTACAATGCTCAGAAGAGATGGAGTCATATTTGGCTTTTTGAGAGCAAATTTTGCTCGGGAGGCATGTCGCATTTAGGAAGCCCCTATGGTGCCAGGACAGCAAAAAAAAAAAACACATGGCATACCATTTTGGAAACTAGACCCCTTGAGGAACGTAACAAGGAATATAGTGAGCTTTAATACCCCACAGGGGTTTCACGACTTTTGCATATGTAAAAAAAAAAAATTTTCACAAAAATGTGTGCTTCCCCCCAAATTTCACATTTTTGCAAGGGTTAATAGCAGAAAAGACCCCCCAAAATTTGTAACCCCATCTCTTCTGAGTATGGAAATACCCCATGTGTGGACGTCAAGTGCTCTGCTGGCGCACTACAATGCTCAGAAGAGAAGGAGCGCCATTGAGCTTTTGGGAAAAACATTTTTGGAATGGAAGTCAGGGGCCATGTGGGTTTACAAAGCCCCCCGTGGTGCCAGAACAGTGGACCCCCCCACATGTGACCCTATTTTGGAAACTACACCCCTCACAGAATTTAATAAGGGGTGCAGTGAGTATTTACACCCCACTAGCGTTTGACAGATCTTTGGAACAGTGGGCTGTGCAAATGGAAAATTTAATTTTTCATTTTCACGGACAGCTGTTCCAAAAATCTGCCAGACCCCTGTGGGGCGTAAATGCTCACTACACCCCTTATTACATTACGTGAGGGGTGTAGTTTCCAAAATGGGATCACATGTGGGTATTTTTTTTTTTGCGTTTATGTCAGAACCGCTGTAAAATCAGCCATCAAATCACCAATTTAGGCCTCAAATGTACATAGTGCGCTCTCCCTCCTGAGCCTTGTTGTGCGCCTGCAGAGCATTTTACACCTAGATATGGGGTATTTCTGTATTCAGGAGAAATTGCATAAAAAATTTTGGGGGTCTTTTTTTCCTTTTAACGCTTGTGAAAATAAAAAGTATAGGGCAACACCAGCATGTTATTGTAAAATGCTATTTTTTTTCTCTCTTTCATTCCCAAAGGGTGGGAGAGGGGGCGGGGGGCAGGGGGAGGGGGGGGAAATAGCAATTACTTAAGTGGAAGTATGAGGGTGAGCAATTTTCTCTTTTTAACTCTCTTTGCTTGTAATATTGTATGGTTTGTAAACCCAATAAAGTCTTTAAAAAAAAAAGAAAAAAAGCTGGTGTAGCCCCAACTTTTCCTTTTCATATGGGGTGAAAGGAGTAAAAGCCACCCAAAATTTGTAGTGTAATTTCTCCCGAGTACGGAGATACCCCATATGTGGCCCTAAACTGTTTCCTTGAAATACGACAGGGCTCCGAAGTGAGAGAGCTCCATGCGCATTTGAGGACTAAATTAGGGATAGCATAGGGTTGGACATAGGGGTATTCTACGCCAGTGATTCCCAAACAGGGTGCCTCCAGCTGTTGCTAAATTCCCAGCATGCCTGGACAGTCAGTGGCTGTCTGGAAATGCTGGGAGTTGTTGTTTTGCAACAGCTGGAGGCTCCATTTTGGAAACGCTGCCATACAATACGGTTTTAATTTTTATTGGTGGGGGGGGGGGGGCAGTGTAAGGGGTGTATATGTTGTGTTTTACCCTTTATTATGCGTTAGTGTAGTGTAGTGTTTTTAGGGTACATTTGCACTGACATGTTACGGTGAGTTTCCTGCTATGAGTTTGAGCTGTGGTGAAAAATCTGCCGCAGCCCAAACTTCAAGCAGGAAACTTACTGTAAGCCTGCCTGTGTGTATGTACCCTATACGTTCACATGGGGGGGGGGGGGGGGGGCGGGCAAACCTACAGCTGTTTCAAAACTACAACTCCCAGCCTGTACTGACAGACCGTGTATGCTGGGAGTTGTACTTTTGCAACAGCTGGAGACACACTGGTTGGAAAACCTTCAGTTAGGTTCTGTTACCTAACTCAGTATTTTCCAACCAGTCTGCCTCCAGCTGTTGCAAAACTACAACTCCCAGCATGTACTGATCGCTGAAGGGCATGCTGGGAGATGTAGTTATGCAATAGCTGGAGGTACGCAACTATAACTCCCAGCATGCCGAGACAGCTGATTGCTGTTTGGACATGCTGGGATTTGCAGTTTTGCAACATCTGGAGGGCTAAAGTTTTAGAGAACACTGCAAAGTGATCTCCAAACTGTGGTCCTCCAGCTGTTGCAAAACTACAATTCCCAGCATGCCCTGACAGCAAACAGTTGTTTGGGCATGCTAGGAGTTGTAGTTTTGCAAGATCTGGAGGGCTACAGTTTAGGGACCACTATATAGTGGTCTAAAACTATAGCCCTCCAGCTGTTGCAAAACTACATATTCCAGCATGCCCAAACAGCTGTCTGGGCATGCTGGGAGTTGTAGCTTTGCAATATCTGGAGGGCTACAGTTAGAGACCACTGTAAAATGGTCTCAAACTGTACCCTCCAGATGTTGCTAGGCAACTCACCGGCTTCCGTCGGATCCAGCCGCACGTCATCGCCGCCCTCCGATCTCCGTCGCCCTCAGCCTCCGTTGCCCGCCAGGATCGGTAAGTGGATCTTCGGCGCCGGACCCCGTCGTTTCCCCCTATTGTGGGAGGGCAGGACGGGGAAAACGAAAGTAAACCCCCCCGCCCCCGATCTGCTATTGGTGGTCGCGTCTAGGGATAGGAGGGGGGACACCCATGCCACCTCACTCCTATGGCTTCAGGGGGATCCTGGGTGTCTTAGACACCCACGATTTCCCTTACATTCCGGGTCACCGGGTCACTATAGACCCGGAATGACCCGGAATCGCGCAAATCGCAAGTGTGAATTCACTTGCGATTTGCCGCGATCGCCGACATGGGGGGGGGGGGCTGATGACCCCCCTGGGCATTTGCACGGGATGCCTGCTGAATGATTTCAGCAGGCATCCCGGTCCGATCTCCGCCCGGCGGGGACCGGAACTGCCCATGACGTAACTGTACGTCATGGGTCCTTAAGACCCAGGGTGTCGGGACGTAACGTTATATCATAGGTCCTGGACGGGTTAAGGACTGAGCCCTTTTTTGCAATTCTGACCACTGTCACTGTAAGCATTAATAACTCTGGGATGCTTTTACCGATTGTTTTGATTCCGAGATAGTTTTTTCGTGACATATTCTACTTTAACACAGTGGTAAATTTTCGTTGTTACTTGCATCCTTTCTTGGTGAAAAATCCCCAAATTTCATGAAAATTTTGAAAATGTATTTTTCTAACTTTGAAACTCTCTGTTTGTAAAGAAAATGAATATTCCAAATAAATTATATATTGATTCACAAATACAATATGTCTTCTTTATGTTGGCATCATAAAGTTGACATGTTTTTACTTTTGGAAGACATCAGAGGGCTTCAAAGTTCAGCAGCAATTTTCCAATTTATCACAAAATTTTCAAAATCTGAATTTTTCAGGGACCAGTTCAGTTTCAAAGTGGATTTGAGGGGTCTTCATATTAGAAATACCCCACAAATGACCCCATTATAAAAACTGTACCCCTCCAAGGATTCAAAATGACATTCAGAAAGTGTGTTAACCCTTTAGGTGTTTCACAGGAATAGCAGCAAGTTAAAGGAGAAAATTCTAAATCTTCATTTTTTACACTCGCATGTTCTCGTAGACCCAGTTTTTTCAAAGGAGAAAAATCCCCCCAAAATTTGTAACCCAATTTCTCTCGGGTAAGAAAATACCTCATATGGGTATGTCAAGTGTTCGGCGGGCGCAGTAGAGGGCTCAGAAGGGAAGGAGCAACAATGGGATTTTGGAGAGTGAATTTTGCTGAAATGGTTTTTGGGGGGCATGTCACATTTAGGAAAGCCCACATGGCATACCATTTTGGAAACTACACCCCTCAAGGCATGTAACAAGGGTCCAGTGAGCCTTAACACCCCACAGGTGCTTGATAAATTTCCGCTAAATTTGGACGTGAAAATGAAAAATTAGATTTTTTTCACTGAAATGCTGGTTTTACCCCAAATTTTTCATTTTCACAAGAGGTAATTGGAGTAAAAGCCTCCCAAAATTTGTAACCCCATTTCTTCTGAGTATGGAAATACCTCATTTATGAATGTAGAGTGTTCTTTGGGCAAACTACAATGCTCAGAAGAGAAGGAGCGCCATTGAGCTTATGGCGAGAGAATTTGTTTGGAATGGAAGTCAGGGGCCATGTGCATTTACAAAGCCCCCCATGGTGTCAGAACAGTGGACCCCCCACATGTGACCCTATTTTGGAAACTACACCCCTCACGGAATTTAATAATGGGTGCAGTGAATATTTACACCCCACTGGCGTTTGACAGATCTTTGGAACAGTGGGCTGTGCAAATGAAAAATTAAATTTTTCATTTTCACGGACAGCTGTTCCAAAAATCTGTCAGACACCTGTGAGGTGTAAATGCTCACTGCACCCCTTATTACAATACATGAGGGGTGTCGTTTCCAAAATGTCACTGTTCTGGCACTATGGGGGCTTTGTAAACACACACACGGCCTTCAATTTCAGACACATTATCTCTCCAGAAGCCCTATGGCGCTCCTTCTCTTCTGAGCATTGAAATTCGCCCGCAGAGCAATTGACATCCACTAATGGGGTATGTTCTTACTCAGAAGAAATGGGGCTACACATTTTGGGGGGCTTTTTTCGTATTCTCCCTTGTGAAAATGAAAAATGTAGGGTAACACCAGCCTTTTAGTGAAAACATTTTTTTTTTCATTTTCATATCCAACTTTAACGGAAATTTGTCAAACACCTGTGGGGTGTTAGGGCTCACTATACCCCTTGTTACATTCCATGAGGGGTGTAGTTTCCAAATTTTGGGGGTCTTTTTTTCCTTTAACCGCTTGTGAATACTTAAAGTATGGGGCACCACCAGCATGTTAGTGTAAAAAATTTTTTTTACACTAACATGCTGGTGTAGACTTCAACTTTTCCTTTTCATAAGGGGTAAAAGGAGAAAAAGCCCCCCAAAATTTGTAACGCAATTTCTCCCAAGTACGGAGATACCCCATATGTGGCCCTAAACTCTTTCCTTGAAATACGACAGGGCTCCGAAGTGAGAGAGCACCATGCGCATTCGAGGACTAAATAGGGTATTTGAATCCGCCACAAAAATACCCTACGGCAGTGTTTCCCAAACAGAGTGTCTCCAGCCGTTGCAAAACTCCCAGCATGCCTTGACTGTCAGTGGCTGTCGGCAATACTGTGAGTTGTTGTTTTTCAACAGCTGGAGGCTCCATTTTGGAAACACTGCCGTACAATCCTTTTTATTTTGTTATTTTTATTGGAGTGGGGGAGAGGGGGCCAGAGGTATGTGTATCTGTAGTATTTTACCCTTTATTATGTGTTAGTGTAGTGTTTTTAGGATACATTCACGCAGGTTTACAATGAGTTTCTCGCTGGGTGTTTGAGCTGAGGCGGAAAATTTGCCGCATCTCAAACTTGCAGCAGAATTCGCTGTAAACCCGCCCGTGGGAATGTACCCTGCACATTCACATGGGGGGGGGGGGGGGGCAAACCTCCAGCTGTTGCAAAACTACAACTCCCAGCATGCACTGACAGACCATACAAGCTGGGAGTTGTAGTTATGCAACAGATGGAGGCACATTGGTTGCAAAACACAGAGTTTGTTACTTAACTCAGTGTTTCGCAACCAGTGTGCCTCCAGCTGTTGCAAAACTAGAACTCCCAGCATGTACAGTCTCTCAGTGCATGCTTGGAGTTGTATTTTTGCAACAGCTGGAGGCACACTGATTGCAAAACACTGAGTTAGCTAACACAGTTTCACAACCAATGTGTGTCCAGCTGTTGCAAAACTGCAAAAATCAGCATGCACTGACAGCCGAAGGGCATGCTGGGAGTTGTAGTTTTGCAACAGCTGGAGGCACACTGCTACAACTCCCAGCATGCCCTTTGGTAGTCTCTGCATGCTGGGAGTTGTAGTTTTGCAACAGCTGGCTGCACACTTTTTCATAGAAAAAAAGTGCTTCCAGCTGTTGGAAAACTACAACCCCCAACATCCCCAGACTACCAAAGGGCATGTTGGGAGTTGTATTTGGAACTCCAGCTGTTGCAAAACTACAACTCCCAGCATGCCCTTTGCCTGTGCATGCTGCGATTTGTTGCTAAGCAACAGCAGGAAGTGATCAGGCCTCACCTCCTGCTGGATCCTTCCGCTGGGAACGCCAACGTTGCTGCCACCGATCCTGCTGCTCCTGTCACTGCCACCAATCCTGAGGGGACCCCCGCCGGACCCGGGGCAAGGTAGGAGACCCCCTCCGGCGCCGATCTCCACCATCTTCGCCGTCCCGATTCAGGGCTGGTGCAAGGATTTTTGCCACCCTAGGCGAAAGCTTATTTTGCCGCCCCCTTGACCCCGCCCACTGGCTCCGCCCTCTGGTCCGCCTCTTTTTCCAACGATCTACCTGTTGAAGGATTTTTGCATGCAACATTTTACTTGACCAGCTAATTTTGGATATTCTACAATAGTCTCATTACAATCCCTCCTCCCCAGCCCCCCAATCAGCTTTCTGACCAAAAAATTAAAATAATAAAATAGGATGTTGAAATAAACATCTACTACATTATCTGTACTCAGAGAGTTATCACTGTGTTATCTGTGGTGTTACACAGGAAATAATTTAAAGAAACATGTATGCAAGGGAGGTGGGGGCACAGGGTGGACTGCAGGTTTGGGGAGGGGGGGGGGGGAGCACCAAAATGGAGCTTCGTTGTGTAGGCAGAAATCCTTGCATCGGCCTTGGCTGGGAGTTGTAGTTTTACTCATCACAACTGCAGATCTTACAAGTGACTACAGCTCGGATGGGACATAATGAGGAAAATACACAATAATATCAGTGACTACAGGTGACTTCTCTATAGTCTTTCCTTATGCACCCTCATTATACATAAGGAGGATCATCCTCCTGCCAGTGGCACCCCATCATCCAGGATGGTGGGGGTGCTACTGGCAGAAGGATGATCCTCCCAATGGATTATGAGGGTGCTACGGCCAGGATGATGGGGGTGCTACATCTGCAGGAGCATCCTCCTGCCAGTAGCACCCCCATCATCCCGGAGGATGATCTGCTGATGGATGATGGGGGTGCAGCACCCCATAATTCATCAGTAGCACCCTCATAATACATCATACAGGATGATGGGGGGTGCAGCACCCCCATCATACATAAGGAGGATCATCCTCCTGCCAGTGGCACCCCCCATCATCCAGGAGGATGATCTGCTGATGGATGATGGGGGTGCTACTCGCAGGAGGATGATCCTGCTGATGGATGATGGGGGTGCTACTCGCAGGTGCATGATCCTGCTGATGGATGATGGGGGAGCAGCACCCCCATCATTCATCAGTAGCACCCTCATCATACATAAGGAGGATCATCCTCCTGCCAGAGGCACCCCCCATCCTCCAGGAGGATGATCCTGCTGATGGATGATGGGGGCGGGGGGGCTTGGTGGGGGGGGGTGTTGGTGGACGTGTGCAGATGAGGACCCGCACCCGGGTCGCAACGCCACTGGGCCGTCGGCAATGCCGCCACCGTTAAAGTGGCGCCCTAGGCGGTCGCCAATTTTGGATATAGGACAAACCGGCCCTGTCCCGATTGCTGCCCAGCAGGGTCGTGATTGATCGGTCGTTCCGACCGATCAATCACTTGATCGTGAGGCGGCACCTGTGCCACCTCACTCCTGCTGGGTAAGGGTGGATGGGGCTGTCTCCGCAAATCGGTGGTCTGAATTGACCTACGATTTGCGGCAATCGCTGACATGGGGGGGTCTCGGAACCCCCCCAGGGGTTTGCATGGGGTGCCTGCTGATAGATATCAGCAGTCACCCCGGTATGGTCCCCGCCCTGGAGCGGCGGTAACCGGAATTCCCACGGGCGTATCCATACACCATCAGTCCTTAAGGACTTTAAAACGGGGGCCTATGCATACGCCCGCCGTCCTTAAGGGGTTAAACCCCTCAGTATGGTAATATTACTGCCATGTCTAAGAGCTTATGCTAAAAAGGCGTCAGAGCTTCACTCCAATTTTACAGTGACATGTCACTATCCACCTTCACTATGTTCCTTTATTTTTAATTAGATGAAGTAAACGTTAAGTTTTCTTGCAACTGCACCTTTGGAAGCTGGATTTTCCTTTACTTTTTTTCTGCCTGACTGCTATTCATCAGGCGCAGGCAGAGGTTGCAGCAGAGTAGGGGTGTGTGGCAGCCGGAGTTGCAGCGAGAGGTCTGAGCTCCCGATGTCAGATAGCAGTCGTGTCTCGACCAGCAACCCAGCAGCCATGATTGAATGGTTCACTTGGTCAGCCACTTCATCCCAAGTGACATCCGACACCCCCAGTCAACAGTCGGTGGGTTCCTCAGACTCAACCCTCAGTTGGCATGGCCGTTATGCTGCTGCTGCCACCTCAAGGCTCTGTCATTGTGCTGCTCTATGGTCTCCTCATGCTAATGCTACTACCTCCAGGCTCTCCTCATGCTAATGCTAACACCTCCAGGCTCTGTCATTGTGCGGCCATATGGTCTCCTCATGCTGATGCTGCCACCTCCATGCTCTGTCATTATGCCACCATATGGTCTCCTCATGTTTATGCTACCACCTCCAGGCACTGTCATTGTGCCGCCATATGGTCTCCTCATGCTGATGCTACTGCCTCCAGGCTTTCTCGTTGTGCTGCCATGGAAACTGTAAAACTTAATTAAGGTGCTGGTCCCCAGTTTCAGAAATTCCTCTGCATTAGAGTCACTTTCAGGACTCCTGATGCTGCTGCTGCCACCTCCAGGCTGTCTCATTGAGCCACTATATGGTCTCCTAATGCTTCAGCCAACTTCAGGCTGTGCAATTCAGCCACTATATGGTCTCCTCATGCTGCCACAAACTCCAGGCTGTGCCATTCAGCCACTATATGGTCTCTTCATGCTGCCACAAACTCCAGGCTGGGCCATTCAGCCACTATATGGTCTCCTCATGCTTCAGCCAACTCAAGACTGTGCCTTTCAGACATTATATGGTCTCCCCATGCTGCCACAAACTCCAGGCAGTCATTAACCCACTATATGGTCTCCTCTTACTGATGCCACCTCCAGGCTCTGTCATTGTGCTGCCATGTGACTCCTTGTTAGATTTGGTCCTTTGTACCCACACGCCGGGCCCCGGGTCACTAAAGAATTTCAGTTTAATAATCCTCAATTTCAATTTAAAAATCTTACATTTCAATTAAAAAATCTTGAATTTCAATTTAAAAATCTTAAATTTCAATGATCTCCTCATGCTTCAGCCATCTCCAGGCTGTGTCATTTAGCCAATATATGGTTTACTGATGCTGCTGGGCCTGGGCCTAAATTTTTTTTATGGTAGCACTTGATGGACATATGTCTTTTTTCGACCGTACTAACTATGTAACTATGTAACTAGCTACCATGAATCTTCAGTTTTAATTTCAAAATTAATCTTTTAATCTTAGGGATTATGAAGCCCTAGTGTCTACTCATGCTGCTGCCAACTAGAGATGAGCGAACTTACAGTAAATTCGATTTGTCACGAACTTCTCGGCTCAGCAGTTGATGACTTTTCCAGCATAAATTAGTTCAGCTTTCCAGTGCTCCGGTGGGCTGGAAAAGGTGGATACAGTCCTAGGAGACTCTTTCCTAGGACTGTATCCACCTTTTCCAGCCCACCAGAGCACCTGAAAGCTGAACTCATTTATGCAGGATAAGTCATCAACTGCCGAGCCGAAAAGTTTGTGACGAATCAAATTTACTGTAAGTTCGCTCATCTCTACTGCCAACTCCAGGCTGTACTATTCAGATACTATATGGTCTCCTCATGCTTCAGCCTCCTCCATGCTATGTCATTGAGCCAATATATGGTTTATTGTTGCTGCTGGGCTTGGGCCTAAAAAAATTAAATGGTAGCACTAGCTACCATAAATCTTCAATTTAAATTTCAAAATTCATCTTTTAATCTTAGCAATTGTGAGGCCCTAGTGTCTACTCATGCTGCGGCCAACTCCAGGCTCTGCCATTCAGTCACTATGTACTCTCCTCATGCTTGAGCCAACTCCAGGCTGTGTCATTCAGCCACTATATGGTCTACTCATGCTTCAGCCACCTCCAGGCTGTGTCATTCAGCCACTATATGGTCTCCTCATGCTGCCACAAACTCCAGGCTGTGCCATTCAGCCACTATATGGTCTCTTCATGCTTCAGCCAACTCAAGGCTGTGCCTTTCAGACACTATATGGTCTACCCATGCTGCTACAAACTCCAGGCAGTCATTCAGCCACTATATGGACTCCTCATACTGATGCAACCTCCAGGCTCTGTCATTGTAATGCCATGTGACATGTGACTCCTTGTTTGATTTGGTCCTTTTTACCCTTATGCCGGGGCTCGGGATACTAAAACTTTGGCATTAGAATTTCAGTTTAAAAATCCTCAATTTCAATTAAAAAATCTTAAATTTAAAAATCTAAAATTTCAATGGTCTCCTCATGCTTCATCCACCTCCAAGCTGTGTCATTCAGCCACTATATGGTCTTCTCATGCTTCAGCCAACTCCAGGCTGTGTCATTCAGCCTTTATATAGTCTACTCATGCTTCAGCCAACTCCAGGCTGTGTCATTCAGCCAATATATGGTTTACTGATGCTGATGGTCCTGGGCCTAAACATTTTTTATGGTAGCACAAGCTACCATAAATCTTCAATTTAAATTTCAAAATTAATCTTCTAATATTAGGGATTGTGAAGCCCTAGTGTCTACTTTTGCTGCTGCCAACTCCAGACTGTGCCATTCAGACACTATATAGTCTCCCCATGATGCCACAAACTCCAGGCAGTCATTCAGACACTATATGGTCTCCTCATACTGATGCCACTTCCAGACTCTATCATTGTGCTGCCATGTGACTCCTTGTAATATTTGGTCCTTTGTACCCACACGTCGGGGCCCGGGACACTAAAACTTGGGAGTTAAAACTTCAAAATCCTTAATTTAAATTAAAATTTAAAAATCTTAAATTTCAATGGCCCCCTCATGCTGCTACCAACTCCAGGCGGTGCCATTCAGACACTTTATGGTCTCCTCATGCTTTAGCTGACTCCAGGCTGTGTCATTCAGCCACTATATGGTCTTCTCATGCTTCAGCCACCTCCAGGCTGTGTCATTCACCCAATATATGGTTTACGGATGCTGCTGGGCCTAGGCCTCAACATTTTTTATGGTAGCACTAGCTACCATAAATCTTCAATTTAAATTTCAAAATTCATCTTTGTATCTTAGGGATTGTGAAGCCCTAGTGTCTACTCATTCTGCTGTTAGCTCCAGGCTTTGTCATTCTGCAACTATATGGTCTCCTCATGCTGCCAACACGTTCATGCTGTGTCATTCAGCCACTATATGGTTTCTCCATGCTTCAGCCACATGCAAGCTGTGTCATTCAGCCACTATATGGTGTCCTCACACTGCTGCCAACACTTCCATGCTGTGTCATTCAGCCACTATATGGTCTCCTCATGCTGCCAACAACTCCACGCTGTGTCATTCAGCCACTATATGGTCTCCTCAGGCTGCCAACACCTCCGCGCTGTGTCATTTAGCCACTGTATGGTCTCCTCATGCTGCCAACACCTCCACGCTTTGTCATTCAGACACTATATGATCTCCTCCTACTGATGCCATCTCCAGGCTCTGTCATTGGGCCGTTCTGTGGCAGTGATTCTAAAAGCGATGCCTGTAATCTGCATGTCATTCTGAATAACAGTATTATTTCACTACCCCAGCACACTCCATATACGTGTTAGATATAGATTTGCCACAAATAAATTCGTATCGAACCACATTTTTTAGAAAAATTTGGCGAATCGTTTGAATCAAATTTTTCAAAAGTTCGCTCATCTCTACCTTCAATATATTGGATGCACCGTCCGGAAGCTCAAGAGATGTATGTACAAACATCTCCGTCCAAAATACAGAGTTTTCCAGCCAGTCCATGTCAGGTCTTACAAGACATAAAGTTGAAGTACATGCAGGCAATAGCAATTCCCTTTATGTACAGGGCATTGAAAAAGTTCCTTGTCCAAAATGAGTGGGCGACTGGGCTCATGCCCTTTTCACGAGAGAAGCATTTTGGATCCTGAGAATGGAGATTAGGGCTCCCTCAGGATTAAATTACAGAACTGAATGATCATGGCTGCACAGGGCTTGTAACCTTTGCGAATAACCATCATATTGCATATCCATAGTTGTCATAATCTCTATATACACAGCATTTGCATTTGCATTTCCAGCATTGACATACCACATGAAAGTCCGTTTTTATCTGTTTTTATTCTGAAATGAGGAAATGTAATTAAAAATATTTGATTGTAGCACAAATCCATACGTTGCAATATGTGGGGATGGAAAATCTGGTCATGTGACACATATGGATTGGATTTTTTTTGTTTGTTTTGTTGTTTCTGTGTTCTATTCATTTTGTAATTTATTTCATTCTCATTTTACTGTTTGAACCATGTTCACATGGAGCAGTACTGAATACTGGCATCTTTGTTCTAATGAAGAATTATCTTCTTTTTGCTAGGGAGCACAGAAAACATGGTCTACTAGTGCATTCTACCTTAATTTACTTCCACTTTTAAAAGTTTTTTTTATATTGGTGGTTGAAATGCACGCGAAGACCTAGCCACATACCTGATGTCAGTTCCGGCTGCAAAGACCCGAGGTCGTATCTGAAATGGGGTTTGTGTCATTTACAAATGTGTATTTAAACCCCTCAGTACAGCAATATTACTACCATGAGCTTATGCTTGAAACGCGTATGAGTTTCACTCCGATCTTAGAGTGACATGTCACTACCCACCTTCACTATGTTTCTTTATTTTTAATTGCATGAAGTAAACGTTAAATTTTATTGCACCTGCACCTTTGGAAGCTGGATTTTCCTTTTCTTCTGCCTGAATGCTACGGGGATAGGCGGATCCCTGCATCCGTGCTTCCACATTACCATCTACTTGTGTCTTAGGGCCTTCATATTCGAGCGGTGGGCTGATCTATTTTTCTCTTCTGTACCTGCTAAGTGCCATTCTAGGAATCGCATCATTGGAATGTGACTGGGAAAATCCACAATCCCCAAGCCTGTGAATAGCAATAATAGAAAATTTGTATTTAGTGTTTTTTTTTTTTACACATGAGCAGTGATAAGTTATTTATGTTTATTGGAGTTTTTCATGATTTTTACTCTAACTATTAAAAGTGCTGTTTTACTTTATATTTCCATACCCCAGTTTTCTTTGATATTCTTGAATTTAGAGGTGAATAATGTTTTTTAGTCAGATATTTGGCTTCCTTATTGTTTGATCTGTAAAGGATATTATGCAAGATTGAGTCGACCCTTTATCTCTGTCTTTTATTCTTGGAGGTCTTTAGAGACTGGTTCCAAGGTCAATTGGATGGGTTTGTCCATGAAAGTCCTGGAAAGCAACAGCCCTTTGGTTATTAACAAATCTTTTCTGTCACTGTCTTGCTTGTTCACTGGTCAATTGAGCAAATTTTGGGTTGCATACCTGTCCTGAATCTCTCTTGTCAGCAGAACCAGAATGTTTTACAAAGATTTGGGAGGGCCATTCTCGACCATAATTGTAAATTACTGAGTGAAGAGGTAGGGCAGGGATGGACATTGAGGAAAAGGTAGCCAATGGGTTCTGGGAAGATGGGTTGCAATCCTGTGAGCAGTAACTAGTGAACATGGTCACTATGTCACTATTGCCCATAGTGTTGCAGGAGTCTGAAGCTGGGCAAGTTCAGTAGGCAGTAGCAGTACCCAATCGCTCAAAACAGGGCTTCAACAGGATCTAGGGGACTCAGGGAACATTAAGGGATCAGTTTAACACAATCCAATGTGAGTTTTGGTGCTATTCCCTGGAAAATGAGCCATCTCCTTAAAGTAGTACTCTGGGATAAGAAAACTTATCCCCTATTCTAAGGATAGGGGATTAGTTTAAGATTGCTGGGGCTCCGGATGCTGGGGCCACTGCAATCTCTCCTATGGGGCCCCAGCAGTCAGCGGCAATGGGGCATGTCTGACCACCGCATGCGGTAGCCAACATGCCCCCTCAATACATCTCTATGGGAGAGCCGAAGTGCTGCATTCGGCAGGCTCAGCCTCTGCCATTGAAATGTATTGAGAGGGCATTTCGGCTGCCACGTTATGCGGTGGTCGAAACGTGCAACTTCGGCAAAGAGCCAAGGGCCCCAGTGGTCGGACCCACCGCCATCTGAAACTTATCCCCTATCCATAGGATAGGGGATACATTTTCTTATGCTGGAGTACTCCTTTAATGAGTACCGGTCACCAAATAAAACTTTTAATATAGTGTTCCTGGTGTAATTAGCAGACACTTTCCCATTCGCTTGCTTTTAAAATTATCAACATAAATATGTTTAAAATGTTATAGAAAAAATGGCCACTAGGGGGATGTGTTCGGTTCCCTGCCACAATTAATACAGTAGCTTTGGCAGGAAACCAAACTTAGGAAGTGTTTCTCTGCACTGAGCTTGACAGCTGCAAAGAGTTTCACTGAAAGCTGCAAAGAGCCTCACTGAAACATACATAGAGCCTCACTGAAAGATATACAGACTGAAAGCTGCTGCACAGAGCCTGAGGTCTTCTATTAAACACAGCACTGCAACCATGTGAGGGTGGAAGTGGTCTCCCAGCAGGCTTCAGTGATGTCATGCCTGTTGGGAAACACCCACCTTCTCCTGCTGGGAGATTACACTATGTAAGCAAGAATACTGGTATGATAGAGAGCTTTTTAAAGCTCCGAATTTTTTTTTTTTGAGGGTAGGAGGAGTGTTAAGAGTAGTTTGGGAACATAGCCTGAGTTTGTTTAGAAAAGTTTATTTGGTGACAGGTACTTTTTCTTATTTGTATCTTTTATTCTTATATTGATATATTTTATTCTTATGTTGATATTTTATCTATGCTCATTTAATTTAATAAGCATATTAATATATTTAATTATTAATTCCTATTTTTACATACATTTATGTATGCATACTAATGAATTAAGCCATATTAAATCAATCTTTAAAAAAAAATGTATAATAACAAAACAAGTTACCACCTAGTACAAATTTATATCAGGATTATTTGACATGTGATTAACAATCAATCTTAGTTTGAGCTAATCCCTAAAAGAGAAGGAGTCATAGTTATAAAGCCAACATCATAAAATACTTCTTATGCTGTTTAAAAAAAGGGGCCAGGAAGCCCTGAAATGTGTCCAGCTACTTCAAAAAAACCTTTGTGACATTATTAATATTATTGCAGTGTGCCAAAAGCTCTCTACTAGACTGTTAATTTGAAACTCTAGCCAATCTGACATGAGGAGCCTGTGTCTCCAGCAACTGACAAAAATTCTCTGTTGCACCTGGCACCCTATGACAGCTCCACACACCTCTACCTTCACTCTTACTAGAGTGACAGGATCAAAACCGGGGAGCTATTGCTCAGACATCCTTCGGAGGATACCTGTGGACACACATCATACAGGTTGGGTAAGTGCTGTACTTACACCACTAAATTAAATCACCATCTGTCTGGTTATGCTAAGTCCATTGGATATAACTGAGATCAATACAACCACCACATACAAACTGCAAACCAGCATAGACTGTTGCCACTCACTACTTCAGCAGGAACTCCTCTGTATGGCATATATTTGGACAATACCATTTAAATTGTCTTGCTTACTCTAATACATTCAAACTAAGTGTTCATACAGACATTGAACATTCTCTAAACCCATTTTATACATACATATATTTATATATATATATATATATATATATATATATATATACATATACGGGGTCAGTACTTTCCTCAGGTAGAGGACACCACTTCTGGTGTAAGACGGAGATTCAAGTAGGCCATGTAGCACTTGGCGGGCTCCTGGGTAAAAAATATGCAAATCAGCTCTTCACACCACCTTCACAGGTAGTGTGTCCTGCAAACAGTTCAGGCTCCAGTTAAGAAGTCTCAGAACTGATTGGGATTTATGCCAAGCCAGAACTCTCTCCAGAAGGAAAGAGGAGCAATCTGCAGACAGCTGTTTCGGGGTGTTTGCCCCTCGTCAGTACAAAGCAGGGTTATCTGGCTTGGTTGAGGGAGAGGACACCACTTCTGGTGTAAGATGGAGTTTCAAGTAGGCCATATAGCACTCCCCGGGCTCCAGGACACACTACCTGTGAAGGTGGTGTGATGAGCTGATTTGCATATTTTGTTTTACCCAGGAGCCTGCGGAGTGCTATATGGCCTACTTGAATCTCTGTCTTACACCAAAAGTGGTGTCCTCTCCCTGAGGAAAGTACTGACCCCATTTAACTAGTCACAGGCTCTCACCGCAGCCAAGCCAAATAACCCTGCTCTGTACTGATGAGGGGCGAACACCCCGAAACAGTTGTCTGCTCTCAGGTCGTTCATGCATGCCCGCAACCTGTGCACAACCCGGTACTGCCCCCAGGTGCCCCTATGTGGAGGAAACATCTTTGCACGTGTTTTGGCAGTGCCCCTTTGCACAGGGTCTGTTGGACGCCCTGGAACATGAAATCAGAGACTCTGTACCCAGGAACTGCCTATCGTACCATTCGGTGCTTTACAGTCTGTTCCCTGGGACCCACGACGTGGAGGCCATCCAGGAGGCCTGGCGCCTTATGAACTGTTTTAAGGACGCAGTGTGGCTTGCCAGGAACCGCCTTGTGATCAACAGGGAGAACATGTCCGTCCGGGACTGCCACAGGTTCATTAAGAGCCTGCTTAGAGACTATTCCCTCTTGGACAGCCCGGCCGTCGATGAGGAAGAAGAGGAGTGAAGACCCCTCTCCTTCTCCCATATCTCCTTGAAGATACAGCCCATTAGTTTGGCCCTGTGATCCGCCCCCTCCCCACCCCCACATAGTCACCCATACCCCCCACGCCCCCGCCCCACAGCCCACACCCCGATCACAGATTGTATTGTTTTGTTATTCGATCTCTTGTGCTTTTCTATTAAAGGATTGAGCGGAGTGTTAGAGTAGTATGTTGTGCGATGTATGGCTTAGGGAACCTTTGCTGTGTATTGTACTGTCATGCTTTGTGTGATTGTAATTTATTGTATCACTTGTAATGACTGAACAGACAATAAAGCTCTTTCAATAAACCCGAAACTGCTGTCTGCAGATGGGTCCTATTTCCTTCTGGAGAGAGTTCTTGCTTGGCATAAATCCCAATCAGTTCTGAGGCTTCTTAACTGGAGTTTGAGTTGTTTGCAGGACACACTACCTGTGAAGGTGGTGTGATGAGCTGATTTGCATGCACGCACACACGCTGCTTACCTCTGCAACAAAAGTGGCATCCTACTGAGTCTATTCTCTGTTGCAGCATTTGCACTATAAAGTTTACAGACTTAGGGTGGGTTCACACTACGTTTTGTCCCATACGGGAGCGCATACGGCAGGGGGGAGCTAAAAGCTCGCGCTCCCGTACGTGACCGTATGCGCTCCCGTATGTCATTCATTTCAATGAGCCGACCGGAGTGAAACGTTCGGTCCGGTCGGCTCATTTTTGCGCCGTATGCGCTTTTACAACCGGACCTAAAACTGTGGTCAACCACGGTTTTAGGTCCGGTTGTAAAAGCGCATACGGCGCAAAAATGAGCCGACCGGACCGAACGTTTCACTCCGGTCGGCTCATTGAAATGAATGACATACGGGAGCGCATACGAAGGCATAAGGGAGCGCGAGGTTTTAGCTCCCCCCTGCCGTATGCGCTCCCGTATGGGACAAAACGTAGTGTGAACCCAGCCGGAGCTTGTTACATACATACCCCTTGTTATACACATATCTACTCTTCATATGAGCGTGCATTATTAAGATTGTACTACATTTTGTGCCTTTTTTTGTGTGCATATTTTATCACTGCAGTGCCTGTCTTTTCATTGGGGGATCTATATATTTTCCTATTTATATATATATATATATATATATATATATATATATATATATATATATATACATACAGTATATATATTATTCGTTTTAACAGGTATCCATTACTTAAAGAGAATCTGACAGCTGGTTCACCCACACTAAACCCAAGATTCTGGCTTATAGTGCGGGTGAAGAGCTATAAAATTGTAAAATGATGGGTCACTTACTTGAAGGGGTTAATCAGGATTAGAGAACAGAGCTAATTTCTTTCAAAAACAGCTGACTCTGTTGTCTGGTGTAGCAAGGCTCCAGTGGTGCAGGTAAAGAGAATAATGAAGCCAGGAGGGTTGGGCCTCAGAGAGAATGTAGATGAGGCAGGGGAGCTCGGAGCTCCCCCCTCTTAATGCGTGCTGGGGCGCATTAGGAATAAAGCTATTTACTACCCTTACACTGCACCTATCCAACAGAATTAAGTAAGTGACCCACCTACAGCTCTTCACCCGCACTGTAACCCATTATCCTGGGTACAGTGCAGGTGAACCAGCTTTCAGATTCTCTTTTCGTTTCCATATTCGCAAGGGCCCTGGGGTCAGGTATATTTTTTCTAATGTTCTTGCTGAGTGTTTTAATTATCTGGCATTTTTAGTTTTTAGTTGCCTACAGTAACTTTCTATTGTTTCTAATTTACCTTGCGGTCCAATAATATTTCATATAGTTCTTCAAAAAGTACCACTTGTCTTTCAAAAAATAAGCCCTCATATGGCTCTGTCAGCAGAGATTATATTATGGATTTAAGAATGCAAGGAGGAGGGGGGGAAAGGGAAAAAAAATTGCTGTGGCAGGAAGGTGTAGACATCTAATGCATTATTTGTGGGTTTTCTACACTGTCAATATTAAATATAATTGTTTTTTCTTCAGATGTCAGAAACACCAATTTGAAATTTAAAACCAGTACCTTATGATGTCATCTGCTGAGGATAACATTAGTCAAGATGAAGATAGCTTTAGGGCACAGCCCAAAAGAATATCACATTTGGTATCTAACTTGAGATATACTAGCAAGATCAAGCGGAAGAAAAGGACAAACTATTCCCCTTGTGGAAATGAAAAGGTATCATCATTTTTATTTATTTACAAATTTAAATATTTGATCAATGATTTGTAAATCATTGAGTGGGAAGTATGCATGTGATGGGATTTAGTTGGAGTAACACACAATACACATTGTTTAACGGACGTGTCTTTTTTCTACATGTAATAATGCAGTTTGTGACTGTTTGTTTGTGTTCTTAAAGGTATACTCCAGTGGAAAACATATTTATTTTCAACTGGCTTCAGAAATTTTAACCGATTTGTAAATTACTTCTATTTAAAAATCTTAATCCTTCCAGTACTTATCAGCTGCTGTATACTACAGAGGAAGTTGTTGGGGGGAAAATCAGCTACTCATGATGTGGCAGTTTCTTGTCAAGCATCTGGAGGAGGTTAACATGGCCACATGTATGTCAGATATGTTGGTAGAAGGTGAAGCGTGGTCAGGGTCCCAATGTTGGCACCACGGCCCTGCTTCAACATATGCAGCATCACATAAAGCGGCCTGGGAGAACCGTAGCTCAAATGTGGTGGTCCAGCCTGCTGCAGCAACCACTGCATCACCCAGTGACACACCACTCCCTGTTTCAGCCAGCCGAGGCTCCACAACCTCAACCAAAGGGAGCTATGTGTCATACCCATCTTCTGTTGGTCCAGATGCTCCTGCTCCTCCTACTTCTCGTCAGTTATTCCAACAGCAATCCATCACTAAAGCGACAGTATGCGCCCTGTCATCCAACAGTGCAGAAGCTGAATGTGCTCCTGTCCAAGTTGCTGGTGCGGCAATCCCTCCCTTTTAAAGTAGTGGACTCTGCACCTTTTCGAGAACTGATGGCTTGTGCCGAGCTGAGGTGGAGAGTCCCAAGCCGTAATTTCTTTTTTTTAAAAAGGCAGTACCAGCCCTGCACAAATATGTAGAACAAAAGGTGGGCCAGTCCTTGAGCCTGTCGGTGTGTACCAAAGTGCACGGCAGCGCCGAAGTGTGGAGCTCTAACTACTGTCAGGGACAATACATGTCCTTTACGGCCCACTGGGTGAATGTGGCTCCTGCACAGCCACACCAACAACTTGCCCCATGTCGCGCTGCTTCCATCTCCACGCTCTCACGTCGTTGGTCCTGCAACAATGTCTGACTCTGCCTCCTCATCCTCCACCATGTCCTCAGCCTCCACTGCATGGACCAGTCACAGTGTCCCTCCAGAATACCATGTGTGCAGGGTACGGCAGTGTCACGCTGTTCTTCACCTGGTTTTCCTTGGTGAACGGAGCCACACAGGGGAGAAACTAGTCAAGAAATCAAATCATGGCTTTCTTCGTGACAACTGAAAAGGGGAACCATGGTGACCGACATCGGGAAGAACATCTTGTCTGCGATGCATCAAGGAAGCCTGAGCAATGCGCCGTGCATGGAACACGTGTTCAATCTGGTTGTCAAGCAGTTCCTAAAGTGTTCCACCCATCTGCAAAACATCCTAACAATGGCCAGGAAACTTTGCATGCACTTAAGCCACTCGTACACCGCAATGCACCCCCTCCTTGAGCTGCAGTGTCAGAACAGCATGCCCCCAACATAGTCTGATATGCGACATTTTCACGCCTTCGAATTCCACCCTCCATATTTTGGACCGACTATACAAACAGAGAAAGGCCATCAACGATTACTTGATGATCCAAGCGGATAGGGGTACTCCCCTGTGTAACTTTAGTGTCAACCAGTGGCAGCTCATATGTGGCACCTACCGTTTGCTCAGGCCCTTTGAGGAAGCCACATTATTTGTCCGTTGCCAGGATTACGGGATGAACAACATCATTCCACTGCTTCATTTCCTACAACAGATGGTGGAAAAAATGGCTGGTCAGGGCACTGTACACATGGCGCCTACATCTCACGGCCACATGAGCCCTGTGGGGGCTGAACTGGAGGAGGAGGAGAGGGAGGAGGGGGACAGTGTAGTACAGGCAATGTGAAGTGAAATGGGTGGTTTTTATACTCAGTTGATAGGAGAGGAGGAGCAGCCGGAGGAACTACATGGTAATGAGGAAAACGAGACAGAGGACCTAGACACAGAGTGGCCGTATGCAGTGGAGATGGAGGCAGGGAGTCCCTCCGAGTCACTTGCATAAATGGCATAATGCATGCTCACTTGCATGCGTACTGACTGCCGAATTGTCACCATTCGGCAGCGGGATGACTTCTGGCAGGGAGGACAAACTGACCTACTACAGAGACATCCTACTTAGTCAGTTGGTCGATGCCTATCTGCGCCATTGTCCATTCTCTCACAGGTCTGACTGTGGGGCCCTCTGTGCTCACCTTCCCCTTCCATGGCTGCTGGGGAGAGGTGGGGTGGCAGGACCAGTACCAGCTCCATCAGCAGCATCTTGAGTCTACAGTTGCTGATGAGTGGCTTTCTTCACCCGCATAGTGAAACAACTAATCAGCAGCAGCAGGTAGACCTTGAGCTGGACCTGAACCAGCAGGTGGTGGCATATTTGGACATGACCCTGCCAACCCACATTGAAGATCTGCTGCACTTCTGGGCAGCCAAACTGGATTTGCGGTCGCAACTAGCAGAGTTTTCCCTGGAAAAGCTGTCCTACCCAGCCAGTAGAGTGGCATCAGAGTGGGTGTTTAGTGCAGCGGGGGCCATAGTCACCCTAAGTAGAACTCGCCTGTCCACCAAAAATGTGGAGAGACTTGTCAAGATGAATCAGGCTTAGATCAGCCAAGATTTCCACCCACCAATGCCTGATGCATAGACTATATTTTCCATGGTGCCACACCAACACTTTGGCAAAAGAGACCGGTTTGTTCTGCCTACATGCCTCAACTGCTGTTCTGATTCTGCCACCCACCTGATGCCACACATCTGATGCCAAGTGCTCCTTTTTTCACCCACCTTCATCAGCAGTTACTGGTATTGCCACCAACCACCCCACTCAGTCACCGGGTCACTTTCAGGACTCCTGATGCTGCCGCTGCCTCCTCCAGGCTCTGTCATTGTGCCATCATATGGTCTCCTCATGCTGCTGCCACCTCCAGGCTCTGTCATTGTGCCGCCCTATAGTCTCATCCTGCTTCTGCCACCTTCAGGCTCTGTCATAGTGCCGCCCTATGGTCTCGTCATGCTGCTGCCACCTCCAGGCTCTGTCATTGTGGTGCTCTGCGGCCTATATAGGCTGCTGCCACCTCCAGGCTGTGTCATTGTCCTGCCATGTGATCTCCTCATGCTGATGGCTCATTAAACTTGTTAATCTATTCAAAATTTTCTATTAACCTTTTAAAAAAATCTCTTCAATTATGAGGCCCTATGGTCTCGTCAGGCTGCTGCCACATCCAGACTCCAAGGAAACTAGTTAAAGCAATAAAAATAAACCATGACATGGCACACTTGTTCAATCTGATTTTCAAGTGGTTCCTTAAGTCTTCCACCCATCTGCAAGACATCCTAAAAATGGTCTGGAAACTTTGCATGCACTTTAGCCACTGGTACACCGCAAAGCACACCCTCCTTAAGCTGCTCGCCGTCATATATTAGCTCTGGAATTACCACAAGAATCCAAGGAAACAGGTTGGAGCGATAAAAATAAACCATTTATATCAACTAATCCCTCATGAGTCCCATGGTGGACTAAACAATAATTACAAAACTGTTTGGAGGGCTAACCCTCCTCGGGGACTAATACCCTTAACTTGGGTTCTCACTAAAAATGTTCTTTATTGGTATGCTCTAAAATAATTATTTGTGAAGAATTCATAAACAGTGGTTAAAACTATCACTGTTTATGAATTCTTCACAAATTATAATTATTTTAGAGCATACCAATAAAGAAAGTTTTTAGTGAGATCCCAGTTAAAGTTTAAAATAAACCATAACTGATTAAATGACACATTCGCAGTTTCATACGCAGTTTCACAGTACAAGCCATATTTACTTACACATGCATGGCTTAATATTTTAGACAAGCATATGATACAGTCAGGATCTACCCAGTAGCCCTCTCGGGTCAGGCCTGCAACACTGAGAGGAAGGACAAACTGACACACTACTGTCGCCACCTCCGGACTGTGTCATTGTGCCGCCATATGATCTCATGCTGCTTGTGGCACATTAAACTCATTAATCTCTTTAAACTCTTCAATTGACATCTCAAAAATCTCTTTAATCTCTTCAATTGTGACACTATATGGTCTCCCGACCCTGCTGCCATATCCAGACTCATCTTGTCATTTTGCTGCTCTGAGGCAGTGATTCTAATATTGACGCCTGTAATCTGCATGCCATATTGAATAACAGTATTACTTAACTACCCCAGCTCACTCCCTATGCATGTTACGGCAACGCAAAGTGTTCTACACCCCTATTGAGGCTCTCTTATAGCCCGGAAATAGCCGTTTTAATAGCGATTTGCCACAAATATATTTGGATCGAACAGAATTTTTGAAAAATTTGCCCCTCTCTAGTTGCCACCTGGCTATGCCTATCAATGCTTCTCAGTTTACTGAAGAAGTAGTTGCATGTCTTGATAAAGAGCTCAGTCCGAGCTAGAAACGCGTTGAAAGTGCTTTTTATACCAACATTTTTATGTCTTTCCTGACTGAATAAAGATAACTTTTTATTGGGAGAAGCGCCTGGCTTTGGAGAAAATGTCTTCCTTTTTAATTGTCTATTTTAATGCTTCTCAGTTGGCTCTGTCGGGGTCTGTTTGGTACATGCTGTTATATTCACTATTATAACCTTAAATGAGCTTCACACTTTCATAGTTCTCTTTAAGAAAATGTTTTTGACTAGCCACAGGACTCATAAAAGAAAATTCTGATTTCTTTGTATTTAGACAGAAACCTTAAATAGCATCATATAAAAATGGCAAATGGAAGCTACTTTAACCTGTCCAGGACCAAGGGCGTACAGGTACGCCCTTGAGCCTTGGTACTTAAAGGGGTACTCTGCCCCTAGCATCTTATCCCCTATCCTTTGGGAATGCGTAATGACCGGCGATACAAGGGCCGGAGCATCGTGACATCCCAGTTCCGCCCACTTGTGACATCATGGGGCGTGATGGTGGCAGGACCCCTGCGATCTGACATCTTATCCCCTATCCTTTGGTTAGGGGATAAGATACTAGGGGTGGAGTACCCCATTAAGGACCAAGGGCGTAACTGTATGCCCTTGTCTCATTAACAGGGTTTAAACCATTCTCACAAGTTGAGAACAGGAATCCAGGACCCATGGCAATGCCGGGCACCGCCGATCGGGCCGATGCCCAGCATTATCCCTTTAGACGCCACGATCAAAGTTGATTGCGGCATCTAAAATGAGAGATAAAACTATCCCATCAGCTCAGTGGAGCTGACCGGGACAATTGCGACAAAATCGCGATGTCCCGATCAGCTTACTGTACGACAGGAGGGTCCTCACCTGCCTCTTTGTTGTCCATTAAGTGATATGCTGCTCCAAGTCTGCTCAGCAGGCTAGAACAGAAGAGCGCCGAGAACACTGATCAATGCTATGCTATGTCATAACATTGAGCAGCGTAAGCAATCAAAAGTTAATAAAAGTTAATAAAAGTTAATAAAAGTGAGTCAACCCCTTCCTTATTAAGTTTAATCACCACCCTTTTCCCATTTTTTAAATAAAATAATGTAATAATAAAAAAAATTATCATATGTGGTACTGCCGTGTGGATAAATGCCCGAACTATTAAAATATAAGGTTAGCTATATTTTTGGTCACTTCATATACCATAAAAAACTAATAAAAAGCGATCAAAAGGTCACATCAAAACAAAAATGGTACTGATAAAAAACTACAGACCATGGCTCAAAATAATGAGCCCTCATATAGCCCTGTATGTGGAAAAATAAATAAAGTTATAAGGGTCAGAATATGACAATTTTAAACATACAAATTTTGGTGCATGTAGTCAGGATTTTTTTTAAACTCCTTAACGACAAAGGACGTATATTTACGTCCTGCGCTGGCTCCTGTGATATGCCGCGGGGTCACGCCGTGACCCCGCATCATATCGCGGCGGTCCTGTTGGCCATCAACGGCCGGGACCCGTGGCTAATACAGGACATCACCGATCGCGGTGATGCCCTGTATTAACCCTTCAGACGCGGCGATCAAAGCTGACCGCCGCGTCTGAAGCGAAAGTGAAACTATCCCGGATGCTCAGTCGGGCTGCTTACAGGACACCGGGAGGGACCCTACCTGCCTCCTCGGTGTCCGATCGGCGAATGACTGCTCGGTGCCTGAGATCCAGGCAGGAGCAGTCAAGCACCGGTAACACTGATCACAGGCATGTTAATACATGCCAGTGATCTGTGTAAAAGATCAGTGTATGTAATATTATAGGCCCCTATGGGAGCTATAACATTGCAAAAAAAAGTTTAAAAAAAGTGTTAATAAAGATCATTTAACCCCTTCCCTAATAAAAGTTTGAATCACCCCCCTTTTCCCATTAAAAAATAAAACAGTGTAAATAAAAATAAACATATGTGGTATCCCCACGTGTGTAAATGTCCGAACTATAAAAATATATTGTTAGACAGAATAAGCTGGACTTTTCTGTTATCTACTTTACAAGCATTCGGCATTACGGGTCCGTTTCTGTCGGCTGTCTCCGGACTTTACACTAATCCAACTGCCCAAGTTAAACTTAAACATGCTACTTCTGCATATTTATCTATTTCAAACGGCACTACACAAGGGTGTCCTCTCTCCCCATTACTGTTCGTCCTTAGTATAGAGCCCCTTGCGGCTTACATAAGGGAAAACGCCGCCATCCATGGTGTCAATGTAGGTTCTAGTGAATTTAAGGTATCGTTATTTGCAGATGACGTCTTATTAACATTAACTGATCCACACGTGTCCCTACCTAATTTACTTACGGTTATTGGTCAATATTCAAAAATTTCGGGATACAAGATTAATTCGGACAAAACGGAAATTCTACCAATACGCGTCCCACCCAAAGACCTTGACACCCTTAAATTAAATTATAAATACAGATGGCAAGTGACGTCCCTTAAATATTTAGGTATAAACCTTAGCCCTAATATCACCTCTTTATTCAAACAAAATTTTCCTTCTCTGGTATGTGAAATTAAAAAATTATTACTTAAATGGAGGTCACTTCCTTTGTCCCTCTTAGGTAGAATTGCTGCAGTGAAAATGACGGCTTTACCAAAAATATTATGCTTGTTAGAGACACTTCCTATCCTCATCCCCAAGGGCTCTCTTCTCAACCTGCAGTCTATGCTACTTAAATTTGTCTAGAGGGATGGTAGACATAGGATCCCCTTTGCGGTCTTGGCTATGCCTAGGAGGCTTGGAGGATTGTCGTTTCCAGACAATGTGGCAACGCACTTGAGAAGACTTCCAACATTATTTACATCCCAGCCACTCCAGAGGTGGTCGGAAATTGAGATGGGTTGGATATTACCCACACGCCTGGATTCATTGATCTGGTCCTGGCGACATCCCCAGTTTCCTAGGAAACTACTGAGGACGACCTCAGTCATGCTTAAGATCTGGGAATCAGTTAAATCAACTTGCGGGTTAACGTAACACATGTCAATGCTAACTCCTTTGATCGCGAACCCCTCCCTCCTGTCCAGCTACGAAAGTGTAGTAACCGATACATGGGTAAAGGAAAACTTGCGCCGATTAATAGACATAGTTGACCCCTTGAGAAGGACACTAATGCCATTTGCCACCCTTCAGTCCACCTCCCACCTCCCGGAGTCATCCTTTCCGTTATATCAGGAAATACTCTCTATACTATCTTCGAACGCACTTTACCCTCATTGACTCCCTTTGAGGGTCAAACACAACTTTACCCTCATTGACTCCCTTTGAGAATATTTGTAAGAACTATGTATCAACCAGAGGACTTATCTCGGATATATACACTTTATTGATTCTGCCTAAAGATATCTCCGAGATCCGTCACACATATATGGACAAATGGGAACTGTATCTGGGGCGAAAATTCTCTGAATTACTCCATCGATTATTCCCAGAGGTCTCCGATATGCTGGAGATGTCAGAAATCAACGGGAACGCTTCCACATATATTTTGGGATTGTCCTGGGATTTTGGGGTATTGGAATACGGTCCGGGAGCTTATACAAAAAGTGATGGGACTGACATTGCCATATTTTTACTTAACATGCTTCCCAGTGGCCTAGTAAAATACAAGTTAAACTTCTATTACATATTCTCACGGCAGCTAAATACATGATTGCGAGCTGGTGGAACGAATCCACCCATCCTCCGATAAATATGCTTTTAGATAGGATTAGAGATATAAAGAGAATGGAATATTTCTTGGCAACACTTGACAACACACTTTCTAAGTATTATACAATTTGGCAAGATTGGGAGACCTATGATGCATGATTGATGGCTTTAGTACTCGGACCATGCAGCTTTCTTTCTTTTTCCTCTTCTCCCTTTTTTTTTTCTTTTCCCTTTATCTACTTTTTTTTTCTTTTCTGACATTTCAAGGGAAGTAAACATTATCGTGAAATGTTCCTAATGAAAATGTTTTATACATGATCCTGTTTTCAATATCCATTGCGATGATCAGAGTTAACATTTCCTAGAATTCCCACCTATTTTCTGGAGAATTATTGTTTTATATCATTATCCTTTTTCTCTCTCCATTGTAACATTCTCAAGTTTTTGAGGAAACACCTTGTTGATGTACCAGCATTTTCTTCTGTTGGTATGATCCTTCAAATTGTTGTAATTTTCTCTATATGATAATTTTTTTTCTCTCCTGTTTCTTTGTTTTGAAAACATGTAAAACTTATAAATAAACAGTTATATAAAAAAAAAAATTTCATATATATTGTTAATTAAACCGCACTGTCAATGGCGTACATGTAAAAAAAAATTCCAAAGTCCAAAAAAGCGTATTTTTAGTCACATTTTATACCATTAAAAAGAGAATAAAAAGTGATCAAAAAGTCAGATCAAAACAAAAATGGTACAGATACAAAACTTCAGATCACGGCGCACAAAACAGAAGAGGACATTTTTAAACGTATACATTTTCCTGCATGTAGTTATGATTTTTTCCAGAAGTACGACAAAATTAAACCTATATAAGCAGGGTACCATTTTAACCGTATGGACCTACAGAACAATGATAAAGTGTCATTTTTACCGAAATATGTACTGTGTAGAAACGGAAGCCCCCAAAAGTTAAAAAATTGCGTTTTTTCTTCGATTTTGGCACACAATGATTTTTTTTTCCTGTTTTGCCATGTAAAATGACTAATGTCACTGCAAAGTAGAATTGGTGATGCAACAAATAAGCCATAATATGGATTTTTAGGTGGAAAGTTAAAAGGGTTATGATTTCTAAAAGGTAAGGAGGCAAAAACGAAAATGCAAAAACTGAGAAACCCTGCGTCCTTAAGGGGTTAAAGTAGAAAACTAAAATAAAACCTACATAAATTGGGTATCCTTGTAACCGTATGGACCTACAGAAGAAAGAGCAGGTGTAATTTTTACAGAAAATTGCACTGTGTAGAAACGGAGGACCCCAAAATTTACAAAATGGTGCTTTTTTTTTTTTTTTACAATTTCACCGACAAAATGTATATTTTTGGTTTGCAGTAGATTTTGTTATTAAATGATTGATGTCATTACAAAGTACAATTGGTGGCGCAACAAACAAGCCCTTCTATGGGTCTGTAGATGCAAAATTGAAAGTGGTGTGATTTCTAGAAGAAGAGGAGGAAAAAGCGAAGTGCAAAAATGAAAATTTGCCTGGTCCTTAAGGTCAAAATGGGCTTGGTCCTTAGGGGGTTAATACAATTGCCCTGATTTACTATTGTAAGCTCAACCTGTTTTGTCTGGTTGTGCACCAAAACCTGTTGTATTGTGCCACATATTGTGTCTGTGCCAAAATTTGCCCCAGAATTTTCACCCAAAAATTCAAAAGACCCAACCAATTCTCCACTTTACTTAGAAAATCAGGAAAAGGGGCATGGTCTCTGGGAAAAGGGAGCGTGGCCGCATTTTCAAAAATCCCAACATATTTACTAATGTTTCCACAGAAAATGTGGTGGATTTGAGCTCTGAAAAGGGAAAAGTGCAAAACATACAGAAACAATAGTAAATATTGTGAAAAAATACATGTCGGGAATCAAAACCCACAAAGAAACTCCACTCCACTCTTAGTAAATAAGGGCCAATGTGTATACTGATAGGATTGTCGATTTTTGAGTCACAAAGTAAACAATGGAATTATGGAAATCATAGGCTTGATAGAAGTGGTAATTATATGCAAAATATGAAAAAATTATAATAATAAATAATAAACAAAATATTGAAAACAAAAGTATCGAGTATGACCATCACGCGCAGAAATACATGCACTTACATGCCTTGGAATGTTATCAGTGAGGTCATTAATGTTTCTCTGAGAAATATTCTGCCACATTGAAAACACAGGCTGATCATGATTCACATGACACAGGCTGATCATGATTCACAGCTGGAAGCTCCCTTTTCAATTGTTGACAAATAATGTCTCCAATGTGCTTAATGGGAGACAGTTAGGGCTCTCATTCCGGCCGGTCACTCCGGCCAGGAGCATTCTCATGTGTTGCCCTCTGCTCCCGGCAGTGCCACGGTCCGCCCGCATGCGAACCCGGGACTGCCGCTTACCGTCCGTCCCGTCCTCTTCTTTCTCCGGTGGTCCTGCTCCTCGCATTGTGGGGCGCGCTTGTGAGCCCTGCTCTGTTCTCCTCCTCCTGTCTGACTCTGCTGGCGCCCGTGTCCCCGCCTCCTAGGGCACGCGCGCGGGTTCTTCTAAATTTAACCCCTTAACGACGCAGGACGTATATTTACGTCCTGCGCCGGCTCCCGCGATATGAAGCGGGATCGCGCCGCGATCCCGCATCATATCGCGTCGGTCCTGGCGCTAATCAACGGCCGGGACCCGCGGCTAATACCACACATCGCCGATCGCGGCGATGTGCGGTATTAACCCTTTAGAAGCGGCGGTCAAAGCTGACCACCGCTTCTAAAGTGAAAGTGAAAGTGACCCGGCTGCTCAGTCGGGCTGTTCGGGACCGCCGCGGTGAAATTGCGGCGTCCCGAACAGCTGATCGGACACCGGGAGGGCTCTTACCTGCCTCCTCGGTGTCCGATCGACGAATGACTGCTCCGTGCCTGAGATCCAGGCAGGAGCAGTCAAGCGCCGATAATGCTGATCACAGGCGTGTTAATGCACGCCAGTGATCAGCATTAGAGATCAGTGTGTGCAGTGTTATAGGTCCCTATGGGACCTATAACACTGCAAAAAAAATGTAAAAAAAAAGTGTTAATAAAGGTCATTTAACCCCTTCCCTAATAAAAGTTTGAATCACCCCCCTTTTCCCATAAAAAAAATAAAACAGTGTAAAAAAAATAAAAAATAAACATATGTGGTATCGCCGCGTGCGTAAATGTCCGAACTATAAAAATATATCATTAATTAAGCCGTACGGTCAATGGCGTACGCGCAAAAAAATTCCAAAGTCCAAAAAAGCGTATTTTGGTCACTTTTTATATCATTAAAAAATGAATAAAAAGTGATCAAAAAGTCCGATCAAAACAAAAATCATACCGATAAAAACTTAAAATCACGGCGCAAAAAATGAGTCCTCATACCGCCCCGTACGTGGAAAAATAAAAAAGTTATAGGGGTCAGAAGATGACATTTTTAAACGTATAAATTTTCCTGCATGTAGTTATGATTTTTTCCAGAAGTGCGACAAAATCAAACCTATATAAGTAGGGTATCATTTTAACCGTATGGACCTACAGAATAATGATAAGGTGTAATTTTTACCGAAATATGCACTGCGTAGAAACGAAAGCCCCCAAAAGTTACAAAATGGCGTTTTTTTTTCGATTTTGTCGCACAATGATTTTTTTCTCCGTTTCGCCGTGCATTTTTGGGTAAAATGACTAATGTCACTGCAAAGTAGAATTGGCGACGCAAAAAATAAGCCATAATATGGATTTTTAGGTGGAAAATTGAAAGGGTTATGATTTTTAAAAGGTAAGGAGGAAAAAACGAAAGTGCAAAAACGGAAAAACCCTGAGTCCTTAAGGGGTTAAAGGGCCAGTGCACCAATAATTGGTGCTTGTCTGAAACCAATCTTATTTAGTTCCGGCACTACGGTTCCCAGCCGGATCTTTGTGCCTTGTGCCTAGTGAAAGCATTCTTCTATGTATTGCCTATTAGTGTTCCAGACCTCCTGCTTGTGACCTGACCTCCCACCTTTGCCGCCTGCCTCCTGACCTCGTGCCTGTGACCTGAGTACGCTTCTTTGCTGCCTGCCTTTGACCTTCTGCTACGACTGACTATTCTTGTGTACTCCAGCACCAAGTTTCACCTAGGCAGCCTGCGTGGACGAATCGTGTCAGGGGTAGCAACCTGGGTGCCGCCTGCTACTTCAAGACCATCCTGCTTTGTGGCGGGCTCTGGTGAAAACCAGCGGCACCTTAGACTCCGCTCCCTGATAGGGTTCAGTCATTGTCCACACAGGTCCATCAGATCCACTTCTGATGCGCCAGAAATGCTAAATGGTTGCTGTACCTGCTTTTACAGTGTCTCTTTATAAAGCTGGAATTTGTTGTCACATTGCTGGATCATCTTTTCTTCTTCTGCATATTGCATTTGGCTAAGTGCAGATCCGTGCAAGACAGTGTGGTGAAGGTGAGCTGGAAAGAGGACTTTGTTCACACTTTGGTTAAAAAACAACTCCTGGGACATTTCGGATAAATGGCAGGACTACTGGTTCCACAATTAAATCAAATTAACTTCATGCTGTCAGTGTTGGGTCTGGCTACTGTACATTATGCTACCCCACACCATAATCCTTGAGGTAGGGTCAGTGTTGGCCATGTGGTCTTGAGACTAATCTATCTGCGGCTATCAATGCATTAGAGAAAAAAACAGGAATCATCGCTAAAGAAGATAGAACTCAATTACCGCTTTGCTCTGCACAATGCTAGCCTTTAAGGGTGGTGGTGTGAGATCAATGGAACACCTGTAGCTGGATGTCTAGTTTGTAACTCATTGTCCAAGTGCCTTCTGATAGTTTGTGTGAACAATGGTTGACGCCCTAGGCTTAGTAATGTGACATCCAATTCCAATCTCTGTAGAGAATGGATCCCTATGTGCCATTCTTATAATTCGTGCAGAGATTCGTCTCTGTGCACCTCTTTCTGTCATTTCAGTTTGATATTTGTCTCCCTTCCAGTGGGACATGCAATGTTAAACAGTGCTGACATTTCAGCCTACACACATAATGATCTGCTGGAGTTATAAACTAAGGTCTTTTTAGTTAAGACAAGTGGTTATACATGGCACATTGACAAAAAGGAGGTAGTGCACAATCATACTGCACTGACTTGATCTGATTTCTGAGCTTTTACATCAACAAAGTCACTCCAGCATGACAGAGATTCAAGCTAGATGCCTATAAATGTTAGATCTAAGACTAGATACCTTTTTTCTAATCTTGAAAGAAAAAAACAGGACATTTCAACAAGATGTTGTCATTTCAGTGCTGAGGAGACAAAACTATAAATGTACTAGGCAGCAATATAGAATATAATGTAGGCCAAGATCCAACACTAAGTATGACATATGAGAGTAACAAAAATGCACTTGCAAAGTTATAGAGGGACATTTAGACTTTTTCTTTTGCTTACAGAAGTCACACAAAAAGTCGCACGTGCGCATAAGCAATTTTTTGTGCGATTTTTGTGGGTAAGCAAAAAACACCAATCAGCTGAACCTAAACAATTTTCAATTTTCACTTTGCAGTGGTAGGGAATTTATCATTGCAAATGTCGCACGTAAGCAAATAAAAGTCGCAAACCCCTTTCAAAAAGTTGCAATTGTAAGCCAGGTCAGACCTGGCTTAAAAACTTGCCTTTGACAGAAATTTAAAAAAAGTCGCACAAATAGTCACAACTGCGACTTTTGTGCGACTTTTTGTGCAGCTCCGCTTCCCGGCCCCCGCCCGCATTTATCACCCGCTCGCTCGGTAGATATTGAAAAACTACAACTTCCAGCATGCTGGGAGTTGTAGTTCTGCAATACCTAGCGGGCAGGTGAGAGATGCGGGCAGGTGGCCAGGGAGCGGAGCTGGCCAACAGGAAAATTAAATTACAGCACTGTAATTTCATATTTCTTGGGCAGACCTGTGATTGGTCCCGACCTTCTGGCCAATCACAGCTGTCAGAAGGAATTATGAAGTTACAGTGCTGTAACTTCATTTTCCCTGCTGGGAAGCCAGGGAGCAAAGCACAAGCCGTCTGCTTCCCTGGCTTCCTTGTCACCCGCCCGCTTCACACAACTACAACTCCCAGCATTCCCTTATAATAAGGACATGCTGGGGGTTGTAGTAATGCAGTGTGGGTGGGTGGAAGATGTGCGGGCAGGTAACAAGCTTGTCACCCGCCCGCACATCTTCCGCTCGTGCCACACAACTACAATTCCCAGCATGTCCTTACTGCAAGAGCATGCTGGGAGTTGTAGTCCTGCGGTGGGAGTGGGTGACAAGCTTATCACCTGCCCCTGGTGCTTAACTACAACTCCAAGAATGCCCTTGCAGTAAGGACATGCTGGGAGTTGTAGACCTGAGGCAGGGCAGGTGACAAGCACATCTTCTGCCTGCCCGTGTAACACAACTACGGGCATGCTGGGAGTTGTAGTCCTGAGGCAGGGCAGGTGACAAGCACATCTTCTGCCTGCCCCTGTAACACAACTACGGGCATGCTGGAAGTTGTGACAAGCTTGTCACCCACCCGCACATCTCCCGTCTGTGCTGCGCGACTACAACTCCCAGCATGTCCTTACTGCAAGGGCATGCTGGGAGTTGTAGTCATGCGGCACAGTTGGCAGGATATGAGCGAGCAGGTGGCAAGCTTCACTGGCTTGCTTGTCACCCACCTGCACATCTCCCACCAGCCCACTGTCACATGACTACAACTCTCAGTATGCTCTTACAGTGGGGACATGCTGGGAGTTGTAGTTGTGCGGAGCGAGAGGGTCACAATAAATGTACTAACCTATGTTCCGTGAATTTTTTTTTCTCATTTCAGATCCTGTGGACTACTTCAGATTTGGTGGAGTATGTCAAGGACCAACGTTTTTGTTTGTTTAATTTTAATGAAATAGTTAACAAGGGCATGTGGGGGGAGTGTTTTTTGGTATCAAAGTTTTATTAAATGTGTTGTATTTTTTTCCCATTTACTTTACAGGCTTAGTAGTGGAAGTTGTCTTATAGATGGAATCCATTACTAAGCCGGGGCTTAGTGTCAGCCCCAAAAACAGTTAGCGCCAACCCCCAATTATTACCTCGGTACCCACCACCATAGGGGTGCCAGGAAGAGCCGGTACCAACAGGCCCGGAGCATAAAAAATGGCGCTCCTGGGCCAAGGTGGTAACAGACTGGCGTTATTTAGGCTGTTGAGGGTGAGTAACAATGGTCACCCACCTCGCCCACCCTAGTAACTTCAGGCTGATACTGCTTGGTTTGTATCTGGCTGAGAATAAACATAGGGGGAACCCTTTGCGTTTTTTATATATGACTTTTACATACTATAACATAGTTTTGTCCTAATGTAAGCCCATACTGTAATACTCAGCAGGTTTGGATCTATGTGATTTTACACTGAAAGAGCCCAAGAGGTGAAAAGTGGTATACCAATGCAAAGCTTTATTTTTTTATTTCATTATTTTAAGATTTTCTTAAATTGTATTAATAATTTTATTTAATTTGTATTATTCCTTTTGTGGGACAGGACCATGTGATTGCTTGATTCACATCAATTATTACACAGGCATCATATTATTTAAAAAAGTTATTTAAAAAAAAAAACTGCATAACATAGTAACATAGTAACATCCAGCATTAAGGGCAAAAATGTTCCAAAGTTTATGTACCAAATATTGAAACAGACAAATCAGTGTCCTCATACACTTCCAATCATTTGTGTTATTTATTGAATGATTTCTAATTTCATAATATCTACTACTACATTATTGCAGGAAAATATTGGCTCTTGGATTGCAGAACATATTAAAAAGAAAGAATGCACTTATTATGTGGAAAACTCCAATGTGACTGATACAAGGTACCTTTTTTTAATATATTTCTAAATCAGTTAATACTTATTACATTTTTGGATGCTCATAATGTTGATATTCCATTACTATACTTTTTCTTGCAGTTTTAAACATCAATATAATTACATCAATATACTGTCATATGTCGTAAGCATCTATAAGTATATCAGAATATGTTCTTAATTATTGTTGCTTGTTGATTATGTAAAAACTTTAATTATGCAGCTAAACTAACTATATAATCCAAAGGGTGCATCCACATGGGCACAAGGCTAGGCCTAATTCTCCTATTTATTTATTTTTAAACTTTATTATTTTTTTTCCCAATACAAACATTACAGTAATTCTTTCTTAATCGTCTATTCACACGTACAGTATTCTGTGCAGATTTGACGCGCAGATTTAATGCACAGGATTTTCTGCTGCAGATTTCAATGTAAACTGAACACAGCTTGAAATCCTTCACATCAAATCGGCACAGAATACTGTACATGTGAATAGATTACATTTCCAATACTTTACTCCCTTCCCCACCTCCCAGCCTGGCACTTTCTAGCTTACCCTGTTACAACAATAACTCTACTTTTCCAAGACAACCATCCTTTACACACTCTTTCTTCAATCTTTTTCCCTCTACATGATATCTCCTCATACTTTATTAACCAAACCGATCTATTCATTTAGCGTTGGGGCACATGGGGACATCCAATTCCTTAGTATAATTATTTTTGCTTGTCCCATTAACTTAAAGGGTACCTTTCATAAAAAAAAAAAACTTTTGATATATTATAGGTTATTGTCTTTTGATATATTAGTGGTTATTGTATGCAGAATAACTTTCCAATAGCATGTTATAAAAAAAATATGCTTCTTTCTATTTAATTGTCCACTTTGAAAAAAATACCGCTAGGTCTCCCTATCAGTCCTGGCCGCAAGCCTTTTTTTTTTTTTTATATAGATTTCAGACTTATGCTGAAGTCCTAAATCTCAGACTGCAGCCGGGACACAGACAAGCTTAGCACTGCTCCCTGCCAGATGAAAGGTACCCTTTACCCCCTAAGGACCCGGGGTTTTTCCGTTTTTGCATTTTCGTTTTTTGCTCCTTGCCTTTAAAAAATCATAACTCTTTCAATTTTGCACCTAAAAATCCCTATTATGGCTTATTTTTTGCGCCACCAATTCTACTTTGTAATGACGGCAGTCATTTTGCCCAAAAATTGACGGTGAAACGGAAAAAAAAATCATTGTGCGACAAAATTTAAAGAAAAACCGCCGTTTTGTAACTTTTGGGGGCTTCCGTTTCTAGGTAGTACATTTTTCGGTAAAAATGACACCTTATCTTTATTCTGTAGGTCCATCGATTAAAATGATACCTTACTTATATAGGTTTGATTTTGTCGGACTCCTGGAAAAAATCATAACTACATGCAGGAAAATTAATACGTTTAAAATTGTCATCTTCTGACCCCTATAACTTTTTTATTTTTCCGTGTATGGGGCAGTATGAGGGCTCATTTTTTTGTGCCGTGATGTGAAGTTTTTAACGGTACCATTTTTGCATTGATAGGACTTATTGATCGCTTTTTATTCATTTTTAAATTATATAAAAAGTGACCAAAAATGCACTATTTTGGACTTTAGAATTTTTTTGCGCGCACGCCATTGACCGAGCGGTTTAATTAATGATATATCTTTATAATTCGGACATTTCCGCACGCGGTGATACCATATATGTTTATTTTTATTTACACTGTGTTTTTTTTTATTGGAAAAGGGGGGTGATTCAAACTTTTAATAGGGGAGGAGTTAAATGATCTTTATTCACTTTTTTTTTCACTTTTTTTTCCCAGTGTTATAGGTCCCATAGGGACCTATAACACTGCACACACTGATCTTCATCATTGATCACTGGTTTCTCATAGGAAACCAGTGATCGACGATTCTGCCGCATGACTGCTCATGCCTGGATGTCAGGCACTGAGCAGTCATTCCGCGATCGGACAGCGAGGAGGCAGGTAGGGGCTGTCCTCCCGCTGTCCTGTAAGCTGTTCGAGATGCCACGATTAGCCGCGGCTATCCCGAACAGCCCGACTGAGCTAGCCGGCAACTTTCACTTTCGCTTTTAGCCGAGCGGCTCAGCTCTGAGCGCGCGGCTAAAGGGTAAATAGCGTGCGGCGCCGCGATCGGCGCTGCACGCTATTAGAGGCGGGTCCCGGCTTCACTATGACGCCGGGCCCGCCGTCATATGACGCGGGGTTACTCTGTAACCCCGCGTTATATCAGGAGAGCAGGACCAAGGACGTACGGTACGTCCTTGGTCCTTAAGGGGTTAAGTACCATATTTTACATATACATATTTTGCTTTATTTACATTTCCCATTAAATTGGAGTTTAACTTGCAGATCTCCCTCAATTTTCTTGTATACTTTTCCCAAAATTCCAGAATTTTTCTAAGTTCCCACATCTTGTGTAATAGATCTGCATTTTCATTTCCACATTTATGACATGTAGCTACCTGACTGTAACCCATCTTATTCAATAATTTTGGTGAAGACGATGGATAATTTTGAACTATGAAACTCGATGATTCATATTGACAGAAGAGTGCTTAAAGGGGTATTCCGGGGGTGGGGGGGGACAACACCCCCCCCCCTCCCGCGATCTCTCTGCAGCAGCCCGCATTCTAAGCATAGCTGCGTCTGAAGTTTCGGAAACCTCCGGCGTCACGCCATGCCCCCTCCATTCATTTCTATGGAAGGGGGCGTAACGGCCACAACGTCACGTCCCCGTCTCGGAAGCCCGGAGGCTTCCGAAACTTCAGACACAGCTACGCGTAGAATGCGGGCTGCTGCAGGGAGATCACGGGGGGACTGCCGCTGGGATAGGGGATAAGAGTTTTTCTCCCGGAATACCCCTTTAATATTTTTTAAAACAATTTACCATTCCTCATCTTTTATTTTCCCCAGATCCTTATTCCATTTCCTTTTACATTTAATTATTTGTGTTCACTCTTCAAAATAACTATCATTTTATAAATTTTTCCCAACACCTTTATCTTACTCCTATTTCGTGTGCATCTTACAACATCAATAATATCATGTGTAATTATTTTCTACCTCTGCTTATCTTTCTCACCATTACAGTATATGCATCCCTAACTTGCCAGTATCCAAAAACTTTCCCTTCCTCTAACCCAAATTCTTGTCCAAGCCCGGACCATTCTTTTAATTTCCCTACCTTCACCAACTGGTGTACCATTTTTATACCTCTGTCTCCCCAATCTATAAAATTTAGTAATTTTGACAAATTTCTTTAAATATTAATTATCCCAAATCGGTGTACCATATATACTCGAGTATAAGCCGAGTTTCTCAGCACGATTTTTCGTGCTGAAAACGCCCCCCTCGGCTTATACTCGAGTGAACAAAAAAACTTTTCTGACTTAAGCTGTGAGGGGTCCCGGCCGTTCATCTCCACCTGTCAATCCCTTCTCAGTGGCCTTCAACCTGCGGACCTCCAGATGTTGCAAAACTACAACTCCCAGCATGCTGGGAGTTGTAGTGTTGAAACATCCGGAGGTCCGCAGGTTGAAGACCACTGCAGCCTTCGTCATCATCCAGAGCCCCCTTTTGTCCAGGCTGTCCATATTCAACCTCCTATTCTGCAGGAACTGTCCGGTGGGGAGGGTTAGTCGTTCTGGGCTGTCCATCTTCACCGGGAGGCCCTCTTCTCTGCTCTGGGCCGGCCCCGGACTAGTGACGTTGCCTTGACGACGATGCGCAGGGACGTCCATGCGCAGCAGACGTCAGTGACGTTACTGCGCGGTGGCATCAAAGCAGCGTCACAAGTCCGGGGCTGGCCCGGAGCAGAGAAGAGGGCCTCCCGGTGAAGATGGACAGCCCGGAACGACTAACCCTCCCCACCGGATGGTCCCTGCAGCATAGATGGCCAAAGATGGATGGCCCGGACCAGCTCACCCTTCCTTCCCACCGAGGGGAGGTGAGTAGAAAACAAAAGGGGGTCTGGATGATGACGAAGGCCCGGGCAGTGTTCTTCAACCTGCGGACCTCCAGATGTTTCAAAACTACATCTCCCAGCATGCCGGGACAGCTGATGGTGGTCCGCAGGTTGAAGACCACTGAGAAGGGATTAACAGGCGGTGATGATGAAGGGGGGGGGATGATGACGAGGGGGGATGATGACGAGGGGGATGATGATGAGGGGGATGATGACGGGGTGATGATGACGGGGGTGATGATGACGGGGGTCTGGATGATGACAGGGAAGGATGATGACATGGGGGGGATGACATATTTCCTACCCCAGGCTTATAGTCGAGTCAATAACTTTTCCTGGGTTTTTGGGGTGAAATTAGGGGCCTCGGCTTATATTCGGGATGGCTTATACTCGAGTATATATGGTAAATACAAAACTCCCTTCAACAATTTCCTTGTCTTTCATCTAGAGTTTTTAACCTAGGGAAGCACTTCCATTATTTCCTACCTAATTTACCACTCTCTCCACAAATTCCCTTTTTCCTTACCACCTCTAAATCCCCCCCCCCCTTGTGCAATATAATTTAACTGTTCTGCAATATAATAAAAGTAAAAATTAGGGAATCCCAATCCACCTCTTTCAATTGGTGGGTTAAGATTTTTTTTTTTATTTGGACATGTTTTCGACCCCGTATCAAATCATTTATTTTGTTCTCTAATTCCCAAAAAAACTTATCCCCAATCCTTACCAGTGCCACTCCATTGCAAAACTATTGGTAAAGTTATCATTTTTTACAAGCGCTATTCTGTCTGCCATATACAACCACCTCCCACTCCATATTCTACATTTATTTCCAATCTTTTATCCCCAATGTTACCTCCTCTATTTCTAACCAGTGTGGGTTAATGTTAATTTTAATTTTACCTGATGCATTTATTCCTGGGTGTCTCACGTTACATACCATCATTGCATGGTCCGACACACATTTTGGCTCATAACTCATTTTACTTGTGTTTTGCAGGGTGCTATCATTAGCTAATATTAGGTCTATCCTTAAAGCAGAATTATAAGTTTTACTAAAACATGAAAAGATTTCTTGCTCTGTATACAATATTCTCCATTCATCATTCAATCCTGCTTCCTCACAGAATCTTGCCAACAATCACAAACTGAGTTGAAATCTCCTGCCACATAAAGATCCTTAAAAATGTTGTTTTTAGAAAAATTCAAAAGTTTCTGTAAAGCTTCCAAATTAAATTGTGGGGGGATATATATAAAAGCTAATATCACCTCTATTTCTTCCCATCTGGCATATAAAAAGACATATCTACATCTATTATCACATTCTAAGTTATGGATTTCAATGTTAACTTTTTCATGAATCAAAACAGAGATCCCCGATGAATAAGATGAATAAATCAAATGAATCTCTGTCTAGGCCCATCTTTTTTTAAACAACTTTACTGACTCACTGGAAGTCTCCACTAAACACACTATAGCAGGTAAATAATTATTAATTCTACAAAAAAATTGCTACTCTTTCTTTTATCCCCCTCACATTCCTTACTAGCAATCTACTCTCTTTATTCTTATTATCCATGCCACACATGAAACACAAAACACCTATGAACACTCCTTGTTCTCACCCTCAGTGCCAGGCTAATCCCACCTCCCTTCCCCTCCCTCCCCAACATAAGTTGAGCATGCCCAACTCTCCAACCCTTCACTTTTCTCCCCCCCCCCCCCCCCCATCAATTTATTACCCCTGAGAGTCCATCCATTTGCTTGCTTCCTCTTCGGTTTGGAAGAACCAAGTTTTTTCATTTAAAAGCTATCCTCATTGGCTCTGGAAACAAAAGGGAGAATGGAATGTAGTTTCTTCTTTACTTCTCTGAAAGCAACCCTCCTTTTCTGTGTCACTTTTGAGAAATTGGGGTACATAAACATATTAGCTGAGCCATATAAAATTTTTCCTTTTTCTTTTGAAAATTTTAGCAAGGTTCTCTGTATTTAGCACACAAAAGCTTTATTAACATAGTCCTTGGCGTTGCTCCCAGGATCAGTTTGCCTGCCGGAACTCGGTGGGCTCTTTCAATGAAAAACCATTCTGACAAGGCTTCTGCTCCAACCAAGTTTCTAATCCAGTTTGTAGCTTTCTATCTTCCAGTTCAATAATCTTTTCTTTTAGAGCTCTGCTCTCTTTATAAAAATTCTTCTTGTACTTTAATTGCTGTTATGACTTTAAAGGGGTACTCCGCTGCCCTGTGTCGGAAACTCCGCTCCCCAGCGTCCAGAAGTTTATTGTTCCGTACGCTGTGTGCGGGCTTCCGTGTTTAGGGCTGCCCCTCGTGACGTCACGCCCGCCCCTTTCGTGACGCCATTGCTCCCCCTTAGCATAGACTTTCGCTGAGGGGGCAGGCGTGACGTCACGAGGGGCGGCCCTGAACGCGGAAGCCCGCACACAGCGTCTGGAACAATAAACTTCCGGACGCTGGGAAGGGGAGCTTCCGACACAGGGCAGCGGAGTACCCCTTTAATATCTAGCTGTGGAAAGACCCCTTCAATCTGAACCAATCTCTCCTTTACTTTCTTTAGGTCATCTCGAATGAGCATTATACACTACTCAAAAAAATAAAGGGAACACTTAAACAGCACAATGTAACTCCAAGTCAATCACACTTCTGTGAAATCACACTGTCCACTCGGGAAGCAACACTGATTGACAATCATTTTCACATGCTGTTGTGCACATGTAACAGACAACAGGTAGAAATGATAGGCTATTAGCAAAACACCCCCAATAAAGGAGTGGTTCTGCCTATGGCTAGCACTGATCACTTCTCAGTTCCTATGCTTCCTGGCTGATGTTTTGGTCACTTTTCAATACTGGCAGTGCTTTCATTCTAGTGGTAGCATGAGATGGAGTCTACAACCCACACAAGTGGCTGTGGTAGTGCAGCTCATCCAGGATGGCACATCAATGCGAGCTGTGGCAAGAAGGTTTGCTGCATCTGTCAATGTAGTGTCCAGAGAATGGAGGCACTACCAGGAGATAGGCCTGTACATCAGGAGACATGGAGTAGGCTGTAGGAGAGCAACAACCCAGCAGCAGAACCCCTACCTCTGCCTTTGTGCAAGGAGGAGCACTGCCTGAGCCCTGCAAAATGACCTCCTGCCAGCCACAAATGTACATGTAGGGATACAGATGTGGAAGGTTGGAATCCTAGCAGGGGTTCCCTTAGTCTTCCAGTAGATAACCAACTTCGGCACTTAGAGCGCTGCACCGGTGGCGTGATGACACGGGAGTCGGGTGTAGCTTTGTATTTAACTTTTTATTAAGTTCATAATAAGTGGTAATACATAAAGGACTATGCGTTTTGGAGGGGCTCCCTCTTTCCTCAGGTCCAAGTTACAGTATGTGGATACAGTGTTTAATATATATACATAGGTCCATGAATACATTATCCCATTAGACTTTAGAATTTTGGTGGGTCTGAATTCTATTGGAGTGGGACGTCAGCCTCCAGGGTAAGTTCATGGTGTAGAGCAGTGTTTCCCAAACGCGGTCCTCAAGCACCCCCAACAGGTCATGTTTTCTGGATTTCCTTAGTCTTTCACATGTGGTATAACTGTGGTGATGCCTGATTCACTGACCATAATTATATCACCTGTGAAAGACTAAGGAAATCCAACAAACATGACCTGTTGGGGGTGCTTGAGGACCGCGTTTGGGAAACACTGGTATAGAGGAATGTATGGGCTAGTACAATAACTATGTGATTTTTTGCCTGTTGAAAGCTATGGGCCTAATGTGGTGTATGGGGATCTCACGGCATACAAAACTGAAAGATAAACAGCAGGGTCCCGGCAGTAGAGAGGATGGGAGACCATGGTGAGGGGTTCGAATACCAGAGTGAAACACAGTGTTGTGGTTAATCTTTAATTGAGATTGACAGATATGGGTCAATTGATAATTAAGAAAGTCTTTGAGTCTTTGATAGTTGACAGAGTGTTTGAACCGTGGGAACTAGGTCAATGGGATCTCATAGATGGGCAAAGAGGTTAATTGAATCAGGAGGTAATGTGTAAAGCTAAAATGAATGAATGGGGAAGTTGAAATCATACCATTTGCCAGTAAGTGGCAGCAGAACATTAGACAACTAAACATTGTACATCATAAAAGAATGGGGAACATAGATGAGATATTGACCACTCACATATACATAGTATACCCATACATATAAGTGGGACGCCTGGATAGTGTGAGGATTCTTATTTGTAATTCAAGTTGTTACCATGGTTATTTTGCTATGCTGATAAGTATTGGAGGGACCAACGGGTGGTGGTTCTGATTAGTAAGTGCAAGGCTTCTGGTGCTTCAGTGGCTTCATTAAGCCCTTGAGGTTGTAATATATCAAGGCGAAAAATCCAAAACATTACTCTTCTGATGAGGGTTTCAAATCTGTTGGGGATGTGGTTTGGGACATGATCGATAGAGCAGATTGTGAGAGGGACTTCTTCATCCGGGTGCAGTTCGGTACAGTGTCTGGAGATGCTGTGGAGTAGGAATACATTTTTAATATTATTCCTATGTTTGTTGAGGCAACAATGTAGTTCCTGTGTTGTCCTCCCTACATACTGTTTTTTGCATTTGCAAGTGATGAGTTAGATGATATAGCTGGATTTGCAGTTGTATAGGCCTCTGATTGGAAATTCTTTGCCGTTGGTGGTGCTTTTGAAGGTTTTGCATTTGTGTGTTATGGTTTTGCAGCACAGGCATTTGGTTTTCCCGCATTTGTATGCTCCTTTCATGGGTATTGTACTGGTACTTCTGTTTGTTATGTTGCTTGAGTCTGCTTGGGGCTAACATGTTCCGTAAGGTAGGTGCTTTTCTGAAGGTGATATTGAGCTTTTCTGCAAGAATGGGATTCAGTATTGGGTCAGTTTGTAAAATGTCCCAATGTTTGCTGAATGCTGTATGGATTGCTTTGTGTGCGCAATTGTATGTGGTAATGAAATTCAAGCGGGTGTTTTCTGTTGGGTCAGTGGGCACAGTTTTGGGTTCTTTAGGTTTGAGACAGTCGTCCTGAATATGTATCTTGGTTCTCTTGTCTGCTTCATTTAAAAGGGGTTCCGTGTATCCTTTTGCTTTGACACGGTTCTGTAGGGTTTTGGCTTGTTGTTTGAAGGTTTTATTTTCGGTACTGTTTTTGTGAATTTGCTTGTATTGACTGAATGGTATATTCGTGTGCCATTTCTTAGTGTCCACTGTCGAACGACAGATAACTGTTTGAGTCGACTTTCTTGAAATGGGTTGCTGAGAGTATTTCTCAATTTTTATTGCTGATTTCGATGTCAAGAAATTCTATTTTTTTGTTTGAATGATTTCATTTGAGTTTAATCCCCCAGTCGTTGTGGTTAATGCTGTCCACAAAGAGTTGAATAAGGTGTGGGGGCCCTTTCCATAACAGGAAGAGGTCGTATATGTAGCGTCGGTAAACAACCACATGGTCTTTGTAAAGTGTCTGGGTTGTAATGAACTATTCTTCAAAGGCCCCCATAACCAGGTTAGCGTCAGGTCAGCACCATCATATCTGAAGTAGTTATTGGTGAGAATGGTAAGGAGGCAATCGAGAAGAAACTCTTTTTGATTGGGGGTACTGTGGTATCATTCTGTAGGGTGTTTCTGATGCAGTCTAGGCCGATGCTGTGTTTGATGTTGGAATATAGCGCCGTAACTTCTAGGGTGATGAATCTGAAATCTTCCCATTTCAGGGGACATAACATTTTGATCAAGTCATCGGAGCTCTTGAGGTAGCTGGGGAGTAGTTTTACATAATCTTGAAGAATGAGATCTAGGTAATGCGACATTTGGGATGTGTGACTGTTTATGCCGGAAATGATTGGGCGACCTGGTGGGTTTGTAGCGCTCTTGTGAATTTTTGGTAGGTGGTAATATAATAGTACGGATGGTTTGTTGATGAGTAGGAATTTTTTCTCGTTTTTGTTGATGGTGTTTTGGTGCTTGATCCAACATGTTTTGTAGTTTTTCTTGTGGTGGTGGAAAAGGGTTGTAGTCCAGTTTGCGGTAGTATTTGGAGTCATTTAGAATATTCAATGCTACTTTGTGATAGTCTTGGTAATCCTGGATGATGAGACCCCCACCTTTATCCACGGGTCTTATTACTATATTTTTATTTTCTTTGAGATTTTTTAAGGCACATAGTTCCGATTTTGTAAGCTTCCCTTCTTTCTGGGTTTTGTTGGTGGTGGCTGGTAACTGTTTTAGTTCCTTAGCCATCAAATCGTGAAAGGTTTTGATGGTGTGACCCTGGCTGTGAATAGGGTAGAATTTTTATTTGTTCTTTATGGGTGGGTGTCTTCCTTCAGGTGGAGTAGTTTCTATTTCTTCATTTGATGATTTCGGTTGAGGGGTTTGATTGGGCAGAAGAAAGTGTCTTTGAAGTGTTCATTTGCGTTTGAACTGATGGAGATCCAAGAACAGAGTGAAGTCGTTGGGACAAAATGAGAGGCCTTTCTTTAGGAGAGTGGTTTCATGGATGTTCAATTTATGGGAGGAGAGGTTGAAAATTTTGACGAGGGTGTCTTTGTCTGAGTGGTTATTTTTTCCGTGTTTCATTATCAATTTCTTTGTTGGGTTCTTCTAGAGTCTCCTTTCTTTCCTTTTTTCCTTTATTTCTTCCTCCTCATTTCCCACTTTTGTAGTTTTTTTCTTTCTTGGGGTAATTGGGAGGAAGAAGTGTTCCATGTTTTTCCAATGTGGTTTCAGGCTGGCCTCTTGAAAATCCAACGAATTCAGGCTTGATTTCGGGTTCATGTCCCTGCACGGTTTTAGGAAAGAGTTGAAGTTCTGTCCTGAGTTTTTGGAATTGTCAATGGTGATGACAGCTTCCTTGGTGAGTTCTGTGGTCTCCTCTATTGGTAAAAGTAGAATCAGAGGCTCGGAGTAGGGTGGTGGTGTGGTGGGTTCATGGGTGGTTAGGAGTGATAGTTGGGATAGGGGATCCCCTGGGAGGGCGGGGAGCCTGGGGATGGGGGTGGTGGTGTAGGTGGAATAATAATAGCAGAGGAGTTGAGTTGGAATAGGGACGGAGGCTGAGGGGGGATTTGTGGGTGTGTTTTTTGAGTTTATCCAAGGTCAGCATGATGCCCTATAGTTTTCTGGGGTGGCAGGTTGGTCTCGGCGATAACGGGGTGTATGTGGAGGAGTTGGATTGGGGGGGACCGGATAGGGTTTTTTTTTGTGGTGTGGTCTGTAGGTTGCTGGTGGTAGGTATGGGATGAGAGATAGTCCGTGGTTTTGGGGGGGGGATTGTTTCGGGTGATGGCGGGGAATGGGTTGGAGGAGGCGTGGGGGACGGATAGCAAAAGGACGGTTGTTGTGTGGGGTGTATGTTTTTTGGTAGGTGCGAGTTTTGAAAGTGGGTGGTCGGTATGTTATGGGGGATTTCTCAGCCAGGTGGGGGGTGGTGTGTGTGGTGGGTGCTTTTGTTACAAAGGGTTTGTTTCTGTTCCGGATGCAGTATACCCTATCCGCTCGATCTTTTTTGTCTCTATTAAGTTTGCTGTTTTTTTTTGCAATCAATTCCTGTTGAGCCTGTTGATTCTCACTGAGAGGTTCCTATCTACTTTATTGTAATCCTTGTAGGAGGAAAAATCATTTAATTGTGTGATAACCAATGCTATTTCACTGTTCAGTTTGTCACGTAAATCAATTCTTTTTTTGCATATATGCTGCATCATAAGGTTAGAACATTCATTAAGCAAAATTTCCCATTCTGCAGAGTAATCATCATCATTTTTAAAAGTAGACTCATTAGTGAGTCTTAAATCTCGTGGTGCAAGCTTGTCAAACATATATAAATTCAGAATATCAATGTCAAGTCTATGCCTTAGTTCATCCTGTAATAGATCTTACAACTTATGAAAGTCTGATCATAGATGTGTCTTTGATAGATGATCATAGATGTGACATTTCTGTCGGCACTCAGGTACCTGACAGTCCTTGCTGTGTTTGCGGGCAGCCTGTGAGTTCAGCGATCAGTTTTTCTCTGTCCTGGAATCGCGATTTGAGGTAGTCCATCTTTAGTGCAGGTGTCTTCTGATGTTGGTACTCAGCAGCCTTCTGTCCCTTATTCCTCAGGAACCGTCACGGTAACCCCAGCAGATGGTTTCTGTAAAAGCAGTAGGATATAGGGAAAGAAATGGGGAGACAGAGATGGCGCTATATAGTGCCAATTAGGGAGCCCCTCCGAAATGCGTAGTCCTTTATGTATTACCATTTTTTATGAACTTAATAAAACATTAAATATGAAGCTACACTCGACTCCCGTGTCATCATGCCGCCGGTGCAGCGCTCTAAGTGCCCTGCCATGATTCCCACCTTCCACATCTGTATCCCTGCATTGTCCACCGTCCTCGACGGGACCGACGGTCAGCTGCTCCCGACGTACCAGCCAAAAGAACCTGCTCAATACGCTTAACAGTGTTGCGCCTGCATCCAGCGCAACCTGCAAAGGTGAGGTCTTTTACACCTATTTACTGCTGTAATCATGGATAGTCGGCACTATATTGTGCCATCTCTGTCTCCCAATTTCTTTCACTATATCCTAAAAATGTACATGTGTCCACTCAAACGGTCAGAAACAGACTCCATGAGAGTGGTATGAGGGCCCGACGTTCACAGGTGGGGGTTGGCAGAGAACACCAAGATTGGCAAATTCGCCACTGGTGCCTTGTGCGCTTCACTAATGAAAGCAGGTTCACACTGAGCACATGTGACAGACGTGACAGAGTCTGGAGATGCCGTGGAGGCTGCCTGCAACATCCTCCAGCATGACCGGTATGGCGGTGGGTCAGTAATGGTGTGGGGTGGCATTTCTTTGGGGGGCTGCACAGCCCTCCAAGTGCTTGCCAGAGGTAGCCTGACTGCCATTAGGTACTGAGATGAGATCCTCAGACACCTTGTGAGACCATATGTTGGTGCGGTTGGCCCTGGGTTCCTCTTTATGCAATACAAAGCTAGACCTCATGTGGCCGAAGTGTGTCAGCAGTTCCTGCAGGAGGAAGGCATTGATACTATAGACTTGCCCGCCCTTTTCCTGAATCCGATTGAGCACATCTGGTACATCATGTCTCATTCCATCCACCAACGCCACGTTGCACCAGTTGGCGGATGCTTTAGTCCAGGTCTGGGAGGACATTCCTCAGGAGACCATCCGCCACCTCATCAGGAGCATGCCCAGGTGTATTATGGAGGTCATACGGGCACGTGGAGGCCACACACACGACTGAGCCTCATTTTGACTTGTTTTAACCCGATAACGACCATGGACGTCTATACTCGTCCAATGGCCGTTACCGGGGTATGACGCGGGCTCCCGACTCGAGCCCGCGTCATACCGGCCAGCCCCCAGCTGATTCCTGTAGCTGGGGGCCGGCGTTAATAGCAGACATGCGGCGATCGCCGCGGCCGGCTATTAACCCTTTAGATCGCCGCTGTCAAAGTTGACAGCAGCGTCTAAAGGTGCCTGTATTAAGTCCCTGGTGGTCCAGTGGGGTGTATCGCTCCCCCGCAGCGCGATCGCGGGGGAGCGATCCACTACTGAGGTAGCCTGAGGGCTTACCTCTCCTGCTGCGGCGGCTCCGGTGCTCTGAATGATAAAGCCTGGCAGGGCCAGGCTTTATCAATCGAGCGCAGAGCACACAGATCATTGTGGTTTTATGAAACCACAATGATCTGTATGAGGAATCTAATGATTCCTCCTAAAATTCCCCTAAGGGGACTAAAAGTGTAAAAAAAAAAGTTTAAAAAAAGTTTAAAAACACACACATTAACCCCTTCCTTATTAAAAGTTTAAATCACCCCCCTTTTCCCAAATTCCATATTAAAAATATGTAACCATAATAAAAATAAACATATGTGGTATTGCTGCGTGCGTAAATGTCTAAACTATAAAAATATATCATTAATTAAACCGCACGGTCAATGGCGTACACGCAAAAAAATTCAAAAGTCCAAAATAGCGTATTTTTGGTCACTTTTCATACCATAAAAAAAGGAATAAAAAGCGATCAAGAAGTCCAATCAAAATAAAAATGGTACCGATTAAAACTTCAGATCACGGAGCAAAAAATTTGCCCTCAAACCACCCTGTACGTGGAAAAATAAAAAAGTTATAGGGGTCAGAAAAGGACAATTTTAAATGTATAAATTTTCCTGCATGTAGTTATGATTTTTTCCAGAAGTACGACGAAATCAAACCTATATAAGTAGGGGATCATTTTAATCGTATGGACATACAGAATAAATATAAAGTGTCATTTTTACGGAAAAATATACTGCCTAGAAACAGAAGCCCCCAAAATTTACTAAATGGTGTTTTTTCTTCTATTTTGTCGCACAATGATTTTTTTTTTCCATTTCGCCATAAATGTTTGTGTAAAATGACTGATGTCATTCCAAAGTAGAATTGGTGGCTCAAAAAATAAGCCCTCATATGGATTTAAAGGTGCAAAATTGAAAGGGTTATGATTTTTAAAAGGTAAGGAGGAAAAAACGAAAGTGTAAAAACAGAAAAATGCTTGGTCCTTAAGGGGTTAAGGACATTACATCAAAGTTGGATCACCACTTTGATTTTGAGTGTGACTCCATTTCCAGACCTCCATGGGTTGATACATTTTATTTCCATTGATAATTTTTGTGTGATTTTGTTGTCAGCACATTCAACTATGTAAAGACGAAAGTATTTCATATGATTAGTTCATTCATTCAGATCTAGGATGTGTTCTCTAAGTGTTCCCTTTATTTTTTTGAGCAGTGTTTCTGTACTTAATCCGCTAACTTGGGTAGTTAATTCCTCTAATGATTTGTGACTCTTTTGCACTTCACTTAGAATGGAACTAAGCATTTGTGCATTTATTTAACCTCTCTCCCCTTCTCAAGCAGCCCTTCCATTTGTAAGACTGAGAATCTAGAGCCTTCATTTAAAGCATTCTCTCCTTCAACAATTGTTTGTCTGTTTGTTCTAGTCTTAACAGAGTCCTTTTGAGAGTTTAAAAAGTATCCATCTTTTACTGATTATTTCTACCCGCTCCCTCCTCCTGAGCCTCTCTGCAACAATTATGGCTTATTTGGCATCTCATTTAAAGGTTGTGCTACTCCTTTTTCCCTGTAAACATACGTGTGTTCTTTAACCAGTTAATGACCATGAACGTCTATGCTCGCCCATGCGCCGTTAATGGGGTATGGCAGGGGTTCCCGACTCGAGCCCACGTCATACCGGCCGGCTGATTCTTGTAGCTGAGGGCCGAAGTTAATAGCCGACATGCGGCGATTACTGCGGCCAGCTATTAACCCTTTAGATCGCCGCTGTCAAAGCTGACAGCGGTGTCTAAGGTTGCCTTTATCCTATCCCTGGTGGTCCAGTGGGGTGGATCCCCCCCCCCTCATCACGAGCACTGTGGAGGTAGCCAGAGGGATTACCTCTGCTTCTGTGGCTAGGCTTTATCAATCGAGCGCAGAGCACACAGATCAATGTGGTTCTATGGATCCACATTAATCTGTATGAGGAATCAAATGATCTCTCCTAAAAGTCCCCTCAGGGGACAAAAAGTGTAAAAAAAAAAGTTTATAAAAAGTTTTAAAACACACACATTAACCCCTTCCTTATTAAAATGTTAAATCACCCCCTTTACCCAAATTCTATCTAAAAAAATATAGAAATATAATAAATATAAACATGTAGTATCGCTGCGTGCGTAAATGTCCGAACTATAAAAATATATCATTAATAAAATTTTACGTTCAATGGCGTATGCACAAAATAATTTTGTATTTTTGGTCACTTTTTATACCATAAGAAAAAAGGAATAAAAAGCGATCAAAAAGTCAGATCAAAACAAAAATGGTACCGATTAAAACTTCAGATCACGGCACAAAAAATGAGCCCTCATACCGCCCTGTACGCAGAAAAATAAAAAAAGTTATAGGGGCCGGAAGAAGACAATTTTAAATGTATTATTTTTTGTGCATGTAGGTATGATTTTTTCCAAAAGTACGACAAAATCAAACCTATATACATAGGGTATCATTTTAATCAATTGGACCTACAGAATAAAGATAAAGGCCCTCATTTACTATTGCAAATCCGACATGTTTTGTTGGGTTGTGCGCCAGATTCTGTCGCATTGCGCCAGAAATTCTGTCTGTGCCAGATTTTGCGCCAGAATTGAAACCCTAAAAAAAGGGGCATGGTCACCGGGGAAAGGGGATGTGTTCTCGGAAAAGGGGGCGTGTTTCCGACATTTTCACAAAAACCCAACATAATTACTAAGGTTTCCACATAAAATGTGGTGGATTTGAACCGAGGAAAACCAGACAGATCAGAGCATGTGTAAAAAAAGCAAAGTGTAGGGAAAGTGGAAAATGAAGGGAAACCTTAGTAAATACAGGGTACATTCACACGGGCGGTTTTGCAGTGAGTTTCCTGTTTCAAGTTTGAGCTGCCGCAAATTTTCCACAGGTGTTTGACAAATATTCGTTAAAGTTGGATAGAAAAATGAGAACGAAAATTTTTTTCAATAAAATGCTGGTGTTACCCTAAATTTTTCATTTTCACAAGGTAAAATAGGAAAAAAGCCCCCAAACTTTGTAACACCATTTCTTCTGAGTATATAAATACCCCATATGTGGTTGGAAACTGCTCTGTGGGCAAACTACAATGCTCAGAAGAGAAGGAGCGCCATTGGGATTTTGGAGAGAGAATGTGTCTGGAATTGAAGGCCACGTGTGTTTACAAAGCCCCCGTGGTGCCAGAACAATGGATCCCCCCCACATGTGACCCCATTTTGAAAACTATACCCCTCATGTAATGTAATAAGGGATGCAGTGAGCATTTATGCCCCACAGGTGTCTGACAGATTTTTGGAACAGTGGTCCGTAAAAATGAAAAATTATATTTTTCATTTGCAAAGCCCACTGTTCCAAAGATCTGTCAAACGCCAGTGGGGTGTAAATGCTCACTGCACCCCTTATTAAATTCTGTGAGGGGTGTAGTTTCCAATAGGAGGTCACATGTGGGGGGTTCCACTGTTCTGGCACCACGGGGGGGGTTTTGTATACGCACAAGTCCCCCGACTTCTATTCCAAACAAATTCTCTCTTCAAAAGCTCAATGGTGCTCCTCCTCTTCTGAGCATTGTAGTTTGCCAGCAGAGCACTTTACATCCACATATGGGGTATTTCCATACTCAGAAAAAATGGGGTTACAAATTTTGGGAGTCTTTTTCTCCTATTACCCCTTGTGAAAATGAAAAGTATGGGGCAACACCAGCATGTTAGTGTAAAAAAAATTTTTTTTTACACTAACATGCTGGTGTAGACCCCAACTTTTCCTTTTCATAAGGGGTAAAAGGAGAAAAATCCCCCTTAAATTTGTAACACCATTTTTACTGAGTGGAGAAATACCCCATATGTGGCCCTAAACTGTTGCCTTGAAATACAACAGGGCTCTGAAGTGAGAGGGCGTCATGTGCATTTGAGGCCTAAATTAGGAATTTACAATAGGGGCGGACGCGGATACAAGGATGGCACTTGTCTCCACCTAAACCCTATGGCAGTGTTTCCCAAACAGAGAGCCTCCAGCTGTTGCAAAACTCCCAACCTGCCAGAACAGTCAATGGCTGTCCGGAAATACTGGGAGCTGTTATTTAGCAACAGCTGGAGGCTCCGTTTAGGAAACACTGCCGTATGAGATGTTTTTCATTTTTATTGGGGGGGGGGGGGGGGGGGCATGTAAGGGTGTGTATGTAGTGTTTTACTTTTTATTACTTGTTGGTGTAGTGTAGTGTTTTTAGGGTACATTCACACAGGCGAGGGTTCACAGTGAGTTTTCCGCTGGGGGCAAACCTTCAGCTGTTGCAAAACTACAACTCCAAGAATGCACTGACAGAGCATACATGCTGGGAGTTGTAGTTTTGCAACAGCTGTAGGCACACTGGTGGGGAACCACTGAGTTAGGAAACAGACTCTAGTTCAGTGTTTCCCAACCAGTGTGCCTACTGCTGTTGCAAAACTACACCTCCCGGCATGCACTGACAGCTGAAAGGCATGCTAGGAGTTGTAGTTATGCCACAACTGGGGAACAACAGTTTGGAGACCGCTAAGGAGTGGTCTCCAAACTGTGGTCCTCCAGATGTTGCAAAACTACAACTTTCAGCATGCACTGACTGCCTGGGCATGCTGGGAATTGTAGTTTTGCAACATCTGGAGGGCTACAGTTTGGAGACCACTGTATAGTCGACCACGATTTTAGATCCGGTTGGAAAAGCGCATACGGGGCAAAAATGAGCCGACCTGAGCGAACGTTTCACTCTGGTCGGCTCATTGAAATGAATTACCATACGGGCGCATACGGCTGGGATACAGAAGAGTACGGTTTTAACTCCCACCAGCCGGCAACAACTGTATTGTAGTAAACAGGCATAATCTGTAGAATTCTAGTTTGACCACATTACAAGCACAGGTATCATTAAAAGTTTTATGTTTCTACATAAACAGGCGGAGCATCTGTATGTGTGGATATTCTAAAGAACAGCACATCGATTCAGCTACAAGACCACAGCCATTCCAAAGCAAAGGAACATGGGACGTAAATGAACATATAAAGGAAATGCCCACAGATGCATTTGGAGATATCAATTTCACTGGGCTGGGTCCCAAAATTGGAAAGGTTTGTTTAATGATTATTTCTTGTGGCATTTTATCATTTTTCGTAATTACATTTTTTAAGCTTTAATTATTAATTTCACTTTAATCTTATACAAAAACTTCACGCTTTCAAGTTTTTTTTTCATTCATTTCTCATTTTATGCCTCCTCATTTCTTATACATCATTTACACAAATTATTTTTTACTTAAAGGGGTTCTCTGGTGCTTAGACATCTCATCCCCTATCCAAAGGATAGGGGATAAGATGCCTGATTGCGGGAGTCCCGCCACTGGGGACCCCCGGGATCTTGCACAGGGCACCCCGTTTGTAATCAGTCCCCGGAGCGTGTTTGCTCCGGGTCTGATTACCGGCAACCACAGGGCCGACGGCGTGTGACGTCTCGCCTCCACCCCCGTGTGAAGTCACACTCCGCCCCTCAATGCAAGCCTATGGGAGGGGGCGTGATAGCTGTCACGCCCCCTCCCATAGGCTTGCATTGAGGGGCGGAGGCGAGATGTCACACGCCGTCGGCCCTGTGTTCGCCGGTAATCAGACCCGGAGCAAACATGCTCCGGGGACTGTTTACAAACGGGGTGCCGCGTGCAAGATCCCAGGGGGTCCCCAGTAGCAGGACTCCCACGATCAGGCATCTTATCCCCTATCCTTTGGATAGGGGATAAGATGTCTAAGCAACTGGGAACCCCTTTAATTTATTTAAATGTAATTGTGATTATTCATTACTTTATTTTTATTCTCCAGTCATGTCACCTTCATTGTGGCATTCACCTAGGGATCTAACATTTCTGCTATAAAAGCATTCAATTTGCTTATCTCTCTATTGCAGTTGAACAACTGCATTGTAACAAATGATGACATGAGGAGAATCGAGAGAGAGAGAGAAAGAGATAGAGAGAGAGAGAAAATGTATTTCAGCTACTAAAAAAAAAAAAGCTTAGCTTGTAAAAATCTGGTTTAGCTTGTAAAGATCTAGTAAACTCTTAAGGCTATGTTCACATGGCATCATTTCTGCACAGAATTCTGCATGAAAATTCTGCATTAATTTATAGCCAATACACTAACGGGATTCCACTGTCCAATTTACATAGCAGAATTTCCACTTTTTCACAATTTTCATGCAGAATTCCAAGCAGAAATGCTGCAGTGTGAACATAGCCTCTGACTGTCTAGTCTGACTTTTCCTTGTTTAAGAACTTGACTGTGCACTGCGCCTTAAACATGTTTCAACTCTGAGCTGGAACAGATTTCAGCTATGATTTACACCTTTTTGCCTGTGTAAATCATGGCACATTTTCTGTACTGCCATGGCTATGCCCACTTTTGTAAAACCACACCTGCTTTACGCCCACCAAGCTGCAGCTGCCTTATTCGGCCCAGCTGTGAGCAGGCTTGAAGAAGCAGCAGCGGTGATGTTCGGGTGCTCCTGGAGCTCTGCCTGTGCACCAGTCTTGCCTCATGAATTAGGGGGATATTGGGAAAACGAGGCCATGCATTGGGAATACGTAAATATCATTATCATTATAATCAGTACCACACCACACTACCAAAAAAATCCGCTCTACATATAATTCTTTGTCTATGCCTGTCAAGTAAATCACAGAGAAAAAAGAATAAAGTAAGATTTGTGCTAAAATTACCAAACCTACAAAACTAAACCTACAAAATAACTTATATACAATTAAAAAAACATATTGAACTCGGAAAGCCAACAATACTCAGTGCCACAACATGAAGTAGTAAATATTTAGTCTAGCACTTTATTATTGCTATCTGCTTTTAAACATCTTGTCATACATTTGTTGCTCCATAATACAATTGTCATTCATATGTCGAATCAAAGTAAGGACAGTTTATGGAGGGGATGTAATTGTCAGCAAAAACAAAGGTGGCGGAGAAGCAGATATTTTTAGGATCTTATGAAAAACTATAAATTAGGTGAAATACTGTTTTTTTTCTAAAATATAAAGATCCTTTTGTTTATTAATGCTCCTCTCTCTCTCTCTCTCTCTCTCTCTCTCTCTCTTTCTCTCTCTCTCTCTCTCTCTCTCTCTCTCTCTCTCTCTCTCTCTCTCTCTCTCTCTCTCTCTTTTTTTTTCCCAACTTCCTAGCAGTTTGTAAGAGTATCATCTGATACTCCATCTTACGTTCTCTACCAGCTGATGACTGAACAATGGGGTCTTGAAATCCCTAATCTTTTAATTTCAGTAACAGGAGGAGCTAAGAACTTCCGTATGAAAATGAGACTGAGGAATATTTTCCGCAGGGGTCTAGTAAAAGCAGCACAAACTACAGGTAATTTAATGTATTTATCTTGAGTAAAGAGTTTTAAATATAGTACATATCTGCAGTGAAAACTGGAGATAAATAGAGAGATTTACTAACTGTGATGTTTTGGTATGCTGCACGTTAGTAAAGTTCCAACTACTTTCAGTCCGCTTGCTTTACTAATAGGTGCATACTTCTTAGCAAGTACAACTGTGACCTGGCTGCCTTTGCGCCCGACGCAGTAGGTAAAAGCCAGCCAGGAGCTGGCATATATTTTTCCAACTTTTGGTGTTGCAAGTCAGCCCAAAAGTCACATGTAAAGAGGGCCCCCATCTAGTCTTCTTCTACCTCTTTGGCGCAAACGGTGTACATGTTCCAAATGTTGCAATAATGTTCATAAATGGCAATAATGCTTAACAGCACAAGTGCATAATCTTGCATTTATCCACCTTAAACTTAATTTGCCATTTTTCTGCTCAAACACCCAGGTTCCCCAGATCACTCTGTAATATTATCTGTAAGTGAACCCAGCACTGAATGCTGTGGTATCCCTATTAAAACTGTGACCCAATCGCAATATGTTCCATTGATTATACTGTATAATTGAGGATTTTCCTACCCTTGGTGACGGAAAATATACATTTTATTAAGGACAGGAGACTAACATTAAGCTAATTCTTTCTTTACTGAAATTTTTGCAGCAAACAAAGGGTTAATATATAATTTTGGCTCCTTTCACACTATGAGCATTCATCCGTTATTAACCCCTTAAGGACGCATCCCATTTTGACCTTAAGGACGCAGCCGTTTTTTGCAAATCTGACCACTGACAGTTTAAGCATTAATAACTCTGGGATGCTTTAACTTATGAATTTGATTCTGAGACAGTTTTTTCGTGTCATATTCTACTTTATGTAAGTGGTAAATTTTTGTCGATACTTCCTTTATTTCTTGGTGAAAAAATAAAAAATGTCATGAAAAATGTGAAAATTTAGCATTTTTCGAACTTTGAAGCTCTCTGCTTGTAAGGAAAGTGGACATTCCAAATAAATGATATGTTGATTCACATATACAATATGTCTAGTTTGTGTTTGCATTATAAAGTTGACATGTTTTTTACTTTTTGAAAACATTATAGGGCTTTTTAGTTTAGCAGCAATTTTCCAATTTTTCATGAAAATGTCAAAATCGGAATTTTTCAGGGATCAGTTCAGTTTTGAAGTAAATTTGAGGGTCTTTATGTTAGAAATACCCTATAATGGACCCATTGTTAAAACTGCACCCCATAAAGTATTCAAAATTATATTCAGAAAATGTGGAGTAGAAAATTCAAAATCTTTATTTTTTACATTAACATGTTCTTGTAAACCCATTTTTTTTTCATTTTACAAGCGGTAATAAGTAAAAATGTCCCCCCAAATTTGTAACCCTATTTCTATTGAGTAAGGAAATGCCTAATATGTGGATGTAAAGTGTTCTGCTGGCACAGTAGAGAGCTCAGAAAGGAAGGAGCGACAATGGGATTTTGGAGAGAGCGAATTTGGCTGAAATGGTTTTTGTGGGGCATGTGTCATTTAGGAAGCTCCAATGGTGCCAGAACAGCAAAAAAAAACAAAAACAAAACACATGGCACACTATTTGGGAAACTACACCCCTAAAGGAAGGCAACAAGGGGTATAGTGAGCCTTAATACTCCACAGGTGATTGACAAATTTTCGCTAAGGTGGGACGTGAGAATGAAAAATTGAATTTTTTTCCCAAAAATGCTAGTGCAACCCCAAATTTTTCATTTTCACAAGGGGTAATAGGAAAAAATGTCCCCCAAAATGTGTAACCCCATTTCTCTCAAGTAAGGAAATACTTCATATGTGGATGTTAAGTGCTCTGTGGATGCACTAGAGGGCTCAGAATGGAAAGAACGACAATGGGATTTTGGAGAGCGAATTTTGCTGAAATGGTTATTAGGGGGCATGTCTCATTTAGAAAGCCCCCATAGTGCCATAGCAGCCCCCCCCAAAAAAAAAACACATGGCACACTATTTGGGAAACTACACCCCTCAAGGAACATAAGAGGTATAGTGAGCCTTAACACCCCACAGGTGATTGACAAATTTTCGCTAAGGTTGGACGTGAGAATGAAAAATTTAATTTTTTTCACAAAAATGCTAGTGCAACCCCAAATTTTTCATTTTCACAAGGGGTAATAGGAAAAAATTCCCCCCAAAATGTGTAACCCCATTTCTCTCGAGTAAGGAAATACTTCATATGTGGATGTAAAGTGCTCTGTGGGTGCACTAGAGGGCTCAGAATGAAAGGAACGACAGTGGGATTTTGGAGAGCGAATTTTGCTGAAATGGTTTTTAGGGGGCATGTCTCATTTAGGAAGCCCCCATAGTGCCATAACAGCCCAAAAAAAAAAAACACATGGCACACTATTTGGGAAATTACTCCCCTCAAGGAACGTAACAAGGGGTATAGTGAGCCTTAACACCCCACAGGTGATTGAGGAATTTTCGCTAAAGTTGGACGTGAGAATAAAAAAATGTATAGGGTAATAGGAGAAAAAGCCCCCAAAATTTGTAACACAATATCTTCTGAGTATGAAAATACCACATATGTGGATGTAAAGTGCTCTGTCGGCGAACTATAATTCTCAGAAGAGAAGGAGCGTCATTTTGCTTTTGGAAAGAGAGTTTGGTTGGAATAGAAGTCGGGGGCCATGTGCGTTTACAAAGCCCCCGTGCTACCAGAACAGTGGACCCCCCCCCCCCCATGTGACCCCATTTTGGAAACTATACTTTTCATACATAGCGCTGTGGTGGCATATGTATATAGATGCGCTGTGGGGGCCAGATAACGCTATATGTCGCCTCCCCCCCAGCTTATCTATATACTTATGCCCCTGCAGCGCTATGTATGAAAAGTATATCTCTCAGCAGCACATCAGGCCAGCAGCCGGCCAGCCCGATGATGCTGATAGAAATACCTTTCATACATAGAGGGTATCTATAAGTATAGATACACCACAGTGCATCTATATACATATGCCACTGCAGCGCTATGTAAGAAAAGTATTTCTATCGGCATCATCAGGCCGGCCGGCTACTGACCTGATGCTGACCTGGTTGCTGATAGATAAACTTTTCACATATAGCGCTACGGTGGCATTTTATGACAAATGCGCTGCGCGGGGCACATTATAAATACGCTGCGGGGGTATACATTTATAAATGCGCTGGCTGGGGGTCATATCTTTATTAATGTGCCGGCGGGGGTCATATCTGTATTAATGCACTGGTGGGGGGTCATATATTTATTATTGCGCTGTGGGGAGCATATTATAAATGCACTGGGGGGCTAGATATATAGGCTATATGTCTGCCCCCCTGTGGCGCTATATATCTTGCCCCCCATAGCACTTTTAATATACATATGGCCCCCGCTGCCACTCACAGTGTTCATTTTAAAAAACCCCACCATGAGCCCTGAATGGCTCCTCACTATCGGCCATTCAGGGCTCCCCACAGGGGATTTAATTATGAAAGTAAAAACACACGATAAATTGCAGGGTTGCGGAGCATGCCGCCAGCTACCTTGCTTAATAACTTCTGATGGTATGGGTCTCAGAAATGAGACCCGGTGCGATCAATCCTTCAGCCTCTGTACTACAACCCCCATCATGGAACAGAGTATGTCCCATGATGGGGGTTGTAGTACAAACACTAATGTAGCCTCCCCAGCCACCGGCAGACTCCCACAGCTGGGGAATTACTACTCCCATCATGGAAACAAGTCTGTTCCATGATGGGAGTAGTAGTAGTCCCTCAGAACTGCAGGAGTCTGCTGATGTCACCTCTTCTGAGCATGCTCAGAAGTAATAACGGATATTATAAATGAGGTGCAAAGGGATGACATAAAGGCTCATCCGTTTGCCATAGACTTCAATGTTAAAAATAACAGCCGTTAATTTACCCGTTTCTTGTGACAGAAGAAAAATTAGTACATGTGTCGTATTTTCTTCCGTCACAACTAACATCAGTTATTCATGACGGGCTATAAAGGGTCATAACGGATAATCAAAAAATCCCATAGACTTGAATGGGATTTTGTAACGGCCGTTTAACATGGCTTTTCTAATGGACGTTTATAGTGGATCTTTTAACGGAACATCTTTTTTAGTGTGAAATGGGCCTAACAGATAAAAAAAGTTCTTTGAATATATAATATAGTATGATCCATAGTCCATAGTGGTATAGTCCAACTTTTATATAATGCTCCAAACAGTAAGCCACTCCCTCTTTCTTTGGTGGTATTGAAGAAAAAATGTGCTTAATAAAATAACATAGCTGAAATCTGAAGATCAGGAACAACGAAGATTAACTTTAATTGATGTGTAGTCCATCATAGGAGTGATAACAACTGGAAACTGCTACTTGTAGCTTGTTTAAAGTGTAAGAGAAAAAACAAGAAAATAAATAGATAGGGTTGGGAATAGAAGGGAGAGATAATGTTTGTCTCCTGTCCTTAATAAAATCTATATTTTCCGTCACCAATGGTAGGAAAATCCCCAATTTTATTACAGGACGGAGACTCACATTATGCTTGTTTAAAGCTTAAATAGTAATAATAAGGGTAAATAAAATAAATAATATATCAATTAAACAATGACATCGATACATGTGAATCGAGTCTAAAATTGAAAGTCTTAAATGTAGATTCTGATGACCAATTGGCAGATTTTAGAATGTCAGATAAGATGCCACCTGCTTGTCTAACTTTGGTAGACATAACACCTCTAGTCGAATGAGCTCCAAAAAGTGATACTTCAATACCTGCTAAAGACATGGTTTGTCTAACCCATCTAGCTAAAGTTGGAGAATAAACAGGTAAGTGAGGTCTGCAGAAGGATATAATTAATTGAGAGGAATTAGTATGTCTGAAAGGATCCATTGTTTTTTCATAAGATTGTAAACAATGTACAACACACAAAATTTCTTTTGTTGAGGAAAGGCTGGGTAACAAACAGTACGTAGATCAGTTTTGGTTCATTTGTGAATAGTAAAAGCAACTCCTGGAGGTAAAAATTGTCTATGAGATATTTCTAGAGCTCTAACATCTTTAACTCTTTTAAAAGAGATCAGACATAATAACATGGTAAGTTTGAAAGATAATAATTTTAGTGTGAGAAGATCATTTTCTCCCCAATAATCTATTAGATTTAAAACAAGTGTGGTATCCCGAGTAGATTGGTATTTGGGTAAAGGGGTCTTCTAAACTTAATACCTTTTAAAAATTTACAAATTAAAGGATGTTTTCCTAAAGGTAAGGCATGAATAGGGGCATATTAAAAGGAAATAGCTGATCAGTATACATTAATAGTTCTATAAGCTTTCTCTGCATTAAAAGAGTCGGATAAGAAATTTATGACATTGCTTAAAGGTGCATGTATGGGATCCAAAACCCCTTGCATGCACCAATTAGACCAAATTTTCCAGGCACATCTGTAATCCGTTGTGGTACCTGGGGCCCAAGCATCTGAGAGGATGTTGCAAGCTGAAAGTTGTAAATCAGGTATTGGCGACCTGAAATAAGCCAGGCTACTAGGGGTAGTTGATCTGACAATATGAGAGGATGAGGGTTCTCGGATGGATTCAGTAAAATGGAAGGATTTTGCGGAAGGATACGTGGAAGATCTATGGACATTGCCAAAGCTTGGGGAAACCAAGACTGAGTTGGCTATAATGGGGTTATTAAAACTATTGTTGATTTCTGTGACCTGGTAAGGAGAATAGTCAGTGGAATGAATACAAAAGGTGGAAAGGCATACAGGGTTTCTGGAGGCCATGTTTGAAGCAATGCGTCTTTGCCCAGAGATTCCGGATCTGGACACCAGCTGATAAATTTAGGAATCTGACGGTTCAGACGTGAAGCAAATTGAGTTGATCGAAGATTAGAGGATCTAGCTTCCAATCGCTGTTGTCGACTAGGAAACGAGAGTTCCAATCTGCTATTTAATGGGAATGTGAATCCTGGTAGATATTCTGCTTTCAAATTGATATCCTTCTCCAGACAAAAATGCCAAAATTATTTTGCTGGCTTACAATGTTGGCTAACAATTTTGATTTGGTGCCTCCCAATCGATTGATGTATTGAACTGCGGAAATATTTTCCATCCGCAGAAGATTACAGCAATGAGATCTGTTTTTGGCAAAGCTTTTGAGGGCAAAGGATCCCTCTAGTAATTCTAGGCAATTTATGTGAAGAAGAGATTCCTCTTCTGATCATTTTCCTCCTGTAGAGAATGGACCACATCGAGCACCCCATCCAGAAAGACTGGCATCCGATTCTGTGATCAGGTCTGGGAATGAACTGAAATGGCTTTCCCATTCCAAGATTGGATATGTTGGAGCAGCCAAAGAAGTTCTTCTTTGGTATCTGGAGTAAGGGAAACTTCATCTGAGTATCCTAATCCTTCACTCAAATGTTGGGCTTTGAGCCATTGGAGGGCCCTGTAATGTAGAGGTGCAGGGAAAATTGCTTGAATGGAATCAGAAAGTAAGTCTACTATTCGTGCAATGGAACGGAAGGATACTAGATGTTTGTTCAGAACAGAACATATTTCCCTGCGGATTGTTTTCAATTTTTTGGATGGCAGACCCAGAATTGCAGATTGGGTATTGATTATAAACCCTAATAACTTTAGTTCTTTGGAAGGGGTTAAAATAGATTTTTTGTAATTGATTAAAAACTCCTAAATTGAATAGTAAGGTTATTGTCCATTGCATATAGAGATGGATGAGATCTAAAGTATTGGCCATGATATCTATATCGTCTAAATATGTTATTAGTCTCACCCCTCGAGCTCTCAGGATAGTTATAACGGGTTTCAGTATTTTTGTGAAACACCACGGGGCTGAGGATAGACTGAAAGGCAGACTGGTAAACTGCCATCTTTGCCCTTTCCAAATAAATTAGAGGTAAGGTTGAGACATGGGGTGCATAGGCACCGTGAGGTAAGCGTCTTTTAGGCCTATCTTGACCAGCCAATTGTCTTGTAATAAGAGGTCTCTTAGGAGATGAATACCCTCCATTTTGAAGTGTTGGTAATATACATAATTGTTGAGCGTTTTTAAGTTTATTAGAGGTCTGTGACCTCCATCTTTCTTTTTTTTACTAAAAATAGGTTGCTCAGAAAACCTAATGAATCTAGAGGAACCTGAATGAATGTGCCTTTGGAACATAGTTCCTTGTTTTCTTGTTGTACAAGATTTTGGTCTGATAGAGAAAATATCATTGGGTGAGAAAACTGATACTGGACAGGGTAATAAACAAACTCAATTTGGTAACCTGAAACTGTATTCAGGATCCATGAGTCTGACGTTATCATAGACCAAGTGTGGAAAAAATGTGCTATCCTTCCTCCCAGTGATATGAGGGAAGCAGATGGTAGAATCACACTTACCCGTAGAAGATCTTGACTTTGAAGTTCCTCGAAATCCTCTAGCCCTCCAGGGCCATCCTCTTGTGGGAAAGAATGGCGTGAAGGAAGTTGATGGGTTGTAATATCTGTCTGGTTGTGGGGGAGGTAGGGAGGGACCTCTGTAGGATTGTCCTTCATGGGATTGATGGCTGGAAAAATGGCCTTATCTAAAGTGGAGAAGAGCCCCACATACTTGTTTATCTCCTTTATGAAGGAATCGCCAAACAGATGACTGGAGATGAGCGAATCCAAGCTGCCGAACCCGAATTCGTTACGAATTTCCGGAAAAATTTGATTTGCAACGAATGCGAATATCGCCGTGATTCTATCGTGCAAATCGCTTCATTAAACTCCATTTACTGCGGTGCAGGCTCCAGGGCATCTAAAATGGCGGATCCACATGTCAGTACATGGGGCAAGGAATGCTGGGAAGGCAAGGCAGGAAGGGAAGTAGGCAGGATGACCCTGAATCACATGCAGAATGCAGCCTATCAGCAGCCAGTCACCCCTGTGATGTCACAGCCCTATATAATCAGCAGCCATAATTTCGGCTCCTCACTTCATTACAATACACTGCAGAAGGATCATAGGATGCAGAGCCTGTGTGTGTGTTACAGTCAGAGAAAAGTGCAGTCCAGCAGCGTTTAACATCCTCCTAGTCACATCAATGTTCTCGTGGACGGAGAGCATAGTTTTTTTCACTGAAAAGGATTTTTACTGCAGCTGCAGGCATTAACCTCCCAGTCACTTTCTTCGGCATAGTATTTCAGAGAGGGGCAGATAGCTGTGTGTTTCCTCATACATTTCAACAAGCTGCATCAACTTCATAAACCTTAGCAGAGGGGGCAGGAATAATTCTTCGGCGCAATTCAGTGTCTTTATTCCACCAAAAATCATCTGCTGGTTATACTAGTCTGTAGATAGTATAATACACAGCAGTCCATTCCTAATAGTCTTTGACAGTGCAATTTTGTGTTTAGTACACAGCTTTATTTGGCTGCAGCCCTGTTGTGTACTGCTGGTGTTTTACAAAAATACGTTTTTTTATAAGGGTACTGTAGTGCATTTTTCTGCCCTCATAAGTGCATACCACATACATACATATAAGTAGTGTACTATTTTCTACCTGTTAATCTGTCAAGGGCCTACATACTGTGAAAGGAATCATCGGCTGGTGTTTTAGAAAAATACAGAGTTTTTAGGCGCATTGTAGCGCATTTTTCTGCCCTCATCAGTGCATACCACATGCATACATCTAAGTAGTGTACTATTTTGTACCTGTTAATCTTTCAAGGGTCTACATACTGTGAAAGGCCAGCCAAAAGTGCACACCTGCTGCTGTTCTAGACAAATACTGTTTTAAGCATGGTGAAGCGTATTGTACTCCCCTAATATACGCACTAAGTATGTCAGACAGAGAAGTGCCAGGACTTGCACAGAGGAGTGGCGGAGGCCTAAATCCTACAGGCAGAAGTCACAGCAGACTAAGGGCGAATGGCAGCAGGAGTCGCAACGAGAGGCCTGAGCTACCGTTATCAGCTAGCGGTCGTGTCTCGACCAGCAACCCATCTGCCGTCGTCGATTGGTTAACACGGTCATCTACTTCATCACAAGTGACACCTGACACCCCCAGTCAACAGTCGGTGGGTTCCTCAGACACAACCCTCAGTTGGCATGGCCTGGGAGCAGTCCCTGTCCTGCAATTGCCTCTGTCCTATGCTGTTCCCTTCCCTACAGAAGTGTCTTATGCTGTGGGTTCAGCTCCACTATTCGCTGAGGACGATCTAATAGAGGACAGTCAGCAGCTACTGCCCAGCCAAGGAGTGGAGGTGACATCTTTAGTGCCAGTAGTGATGAGGAGAGTGACGTGGGAGGTGGTGTTGCAAGGATTCAGGGTCCTGAAGCAGACACTGTTGAGGAACCTGAGGAGGACATCAGTAACGTGCAGACACTTGATGATGATGAAGCCGAGTGCATTTGGGAGCCGGGTGCAGAAGGGGCTTCATCACCATCAGGAGAAGAGAATTGCAAGTTGCCCGTAAGGCAGCAGCTGAGCCAGCAAGGCGGTAGCATGGTTGGCAGTCAGCACGGTGGCAGAAGTTGAAATTCTGGAGCCAACCGTGCCCAGTAGAGACCACCTGCTTTGCGGCAGCCTACCTTCCCAGGAGGTAGTGGAACAGGGGTTCCTGGAGACGGCAGCAGTAGCAGTCACTTAGTGCAGACTTTTGGTGTGAAGCGTGGCCAGGGTCCCAATGTTGGCACCACGGCCCTGCATCAACATATGCTTTGTCACATAAAGCGGCCTGGGAGAACCGTGGCTCCGATGTAGTGGTCCAGCCTGCTGCATCATCCAGTGGCACGCCGCTCCCTCTTTCAGCCAGCCAAGGCTCCACCACCTAAGCCGAAGGGAGCTGTGTGTCATACCCTCCTTCTGTCGCTCCAGATGCTCCTGCTCCTCCTACTTTTAGTCTGCCATTCTGCTAACAATACATCCGAGAAGCCATGTCCAAGAGACAACAGTATGCGCCCACTCATCCAATGGCGCAGAAGCTCAATGTGCCCCTGTCTAAGTTGCTGGTGCTGCAGTCCCTCCCTTTTCAAGTGGTGGACTCTGCACCTTTCAGAGAACTGATGGCTTGTGCCGAGCCGAGGTGGGGTGCCAAGCCGTCTGTAATTTCTTTGCAAAGAAGGCAGTACCAGCCCTGCACAATTTTGTGGAAGAGAAGGTGGGCCAGTCCTTGAGCCTGTTGGTGTGTACCAAAGTACACGGCAGCGCCGACGTCTGGAGCTGTAATACGGTCAGGGACAATAAATGTCCTTTACGGCTCACTGGGTGAATGTGGTTCCTGCACAGCCACAACCCCAACTTGGACAGGTCACGCCGTTTCCTCCTCCATTCTCTCAGCCCGTTGGTCCTGTGACAGTGTGCGACTCCGCCTCCTCATCCTCCACCATGTCCTCAGCCTCCACTGCCCAGACAAGTCTCATACCATGTGTACAGGGCATGGCGGTGTCACGCTGTTCTCCACATGGTTTGCCTTGGCGAAAAGAGTCACACAGGGGAGGAACTGGTAAAAGTAATTCGTAAAGAAATCGGAGCATGGCTTACTCCACGAAAACTGGAAATGGGAACCATGGTGACTGACAACGGGAAGAACATCTTGCATGCGCTGCGACTGGGAAGGCTGTTCAATCTGGTTGTGAAGCAGTTCCTGAAGTGTTCCCCCCATTTGCAAGACATCCTAACAATGGGAAGGTAATTTTACATGCACTTCAGCCACTCGTACACCGCAAAGCACACCCTCCTTGAGCTGCAGCGTCAGAAAGGTATCCCACAACATAGTCTGATTCGTGACGTTGCCACACGTTGGAATTCAACCCTCCATATGTTGGACTGACTGTATGAACAGAGAAAAGCCATCACTGATTTCTTGATGATCCAAGCGGATAGGGGTACTCCCCTGTGCAACTTCAATGTGAATCAGCTGGTGGGCATTTTTTTCTAGTAATCTGACAGGAGAGGAGGAGCAGGAGCTGCCAGAAGAGCGAGAGGGTTATGAGGAAGGTGAGACAAAGGACCCATACACACCGTGGCTGTATGCAATGGAGATGGAGGCAGGGAGTCCCTCCGAGTCACTTGCACAAATGGCACGATGCATGCTCACCTGCTTGCGTAGTGACAGCTGAATTGTCACCATTCGGCAGTGGGATGAGTTCTGGATCTCCACCTTATTGGACCCTCGCTACTGCCATAAAATAGGTGCCTTTTTTACACCCACTGAGAGGGAGGACAAAATGATCTACTACAGAGGCATCCTATGTAGTCAGTTGGCCGATGCCTATTGACGCCATCGTCCATCCTCTCGCAGGTCTGAATCGGAGGGCCCCCTGCACTCACCTTCCACTTCCATGGCTGCTGGAGAGGGGTGGGGTGGCAGGAGCAGTAACAGCTCCATCAGGGGCAGCCTGAGTCTACAGTCGCTGATGAGTAGCTTTCTTCACCTGCATAGTGAAGCAACTCATCAGCAGCAGATACACCTGGAGCTGGACTTGAATGAGCAGGTGGTGGCATACCTGACATGCCCATGCCAACACACCTTGAAGATCCGCTGGACTTCTGGGCAGCCAAACTTGATTTGTGGCAGCAACTAGCAGAGTTTGTCCTGGAAAAGCTGTCCTGCCCGGCTCGTAGTGTGCCATCAGAGCGGGTGTTTAGTGCGGCGGGGGCCATAGTCACCCCGAGGAGAACTCGTCTGTCCACGAAAAGTGTGGAGAGACTGACCTTTGTGAAGATGAATCAGGCATGGATCAGCCAGGATTTCCAACCACCAATTCCTTATGCATGAGAGCAGATTGTCCATGGTGCCACACCAACACTTCACAAATATGGATAGAGCCAAACAGATTTAAAGCGCTTCTCCCCAGTTACAAACATTCCTTCGCACCACACCTTTTTTCACCCAACTTCACTCCTTGACTTCTTGTTAGATAAGTTCCTTTGTACCCACACACCGGGGCCCTGGACACTAAAACCTGTGAGTTAAGAGTTCAATTTCAAAACCCTCAAGTTCAATTTCAAAATCTTATTTATTTATAGAATTTAAACATTCTTAAATTTCAATGGTCTCCTCATGCTTCTGCCAACTCCAGGCTGTGCCATTCAGACATTATATGGTCTCCTCATGCGTCAGCCACCTCCAGGCTGTGCCATTCAGGCAATATATGGTTTACTGATGCTGCTGGGCCTATGTCTGGGAATAAAAATTTTGTTATGGTAGCACTATCTACCCAAAATCTTCGGTTTAAATTTCAGAATTCATCTTTTAATCTTAGGGATTGTGAAGTCCTAGTGTATACTCATGCTGCTGCCATCTCCTGGCTGTGCCATTCAGACACTATATGGTCTCCTCATGCTTCAGCCAACTACAGGCTGTGTCATTCAGCCAAAATATGGTTTACTGATGCTGCTGGGCCTTGGTCTGGGCCAAAAACATTTTTATGGTATCACTAGCTACCATAAATCTTCAATTTAAATTTCAAAATTCATCTTTTCATTTTAAGGATTGTGAATACCTAGAGTCTACTCATGCTGCCAGCTCCAGAATGTGTCATACTGCCACTATATGGTCTCCTCATGCTGCCAACACCTCCTGTTTCATTCAGCCACTGTATGTCTCTTCATGCTACAGCCTCATCCAAGTTGTGTCATTAAGCCACTATATGGTCTCCTCATGCAGCCAACACCTCCATGCTGTGTAATTCAGCCACTATATGGTCTCCTCATGCAGCCAACAACTCCACGCTGTGTCATTCAGCCACTCAATGGTCTCCTCATACTGATGCCACCTCCAGGCTCTGTCATTGTGCCGCTCTGCGGAAGTGATTCTAAAAGCGATGCCTGTAATCTGAATTTCATACTGAATGACAGTATTATTTCACTTCCCCAGCACACTCCATATGCGTGTTAGAACACAGCAAAAGTGTTCTATACTCCTATTAAGGTTCTCTGTAGGCCAGAAATAGTCATTTTTAATATAGATTCGCCGTGAATAAATTTGAAAGTTTGCTCATCTCTATAGATGACCATCCGATGAAATACTTTGTTCAGAAGCGGCCAGGCAAACTAATTGGGGATCGAGCTTCATGAGTATGTATCTCTTACACTCTGTACACAGGGAATCGTTAGCATTCCCGAATAGGCATATAGCACTCTGTGCCCAATCTCTTAATACAGTGAGGTCTACTGGTTCATCCGATAGTGAGGCTTTTTCCATTAAATCCAGTATTTTTGTTAATGGCCCTAAAAGGTCAAGGAATCTGTCCTGCACAGATCGAAAGGACCTATCAACCCCTTTTTGGAATTAGAGTGGGATCTAGGTCTGGGGTATTGGCTAGATTCTGAGGTAGTGTCGGTCTAGGACACTCAGATTTGAGCTTATTTCTAGCCACTCTGTCTAATGATTTTCTAATCCACATACTGACATATTTGGATACCTGTGGATGTGGAATCCACTCCCAGGACCTTGGATGTCTTATATGTCCTGGGTCAAAGTATGTGGTTTCTTCCTTAACTAGGATGTCGTAATCTGGATCATCCATAGTAAGTATATCATCATCTTCCCCTTCCTTTGAGATATCTTAATAAATTAATTGATCTTCCCACTCAGAAGATTCATCGTCCCCTACAGAGGAGACACTTGGAGAAATGGGGTAACAACTGGCTTTGCCTTAGCAGAGGCCTTAAATGCCCGCTTAACATGTACTTCCTCTGGGGCCGAGGGTATGGGATGTTTTTTTAGGAACATCAGTAGATGTGCTTTGTGTTAAAAGACCGGTAGATTTGAAGTGTCGATTCTGGGTACTTTTAATAGGTTTTTAACCTGCAGCATGTGAGATGTTGAGTCTTCGGCTGAATAGAAAAAGTCAGAGAGTGTACTAGGACCCATTTGGGGAGAACCCTGTTTATTGGGTCTAGTCATTGCCATAGCCACAGATTGTGCCACGACTTTGCGCATGTCACATGGTCCTCCATAGGACAAGGTGATGCGGACGGGAGAACGGAGCAGTAGAGCGGCAGCCCCCGACAGAGGACAGCTGCAGGTGAGCTGTCTACAAGGGTGGGGGCTGCGGTCTACAAGGGTGGGGGCTGCGGTCTAAAAGGGTGGGGGCTGCGGTCTACAGGAGGGCCCTTCTGTCTACAAGGGTGGGGGCTGCGGTCTAAAGGGGGGCACTGTGGTCTAAAGGAGGACCCTGCTGTCTAAAGGAGGGCTCTGCTGTCTAAAGGAGGGCCCTGCTGACTAAAGGAGGGCCCTGCTGTCTAAAGGGGGGCCCTGCAGTCTAAAGGGGGGGCCCTGCGGTCTAAAGGGAGGGCCCTGCTGTCTAAAGGGGGGGCCCTGCTGTCTAAAGGGGTCTGTAAAAGCAATGGTCTGCAGTCTGCACATACACATGTGTATAGGAGTGCTATATAAAAAAAAGTAAAGAAAAAAAAATTTAAATTTACTGCTCCCCCAATTAGCTCCCCCTTTTCCTATTGCTATACAAAAAAAGTAAAATATTTTTTTCTTTTACATATTTGATACTACCACGTGGCTAACTGTCTGAACTATTAAAATATTAGTGAATCATTAACATTTTATTTTAATAGTTCAGACAGTTACCCATGCAGCAGTATCAAATTTACGCAGGTTTCTGTACAGGATCATTAATAATGACAGCAACCGGCGTAAACGTAAAAAAAAATTATAATAATAAACTGCTGCTGTTTGGTCACATCACATGCTAGAAACTTTTAATATGGCCATTGTTCGTAGTTTTTCAAGTAGAATCAGCTGAACCCCTTTTTCTTTGGCATTTTGACTTTTTTCCGATTAATCGATAAAATAATCGACAACTAATCGATTATTAAAATAATCGTTAGCTGCAGCCCTAAATTATATGTTAACCCTTTGTTTGCTGCTAAAATTTCAGTGAAGAATTAGCTTTAATTCAGCTTAATTAGCTTAATTAGCTTTACTTTAGAATTCAGAATTAGCTTAATGTGAGTCTCCGTCCTGTAATAAAATTGTATTTTCCCCTAAACCTGTGTTAAGCAACCAGTGTGCCTTCAGCTGTTTCAAAACTAAAACTCCCAGCAGGCCCAAACAACTGCTCTATGTACATGCTGGCAGTTGAGTTTTTTTTAAGAGCTGAAGGCACATTGGTTAGGAAACACTGCCCAAGTCCCAGAATCCTCATTTTATGTACTAACCTTTTGTGTGGCACTGTATCAAATGTCTTAAAAATTTCCAGATGTACAACATCCACAGCTTCAACTGACCTCCTCATGGAAGCTGATCCCACATTAACCCATATTGGTGCTCTGTTAGAAAGTTGTTTTCATTAAGATACTCCAGATATCCAAAATCCCAAAATGTGCTTCCAAAAGAGGAAGGGGTTGGGTTTAAATTGGAAGAGATGGGTCTTAAACGGGGAAAGGTGTGGTCTTAAAGGGGCGGGCAAATTTGGATTACGGAGGTGTATGAGTTTAGTCAAGACTAGGGCAGCACAAAACCTAAATACACCACTTACTGTGGGACCTGATTTAGACACAGCTGTGTCTTTACAGATCATGTCCAGTAAACTGAATTTAGTGAATCCAGTTGCAAAACATCTCAAAGATGAACAAGATATAAAAATTTTACTCTTCAAGCCAAAAGTATATCAGAGCAGAGGGTCTGAATACTTATGTCCATGTGAAATATAATTTTTTTTCTTCTTAATAAATTAGCAAAACATTTTTAATTCAATTTCCTCGAGGGGTAGAGCAAGCAGCCGCACTGAAGTACCTTGCTTAATCTCCTGCTCAGTTATAACTTTGGCAGCATAAACTTTACCATTTGCTCCTGTGAAAGCGCTGCTAATTTCCCCACAGTGATGCTCTCGACTGAGGGGGATATTTTGAGCTGCAGCATGAGTCCCGCATCAGCAACACCCACCCAAAATCCTCTCAGAACCGACAAAGGGCGACTTCATTGATCATCGGTAGTTGGTCCCCTCAACTCATGGCATTGAAGGAGGTGTCTTGCTTGGCCAAAGGTAGCCCATGGAACATCACAAGGGGAGGGTGTATCAAGGAGGTCAACGCACAGCACAGCCCCAACACATGTGCATTAAGGCACCTCAGTACAGTTGCGCCATTGTGTTTATTTTCTTCACCTACAAGTCTCAACGCGTTGTACAGCACCATCGGACTGTACAGGACAGCCAATACGGTTTAGGAATCTCATACCAGAAGCCCTGCAAAGGCAATAGAAGGCACCTGTCAGCTTACGTGACTCCCTGCAAGTCAGCCATGGCTACAGTTTGCAGGACTGGGCCAAAAATTTAAGGGCCATAGTGAGTGCTCTAACTGTATTCTCCTTGCACCCCCTATTACCCTAATCATTCACCCGCCCATAAGAGAATTCACCAAGGCAGAAGCTCCATGCATTTCTCTATTATTGCAGCTTTCTTTGGCACTCCATCTAGTGGCTGTTTTTGATACTACACTGTGAACTTTTGCCAGATACCAGAGAGAGTGGATTACATTTTATTACTTTAGTGCACCAGAGCCTCCATTCTTACAAAGCTGATACCCTCCATCCACCTACAGAGAGTTATCAGAGAGAGAGAGAGAGAGAGAGCCATGTCCCATATTGCATTTTAGCACCCAATACAACTTTTGAGGGGGCAGACCCCCTCCACACTGGTTCATTCTATATGATGGCACTTGTTAACTCAGAACACACTTTCTTCCCTGTATACCTGTCTACAAGAGGCCATACTGGCTTCCCATGATGCCTCCTTAGGAACACCACCCATCCACAATGTGACCTGTTTTGTTATGCACCGACCCACGTTTTTATAGGCATATCACCAGCTATGGCACAAAAAATCTAAAATGCTCCTCATGCTGCACACTATCTAAACTATTCAGCCAACCTATGGACACCTAAAGCACTGTACCATCACTGGATATGATTCCTGCTTCTCAACCGCCTGTTGGAGAGTGTACCTCACGGCTTCATTATAGCTACAGAAGAACTTTTTTTTTTATACAATCCAATATACCTTTAAAACTTAGCTGGCTGCCTCTGTGGTGAACTATTGAACAACTCAACGAAACTGGCCAAGGAACTGCTGACCTGGAACAGCTAACAGCCATTCTCAGGAGGAGTATCTTAGTGAATAACAAACGCATTGGTGGTACTGGAGCTTAAATGTGAGGACTTATACTCAGGAACAGTACAAAGCAGAAGAGGTTTGCTATGGGAATTTGCTCATGCAGTTCTTTCCAGTCTGACCACAGTACTCTCTGTTGCCACCTCTTTCCATTTTAGAATCTGTCCAGAGCAGGAGAGGTTTGCTATGGGAATTTGCCCATGCTCTGGATAGTTCCTGACACAATTTTCTCTAGAGCATATGGCGGCTGATAAGTACTAGAAGGATTAAGATTTTAAATAGACAAAATATACAAATCTATATAATTTTCTGGCATGGATTGATTTAAAAACATTTTGATTCCTCCGGAGTACCCCTTTAAGTCCTTGGATATGGAGTAATTTATATTGTTGCAATTAACACACTGGGAATTATGCAAACATTTACAAGTTACCACCCTTCCTTATAGAAGGAACGTCCAGAGAGAGAAATCCCAAGTTGTTTTGACATGTTTCATTAAAACAGTGACCCATCCTTTGCATCGGGAGTATATTTTTAAGACCACATCTATTTGACACATCTACCTTAGATCTCATTATCTAATGATAAAATATAACATTCATTTGGAATAGTATCCATTAATAACCATTGGGTGGCACTCTTGATCAATATTTTACTTACAAGTTCACATACGTCAAACAGTTTAAAGGAAACTGACAGCAGAATTACCTGCACTAACCCAAATACACAGGTATATACTGCTGGCGATCCTCTTTAAAATGCTTATATTCAGTGAAGATGTTATGCATTTTGATGACGGGGAGGAGAGAGAGACCCAGGGAAAATAGCCAAAACCAGCTGAAGCAGAGAAGTTACGCCACTTTCCTAACTCATATTGACCTTAATGGGAGTTGCGCAAATTGAGTAGCCCAAGTGCGTTTCTGTCTGTTTTCTGGGAGTTACATAAAGAGCATAGCTCGTGGGGCTATTTTGTTTATTTTAAGGACAATGGGAGTTAAGAAAATTGTTTAACTTTTATGCATCATTTGCTTTGACCACCTCTGGCAGCTGAAAACAGGCCGGAGGTGGCCGAAAAAAATTAATTTGCGGGAGGTGGGAAAATCTCTGTGTCTTTGGTCTATCCATAGTAATCTTATATTACCACATATCTCTACTTAGTACTGTATATAGATAACACACACACATGTATACACCTTTAAAGGTGGAAAACATTTATTTTTAAATCAACTGGTGCCAGAAAATTTAACTGATTAGTGAATTACTTATATTTAAAAATCTTAATCCTTCAAGAACTTATCAGCTTCTGTATGTTCCAGAGGAAGTTCTTTTCATTTTTGATTTATTTTCTGTCTGACCACAGTGCTCTCTGCTGACACCTCTGTCCATGTCAGGAACTGTCCAGAGCAGGATAGGTTTGCTATGGGAATTTGATCCTGCTCTGGACAGTTCCTGACATGGACAGAGGTGTCAGCAGAGAGCACATCCTGTGAAGCACAGCTGTTCAGTGTGAGAAGCGTGCGGGTGTGTCCCTGTTTGAGCTCTCCAGGACTTCCAAGAGGACTACAGAGGCAGGTGTTCTAACTGCTTTTCCCAGGAGGGTGGCAGACTCCTGGGGAGAGCCTCCCCTGCATGGAGCCCCGGAAATCTCGAGCCTCCACTCCCCGTTCTTCCAGGCTGGCGGGGGGTGGAGAGAAAACTGCAACAGCCATTGTTCCGGCCGGAGGAAGAAAAGCTTCCACGGCGACGGGTGCCAACCAGAGATCTGGAGGAAGCAAGGCGAGGAGGAAAAGAGTGGAGATGTGGGCAGAGAGAGGGCCCAAGGAGTCAAGCGATACATACTGCTCTCGCATGGCCACACGCTTTGCGGAATATGACCAGTGCGGTAAGGAGCTGAGGATGGCCAGGGAGGATCTACGTGTGGCTCAGAATCTGGTGAGCACGGGGTCCAAAAAGAACAGGCCAGAGCTAAGAAAGAGGATCACAGCGCTGAAAAGCGAGATTGTGAAGCTGGAGGAGAGGAGAGACGAGATCCTGGAGGGAAGCGGTCTTTTCCAGGAAAAGCTGATTAATGAAGACCGGTTTGCCGCCACAAAATCCCCAGGTAAGGTGGAGGTGGATGATGGGGAGATTAGTGGCGGTGAAGAAAGTGAGGATGGTGGTGATGAGGAAAAGGATGAGAATGTGGAGGAAGACGCTGTGACACCCAGGCCACCCAGGACAGCTATATTGAACCGGCCCAGGTGGCTCTTCCTTCAAGTGAGAGCGAGGAGGATGATGTGGAGAGTGAGGCTGGGGGATTGCTAAGGGCGATAGTCATGCAGGAGTCCCCAGCCCACCTCCAGCATTTCACCTTTGGTGATGATCCCTGTGATGATGTGGCAGTGAAGAGGAAAAAGCAAAAGACACAAGAATCAGTGAAGTACGTGTTTGTTCCTTTCCAGCAGTCTGGGCCAGCTGCAAAGCTGGTTCAGGCTGCTGGGCCCCCCAGACTGCCAGACTCCGTTTCTGTGGTGGAACGGAGCCAGCATGGGGGATACAGCATGGCGTCAGGAAAGGCTGTGGACGCAATAGATGTGAATCCCACCCATCCTGCCGGTAGGGAGGGGCAGGATGGGCTCATGGTGGGCAGTGGCGAGGCAAGCTATGCTGCCGTGTGCTCGGGGGGCGGTTCCCCGAGTGCCGTGGGCATTGCCGACGCTGCAGGGCACTCCCCTGTGAGGGGGGGAGTGTCCGGGCGCCGGTGGCAGAGACCGGTGGGTCCATGTGCTCGGTGGGCAGTCCCTCGAGTACTGTGTGTTCTGCGGGCGCTGCGGGGCACTCCTCTGTGAGGGGGGGAGTGTCCGGGTGCAAGGATCAGCGGCAGAGCCCATGCAGCTGGGCAAACTAAGTCCAGTAACTTTGGGAGGAGCTGGGGTGCGCTCGGAGGGGCAGCCCCAGACTTCGGAATTCACATCACCCATGGAGAAGGAGCCATTAGCGTCGACCCCAGCAGCTAAGCCAGAACAGAAAATCTATTTAAAGCCAGCAACACTACAAGTCCCAGCCAGCCCAGAATTTGTTAGGCAGGATGCTATGAGTGCAAGATGTGAGAATGATAGGTGTAGTAGTGTTGTGGATGAGAGGAGTGTATGTGGGAGTGTCAGTGGAATGAATGTTGGTGGTAGTAGTAGTATGAATGGGAAGTCTAGCATGAAAGGAAATAAAGATGATGAGAGTAGTGGTGTGAATGGTGGTATTAATGGTTCTGGGTCTGGTTCTGGGTCTAGGTGTGTGTCTGGTCCGGCTGCCCCCCCGGTAGTGACTGCTCCTAGGAGCTATGCCAATGTCACTGCCGGGGGTTCAGGGGGGTCCCCGTCTCCGTCCGGCTCTGGAGGCCACTTGCAACAGCGCCTCCTGGAGGCTCTATGCAGGGGTGACAGGTCGATCCAGGTAGAGGGAAGGGGTAAGGTCGATCTGTCTTTCTGGATAGAGAGGCACGGTTTGGGGGCAGAATGGGGAGGTGGTCTGGTCCCTCCCAACACCCGGGCAGGACAATAACCGTAGGAATGTGGTCCGTCTGATTTGGAGGGGCGAGGATGCGTGCCCACCTCGCGCTAAAGTGGTTGAGCTCCTCCTTCAGATGGAATTCAGGGCGAGTGACATCTTTGCCCTGATTCACCCCTACGGTTCGTCTGAGTTTGACATCAGTTTCGTTCGACCGGAGGGTCTTGAACTCTTCTGGTCAAACTACGAAGTGGCGAAGAACGAGCCCGACTGGCGGGATTTCTCCGTAAAGGCGATTTCCCGTCAGAACTCTGTCAAGAAGGTGACCTTTTTGACCCGTAACGAGTCACTTTCTTGTTATGATATCATGACCTGGCTCGGTCGGTATGGGGATGTGACGGACATGCCCAAGAAAAATTTTGATGAGCACGGGATCTGGTCCGGGGCCTGGACGTTTTCCGTCAAACTCAAACGTTCAGGGAGTACGGTTGCCCACATTCCGTCAGCCGCCTTCCTTGGACGTGATAGGATTCAGGTCTTCTATCAGGGGCAACCTAAGGTCTGTCACAGGTGTGGCAGCCCCACCCACTTTAGCGCAGCCTGTACTGTGCAGGTCTGCGCTTTGTGTGGTGGGGTGGGTCATCTGGCCGCATCCTGTCGGCAGATCCGGTGCCACCTGTGTGGTGTCCTCGGGCACCCTTTTAGCCGTTGTCCTAGCGCCTTCGCCCGTGCAGCGGCCGCTCCGGCTGAGGAGAGCTGTGAAGTTGCCTCGGCTGGGGAGGGTACGGGCAGGGATGGGGGCGCAACAGGGCTAGTGAGGAGGAAAAAGGGCCCCGCCAAACTAAGGCGGGAGGAAAATCGTAGAAGGAGTAGGGAGCTGGAGAGTGCCCAGGTGGCGGGGGTAGCTTCAGCCCCTGCTCCTGAAGCTGGCCCTGTAACTGCTGAAGCCCTGGAGGAGAACGTGCTAGATGAGGAGATCGGGAGACTTCACAGAGAGGAAGGCAATATGGCCGACCCTTCCGATTCCTCCCACTATGAAAGTGTGGATGAGGATAGTGGGAAGAGGCCCAAAAAGAAAGACAAGGGCAAAAGGAAAGGGAGAAAGAAGAGGTCAGAGCCCTCTGTTCCTTGTACTGCGGGCCAGATCCAAAACGGAAGCCTGACTGCCCCCCCTCTGATTGACCTCTCAAACCGGTACCTCGTCCTCGATACCATCTCCTCCCCCTCCTTGGAGGGGGAAGGTGAGGACGGGGTGCCTCGGGAGAAAGAGCCTCCGGGGGGAACTGGGCCCTGTCCTGTCGATGCACCTTCCTCGGAGGGCAGGGCTAGACCGGGGCCGGACGGAGACGGGGACCTTATGGACCAATCAAAGTCGAAAAAAAGATGTAAGAGTGGTCCTGCCCTCTCGTCGTCTTCGGGGGATGAGGGGGCTAAAAAGAAGGGTAAAAAGAAATAAAGGGTGAGGCCATCTAATTCAATCACCCTGTATGGCGGCACTCACCCTATTGACGCTGGCATCTATTAACTGTGCCAGCATTAAGTCGGATACGGCTAGATTTGCAGCCTTTGATTTTCTCGGCCGTGTTGAAGCTGACATTTTCTTTTTACAGGAGACCAGGTTGTCAGATCTAGCCTCTCTGGTAAAAGCCAGGAGAGAGTGGAGGCCCGGTCCCTCCCACTGGTCTCTTGCGGCTGAGCCGTGTAGTGGGGTGGCGGTCCTTTTTACCGCTCCTGTTGAATGCCGACGGGTTATTGAATTAGAAATGGGGAGGTGCCTGATCTTAGATGTCTTCATGAAGGGACAAGAGCTCCGGCTCATTAACATCTACGCCCCGCAAACTAAGCGGGGCCGTAAAGATCTCTTTATGAGGATTAAGCCCTTTCTTTTTACGAGTCGGCAAGTGATCTTTGGAGGGGACTTCAATAATGTCACGAGGTCCCAAGATAGGAGAGGCTCCAATGGTCCGCTGACTTGCGATAGTGTGGCACTGATTAGCATAGCTAGAGAAGCTCGCCTGGAGGATGCCCACATCCAGAGCCCCTCGGGCCACACGGGTTTCACCTATCATCAAGGTAGTCGCAGGTCTAGGATAGATAGGTTTTATTTAAAGGAGGAATCCATCTCTTCCGCAGTGTCCGTGGTTGAGGTGGAGTTCTCCGATCACTGTATGATTTTGTTTTCCTTGAATGTTTCAGAGACCCCCCGGATGGGTAAAGGTTATTGGAAGCTGAATTCGTCCCTCCTGGAGGAAGTGGAGATAAGACAGTCCTTTGAGGATTTTCTTCAGAGTCAGGTACCTTTACTGGACCTATGTAGTAGTAAGTCAGAGTGGTGGGAGATATTCAAGAAGCGGGTTGCGGGGTTCTTCCGCCAGCTCTCGAGCCTCAGGTCCCTGAATAGGTACCGCTTGTATCAGGGTCTGAGGAGGAAACTCGAGCTTCTCGTCTCAACTGGAGGTAGCCGAGAGGATATCTCCAGAGTGAAATCCTTGCTAATGCGGTGTCAGTACGATAGGCACGCATCTTTGGTTTTTGAGAGGGATTTCGGGAAGTACCGCTCGCCCGACCCTTACAGAAACTGTAAGATGTCAGTGAGTAGTAAAGTCATTTCAGGACTGATTGATAGTACGGGATCTCTGAATCGGTCCAGATCAGGGATCTTGGAGGTCGTCAGATCCTTCTACTCGCACCTCTTGGGAAGGAAGGATCTAGATCGAGACAGGATGTCGGCTTTCCTGGCTGAAACCATTCCTGAGCCAGGGGTAGACCCCTCTCTTGAGGTTTTGGCAGAAGAAATCAGGGAAGAGGAAGTGAGACTGGCGATCGAGGGGCTCGCCCCCAAGAAGTCGCCAGGTCCGGATGGCTTACCATCCGAGTGGTACAGGACCTTTAAGGAGTCTTTAGCTCCCCTCTTGACTGAGGTATTCAATGAGTGTCTCTCTTCGGGCACTCTGCCGAATTCAATGAGGAGGTCAGCCCTGATTCTTCTGTCAAAGGGTAAAGATCCCAGCTGTATTGAGAATTGGAGGCCCATAGCTCTTCTCAATACGGACAGGAAGCTTCTGGCCAAGATACTGTTTAATCGGCTGGTGAAGTTTGCACCCCGGCTCCTTTCAGGGACTCAGCACTGCTCTGTTCCAGGCCGAAGCGCCTTAAGTGCGGTCCTTGGTGTCAAGGAGGCAGTGGAGCGGAGTAGTGCGGGTTTCTGGAAGGGGTACTTGCTGTCCCTGGATCAGGCCAAGGCATTTGATCGGGTGAACCACGAGTACCTCTGGTCTGTCCTCCTGAGATATGGCTTACCGTGTACTTTTGTTAATTGGCTTAAGATCTTGTATGCAGGGGCAGAGAGTTTCCCGCTGGTGAACGGTTGGTCTGGCCGCTCTTTTGAGGTGGGGTCCGGAGTCCATCAGGGTTGTCCTTTGAGCCCGCTTTTATACGTGTTCGCAATCGATCCCTTCGTCCGGAGGGTAGATTGTGGCCGGTTGGCGGGAGTCGGGATGAGTCTGGCGGAGCTGGATGTCACCCAGAGAGTGGTGGCATACGCTGATGATGTCACTATTTTCGTCTCCTCGAGAGAGAGGAGGTCGATGTGGTGATGTCGGAGGTGGACCGCTACTCGGAGGCATCCGGGTCTAAGAGCAACCGGGATAAGTGTGAGAGTCTCTGGCGGGGAGGGGGGATCCCACGTTTGATCTCCCGGACACCCTTCCAGGGCCCCAAGAATCAGCAAAAGTCTTAGGCATCACATTCGGCCAGGATGATTATCCCACCAAAAACTGGGATGGTAAGCTCCAGGATGCCGCTCAGAAGGTGGACCAGTGGAAGGGTTGGTCTATGACCCTCAGGGAAAGAGTACACCTGATCAAATCGTACCTGCTCCCCTTGTTTATCTATCTGGGCAGCGTATGTATCTTGCCAGAAGCTTACTACACTAGGATCTACAGCCTGTTTTTCCAACTGTTATGGGGGAACAGGATGAACCTAGTCAAGAGGGAGGTTACGTACCGCACGAGGAGACTTGGGGGTTTATCTATGGTAAACCCTGTGGTGTTCTTTACGAACACCTTCTTGAAAGCTAACATCGCAAACCTCTGGAAAGAGAGGGCTCCTCCGTGGGTAATCTCCTGCAGGGAATGGTTTCGGCCTTTCTTCCAGGAATGGGAGAGAGGAGGGCAAGTGAAGGACCTCCGTACGCCCCATGGATATCTTCCGGCTTACGCTACCCCGACTCTGAAGGTGATACGTCGGTGGGGTCTGGGAGTGTGGAAGATCAGGACCCAGTCAAGGCAGTTCCTTGACAAATGGGTTCTGTTGACCCATTTCCAGAAGCCTCTGGCGCTCAGGGACTGCCCAGGTCGGGATCTGAGGGTGGGGTTGTACCTTTTAAACATGAAAAGGATCCCCCAGAAGTTTTGGGACTTGGCCTGGCGCTGCTTTCAGGGGAAGCTATATGTAAGGGACAACCTGAAGTGCAGGAACTCTGATGACCGGGGATGTCCCCGAGAAGAGTGCGAGGACACGCTGGAAAGCATGGACCACTTCCTGCTTCATTGTCCCTTTAATATAGGGGTTTACAACAGGGTGGGTGCTTCCATCGGCTGGAGTCAACTTGCCGGCCTAACCTATCCGGAGTGGGCTTATGGGGCATTCAGGAACCTGGGTGGCCGAGATCAGGGCACTTTATTCTTAGTTAGTTTAGTGGTTAGGTACTACACGTGGAATGCACGGTGTTTAGTGTCGACCCAACAGAAAATCCTCTCTGAGGTGGAGGTGTGTAGGAACATCACTGGTGACCTCAGGAAGATCAGGTCTTTGGAGTATGGCAGTCTTGGTAACAGTAGGGCTTCTCTCCTGTGGAGAGGTTTTTCTTTTGATGTGCCCTAGGTACTAGACCTTTTTAGGTAGAGTACCTTTATTTTGGTTAGGGGCAGTGTTATAGGGATAGTGATAGGGTGAGAGCAGGGTCAGTTTTAATGGAGGGATAAAATTAGGAAAAATTGTAGGGGGGAGTTAGGGAATGAGTTTAAAATTTTCATGTATCAAGTCTGCCATCCTTCTTCCTGGTGGAGGGCTAATGCATGTGCACGCTAGCTTTCTGTTTTGTTTTAAGCTGATATGGTATGAAGGCCTTACAGGCGACCAAACTTGGGCCTAAGGTAGCTTTGGTTCAGTGTGTATATGTTAGTATGTATAAGTTTGTGTGTAAGTTGGTTGGGAGGAGTGCTAGGTGGGTAGGGTGTATTTGTGGGTGGTGGTGTTTTGCTTTTCTTTTGGGGACCTGACATGGGTCAGTTAGGGACAGGACTTTGTGTACGAACGGTATGGACTCTGACCCATGTGCAGGAGGGGTGGTGTGGGAGAGGGTACAGTTTTAGTGTAGGGATTTTGGTAGAGTTTTCTATTGTTTTTGTAGGTTTTCTGTAGTGTATATATATTTATTTTTAGTTAAATACTATATTATTATGTTCATGTGATTTTGTATGTATATTGTTTATATATATATGTGTGTATATATATATATATATATATATATATATATGTATATATATATATATTTTTTTTTTTTATATTACAGCATTACAGTAGTTATGGCAGTCGGACCAGTTATTATGTTACGTGGTTTACGTGGTTTATTTGAGTTTATTATGTTGTTACGTTGTTTCTTAGAGTTTTTATTATATATATTTTTTTATTTTTTTATTTATTTATTTTTTGTAGCCAGGTAGTGCTAAATTTTATGTTTATGTTTATATTTTGCTAAACCAAGTTGTGCTTTTTTATTTTATTTATTTATTTTTCTTGTTGTGTTTCCCGAATATGGATGGTTTTGAGTTGTAGCCAGGTATTGCTAAATTTTATTTTCATATTTTGATAAGCCAAGTGCTATTTTTATGTTCATTTTTGGTATGCGTGTGAGTGTGTTGTTTGGTTCGGTTAGGTGGGTTGGCATATTTTAGATTTTTGTAAAGCTGGGCTGGCCGGTTAGGCAGGGTTTTGTTTTTGTTCTTTGGTACCAGTATATTTCTAATTTATGTTATAGCTGGTTAAGCTTGTTTTGTGTTTTTGTATAAGTTTTGTACTTTTATAATAAAAAAGAGTGTCAGCAGAGAGCACTGTGGTCAGACAGAAAAGAAATTCAAAAAGAAAATAACTTTCTGTGGAGCATACAGCAACTAAGTACTGGAAGGATTAAGATTTTACAAATCTGTTTAACTTTTTGGGTGCAGTTAATTAAAAAAAAAAAATAATGTTTTCCACCGGAGTAACCCTATAATAATGAATTTAACATTTACATTTAACATTAACATTTAATGAATTTAACATGAAATTATCTTAAAACAAGCTTCTACCAAAACTGGCCCCTCGCTTCCTGAGGTAGGAAAGACACAAAGCAAGGCAATGCTGTCAGACATGAATGTTGAAAGAAAATAAGGCTTTTTGTGCTCAAGCAAGTGTATGGCTATATATATTGAATCAAGACAAGATGGACGCTATTAAATAGTTGCATAGTTTATAAGGTTGAAAAAAAGATGAGTCCATCAAGTTGATCCAGAGAAAGGCAAAAGATCCCAATGAGGCTGACCCCAATATGGCAACCAGACTAAATCCATGTTTTGTTATATAAAGTTCACTTTATAATATAAAATGATAAGTCTTGGTCCTTCTTGGTGTAAATAACCTGACAAGGGGGCACAAATTAACTAATAGGTGGGACTTTCCATTTGCCTCAGTCTTCAACCATAACAATATCCAGTATACAACTCGCAGCGTGGAAGATGGGAGGTGCTACATCTGCTAGCTTGGTATTTCCTTTGAACAAGTGCAGCCCCTGCCTCAATTTCAGCCCTGAATGCCAATGGGTTCCTCTGGCATCCAACCTCTCTGAAAATTGAACCCTCCTGTTGATGTTTGACCTCTTATAGTGCTTTGGATATTTATTTATTATTTTTCATGTTCCCATGTGGCTGTGATAAATTTGTTTCAATGCTATTTATTATTGATTACCTTCATAGATTGTTATGTGGATTTTCTAAGCTCCATGATCTTAATCCTCTTTGCTGTTTCATTCTGTGTTCTCAGCTATTTTATCAAGTATTTCTATAGGTCACCTGTGTGGTTAGCAGAGTTGGATATTAACCCCTTAAGGACGCAGGATTTTTCAGTTTTTGCATTTTCGTTTTTTCCTCCTTACCTTTTAAAAATCATAACCCTTTCAATTTTCCACCTAAAAATCCATATTATGGCTTATTTTTTTGCATCACCAATACTACTTTGCAGTGAAATTAGTCATTTTACCCAAAAATCCGCGGCGAAACGGAAAAAGTAATCATTGTGCGACAAAATCGAAGAAAAAATGCCATTTTGTAATTTTTGGGGGCTTCCGTTTCTACGCAGTGCATATTGCGGTAAAAATGACACCTTACCATTATTCTGTAGGTCCATACGGTTAAAATGGTACCCTACTTATATAGGTTTCATTTTGTCGTACTTCTGGAAAAAATCTTAACTACATGCAGGAAAATGTACACGTTTAAAAATGTCCTCTTCTGACCCCTATACCTTTTTATTTTTCCACATATAGGGCGGTATGAGGGCTCAATTTTTGCGCCATGATCTGAAGTTTTTATCGGTACCATTTATGTTTTGATCTGACTTTTTGATCACTTTTTATTCATTTTTTAATGGTATAAAAAGAGACCAAACATATGCTTTTTTGGACTTTGGAATATTTTTTACGTGTACGTCATTGACCGGGCGGTTTAATTAACGATATATTTTTATTGTTTGGACATTTACGCACATGGCGATACCTCATATGTTTATTTTTATTTACACTGCTTTTTTATTTTTATATGAAAAGGGGGGTGATTCAAACTTTTATTAGGGAAAGGGTTAAATTACCTTTATTAACACTTTTTTTTACTTATTTTTTTACAGGGACCTATAGGGACCTATAACACTGCACACACTGATCTTTTACACAGATCACTGGCGTGTATTAACACGCCTGTGATCAGTGTTATCAGCACTTGAATGCTCCTGCCTGGATTTCAGGCACGGAGCAGTCAATTGCCGACCAGACACCGAGGAGGGAGGTAAGGGCCCTCCCGGTGTCCTGTAAGCTGTTCAGGACGCCGCAATTTCACCCGGGATTTCAGCCGGGATACTTTCACTTTCGCTTCAGACGCGGCGGTCAGCTTTGATCGCCGCGTCTGAAGAATTAATACAGGGCATCACCGCGATCGGTGATGCCCTGTATTAGCTGCGGGTCCCGGCCGTTGATGGCCGCCGGGATCGACCCGATATGACGCGGGTCATATCGCGTGAGCCGGCGGAGGACGTAAATATACGTCCTTCGTCGTTAAGGGGTTAAAGGGAAACTGACAACTGCATCACCTTCACTAACCTGAATATACAGGTTAATAGTAAGGTTGATGATGTTTTTCCTGGGAAAAAATATGTTGGGCTGATCCTTTGCAATCTGTATTTATCCAATTACATTGCATAGGTTGAAAAATTATCCATCAAGTTCAACCTATATCCCTAATGAGTCCCTGGTGAGTTGATCCAGAGGATAAAGCCCTCATACTAGTGGTAAAAATCCCTTCCCGACTCCAAATATGGCAGTCAGAATAAATCCCTGGATCAACTTTCTGTCCCTATAAATATAGTATCCATAACCTGTAATGTTATTACTCTCCAAAAATGCATCTAGGCCCCTTTTGAACTATTTTACCATGACCATTTCCTCCGCAAGAGAGTTCCACAGTTTCACAGTTCTTACAGTCTGTATTGGTGTAGAAACCTTCTTTCCTCTAAATGTAGATGATGCCCCCTTGTTATAGATACAGTTCCCCCTGGTCCAGTCTGGAGCTCACCTCCTCATAAAAGCTGATCAGGTTAATTTGACAGGACCGATCCCTCATAAACCCATGCTGATATGGAGTCATACATTTATTTTTATCAAGATACTGCAAATTAGTATCTCTTGGTTTAACCTCTGTTGTTCGTAAATTGTTATAGGGTTTTCTAACAGGTCTGTAATTCCCGGGGTCACTTTTTGACCCCTTTTTAAATATTGGCACCACATTTGCTGTGCGCCAGTCCTGGGGAACCGTACCTGTCACTATAGAATCCTTGAATATTAGAAATAGGGGTCTGTCTGTTACTTTACTTTACTTCCTTTGAACACGGGGGTGAATGCCACCTGGACCTGGGGATTTGTTTATTTAAAATTTTTGTAGTTGGCACTGTACTTCTTCCTGGGTTAGACAGGTGACCTGTACTAGGGAGTTTATCTTATCTCGCTGTATTTTATCTGGCATTTCAATGTCCTCTGAGAATACTGTGGCGAATGATGTGTTTGTGTTTTTTCAGCTTTTATCTGTTTTTTACATATTCTACATTTTTCTCTATAGCTTTTTAATGCTTCTTCACTGCCGTCCTGTTTTAGTAGCTTAAATGCTTTTTTTGTTATTTATTGCCACCTTAACATTTTTATTCATCCATATTGGTTTTCTTTTATTTCTGACCCTTTTATTCCCACATCTTACAGTGACAATTTAAAATATTTTTTAAAATCTCCCATTTAGTGTCAGTATTCTTGTTTTTGAGGACACTATCCCATTTTATATTGTCAAGGGCTTCTCTGAGTTGATCAAACCTTGCCTTCCTAAAGTTCATTGTTTTTGTGGCCCCTCGAGAGATTCCCTTATTGAAGAACAAGTTATAATGTATTATATTATGATCACTATTTGCAAGGTGTCTTTCTACTTGCACATTAGATACTCTGTCAGGTTTGCTGGTAAATTTTAAGTCCAGTAGGGTGCCCCCTCTGGTCGGGACCTGCACCATTTGGGACAGATAATTGTCTTTAGCTATAGTCAGAAACCTGTTTCCTTTATGAGATTCACAGGTCTCAGTCTCCAGTTTATAGTTTATATCAGGATAGTCCAAGTCCCCCATTCTTACCACCTAATTTTGATTTGCTGCCTTGTTTATTTGCCTCAGTAATTGATCTCCTGCCTGTTCCATTATATTTGGCGGCTTATAGCAAACCCCCATCAGAATGTTTTTTTATCTCTGTATATTTCTACCCATAGTGACTCCACATCATCGATTCCCTCCCATATATCTTCCCGCAAAACGGCCTTTAGACTGGACTTTACATAAAGGCAAACTCCTCACCCTTTCCATTTTGTAAATTGAATTGAGTAATGCTTCTCCTGCCCACTTTGGTGGATATCACCTTCCACTGCATAAATATGAATCCCAGCTCCCAGCTTCAGTCTGAGATACCTTACACAAAAATAATTACCAACTCCACATTCACGATACCATAGTTTAGCTGGAGAGGTGAGCCACACCCATTTCTCTCATAGTTAGGCTGCACGCATTACTTATTTTGATTTTGTACTTTTTTGATGAGAGCTCATCACTCTTCCGTACTGGGCATGGTGTGGCATATGTAACTGCTTGGGATTCTTCTGATCTTAGCATCATCCTGTCTATTCAAGGCTGGTCTCACTGTTTGGATATAGTCTCTAGAGGCAGCTTTAAAGTATCTCTAATAGAAACCGCTATTAACCTGTTAAGGATCAAGGGCGTACAGGTACGCCTTTGCTCCCTGGTACTTAAGGACCAAGGGCGTACCTGTACGCCCGTGGGAATTTCGGTCCCCGCCGCACACCGGGCAGGGACCGGACCAGGATGACTGCTGATATCGGTCAGCGGGCATCCCGTGCAAATGCCCAGGGGGGTCATTAGACCCCCCATGTCGGCGATCGTCGCAAATCGCAAGTGAATTCACACTTGCAATTTGCGCGATTCCGGGTCATTACGGGTCTATGGTGACCTGGTGACCCGGAATGAACTGCGGTTGTCTAAGACACCTATGATCCCCCTGAAGGGATTGGAGTGAGGTGGCAGGGGTGCCATCCCTCCTATCCCTGCTATTGGGTGTCTAGAAGCAACGTCCACTAGCAGATCAGGGGCGGGGGGGGGGGTTAACTTTCGTTTTCCCCGTTCTGCCCACCCACAATAGGCGGGGCAGAACGAGGAAACAACAGAGGCCCGGCGCAGATGTCCACTTACCCTGTGGGCGAGGCTGCGGGAAATGATCGTTGTCGGAGATCAGCGGGCGGCATGTCGTGCGGCTGGCTCCCTGGATTCGACGGAAGGCGGTAAGTTGCCTAGCAACATCTAGAGGGCTACAGTCTGAGACCACTATACAGTGGTCTCTACACTGTTGCCCTCCAGATGTTGCAAAACTACAACTCCCAGCATGCCAGCTGTCATGCTGGGATTTGTAGTTTTTCAACAGCTGGGGGGCTACAGTTTGGATATCACTGTGCAGTGAACTGTGGCCCTCTAGATCTTGCAAAACTACAACTCCCAGCATGCCCACATAGCAGTTTGCTGTCTGGGCATGCTGGGATTTGTAGTTTTGCAATCACTATGCAGTGGTTTCTATACTGTAGCCCTCCAGATGTTGCAAAACTGCAAATCCCAGCATGCCCAAACAGCAAACAGCTGTCTCGCCATGCTGGGAGTTGTAGTTGTGTACCTCCAGCTGTTGCATAACTACATCTCGCAGCATGCACTTCGGCGATCAGTACATGCTGGGAGTTGTAGTTTTGTAACAGCTTAAGGCGCACTGGTTGGAAAATACTGAGTTAGGTAACAGAACCTAACTGAAGGTTTTCCAACCAGTGTGCCTCCAGCTGTTGCAAAAGTACAACTCCCAGCATGCACGGTCTGTCCCCCCCCCCCCATGTGAATGTACAGGGTACATTCACACGGGCAGGTTTACAGTAAGTTTCCTGCTTCAAGTATGAGCTGCGGCAAATTTTTCGCCGCAGCGCAAACTCCTAGCGGTAAGCTCACTGTAAACCTCCATCAGTGCGAATGTACCCTAAAAACACTACACTACATTAACACATAATAAAGGGTAAAACACAACATATACACCCCCTTACTCTGCCCCCCCCCCAATAAAAATGAAAAATGTATTGTACAGCAGTGTTTCCAAAACGGAGCCTCCAGCTGTTGCAAAACAACAATTCCCAGCATTTGCTGGGAGTTTATCAACAGCTGGAGGCACCCTGTTTGGGAATCACTGGAGTAGAATACCCCTATGTCCACCCCTATGCAATCCCTAATTTAGTCCTCAAATGCGCATTGCGCTCTCTCACTTCGGAGCCCTGTCGTATTTCAAGGAAACAGTTTAGTTCCACATATGGGGTATTTCTGTACTCGGGAGAAATTGCACTACAAATTTTGGGTGGCTTTTTCTCCTTTTATCCCTTATGAAAAGGAAAAGTTGGGGTCTACACCAGCCTGTTAGTGTAAAAAAAAAAATGTTTACACTAACATGCTGGTGTTGTCCTTTACTTTTTATTTTCAAAAGAGGTAAAAGGAAAAAAAGACCCCCAAAATTTGTAATGCAATTTCTCCTGAATACAGAAATACCCCATATGTGGACGTAAAATGCTCTGGGGGCGCACAAGAAGGCTCAGGAGTGAAAGCTCACCTTGTACATTTGAGGCCAAAATTGGTGATTTGCTCAGGGGTGGCTGATTTTACAGCGGTTCTGAAATAAACACCAAAAAATGAATACCCACATGTGACCCCATTTTGGAAACTACACCCCTCATGGAACGTAACAAGGGGTATAGTGAACTTTAACACCCCACAGGTGTTTCACGAATTTTCATTAAAGTTGGATAGGCAAAAAAAAAATTCACTAAAATGCTGGTGTTAGCCTAAATTTTTCATTTTCACAAGAGAAAATAGGAAAAAAGCCCCCCAAAATTTGTAACCCAATTTCTCCTGAGTAAGAACATATCCCATATGTGGATGTAAAGTGCTCTGCAGGCGAACTACAATGCTCAGAAGAGAAGGAGCGCCATTGGGATTTTGAAGAGAAAATGTGTCCGGAATTGAAGGCCACGTGTGTTTACAAAGCCCCCATAGTGCCAGAACATTGGACCCCTCCCACATGTGACCCCATTTTAGAAACTACACCCCTCACATAATGTAATAAGGGGTACAGTGAGCATTTACACCCGACAGGTGTCTGACAGATTTTTGGAACAGTGGTCCGTGAAAATGAAAAATTTAATTTTTTATTTGCTCAGCCCACTGTTCCAAAGATCTGTTAAACGCCAGTGGAGTGTAAATACTCATTGCACCGCTTATTAAATTCTGTGAGGGGTGTAGTTTCCAAAATGGGGTCACATATGGGGGGGTCCACTGTTCTGGCACCACAGGGGGCTTTGTAAACGCACTTGGCCCCTGACTTCCATTCCAAACAAATTCCCTTTCCAAAAACTCAATGGTGCTCCTCCTCTTCTTAGCACTGTAGTGTTCCGGTAAAAAGAGGGTAAGGTAAGGCACAGTGAAGGACTTAAAGTTCTAAGTGGGTGCACAGCTCCTGGGATCCGACTCACAATCCCAGATGATCGATAGATACAAAAGGATGAAGTGGCACTCCAGAGGATTACAATCCAAAATGTGAATTTATTCACCCATCAGTACAGATGCAACGTTTCGTTCCACAATCAGGAACTTTCTCAAGCATGTGAAATCAAGTAACAAACACATATTTGTATAGTGAACAATCATGACCTCATTTCCTTAGGGGGCGTGGTCACCCATGTAAACAAAGGATATCACAGTGCTATATCAGATAATCAAAAATATATAGTACGAATATAAACATATATCTTCAGTGTATAATATCTTACAGATAAGTGTCTTAAGAGTTATACAGTTTCTGGCCTCCAATCCTCCACTGTATACACCGCTCGCTTACCTCCATCTGCAGTGAGTCACAACCGGTGTTTGTAAACACAGAGAATGCGCAGAAGCGGAAGTCGCCTCACGTCAGCGAGCGGCTATCGCTGTGCGGACCGCATTGTGCATTAAATGACATCACCAGGTCGGGGTCATGTGATCACTCGCGTCCGCGGCCACATGATTAGTCATGTGATCCTGATATATCAACAATAACACAACAGTTCATGCTGGTAAACCTAGCGGGAAAATGGTATAGGTAGGTATAAGTAATAGAGTTATATTAATAAAGTAACGATTGCCGTGCCCAAACAGGCAAGTTATTACATAGCTTCAGGAGAAGATAGTAACATAAGTGAACGTCTGCTAATTCACATCCATAGGCGTCACCCAGGAAGGTCATAACCATATATTTAAAGAGAGTTCATGCGTCCATGGGGGATACATAATCCTCCATGACCCTCATCATCACCCCAATTGGGGCCTGGTGTATGTGTTCATGGATGGTATATCACCCCTACCCCTTAATTCCCTGGTTGAACTTGATGGACATATGTCTTTTTTCGACCGTACTAACTATGTAACTATGTAACCAACAATAACCAGCATTCCCACTAACCCGATACACCTTATATATTGTCCAATGCCGGACTATTGCGCAGATTAAATGTTCTCTTACCCTCTCCAAAATTAATAAAACTTGAAAACATATCTATGGCAATCGTTACTTTATTTACAACAAAAAAAGAACAGTATAAGAAAATTATGAAAAAAGGTCGCCACAGTAAGTCTCCAACACTGTAAGCTTGAACACTTGTAAATGAAGAAATGTTTCCGTGTGACACCGGAGTGTGCCAGTAGATTACTTGACGTCCACACATGGGGTATTTCCATACTCAGAAGAAGGGTTACAAATTTTGGGGGTAATTTTCTCCTATTACACCTTGTAAAAATGTAACAAATTTTTAATTTACATCCAACTTTAACAAAAAGTCGTGAAATACCTCCTGTGAGGTGTTAAGGCTCACTGTACCCATTGTTACGTTCCTTGAGGGGTGTAGTTTCCAAAATAGTATGCCATGTGTTTTTTGTTGCTGTTCTGGCACCATAGGGGCTTCCTAAATGCGACATGCCCCCTAAAAAACCATTTCAGCAAAATTTGCTTTCAAAAAGCCAAATGTTACTCCTTCTCTTCTGAGCATTACAGTTCGCCCGCAGAGCATTTTACGTCCTAACATGGGGTATTTCCATACTCAGAAGAGATGGGGTTACAAATTTTGGGGGGCATTATCTCCCATTACCCTTTATAAAAATGGTAAATTTGGGAAAAAAACACTTTAGTGAAAACATTTTTTTTTTTCATTTACACATCTGACTTTAACAAAAAGTCATCAAACACCTGTGGGGTGTTAAGGCTCACTGGACCCCTTGTTACTTGCCTTGAGGGGTGTAGTTTCCAAAATGGTACACCATGTGGGGGGTTTTCTGCTGTTCTGGCACCATAGAGGCTTCCTAAATGTGACATGCCCCCCAAAAACCATTTCAGAAAAATTCACTCTCCAAAATCCCATTGTCGCTCCTTCTCTTCTGAGCCCTCTACTGCACTCGCCGAACACTTGACATACACATATGAGGTATTTCCTTACTCGAGAGAAATTGAGTTACAAATTTTAAGAGGATTTTTCTACTTTTACCTCTTGTAAAAATTCTAAAACTGGGTCTACAAGAACATGCGAGTGTAAAAAATGAAGATTTAGAATTTTCTCCTTTATTTTGTTGTTATTCCTGTGAAACACCTAAAGGGTTAACACACTTACTGAATGTCATTTTGAATACTTTGAGGGGTGCAGTTTTTATAATGGGGTCATTTGTGGGGTATTTCTAATAAGAAGGCCCCTCAAATGCACTTCAAACCTGAACTGGTCGATGAAAAATTCTAATTTTGAAAATTTTGTGAAACATTGGAAAATTGCTGCTGAACTTTGAAGCCCTCTGATGTCTTCCAAAAGTAAAAATATGTCAACTTTATGATGCAAACATAAAGTATACATATTATATATGTGAATCAATATATAGTTTGTTTGGAATGTCTATTTTCCTTACAAGCAGAGAGCTTCAAAGTTAGAAAAATGCAAAATTTTAAATTTTTTTATCACTTTTTTAATTTTTCACCAAGAAACGATGCAAGTATCGACAACATTTTACCACTAACATAAAGTGGAATATGTCACGAAAAAACAATTTCGGAATCAGAATGAAAGGTAAAAGCATCCCAGAGTTATTAATGCTTAAAGTGAAAGTGGTCAGATGTGCAAAAACACTCTGGTCCTACAGTGAAAATTGGCCTGGTCCTTAAGGGGTTAAAGTACTCCGTAGGGCTTACTATGTACCATCTAAACTACATTCAGGGGGAAAAATAGCCAGCACAACAACCTAATACACAGGTGCCCGCTGCTGTGGCAAATACAAAATGTACAAAAAAGAAAGTTGCAACAGCACTCTTGGTCAAAAAATGGAGGCTCTTAGCGCACCCTTTGATCAAAATGTGTCCCCCCATCCACCACGCGGAAGTGGACTCATATCGGATGGGACCCTAACATGACAACTCACCTCTGCTGTGCATATAGCCTCTGACTGTGTGACATGTTGGATCAACCATTGACTAAACCACCTCCAGCCTGAGAGGCGTGGGGTGCACGGCTAAAGAGGGTGCCACAACCCCCAGCTTACAAAGTAAAAACAAAGGGAAAAATAGCCAGCACAACAACCTAATACACAGGTGCCCGCTGCTGTGGCAAATACAAAATGTACAAAAAAGAAAGTTGCAACAGCACTCTTGGTAAAAAAAAAATGGAGGCTCTTAGCGCACCCTTAGATCAAAATGTGTCCCCCCATCCACCACGCGGAGGTGGCCTCATATCGGATGGAACCCTAACATGACAACTCACCTCTGCTCCCCATCCAATATGGGGCCACCTCCGCGTGGTGGATGGGGGGACACATTTTGACAAATGTCACATTGAACCACAATAATCTTCCTTTGGAAGACTGGTACCAAGGCATGAGAAACAAAATTTATAAGTTAAGTCAATTTATCACTCTGACTGCCAAAATCCATATCGCGCAAGGTGGAAATAGCTGTCTCTTCTGATTGAGGTTGTCAAGAACATGAGATGATTAATTCCTCTCTAACTGATATGAGGGACCAATAGGATGCTCTATGGCTTCTAAAGTTCAACAGATATCGATACAGTCCATGTCCTCCAAGGGTGTGACGACATATTTCCTTGCAGCTCAATACTTTTCATGATCCTGTGGCATACATGGACTTTCCTTTGAGATTGAAAGCTTATGTGGCTTGTATAATTATACTACTTGTATTGAGCATTTGTTCACAATGTATTTTGTACTATTGTTCCATAACATTTTTATATTAAATAAAAAACTTTCATTACAAATTTTTAAACTGAAATTATGTTTTCACATTATCATGTGGGGTATTGAGTGCATACTGATGGGTAATTTTCTTTTTTTTTAACCACAAGGCCTCAAAATAACAAATCTTAAAAAAGTGAAAGGGTCTGTACACCTTTCAAATGCAGGATAGGTTAAAATGGGACTGGATAATGAGCTATTAGCTAGCTCTTCTGGCAGATTTTACTCTGAATGAGACAGAGCAACCTGCAATACTATATGTAAAAACTTGCAGCCTAGAGAGAGGGATTTTTTTTTAAATAAAGACCCATGAGGAAAATGCTTACATGGTGTTTATTTGCTTATTTTTTTGAATGATAATGTTTTTGAACAGGTGCCTGGATTATAACTGGAGGTTCCCATGCTGGTGTAATGAAGCAAGTTGGTGAAGCTGTAAGAGACTTCTCTATCGGAAGTACCAACAAAAACAATAAAATCATCACCATTGGTATAGCAACTTGGGGAATTGTTCACAATCGAAACAGCCTGATTTCTACCACTGTAAGTATTTTTCATTAACCCCTTCATGGTGCAGCCAATTTTTAATTAACCCCATAAGGACATGTACCGTAAATGTACGGTGCTGCACCGTGTAATGTCACACAAAATGCAGTACATTCATGCAGCAGCTATGAAGCGAGCCCAAGACTGGAGGCTGGGGACTTACCAATTATAGCCAGTGATCCAGCAAATGTCTGCCATTAATCCTATAGATACAATGATCAATGCCATAATGCCATATGAGCACATATGTCAGCCGGAGAAGACTCTTACCTTCATCCGGTATGCAGGATGGCCAATCTTCTTGTGCAGCCAGGCTGTACAAGAAGACCTTCAATAGTACTAATCAATACTATTATATTTCATAATTATGAACAGTACATAGCAATCTAATGATTGCTTTTAATAGTCCTCTAGGGGACTTAAAAAGTATAAAATAAATATTAAAAAAATGGTCTAAAAAATATATATGCTGTATGCTCCCCTAGTAAAAATATAAATCCCTCCCCTTTTCCCATTAGAAAAAAAACACAAAAAAAAATAACCAGAATTGTTGATTTTTGGTCACATCATATGTCGGAAAAAAATTAATACAAAAGGGATTAACCCCTTAAGGACCAGGGTTTTTTCCGTCTTTGCAGTTTCATTTTTTTTCCTTACCTTTAAAAAATCATAACTCTTTCAATTTGCACCTAAAAATCCAAATGATGGGGCTAATTTTTTGCGCCACCAATTCTACCTTTTAATGACATCAGTCATTTTACCCAAAAATCGACGACAAAACGGGAAGAAAAATAATTGTGTGACAAAATTAAAGAAAAGACACCATTTGGTAATTTTTGTGGGCTTCCGTTTCTACGCAGTACATTTTTCTGTAAAAATGACACCTTCTCTTTATTCTGTAGGTCCATAGGATTGAAATGATACTCTGATTATATAGGTTTGATTTTGTCGTTCTCGGGAACCGCCCAGTTTAGAAGAGGTTTGCTATGGAAATTTGCTTCTAAACTGGGCGTTTCCCGAGACACGTGTCATCAGAGATTACTTAGACAGAAAAGAACAACCTTAACTTCAGAAGCTCATAAGTACTGAAAGGATAAAAATTTTTTAATAGAAGTCATTTGCAAATCTGTTTAACTTTCTGGAACCAGTTGATATATAAAAAAAAGTTTTTTTTTCCTGGAATACCCCTTTAACAGGTTAAAAAGTTACACCAAAACAAAAGTGATACCACAAAAAAAAATTAAAAATAAAATAAGCCCCCATACAGCCCTGTATACAGAAAAATCTAAGAGTTATATGGACCAGAATAGGACAATGTATAACTTACTTGTCAAAAAAGTTTGACCGTTTCCAAAAGTAGTACACTAATACAGAGTTGCATTTTTTCAGTTCCTACCCCCCCCCCCCCCCCTTCACACTACATCCTGTATCATCTGTAACATCCTGTAAAAAACCTCCGTTATTACTCCCGGGAAAAAGTCCTGAAAACGGCCGGCAAAAAATCCCATTCGTGTCAGTAGGATTTTTTGAACATCCTTTTGCATCAGGCATGTCCGTTTTTACTAATGTTAGTTATATTTGCCATCACAAAAGACAGTGCACACACTAATGTTTTGTTCAGAAAAAAAATGGTGAAAGACCGGACGTTAAAATTTAACATTGAAGTCTGTGGGAACCGGATGTTCAAAAAAAAACATCCATTGTCATCAGTTATTGTCAGGTTTTTAACATCCGCTTTTTGTACTGAGCATGCTCAGTACAGCTTTACAAAAAAGGGTTAAAAGCTTGATAAAAAAAATGGGTGTAACTGGTAATAACAGATGATAACGGATGAACAACAAAAATAACAGATGATGGTCATCAGTTATCGTCCGTTATTACTAGTTATTGCATCCAATTTTTTTTTCATCCGTAATTGTAAAATAACGGCAGTAAAGGAGCAGGATGATACCTGTAGTGTGGGGCCTTTGCCGTACATTTTATCGTAAAATGAAATATGTCATTACTAAGTACAATTGGACCTGCAAAAGACAAGTCCTAATATGGTTCAGAGGATGGAAAAGTAAAATAATTATGGCTCTTGGAAAAACAAAAATGCAATAATGACACCTGGCTGTGTCCTCAAGGCCTAAATGGGCTGTGTCCTTCCCAACCTATGATGGGTCACGGGTCGGGTGAGGGGAATCTGACGCAGGACCGTGGGTCGGGTTGGGTCCGTGTCATAACCAGCAGATCTTTGCTGCTATCAGCAGCTGACATCTGCCAGTAATGATGGACATCAGAGCTGGCTCCGATGTCCGTCATTAAAATGGTTAAATGACATGATCAATAGTAGGGATGTCCCGATATCGATACTGGTATCGGGGACGATACTAGCTATTTGCATGGTATCGGGGAGTCGTTTAATGCCCCCCTCCTTGCAGGTAGTTCACCTCCTCTGTCGGGTGCTGCCGCTCCACTGTCCCGTTCTTCCGTCCTCCGGGCCGCATCATGTCATCCTATGGAGGAGCATGTGACACACACACGTCACTCCGCCTCCTCCCCTGCGCCTGGCGTAACGCTGCGGAGGAAGCAGATTGAAGTATATGTCACATGCTCCTCCATAGGACGACATGATGCGGACCGGAGGAAAGGAGAACGGGACAGTGGAGCGGCAGCACCCGACAGAGGAGGTGAACTACCTGCAAGGAGGGGGGCTTCTACTAATGTCTACCGGGGGGGGGGGGCTGCTGCTGTTTAAATGGGGGACGGGGCCTGCTGCTGTTTAAACGGGGCCCCTGCTGCTGTCTAAACGGGGGGGCCCTGCTGCTGTCTAAATGGGGGCCCCTGCAGCTGTCTAAAGGGCGGGCCCCTGCTGCTATCTAAAGGGTGGGCCCCTGCTGCTGTCTAAAGGGGGCCCCTGGTGCTGTCTAAAGGGGGGCCCCTGCTGCTGTCTAAAGGGGGCCCCTGCTGCTGTCTAAAAGGGGGCCCCTGCTGCTGTCTAAAGGGGGCCCCTGCTGCTGTCTAAGGGGGGCCTTACTGCTGTCTAAAGGGGGGGCCCCTGCTGCTGTCTAAAGGGGGGCCCCTGCTGCTGTCTAAAGGGGGGCCCTGCTGCTGTCTAAAGGGGGGCCCTGCTGCTGTCTAAAGGGGGGGGGGCTGCTACTGTCTAAAGGGGAGGTCCTGCTGCTGTCTAAAGGGGGGGGGGGGCTGCTGCTGTCTAAAGGGGGGGCCTGCTGCTATTTAAATGGGGGCCCACTGTATAAGGGGGGCTGTGGTCTAAAGGGGGGCTGCTACTTATGTCTACAGGGGGGCTGTTGTCAACAAGGGGGCTGCTGCTAATGTCTGCAGGGGGATACTACCTACTATTAAAAGCAATCTTACTGCAGAGTCACCTGCACTAACTTGAATTTATAGGTAGACAGTGCAGGTGAACCGGTTTCTGCCACTGCTCACCATGTGGTCATTGGTCTCGCCGCCAATGCAAATTCCCTGTTCTGTCCAATGGAGAAGAGAGAAATATTGGCTCATACTACAGCAGCCGCCTCCATTGTACACAGCAAGGACCCACATATCATACGGTAAACAGCGAAAGAAACCGGGTCACCCTGCTGTCAGATTCCCTTTAACCTCTTCAGGACATAGGGCGTATGGATACGCCCTGCATCCCGAGTCCTTAAGGACCGAGGGCGTATCCATACGCCCGTGGGAATTCCGGCCCCCACCGCTAGCCGGTTGGGGACAAGAGCCGGATGCCTGCTGAAATCGTTCAGCAGGCATCCCGGCATATTGCCCAGGGGGGTCATTATGCACCCCCATGTCGGCGATCGCCGCAGATCGCTGGACAATTCAGTCCAGCGATCTGCGGCGATTCCAGGTCAATCGGGTCTCCAGTGACCCGGTCACCCGGAATTACTGGCTGTTCGGGGCCGTCTCTGACGGCCCCGAATAGCCAGAGCCTGCAGGGGTGAGGTGGCACTGGTGCCACCTCACGATCGCCCTGATTCGTCGGCCGGATTACCGGCCGACCAATCAGGGCGCCTGCTGCGGGTGTCACTCCCGCACCCGCTCCGCCCCTCTTCCGGAGGACGTGAGCGGGTGCGGGACGTGCACCCCGGGTGCTGGGGACCCCGATCCCCGGCGTCAATGTTGGGATCGGGGCCCCAGGAGCAGCGGCGGCGGCGGGACTGACCTCATGCGGCTGGATCGTTGGAGGTGAGTGACAGCCTCCTGCTGTTGCTTAGCAACAGCTCCCAGCATGCAAAAAGGGCATGCTGGGAGCTGTAGTTATGCAACAGCAGGAGGCAGACCACCACAACTCCAAGCATTCCCTTATGGGCATGCTGGGACTTATGGTTTTGCAACAGCTGGAGGCACATTTTTTCTATGGAAAAGTGTACCTTCAGCTGTTGTATAACTACAACTTCCAGCTTGCACAAACAGCTAAAGTGCATGCTGGGAGTTGTAGTGGTGCATCTGCTGGTTGCATAACTACAACTCCCAGCATGCCCGTTGGCTGTCGGTGACTGCTGAGAGTTGTAGTTTTGCAAAAATCTGAAGGCACACTGGTTGTGAAACTCAGAGTTTTTTTTTTTTTTACCTAACTCAGTGTTTCACGACCGGTGTGCCTCCAGCTGTTGCAAACTACAACTCTCAGCAGTCACCATACACCATGCACCGTACATGCTGGGAGTTGTAGTTTTGCAACAGCTGGAGGCACACTGGCTGTTAAACACTGAGTTAGGTCACAAACTCAGTGATACATAACCAGTGTGCCTACAGTTGTTGCAAAACTACAACTCTCAGCAGTCACCGACAGCCAACGGGCATGCTGGGAGTTGTAGTTATGCAACAGCTGGATGTCCCCCCCCCAATGTGAACGTACAGGGTCCGTTCTTCCGTCCTCCGGGCCGCATCATGTCATCCTATGGAGGAGCATGTGACACACACACGTCACTCCGCCTCCTCCCCTGCGCCCGGCGTAACGCTGCGGAGGAAGCAGATTGAAGTATATGTCACATGCTCCTCCATAGGACGACATGATGCGGACCGGAGGAAAGGAGAACGGGACAGTGGAGCGGCAGCACCCGACAGAGGAGGTGAACTACCTGCAAGGAGGGGGGCTTCTACTAATGTCTACCGGGGGGGGGGCTGCTGATGTTTAAATGGGGGGCGGGGCCTGCTGCTGTTTAAACGGGGCCCCTGCTGCTGTCTAAACGGGGGGCCCTGCTGCTGTCTAAATGGGGGCCCCTGCAGCTGTCTAAAGGGTGGGCCCCTGCTGCTGTCTAAAGGGTGGGCCCCTGCTGCTGTCTAAAGGGGGCCCCTGGTGCTGTCTAAAGGGGGGCCCCTGCTGCTGTCTAAAGGGGGCCCCTGCTGCTGTCTAAAATGGGGCCCCTGCTGCTGTCTAAAGGGGGCCCCTGCTGCTGTCTAAGGGGGGCCTTGCTGCTGTCTAAAGGGGGGGCCCCTGCTGCTGTCTAAAGGGGGCCCCTGCTGCTGTCTAAAATGGGGCCCCTGCTGCTGTCTAAAGGGGGCCCCTGCTGCTGTCTAAGGGGGGCCTTGCTGCTGTCTAAAGGGGGGGCCCCTGCTGCTGTCTAAAGGGGGGGCCCCTGCTGCTGTCTAAAGGGGGGCCCTGCTGCTGTCTAAAGGGGGGGCTGCTACTGTCTAAAGGGGAGGTCCTGCTGCTGTCTAAAGGGGGGGGGGGGGGCTGCTGCTGTCTAAAGGGGGGCTGCTGCTGTCTAAAGGGGGGGCCTGCTGCTATTTAAATGGGGGCCCACTGTATAAGGGGGGCTGTGGTCTAAAGGGGGGCTGCTACTTATGTCTACAGGGGGGCTGCTGTCAACAAGGGGGCTGCTGCTAATGTCTGCAGGGGGATACTACCTACTATTAAAAGCAATCTTACTGCAGAGTCACCTGCACTAACTTGAATTTATAGGTAGACAGTGCAGGTGAACCGGTTTCTGCCGCTGCTCACCATGTGGTCATTGGTCTCGCCGCCAATGCAAATTCCCTGTTCTGTCCAATGGAGAAGAGAGAAATATTGGCTCATACTACAGCAGCCGCCTCCATTGTACACAGCAAGGACCCACATATCATACGGTAAACAGCGAAAGAAACCGGGTCATCCTGCTGTCAGATTCCCTTTAACCTCTTCAGGACATAGGGCGTATGGATACGCCCTGCATCCCGAGTCCTTAAGGACCGAGGGCGTATCCATACGCCCGTGGGAATTCCGGCCCCCACCGCTAGCCGGTTGGGGACAAGAGCCGGATGCCTGCTGAAATCGTTCAGCAGGCATCCCGGCATATCGCCCAGGGGGGTCATTATGCACCCCCATGTCGGCGATCGCCGCAGATCGCTGGACAATTCAGTCCAGCGATCTGCGGCGATTCCAGGTCAATCGGGTCTCCAGTGACCCGGTCACCCGGAATTACTGGCTGTTCGGGGCCGTCTCTGACGGCCCCGAATAGCCAGAGCCTGCAGGGGTGAGGTGGCACTGGTGCCACCTCACGATCGCCCTGATTCGTCGGCCGGATTACCGGCCGACCAATCAGGGCGCCTGCTGCGGGTGTCACTCCCGCACCCGCTCCGCCCCTCTTCCGGAGGACGTGAGCGGGTGCGGGACGTGCACCCCGGGTGCTGGGGACCCCGATCCCCGGCGTCAATGTTGGGATCGGGGCCCCAGGAGCAGCGGCGGCGGCGGGACTGACCTCATGCGGCTGGATCGTTGGAGGTGAGTGACAGCCTCCTGCTGTTGCTTAGCAACAGCTCCCAGCATGCAAAAAGGGCATGCTGGGAGCTGTAGTTATGCAACAGCAGGAGGCAGACCACCACAACTCCAAGCATTCCCTTATGGGCATGCTGGGACTTATGGTTTTGCAACAGCTGGAGGCACATTTTTTCTATGGAAAAGTGTACCTTCAGCTGTTGTATAACTACAACTCCCAGCTTGCACAAACAGCTAAAGTGCATGCTGGGAGTTGTAGTGGTGCATCTGCTGGTTGCATAACTACAACTCCCAGCATGCCCGTTGGCTGTCGGTGACTGCTGAGAGTTGTAGTTTTGCAAAATCTGAAGGCACACTGGTTGTGAAACTCAGAGTTTTTTTTTTTTTTTACTTAACTCAGTGTTTCACGACCGGTGTGCCTCCAGCTGTTGCAAACTACAACTCTCAGCAGTCACCATACACCATGCACCGTACATGCTGGGAGTTGTAGTTTTGCAACAGCTGGAGGCACACTGGTTGTTAAACACTGAGTTAGGTCACAAACTCAGTGATACATAACCAGTGTGCCTACAGTTGTTGCAAAACTACAATTCTCAGCAGTCACCGACAGCCAACGGGCATGCTGGGAGTTGTAGTTATGCAACAGCTGGATGTCCCCCCCCCCCCCCAATGTGAACGTACAGGGTACACTCACATGGGCGGAGGATTACAGTAAGTATCTGGCTGCAAGTTTGAGCTGCCGCAAACTTTCTGCTGCAGCTCAAACTGCCAGCGAGAAACTACTGTGCACTTTTCACCCCCATATGGGGTGTTTTCTGAATCAGGAGAAATTGGGCTTCAAATTGTTAGGGGTATTTTCTGCTATTACCCTTTTTAAAAATTAAAAATTTTGGGGAAAACAAGCATTTTAGGTAAATTTTTTTTTTTTTTACATTTGCAAAAGTCGTGAAACACCTGTGGGGTATTAAGGTTCACTTTATCCCATGTTACATTCCCCGAGGGGTCTAGTTTCCAAAATGGTATGCCATGTGTTTTTTTTTTGCTGTTCTGGCACCATAAGGGCTTCCTAAATGCAACATGCCCCCCAAAAACCATTTCAGAAAAACGTACTCTCCAAAATCCCCTTGTCGCTCCTTCGCTTCTGAGCCCTCTACTGCGCCCGCCGAACACTTTACATAGACATATGAGATATGTCCTTACTCGAAAGAACTTGGGCTACAAAAACAAGTAAAAATTTTGTCCTTTTACTTCTTGTAAAATTTCAAAAATTGGGTCTACAAGAACATATGAGTATAAAAAATGAAGATTGTGAATTTTCTCCTTCACTTTGCTGCTATTCGTGTGAAACACCTAAAGGGTTAAAACACTTACTGAATGTCATTTTGAATACTTTGGGGGGTGTAGTTTTTATAATGGGGTCATTTATGGGGTATTTCTAATATGAAGACCCTTCAAATCCACTTCAAACCTGAACTGGTCCCTGAAAAATACTGAGTTTGAAAATTTTGTGAAAAATCGGAAAATTGCTGCTGACCGTTGAAGCCCTCTGGTGTCTTCCAAAAGTAAAAACTCATCAATTTTATGATGCAAACATAAAGTAGACATATTGTATATGTGAACCAAAAAAAAATGTATTCGTAATATCCATTTTCCTTACAAGCAGAAAGCTTCAAAGTTAGAAAAATGCAAAATTTTAAAATTTTTCATCAAATTTACGGATTTTTCACCAAGAAAGGATGCAAGTATCGACAAAAATGTACCACTATGTTAAAGTAAAATATGTCACGAAAAAACAATCTCGGAATCAGAATGATAACTAAAAGCATCCCAGAGTTATTAATGTTTAAAGTGACAGTGGTCATATGTGCAAAAAACGCTCTGGTCCTTAATGCCAAAATGGGCTCCGTCCTGAAGGGGTTAAAATATAAGTACTCGTACTTGGTATCGGCGAGTACTAGAATTAAAGTATCGGTACTCGTACTCGGTCTTAAAAAAATGGTATCGGGACATCCCTAATCAATAGTGATCACGGTATTTAAACATTAAATGCCAGTAATGCTTGACGTTTAGGGGAACCATCTGCAGCTCCACAATGTAATCGTGGGCTGCAGATAGGTTGCCACAGAGAAAACTGCTCACTGGTGAAAACTGGATCATACATTGCACTGAGGCACAGGAGGGAGAAAAACCCCCCTGCCTCTCAGAAAATAGGTCCAAAATTCTAGTTACTAGGACCACATAGACTAGGATGCCAGGGTTCATTAGAGGCATTTTAAAAAAAAAGTTGTTTCTAATGACAGTAACACTTTCCTGTCTGTAGACAGTCTTACACATTTAACCCAAGAAGCCCTTTCTGATTTCCCTATGCAGAGCTCATGATTGAAAAAGTATGTCTCTATACATGAGTGAAAAAACCTGTTACAAATTCTGAGCTGGCGGGGTAAGTCAGAGGAGGGCTATCCAGAAGACACCACTCTTTGTGTTTGGCACTAAACACTTAGCCACAAGCCAGGTTTAAGACAGTTTTTCTATAAAACAATACAGTGTTTTAGAGTAAAACCACAGTTTATTAGGATCACTGCACCTGTAACTAAGTAATACTGTCTATGGTTAAAGCAAATAATGTTCTCAGGTTCTTTTTAAGGGAGTTGTCTGTGGATTTATTTGTTTATAGTTTTTTTCTTAAAATACATTTTTAATTACCTTGAAGTAATTAAAATAAAATCAACTTGGTGAAAAATCTTTAATACCTTTTATCAGTCATTGTAGTTACAGTTGTGGTTATTTCATTCTCCTTAATCCATTGATCAAGTAGCCACAAATCTTGCAATATCATCTGTGAAAACATCCTGTGTCTGTTAAAAGATTCCAGGGAGGGCACAGATGATTTCATTTCTTGTTGGCTTACTTGCTCTATTAATAGAGCTCTTTCTATCATTAAAAGAGCATTACAGATGCCCAACACAGGCGGTGTGGTAATATCACTGTTTCATGCTGCCAGTTACTACCAGAAGGATGGATGAACAAGAAAAATAAACGGTGCAAGTAGCGCAATCCACTGCAGAAGCTGTTTCAAGTAGGTATACTTCTTTATTAAGCCGTGCAACAACGCGTTTCGAGGCCACAATGCCTCTTTTCTTGTTCATCCATCCTGATATCCATCGGTCGGAGTTCCTCCATATCGACGTCGGGGAAGCCGCACCACCATTTCTTTGGTCTTGAGTGACCCATGCGCATACAGTTGTTGTGGCTTTCTCACAACAACACCAGGTGAGCAGTATTCCTTTGAGTGTTTTATCTAACGACTCTGCTCCCAAATACCTATAACGATACCGTCCTATGGGAATCTCTGCCTCTTTTTTGTTCTAGATACTTTTACTAGTTACTACCAGAAGACAGTGCTCACTATGAATAAGACAGTAGCAAAGTATCAATATTTTTCAAATGGTATGGATAATAGGATGTGTAGCTCACTTAAAGATAAAGGTGAGGAAAGTGTTCGAGGTTAAAGGTGATGCCTTCACCCAATCATGCCTAATCAAAAAATGGGAAAATATATATATATACCAGTCCTCAAGAACACTAGGGATGTGTAGAATAATTATAATTAATAATTATTCTACACATCCCTAGTGTTCTTGAGGACTGGCATATACATATATTTTCCCATTTTTTAAATTGTTTTTGATTTTAATCCCTTAACGACACAGGATGTAAATGTACATCCTGGTGTCCTAGTACTTAACGCACCGGGAAATACATTTACATCCTGTACATGACTTGAACAATGGATCGATGTTCACTTCATGCGCGGTAGGTCCCGGCTGCTATCAACAGCCAGGGACCCGCCAGTAATGGCGGACTTCAGCTATCGCGCTGATGTCCCCTATTAAGCCCTGATGCCGTGATCAATACAGATCTGATCACCAAGATGGCAGACAGAGATACCCTCACCTGCTTCTGCCATCATCTCAGGGTCTTCTATGGTCTGCCGTTCAGCTGAACAGAGAGGAAGATCGCTGATAATACTGATCAATGATATGCCTATGCATAGCACTGAACAGTATTAGCAATCTAACAATTTTTATAAATAGTCCCCTCTGGGGACATAAAGGGCAGGGTCACAGAGGGCACATCCGCAGCATATTGCATGTTGCATATACGCCCACTGGCATTCGCAGAGGAACTGCAGAGTAGTGTTGCTCATGAATATTCGCAATTCGAATATTATTCGCGAATATCGCATATTCGCGAATTCGCGAATTTCGCGAATATAGCGCTATATATTTGTAATTACGAATATTCGTTGTTTTTTTTTGTTTTTTTTCACAGTACACATCACAGTGATCACCCCTCTCTGCTTCCAGCTTGTGTGGTGTAAAGAAGGCTGTAATACTACTGTGTGAGACTGGCGCACGAAAATTCGCATATGCGAAACTTAACATATGCTAATTTTCGCATATGCGAATATTTCGCGTATGTTAATTATGTATATGTTAATATGCACATATGATAGTTTTCGCATACGCGAATGTTCGCATATGCGAAAATAAAACGGGAATATAACGAATATGCGAATATTCGCGAATATATGACGAATATTCGTCCATATATTCGCGAATATGGCCTATGCCGCTCAACACTACTGCAGAGCGAGCTCCTGCCTGCGGCCAGGTAGCTCTGTGTGCCCGCTGGTTGCTGCAGATTTCTACAGTGGGAAATCCACTACTACAAGCGGACACACCTGTGTGAATGCCGGCATCGGGTGCATCCACAGCGTGAAATACACTGTTGATGCACCCAGTGTAACCCTGCCCAAAAAGTGTAAAATACACTATATACTACTAAAATTTTAATTAATAAATGTATTTGGTATCAGTGCGTGCGTAAATGTCTATGAAAATATAATGTTAATGAGCCTGTACAAAGAACTGTGTAAACCTAAAAAAAGAGTCCAAAAATGCTTTTTTCGTCACATCACATTCCCAAAAAAATTATAAAAAGGGATTAAAAAGTTATACCGATAAAAAATACAGCCCTAAAGATGGAAAAATTAGAAAGTTGTAGGTGGTCAAAATTAAGTGGGCAATTTTAAACATACTTATATTGTAAAAAAAAAAAAAAAAAGTTAGAATTTTTTTTAAACCCCTTAAGGACACAGCCCATTATTACCTTAACCCCTTTAGGACTCAGCCCATTTGGGCCTTAAAGGGGTACTCCCGTGGAAAACTTTTTTTTTTTTCTTTAAATTAACTGGTGCCAGAAAGTTAAACAGATTTGTAAATCACTTCTATTAAAAAATCTTAATCCTTTCAGTACTTTTTAGGGGCTGTATACTAAAGAGAAATCCAAAAAAGAAATGCATTTCCTCTGATGTCATGACCACAGTGCTCTCTGCTGACCTCTGCTGTCCATTTTAGGAACTGTCCAGAGCAGGAGAAAATCTCCATAGCAAACAAAAGCTGCTCTGGACAGTTCCTAAAATGGACAGCAGAGGTCAGCAGAGAGCACTGTGGTCATCAGAGGAAATGCATTTATTTTTTGGATTTCTCTTCAACCCCTTAAGGACCAGGGGTTTTCCGTAATGGAAAAAAAAATCATTGTGAGGCAAAATTGATAAAAAACCCCCCGCTGTTTTGTAACTTTTGGGGGCTTCTGTTTCTACGCAGTAAATTTTTCGGCAAAAATGACACCTGCTCTTTATTCTGTAGGTCCATACAATTAAAATTATACCCTACTTATATCGGTTTGATTTTGTCGTACTTCTGAAAAAAATCATAACTACATGCAGGAAAATGTATACGTTTAAAATTGTCATCTTCTGACCCCTATAACTTTTTTTTTATTTTACTGCGTATGGGTTGGTATGTGGGCTCATTTTTTGCGCCGGGATCTGAAGTTTTTAGCAGTACCCTTTTTGTATTGATCGGACTTGTTGATCACTTTTTATTCATTTTTTCATGATATAAAAAGTGACCAAAAATGCACTATTTACCGTGCGGTTTAATTAACAATATATTTTCATAATTCGGACATTTCCGCAAGTGGTGATACCACATATGTATATTTTTATTTTTATTTACACTGTATTTTTTTTCAAGTGGGAAAAGGGGGGTGATTCAAACTTTTAATAGGGGAGGTGTTAAATGATCTTTATTCACTTTTTTTCCAACTTTTTTTTTTGCAGTGTTATAGCGTCTGTAGACGCATATTTTGAATTTTTACAAGGGGTAAAAGGAGAAAAAGACCATCAAAATTTGCAACCCAATTTCTCAAGAGTAAGAAAATACCTCATATGTGGATGTAAAGTGCTCTGTGGGTGCACTAGAGGGCTCAGAAAGGAAGGAACGACAATGGGATTTTGGAGAGCGAATTTTGCTGAAATGTTTTTTTGGAAAAACTATTTTAGAAACTGCACCCCCCAAGGAACGTAACAAGGGGTATAGTGAGCCTTAAGGCTAGGTTTCCACTTGTTTTTTTTTTTTTGTACACCTAAAAAAACGCCAGCAAAAACGTCAGAAAAACTGCAACAGGTTTTTCCTGAGTTTTGGCAGTTTTTCTGGCGTTTTTTCTGGTGTTTTCCCTGGTGTGTGTTTGTCCCCTGTTGCAGTTTTTTCCACAGCCTTCTGGGTACCACTCTGTTGGTCGGATGTTGAGCTCCCGGTCCACAGAGTGTAAGGAGATGAGGAATGATGTATAGCATCACTACTCACCTCCTCCGGCAGTATAGTATACAGGGGTGCATAGTGTACCCGTGTATACTATACAGGCGCCCGGGAATCCTGTCACCAGACTGACAGGACTCAAGGCTCCTATAGCCCCTTTGGGCGGTATACAGAATATACAGCTATCTATAGATAGCTGTATATAGTGTATACAGAACAGGAGGTCCACTTACCTCCCTTGTTTCTGTCACTGCCCGTCCGTGTAGCTCCGCCCCCTAGTGAAGATGTCATTAGGGGCGGAGTTACAGACATATTCAGGCTAGTCTGAAGCTCTGTTCACATTGTCCATTTTGCATAATGGGAACAGACCCTTCTGCCAGTGTCTACCAAGACAGGGAGACTCCAGCTGTTGCTAGACTACACCTCCCAGCATGCCCAGACAGCCAAAGGCTGTCTGGGCATGCTGGGATTTGTAGTTTTGTACCAATTGGAGGCTCACTGTTTAGGTAGACATTGCATTATGGGCGCTCTCCCCTGCAGAGAGTCCAAAAAATGTTCTAACCTATTTTTTTTGTGTTTTTGTTTCTTCTCGTTTCAGATCAGTGTATGCAGAGGATTACGACGGATTCGATGGATTACGACGGATGAACTTTATTTTTTATATTTTAATAAAATGGTTAACGAGGGCTGTGGGAGAGTGTTTTTTAAAATAAAATAATTTTTCCAATGTGTTGTGTCTTTTTTTAATTGAATATTCAGGCTTAGTTATGGAGGCTGTCTAATAGACGGAATCCATTACTAAGTCGGGGCTTAGCGTTAGCCCCAAAAATTGCTGGCGCTAACCCCCAATTATTACCCTGGTACCCAACGCCACAGGGGTGCCGGGAAGAGCTACCAACAGGCCCGGAGCGTCAAAAATGGCGCTCCTGGGCCTAGGTGGTAACAGGCTGGCATTATTTAGGCTGGGGAGGGCCAGTAACAATGGTCCTCGCCCACCCTGGTAACATCAGGCTGTTGCTGCTTTGTTCGTATAGTGCTGATACTGAATATACAGGGAACCCTATGCGGTTTTTTTCATAAATAAAAAATAAAAAAAAACGCATAGGGTTCTCCCTTTTTTCAGTATCAGCCAGATACCAATCAAGCAGCAACAGCCTGACGTTACCAGGGTGGGCAAGGACCATTGTTACTGGCCCTCCCCAGCCTAAATAACGCCAGCCTGTTACCGCCTAGGCCCAGGAGTGCCACTTTTGACGTTCCAGGCCTGTTGGTACCGTCTCTTCCCGGCACCCCTGTGGCGGTGGGTACCAGGGTAATAATTGGGGGTTAGCGCTAGCTGTTTTTGGGGCTAGCGCTAAGCCCCGGCTTAGTTATGGATTCCACCTATTAGACAGCCTCCATAACTAAGCCTGAATATTCAATAAAAAAGAAAACACAACACATTGGAAAAATTATTTAATTTTAAAAAACACTCCCCCACAGCCCTCGTTAACAATTTTATTAAAATATAAAAAATCCTGTTCATCCGTGGTAATCCATCAAATCCGTCGTAATCCTCTGCATACACGCATCTGAAACGATAAGAAAGAAAAAAACAAAAAAATGGGTTAGGACATTTTTTGCACTCTCTGCAGGGGAAAGCACCCATAATGCAATGTCTACCTAAACAGTGAGCCTCCAATTGGTGCAAAACTACAACTCCCAGCATGTCCAGACAGCCTTTGGTTGTCTGGGCATGCTAGGAGTTGTGGTTTAGCAACAGCTGGAGTCTCCCTGTCTGGGTAGACACTGGCAGAAGGGTCTGTTCCCATTATCCAATACGGATTATGTTAACAGAGCCGTATACCCTTGCCAGCCTGGATCGCATCTGTAGCTCCGCCCCTAATGACGTCATCACTGGGGCGGAGCTACACAACATGCGGGGACTGGACGGAGGTAAGGGGACTTATCCATCTTCTGTATACACTATATACAGCTATCTATAGATAGCTGTATATAGTGTATACCGCCCAAAGGGTTAACCTACACTGTCCAGTAGTGTAAGTTAACTCTTTCCTTGCCGGGCTGGCTTAGCGCACAGCTCAGCAAGGGGTTAAGTGAGCGAGCAATGTGTATACTGTATGCAAATTGCAGGCTTACTGTAAGTTCTTGCTGGGCAATATGTATACGATGTATATATACTGCTCAGGATCAGCTGTTTTTGTTATAAAAAAGATACATTTAGTTAAATACAATTTTTCCATCACTACTGTATCTTTTTTATTATTTTTTAATGGTACCCTACTAAATTTTAATAAAAAAAGGTATCTCCAACACTTTTTTGGATTGCTAAAGTCCAAAAGAGAATAAAAACCGCCAAATTTAAAAACCCACATGGCGTTTTTCTTGGCGTTTTTTCACTCCCATAGATTTCTATGGGAGAAAAACGCCAAGATTTTCCCGAAAAAACGCCAAAGTCTCGACAAGAGGTCATTTTTTAAAAACTGCCAAGGAGCCCAAAAACGCCAAATGGATAAAAAAACGCCAAACTGAAAAACGCCAAGTGGATTTGGCATTTTGCAGTTTACTATTGACTTGCAGCTAACATCTGGCCGCAGCGTTTTTTCACAAAAAACGCCATGCGGCAGAATGGGCATTTTTATTGGCGTTTTTGTAAAAGAAAAAACAATTGGAAACCTAGCCTAACACCCCACAGGTGTTTAATGACTTTTTGTTAAAGTTGGATGTGTAAATTAATTTTTTTTCACTAAAATGCTGTTGTCTTTTTACCAAATGTACAATTTTTACAAGAGGTAATAAGAGAAAAAGCCCTGCAAAATTTGTAACTCCATTTCTTCTGAGTATGGACATACCCCATGTGTGGACGTAATGTGCTCTGCGGGCCAACTACAATGTTCAGAAGAGAAGTAGCCACAGTTGGCTTTTGGAAAGCAATTTTAGCTGAAATGGTTTTTAGGGGCATGTCACATTTAGGAAGCCCCTATGGTGCCAGAACAGCAAAAAATACCACACATGGCATACTATTTTGGAAACTACACCCCTCAAGAAACTTAACAAGGGGTATAGTGAGCCTTTACACCCCACAGGTGTTTGACAAATTTTCATTAAAGTTTGATGTGAAAATGAAAATTTTATTTTTTTTCTCAAAAATGCTGGTGTTACCACAATTTTTTTTTCACAAGGAGAAAAAGCCCCTCAAAATTTGTAACACTATTCCTTATGAGTATGTAAATACCCCATATGTGGATGGAAAAAGCTCTGCGAGCGCACTACAGGGCTCAGAAGAGGGCGCCCTTGGGTTTTGGAGAGAGAATTTGGTTGGAATGGAAGTCGGGGGCCATGTGCGTTTACAAAGCACCCATGTTGCCAGAACAGTGGACCCCCCTCATGTGACCCTATTTCGGAAACTTCACCCCTCATGGAATGTAATAAGGGGTGCAGTGAGCATTTACACCCCACTGGTGTTTGACAGATCTTTGGAAAAGTGGGCTGTGCAAATGAAAAATTAAATTCTTCATTTTCATAGACCAATTTAAAAAAAAATCTGTCAGACACCAGTGGGGTGTAAATGCTCACTGCCCCCCTTCTTACGTTCCATGAGGGGTGTAGTTTTCAAAATGGGGTCACATGTGGGGCGGGGATCCACAGTTCTGGCCCCATGGGGGCTTTGTAAATACACATGGCCTTCAATTTCAGCCAAATTATTTCTCCAAATGGCTCTCCTTCTCTTCTGAGCCCTAAAGTTTGTCCACAGAGCACTTTATATCCACATATGGGGTATTTTCTTACTCAAAAGAAATGGGGTTACTAATTTGGTGGGGCTTTTTCTCCTATTACCCCTTGTGAAAATAAAAAAAAATGGGGTAACACCAACATTTTAGTGAAAAAAATCAAATCAAATTCATCAAACGCCTGTGGGGTATTAAGGCTCACTATACCCCGTGTTATGTTTCGTGAGGGATGTAGTTTCCAAAATGGGGTCACATGTGGGGGATTTTTTCTTTGCGTTTATGTCAGAACCACTGTAATGATCAGCCTCGCCTGTGCAAATCACCTCAAATATACATAGTGCGCTCTCACTCCTGAGCCATGTTGTGCGCCCGCAGAGTATTTTACGTCCACATATGGGATACTTTCGTACTTTCGAAATTGGTTTACAAATTTTGGGGTTCTTTTTTTCCTTTTACCTCTTGTGAAAATGAAAAGTATGGGGCAACCCCAGCATTTTAGTGTAATTTTTTTTTTTTTTTACACTAACATGCTGGTGTATCCATTTCCATTTCTTAAGGGGAAAAAGGAGATAAAGCCCCCCAAGTGTGTTAGACAATTTCTCCTGAGTACAGAAATATCCCATATGTGGCCCTAAACTGTTGCCTTGAAATACAGCAGGGCTCCAAAGTGAGAGAGCTACATGTGCATTTGAGGCCTAAATTAGGGATTTGCATAGGGGTGGACCCAAATAGAAGCTTCCGATACTAAAAATATTCTATGCCAGTGATTCCCAAACAGGGTGCCTCCAGCTGTTGCCAAACTCCCAGCATGCCTGGACAATGAATGGCTGTCCTGCAATACTGGGGGTTGTTTTGCAACAGCTGGAGGCTCCATTTTGTCAACACTGCCGTACGAGATGTGTTTTATTTTTATTGGGGGGTGTATATGTAGTGTTTTACTTTTTATTTTGTGCAGTGTAGTGTAGTGTTTTTAGAGCACATTTACACGGAGGGGGTTTACAGCCAGTTCCCTCTGGGAGTTTAAGCTGCGGCGGAAAATTTGCTGCAGCTCAACTTGCAGCGGGAATCTCACTGTAAACCCCTGTACCTTGTACATTCACATGGGGGGAAGGGGGCAAACCTCCAACTATTGCAAAACTACAACTCCTAGCATGCCCTTTGGCTGTCCGTTCATGCTGGGAGTTGTAGTTATGCAACAGCTGGAGGCACACTGATTGCAAAACACTAAGAGTTTGTTACTTAACTCAGTGTTTCGCAACCAGTGTGCCTCCAGCTGTTGAAAAACTACAACTCCCAGCATGTACAGTCTGTCAGTGCATGCTGGGAGTTGTAGTTTGCAACAGCTGGAGGCACGCTGGTTGTGAAACACTAAGTTAGGTAACAAACCAGTGTGCCTTTACCTGTTGCAAAACTATAACTCTCAGCATGCATTGACAGCCGAAGTATATGCTGGGAGCTGTAGTTATGCAACAACTGGAGGCACACTTCTTTAAAGACAAAATGTGTCTCCAGCTGTTACATAACTAGAAGTCCCAGCATGCCCAAACAGCCAAAGGGCATGCTGGGAGTTGTAGTTCTGCAACCAGCTGTTGCAAAACTTCAACTCACAGCATGCCCTTTGGCTGTGCATGCTGGGAGTTGTTGCTTAGCAACTCACCTCCTGCTGTATTCTGCCCCCACCAGTGAAGACTCTGCTGCCGCTGCCGCCAGGGGCCTCCGCTGCCAGCCCTTCTTCCAGGGACTCCAGCCTGCCCTGATGGACAGGTAAGGGACCCCCGTCTGCCTCAATCGCCACCCAGCAGGCTCGGTGATTGATCGGTCGCCCGGACAGATCAATCATGCGATTGTGAGGTGGCACCTTACTCCTGCTGGGTAAGAGTGATTGGGTCTGTCTCGGAAAGACCTAATCACCCTTTTTTTCCGGGTCACTGGAGACCCGATTGACCTGGAATCGCCGCAGATCGCCAGTCTGAAATGACCGGAGATTTGCGGTGATCGCCTACATGAGGAGGTCTCAGGACCCCCCCAGGCTTTGTCACTGCATGCTTGCTGAACGATTTCAGCAGGCATCCCGGTCTGGTCCCCGCCCTACAAGCAGCGGGGACCAGAATTTTCACGAGCGTACAGGTACGCCCTGGGTCCTTAACCTGTTAAGGACCAAGGGCGTACAGGTACGCCTTTGCTCCCTGGTACTTAAGGACCAAGGGCGTACCTGTACGGGTCTATGGTGACCTGGTGACCTGGAAAATAAGGGGGATCGCGGTTGTCCAAGACACCCACGATCCCCCTGAAGGGATAGGAGCGAGGTGGCAGGGGTGCCACCCCTCCTATCCCTGCTATTGGGTGTCTAGAAGCGACGTATATATATAAATATCGGGGGGGTTAACTTTCGTTTTCTGGGTGTGGGTTGGCAGAACGGGGAAACGACAGAGGACCGGGGCCGATGTCCACTTACCCTGTTGGCGAGGCTGGGGGGTATGATCGGTGTCGGAGATCGGCGGGCGGCATGTCGTGCGGCTGGCTCCCTGGATCTGACAAAAATCTGTAAGTTGCCTAGCAACATCTAGAGGGCTACAGTCTGAGACCACTATACAGTGGTCTCTACATTGTTGCCCTCCATATGTTGCAAAACTACAATTCCCAGCATGCCAAGACAGCTGTCTTGCTGGGATTTGTAGTTTTGCAACAGCTGGAGAGTTACAGTTTGGATATCACTGTGCAGTGAACTGTGGCCCTCTAGATCTTGCAAAACTACAAATCCCAGCATGCCCACATAGCAGTTTGCTTTCTGGGCATGCTGGGATTTGTAGTTTTGCAACATCCGGAGGGTCACAGTTTGGAGAACACTGTGCAGTGGTTTCTAAACTGTAGCCTTCCAGATTTAGCAAAATTGCAACTCCCAGCATGCCCGAACAGCAAACAGCTGTCTCAGCATGCTGGGAGTTGTAGTTTCGTATCTCCAGCTGTTGCATAACTACATCTCCACTAGTTTTGCAACAGCTGGAGGCACACTGGTTGGAAAATACTGAGTTAGGTAACAGAACCTAACTGAAGGTTTTCCAACTAGTGTGCCTCCAGCTGTTGCAAAAGTACAACTCCCAGCATGCATGGTCTGTCAGTGCATGCTGGGAGTTGTAGTTTTAAAACAGCTGGGGGTTTGCCCCCCCACATGTGAATGTATCACATGGGCAGGAGGTTTACAGTAAGTTTCCTGTTTCAAGTTCGGGCTGCGGCAAATTTTTCATTGCAGCGCAAACTCCTAGGGGTAAGCTCACTGTAAACCTCCACCATTGCGAATGTACCCCAAAAACACTACACTACGCTAACACATAATAAAGGGTAAAACACTACATATACACCCCTTACACTGCCCCCCCAAATAAAAATGAAAAACATATTGTACAGCAGTTTTTCCAAAACAGAGCCTCCAGCTGTTGCAAAACAACAACTCCCTGCATTTCCGGACAGCCACTGACTGTCCAGGCATGCTGGGAGTTTAGCAACAGCTGGAGGCACCCTGTTTGGGAATCACTGGCGTAGAATACCCCTATGTCCACCTCTATGCAATCCCTAATTTAGTCCTCAAATGTGCATGGTACTATCTCACTTCGGAGCCCTGTCGTATTTCAAGGAAACAGTTTAGTGCCAAATATGGGGTATTTCCGTACTCGGGAAAAATTGCACTACTAATTTTGGGGGGCTTTTTCTCCTTTTATCCCTTATGAAAAGGAAAAGTTGGGGTCTACACCAGCCTGTTAGTGTAAAAAAATTAAAAAAAATTTACATTAACATGCTGGAGTTGCCCTTTACTTTTTATTTTCACAAGAGGAAAAAGGAAAAAAAAGACCCCCAAAATCTGTAACACAATTTCTCCTGAATACAGAAATACCCCATATGTGGGCGTAAAATTCTCTGCGGGCACACAACAAGGCTCAGGAGTGAGAGCGCACCATGTACATTTGAGGCCTAAATTGGTGATTTGAACAGGGGTGGCTGATTTTACAGCGGTTCTGAAATAAAAGCCAAAAAATAAATACCCACTTGTGACCCCATTTTGGAAACTACACCCCTCATGGAATGTAAGAAGGCGTATAGTGAACTTTAACACCCCACATGTGTTTCACGGATTTTCATTAAAGTTGGATGGGAAGAAAAAAACATTTCACTAAAAATTTTTTTTTTCACAAGGGAAAATAGGAAAAAAGCCCCCAAAAATTTGTAACCCCATTTCTCTTAAGTATATAAATACCCCATATGTGGATGTAAAGTGCTCTGCGGATGAACTACAATGCTCAGAAGAGAAGGAGAGCTATTGAGATTTTGAAGAGAAAATGTGTCCGGAATTGAAGGCCACGTGTGTTTACAAAGCCGCCATAGTGCCAGAAAAATGGACCCCTCCCACATGTGACCCCATTTTGGAAACTACACCCCTCACGTAATGTAATAAGGGGTACAGTGAGCATTTACGCCAAACAGGTGTCGGATAGATTTTTGGAACAGTGGTCCGTGAGAATGAAAAATGTAATTTTTCATTTGCTCAGCCCACTGTTCCAAAGATTTGTCAAACGCCAGTGGAGTGTAAATACTCACTGCACCGCTTATTAAATTATGTGATTGGTGCAGTTTCCAAAATGGGGTCACATGTGGGGGTCCACTGTTCTGGCACCACGGGGGGCTTTGTAAACGCACTTGGCCCCTGACTTCCGTTCCAAACAAATTCCCTTTCCAAAAGCTCAATGGTGCTCCTCCTCTTCTGAGCATTGTAATGCGTCAGCAGAGCACTTGGCGTCCACACGTGGGGTATTTCCATACTCAGAAGAAATGGGGTTACAAATTTTGGGGGTAATTTTCTCCTATTACCCCTTGTAAAAATCGAAAATTTGGGGAAAAAACTGAATTTTTGTGAAAGTTCTTTTTTTTCATTTACAAATCCAACTTTAACAAAAAGTCGTGAAATACCTGAGATGTGTTAAGGCTCACTGTACCCCTTGTTACGTTACTTGAGGGGTGTAGTTTCCAAAATAGTATGCCATGTGGGTTTGTTTGCTGTTCTGGCACCATAGGGCTTCCTAAATGCTACATGCCCCCCAAAAACCATTTCAGCAAAATTTGCTTTCAAAAAGCCAAATGTGACTCCTTCTCTTCTGAGCATTGTAGTTCGCCCGCAGAGCATTTTACATCCTAGCATGGGGTATTTCCATACTCAGAAGAGATTGGGTTACAAATTTTGTGGGGCATTTTCTCCCATTACCCTCTATAAAAATGGTAAATTTGGTTACAAAAAACTGCACTTTAGTGATGCAAGAAATGATGCAAGTATCGCTAAAATTTTATCACTACCATAAAGTAGAATATGTCACGAAAAAACATTCTCGGAATCAGAATGAAAGGTAAAAGCATCCTTAAAGTGAAAGTGGTCAGATGTGCAAAAAACGCTTTGGTCCTACAGTGAAAATTGGCCTGGTCCTTAAGGGGTTAAGTACCCTGGAGCAAGGGCGTACCTGTAAGTCTTGTGTCCTTAACCCCTTAAGGACCAAGGACGTACTGGTACGTCCTTGGTCCTGCTCCCCTGATATAACCCGGGGTTACACGGTTACCCCGCATCATATCACGGCGGGCCCGGCGTCATAATGAAGCCGAGACCTGCCGCTAATAGCGCGCAGCGCCGATCGCGGCGCCGCGCGCTATTAACCCTTTAGCCGCGTGGCTAAAACCGAAAGTGAAAGCTGCCGGTTAACTCAGTGGGCTGTTCGGGATAGCCGCGGCGAAATCGCGGCATCCCGAACAGCTTACAGGACAGCGGGAGGGCCCCTACCTGCCTCCTCGCTGTCCGATCGCCGAATGACTGCTCAGTGCCTGAGATCCAGGCATGAGCAGTCAAGCGGCAGAATCATCGATCACTGGTTTCCTATGAGAAACCAGTGATCAATGATGAAGATCAGTGTGTGCAGTGTTATAGGTCCCTATGGGAACTATAACACTGAAAAAAAAAAGTGAAAAAAAAAAGTGAATGAATATCATTTAACCCCTCCCCTATTAAAAGTTTGAATCACCCCCCTTTTCCCATAAAAAAAACACACAGTGTAAATAAAAATAAAAATAAACATATATGGTATCACCGCGTGTGTAAATGTCCGAATTATAAAAATATATCATTAATTAAACCGCTCGGTCAAGGGCGTGCACGCAAAAAAATTCCAAAGTCCAAAATAGTGCATTTTTGGTCACTTTTTATATCATTTAAAATGAATAAAAAGCGATCAATAAGTCCTATCAATGCAAAAATGGTACCGTTAAAATCTTCAGATCACGGCGCAAAAAATTAGCCCTCATACCGCCCCATACATGGAAAAATAAAAAAGTTATAGGGGTCAGAAGATGACAATTTTAAACGTATTAATTTTCCTGCATGTAGTTATGATTTTTTCCAGAAGTACGACAAAATCAAACCTATATAAGTAGGGTATCATTTTAATCGTATGGACCTACAGAATAAAGATAAGGTGTCATTTTTACCGAAAAATGTGCTACGTAGAAACGGAAGCCCCCAAAATTTACAAAACAGCGTTTTTTCTTTCAATTTTGTCGCACAATGATTTTTTTTCCGTTTCACCGTAGATTTTTGGGCAAAATGACTGACGTCATTACAAAGTAGAATTGGTGGCGCAAAAAAAAAGCCATCATATGGAATTTTAGGTGCAAAATTGAAAGAGTTATGATTTTTTAAAGGCAAGGAGCAAAAAACGAAAATGCAAAAACGGAAAAAACCCCGGTCCTTAAGGGGTTAAGTGGTTAAAAGCAGTACAATAATAGAAAAGTATAAAAACATGGGTATCATGTTAATCGTATTGACCCAAGGAATAAAGAAAACATAATTTTTACTGTAAAAGTTAGCAAAATTTCAGTTTTCGTTTCAATTTCCCCACACAAATAATATTTTTTATGGTTTTGCCATATTGCCTTTGGTAAAATGAGTGATGTCATTACAAAGGACAATTGGTTGCGCAAAAAAAAAAACCTTCATATGGATCTGTGGATGGAAATGTAAAAGATTTATGATTTTTAAAAGGCAAGGAGAAAAAAGTGAAATGGAAAAATAAAATTGGCTGTGTCCTTAAAGGGTTACACCGTCCCTAGACATCTTATCCCCTATCGTGGGAGTCCATACCTGATAACTGGCGATGCAGGGGCCGGAGGATTGTGACGTCATGGCCCCGACCCCTCGTGACGTCCCGACCCGCCCCCTTAACCCCGTAACGACAATGGACGTAAATGTACGTCATGGTGACGTGGTAATTAATGCACCATGACGTATATTTACGCACCACCATGATCGCAAGCACCGGAGCAGTGCTCGCGTCATGCGCAGCAGGTCCCGGCTGCTATCAGCAGCCAGGGACCCGCCGGTAATGGTGGACATCCGCCATCGCGCGGATGTCCACCATTAACCCCTCAGATGCCGTGATCAATACAGATCACGGCATCTGCGGCAGTGCGGTGCTTTGAATGGATGATCAGATCGCCCACAGCGCTGCCGAGGGGATCCGATCATCCAGCATGGCGGCCGGAGGTCCCCTCACCTTGCTCCGGCTGGCTCCCGGGGTCTTTTGCTTTGGTCTGAGATCGAGCAGACCAGAGCAGAAGATCACCGATAATACTAATCAGTGCTATGTCCTATACATAGCACTGAACAGTATTAGCAATCAACTAACTGCAATGAATAGTCCCCTATGGGGACATAAAAAGTACAAAAAATGTAAAATGAAAAAGTAAAAAAATGTGAATTTTTTTTTACATAAAATGTTATTACATTTTACTTGCACTTCTGGACAACATCTTTTTCTTTTCTTCAGGGATTATTTCCGGCTCAGTACCAAATAGATGAGGAAAATCAAGGAAGTCTTTCCTGCCTAGATAACAATCATTCTCACTTCATTCTTGTGGATAATGGAACAAATGGCAAATACGGTGTTGAAATTCTTCTGAGGGCCAAGCTAGAGAAATTTATTTCAGAACAGACCAAAGAAAAAGGAGGTAAAGGTCAAGTAAAATTGCATTTAAGCTTTAGCATAACTGTAAGTTTGGCCCTGGAGATACAAAAATTTGACAGCAACATTGTGCAGATGATGTATGGTGCAGAAAGGAGTTAAAATTTCAGATTTAAAAAAACAACTTTGTAATAAAATTTCAAGCAATTTTTTTTAAGGTACTGCTGTCAGTTTCCTTAAATTCAGTTACCACAGAGACTTAAAGGGGTATTCCGGTGGAAAACAATCCTTTTTTAATTAACTGGTGCCAGAAAGTTAAACAGATTTTGTAAATTACTTCTATTTAAAAATCTTAATTCTTCCAGTACTTATCAGATGCTGTATGCTCCAGAGGAAGTTTTTTCTTTTTGAATTTCTTTTCTGTCTGACACTGTCAATGTCAGAAACTGTCAAGATTAAGATTTTTAAACAGAATTAGTTTACAAATCTGTTTAACTTTCTGTCACAAGTTGATTTAAAAAAAAAATTCCACCAGCGTACCCCTTTAAAAGGTTAAGAGTTTATTAGAAGTAATAAATAGTGTTGCTCGCGAATATTCGCAATGCGAATTTTATTCACGAATATCGCATATTCGCGAATATTTGCGAATATAGCACTATATATTCGTAATTACGAATATTCGTTTTTTTTTCCCACAGTACACATCACAGTGATCATCCCTCTCTGCTTCCAGCTTGTGTGGTGTAAAGAAGGCTCTAATACTACTGTGAGACTGGCGTGCGAATTTTCGCATATGCGAATTTTTGCATATGCAAATTTTGTATATGCTAATTTCCGAATATGCGAAAATAAAACGCGAATATTCCGAATATGCAAATTTAGCGAATATATGACGAATATTCGTCCATGTGTTCGCGAAATATCACGAATTCGAATATGGCCTATGCCGCTCAACACTAGTAATAAACTAGTCAGAGTAAATAGAGTGATCGGGACAACACGTTTCAGTACACACTTGTGCCTTCCTGAGGTCCATGTAAAAACACTGTGTAAAATGACATAAAATAATACGCATGTTGTACTGTCTATAATAATTTATCCACATCAAGATTATGTTATTAAATAGTATGGTATTTGTGTACTACTATTTAGGCTCAAATTGACAAAACAAATTCAAAGTTGACCCATAAATAAAGGAAATAATATATAAACATGGTATGGTGAGGACATAGAGCAGTTTAAATAATTATTGAGCACATCACCATTTTTCTCACTAAATATTTTCAAAGGGGCCAGATGTTGGTAACAACCAAGTAATCCATACATACAAAGAAAGTAAAAGAATAAGCTCAGAAATTAGGTTATATCATAGAATATCAGTAGGTTCTGGAAATCAATCTGAACCTTGGACAATCAGGATTGCTATCTTTGATCTCAACATATGAGACCACCATCAATTTGGATGATATCACTATAGTTGAGACACAGGACTTAATTCTCAATACTCTCCAATACAGTCTATATTGACATATCAAGAATTTGCTTAACTGGAATCTCCAGGCGACACCTGTGGTAGTGGGGAAACTACAATCACCCTAAATGAAATGTTCTCCCCCTCCATATTTGCATGACAGAGAATGCTCCATCATAAAGACTTGAAATCAACCCAGAGCAATCTATCACAGATTTCTTTTTTATACTTTAGCTCTTAAAGACCGACACCCCCATTGCCCCCAAGATCAATGGGTAACAGTTGAAAAAAATTCACTGTTCATGAAAATAAAGGGAACACTAAGATAGCACATCATAGACCTGAATGAATGAACTAATCGTATGAAATACTTTTGTGTTTACATAGTTGAATCTGCTGACAACAAAATCCCACAAAAATTATCACTGGAAATCAAATTTATCAACCCATGGAGGTCTGGATATGGAGTCACACTCAAAATCAAAGTGGAAAACCACACTACAGGCTAATCCAACTTTGATGTAATATCCTTAAAACAAGTCAAAATGAGGCTCAAAAGTGTGTGTGTGGCCTCTGCGTGTCCCTTATGACCTCCCTACAACACCTGGGCATGCTGCTGATGAGGTGGCAGATGGTCTCTTGAGGGATATCCTCCCAGATCTGGACTAAAGCATCAGCCAACTCCTGGACAGTCTGTGGTGCTATGTGGTGTTGGTGGATGGAGCGAGACATGATGTCCCAGATGTGCTTAATCGGATTCAGGTCTGGGGAACGGGCGGGCCAGTCCATGTCATAAAGGCCTTCCTCTTGCAGGAACTGCTGACACACTTCAGCTACATGAGGTCTAGCATTGTCTTGCATTAGGAGGAACCCAGGGCCAAGCGCACCAGCATATGCTCTCACAAGGGGTCTGAGGATCTAATTTCGGTACCTAATGGCAGTCAGGCTACCTTTGGAAAGCACATGGAGGACTGTGTGGCCCCCCCAAAGAAATTCCACCCCACACCATTACTGACCCACCACCAAACCGGTCATGCTGGAGGAAGTTTCAGGCAGCAGAACGTTCTCCACGGTGTCTTCAGACGCTGTCACGTCTGTTCAGTGTGAACCTGCTTTCATCTGTGAAGAGCACAGGGCGCCAGTGGCTAATTTGCCAATCTTGGTGTTCTCTGGCAAATGCCAAACGTCCTGCATGGTGTTGGGCTGTAAGCACAACACCTACCTGGGGATGTCGGGCCCTCATACCACCCTCATGGAGTCTGTTTCCACCCTCATGGAGTCTGTGCGGGAGGTCATTTTGCAGGGCTCTAGCAGTGTTCCTCCTTGCACAAAGGCGGAGGTAGCCGTCCTGCTGCTGGGTTGTTGCTCTCCTACAGCCTCCTCCATGTCTCCTGATGTACTGGCCTGTCTCCTGGTAGTGCCTACATTCTCTGGACACTACGCTGTCAGACAAAGCAAACCTTCTTGCCACAGCTCGCATTGATGTGCCATCCTGCATGAGCTTCATTACCTGAGCCACTTGTTGTAGACTCCGTCTCATGCTACCACTAGAATGAAAGCACTGCCAGCATTCAAAAGTGACCAAAACATCAGCCAGGAAGCATAGGAACTGAGAAGTGATCTGTGGTCACCACCTGCAAAACCACTCCTTTATTGGGGGTGTCTTGCTAATTACCTATAATTTCCTCCTGTTGTCTGTCCCATTTGCACAACAGCATGTGAAATTGATTGTCAATCAGTGTTGCTTCCTGAGTGGACAGTGTGATTTCACAGAAGTGTAATTGACTTGGAGTTACATTGTGTTGTTTAAGTGTACCTTTTATTTTTTTGAGTAGTGTACCGCACAGACCCACACTAACTAGGACACAGAAAATGTTCACAAACAGAAAAGGAAGATCAGAGAATGCCAAGGAGGAACAATGAAACATAGGCATCCTTCTGAAACCATTACAAACTCCAAAGAAGAACAAAGTTGAGCAATAAAAAAATGTTAACCCACTAATTGACAGACCCAAAAACCTCCCTACTGAGAAAAGGTCTATCTTTTTGCCCAACCCAAAGAAGCAATTAATTTGATTTGTTTTTGGACCTAAATTCTTTCATCTGCAAACTAACCTTAAAGGGTACTTTGCCTCTGGACATCTTATCCCCAAAGGATAGGGCATAAGATTGATTGTGTTGGTCTGGCCTCTGGGACCTCCGCGATCTCCGGGCCGGCACCTCAGTGTTCTGAACATTTATGTTCAAGTGGTCGTGATGTCACATCATGCCACGCCCCTTTAATTAATTTCTTTTGGAGGGTGGCATGAAGGCTGTGGTTACATGTCACTCCCTCTCCCATATCCTATTGGATAATGGATACTATGTCTAGGGGCAGAGTATGCCTTTAAATATACATTTTGAACAAAAAAAATTGAAGTACAGAGTCAACATTTTCTTTCTACATCCACAAGGATATAAAAGCCAAATCCATATTTATATCCCCACCACCATAAAGGACACATCTATATACATTATAAAGTCTCCTTTATAGAGTTTTTTTTTTCCAGTCTATCATCAAAAAAAAACTCCATACACAGAGCAAAAATCAAAGCAGCACAGAAAAAAGCGCATTGAAGACGTTGAAAGAAAACTATAACATAGTAATTCACAATACAGACAAAGGAGGAGGAGTGGTTCTACAGGATAGAAGTGACTATGAAGCAGAAGCTCTGATAATCCTCTCAGGCACGGCCTACTATGACATTCTTGAATCTGATCTCACTTCCACACATAGCAAAGAATATATGGAGCTGATAAATAAATTGTACATGGAAGAAATCATCAACAACAAAGAAAGGGGCTAAGGCTGGGTTCACACCACATTTTTGCTCTACAGTTCCCATATAAGGTTTTTGATAAAAATAAATCTGATTCCTCGAAACCTAACTAAACTGTATCAAACGTGTGTACAAATTTTAAATCCGTATACGGTTGAAAACTGTATGCGGTTTGAAAAATGATGTTCAGTTGCATCCCTTTTTAAAGAAAAAAAAAGTATACATTTTTAACTTTTCACTCCATTATGAATAAAGTTTCACTTGTTTGAATACAGTTCTGTACGGTTCCTAGTGACTCCCATGTAAAAAAAAAAAAAAAAAACTCATACGTTTCAATACAGTCCTTCACCCGGACCAAAAAGCTTGGTAGGCTACAGTTTTGGGTACAGGAAAAAAACTGACAAAACCATACAAGATGCAAAATGGACACAACCGGATGCATCTTTTGGCTTATGGTTTTCAATGGAGAGCCAATTCATATGGTTTTCAATACGGTTCCTTACGGTTTTCAAATTGAAAACATATACGGGAACTGTATTGCAAAAACATGTTGTGAACCCTGCCTTACTAAAGTTAACTTTTTTACCACTTTCCAAAAAGCCCCAAGAATTTACAGTGTCCCCTTGACAGACTGATCATCTCAGGAATTGGGTCCCTTACAAGCCAACTATCTTACTACATTGACCTGTTTTTGCAAGAAATTGTCATGACTCACCCCTTGTATTTAAAGGACTCAACTAGTTTGATTAAGGATCTAAGGAATCTCCAATAAGATGACAACTTAATGTTTCAGACATTGGACATTAGCTCCCTATATTCAAATGTATCACTCATTTTGGGTCTTCATCCTTTTTCCTCACTGACTCATCAACGCCCAGCCTAAACCCTTGGACCTAGAAACCTGAATTTTTGCACAAATTTTGTTTTTAAGACATAGACAAGGAATAAGAAAGGATTTTTCGAAAATCCACCCTTAAAGGGGTACTCCGCCCCTAGACATCTTATCCCCTATCCAAAGGTCGTCACGCCCCCTGCCATAGACTTGCATTAAGGGGACGGGCGTGATGTCATGAGGGGTGGGGCCATGACGTCACGCTGCTCCGGCCCCTGTATCGCCCATCATTACGCACAGAGCGAACTCGCTCTCTGCAGTAATGATGGCGGGGTGCCACAGCGGCGATCCCCGGGGTCCCCAGCAGCGGGACCGCGGCGATCTGACATCTTATCCCCTATCCCAATCACAGTATCTTTGCTGGCAGCAGCCAATCACACACTGTCTGTGCTGGCAGGTCTGCCGAAGCTCTGCTGACTCAGCACTTTTATTTTCATCTGAGGTATGACAGACTTAAGGATGACAAAGGTTATGTCTGACGCCTGACGGATGAGGGAGGAGGCGGGACGCCGTTTTGGCTGAAGGATGAGCGAGGTACAGCTGACAAAGGTTTTGCCTGATGCCTGACGGAGGAGGGAGGAGGCGGGACAAAGGTTTTGCCTGACGCCTGACGGAGGAGGCGGGATGCCGTTTTGGCTGAAGGATGAGCGAGGTACAGCTTGACGGCTGATGCTGTCCTAAAATGGACAGCGTACCATACAAATCAATGGGAAATGTCTGTTCCCACATAAATTCCGTACTGCTGGAGACATTTCAATAATACTTGGTCACATGTTACTTATATGTCCACTTAAAAAATAGGATAGTTAATTTAACCCTTAACTACCCCCATTTGTGAGGGTCGGGTTTTTGTTTAAAGTCCCATGCAAATCAATGGGAAATGTATGTTCCCACATAACTTCCGTACGGCTGGAGATATTTCAATACCTGGTACACATATAACAGATGAGGATATGAGGACGGGATAGGAGGTCCGGATAGGAAGTTGGGTTAGGAGGATGGGATATGAGGTCGAGATAGGAGGACAGAATAGGAGGTCGGGATAGGAGGTCGGGATAAGAGGTCAGGATAGGAGGTCGAGATTGGAGGTCGAGAAAGATGGTCATAACTCTAAACAGGGTGGCCAAACATTTTGGGGAACACCTTATATGAACAACTGGGGCCTTAACCTCTTAAGGACTTAGGGTGTACATGTACGCCCTAAGCCCGCTCCCGGTGTAACGATAGCCGGGACCCTGGGCTAACAGCGTGTGGCACCGATCGTTGTGAAGTGCGCTGTTAACCCTTCAGATGCGCCGATCAAAGTTGACCACCGCGTCTGAAAACAAAAGTAAACGGTTCCCGGCAGCTCAGTCGGGCTGATCGGTACATCGCGATAAAATCGCGATGTTCCGATCAGCTGGGACGCAGGCGGAGGAGACCTTACCTCTCTCCGTGGCGTCCGATCATCGATTGATTGCTCCAAGCCTGAGCTACAGACTTGAGCAATCAAGCCCATATCTGACTGATCCGTGCAAAGCTATGGCTTTGCAGGGATCAGCATAAGAGATCAGTGTGTGCAGTGCTATAGCTCCCTATGGTTAGCTATAGCTAGAGCTATAACATTGCAAAAAAAAGTGAAAAAAAAAGTGAAAAAAAAAGTTAACAAAGGTCATTTAACCCCTATTAAAAGTTTGAATCACCCTCCTTTTCCCATAAAAAAAACTGTGTAAATAAAAATAAACATATGTGGTATCGCCGCGTGCGAAAATGTCCAAACTATAAAAATATATTGTTAATTAAATTGCACGGTCAATGGCATGCGCGCAAAAAAATTCCAAAGTCCAAAATAGTGTATTTTTGGTCACTTTTTATATCATGAAAAAATGAATAAAAAACGATCATAAAGTCCGGTCAATACAAAAATGGTACCAATAAAAACTTCAGATCACGGCGCAAAAAATTAGTCCTCATACCGGCCCATACGCGGAAAAGTAAAAAAGTTATAGGGGTTAGAAGATGAGAATTTTTAACATATTGTTATGCCGAGCGCTCCGGGTCCTGGCTCCTCCCCGGAGCGCTCACAGCGTTCTCCTGTTCGCAGCGCCCCGGTCAGACCCGCTGACCGGGTGCGCTGTGATAATGTCCCTAGCCGGGATGCGATTCGCAATGCGGGACGCGCCCGCTCGCGGTGCGCATCCCGACGCGCTTACCAGACTCACTCCCCGTCTGTGCTGCCCCGGCGTGCATTTAAAGGGCCGGTGCGCCACTGATTGGCGCATGGGTTTTAATTAGTGTCTTCACCTGTGCACTTCCCTATATTACCTCACTTCCCCTGCACTTCCTTGCCGGATCTTGTTGCCATTGTGCCAGTGAAAGCGTTTCCTTGTGTGTTCCTAGCCTGTGTTCCAGACCTCTTGCCGTTGTCCCTGACTACGATCCTTGCTGCCTGCCCTGACCTTCTGCTACGTCCGACCCTGCTCTTGTCTAATCCCTTGTACCGCGCCTATCTCAGCAGTCAGAGAGGTTGAGCCGTTGCCGGTGGATACGACCTGGTTGCTACCGCCGCTGCAAGTCCATCCTGCTTTGCGGCGGGCTCTGGTGAAAACCAGTAGCAACTTAGAACCGGTCCACCGACACGGTTCACACCAATCCCTCTCTGACACAGAGGATCCACCTCCAGCCTGCCGAATCCTGACACATATAAATTTTCCTGCATGTAGTTATGATTTTTTCCAAAGTACAACAATATTCAACCTATATAAGTAGGGTATCATTTTAACCGTATGAACCTACAGAATAAAGATAAGGTGTTATTTTTACCGAAAAATGCACTGCGTAGAAACGGAAGCCCACAAAATTTACAAAATTAAATTTTTTCTTCAATTTGTCGCACAATGATTTTTTTTTTCCGGTTCGCCGTGGATTTTTGGGTAAAATGACTAATGTCACTGCAAAGTAGAATTGGTGGCACAAAAGCCATCATAAGGATTTTTAGGTGCAAAATTTAAAGCGTTATGATTTTTAGAAGGTGATGAGGAGAAAATGAAGATGCAAAAACTGAAAAACGCTGAGTCCTTAAGGGGTTAAATTTACCCTGGCACTTGATAAGAACACTCATAATTTTGAATGTCAAAGCTGGACACAAAAAAATCCCCTTTAGCCAGTATCAAAGAATTTAATGTAATTGTACCAAGATCATAAAAAGCAAGCTGAAATTTTAAGATCTTGTTTTCTACAAAAAGGATATCCTGCAACCCAAAAAAAAAAGTGTACACTGCGAACCTTGAAGCAGACTAAGAAATGCTTCTCCTACCCAAAACATCTGTAGGCCAGACAGAGACTCTCATTTTCAATTTCATAAGCACGTACAGATAAGAATAGCACTTGAAGTGCATTGGGGAGTCTGGATCCTATTTTCAAGAATATACTCCCAAACAAACCTCAATTTATCAGCAGCGGCTACCTCAAGGATAATGGTGGACATCAGTGATCCCATTGATGTCCGCCATTAACCCTTTGGAAGCTGTAATCAATCCTGATCCAGGGGGACTCATCAGACCAACCGCAGTGCAATCGCTGTAATCTGATGAGTTAAGATGGCTGGCGGAGTTCCTCTCACCTGCTCCGGACGGCAACTGCGCTCTTCTTCTCTGGTTGACCTTCTAGCAGACTAGAGAAGTAGATCACAGATAACGGGGATCATTGCTATGCCTATGCATAGCACTAATAAGTATTAGTTATTTAAATATATTTCAACACAAAGTTTTAATAAATGTCAATAATAATAAATAAAATGTAAAACAGTTAAATAAATAAACATATTTGGTATTGCCGCATGCAGATATGTTCAATCAATTAAAAAATTACATTTAATGATCCTATACAGTGAACGAAACATAAAAAAAATACCAAAGTTCAAAATTGCTGATTTGTGGACACTTCACATGCCAAAAAACTAAAACAATAAAGGGTGACCAAAAGTCACATGTAAGCAAATGTGGTACTAATAAAAACTACAGATAATGGTGCCAAAAAATGAGCCCTCATGCAACCCTGTATATAGATGAATATGAAAGCTCTCTGCTGACATCTCCATTTTAGGAACTGTCCAGAGCAGCATATGTTTTCTAAAATGTTGGGGATTTTCTCCTACTCTGGACAGTTCTTAAAATGGACAGAGGTGTCAGCAGAGAGCACTGTGGTCATGATGTCAGCACAGAACTCTGTAGTATTCAGTAGCTAATAAGTACTGGAAGGATTAAGATTTTTTAATAGAAGTAATTTACAAATCTGTTTAACTTTCTGGCCCCAGTTGATTAAAATAAAAAAAAGGTTTTCACCGGAGTACCCCTTTAACCCGTTTGCTCCCTGGTACTTAACCCCTCAAGGACCAAGCCCATTTTGGCCTTAAGGACCAGAGCGTTTTTTGCACATATGACCACTGTCACTTTAAACATTAATAACTCTGGAATGCTTTTAGTTATCATTCTGATTCCGAGATTGTTTTTTCGTGACATATTTTACTTTAACATAGTAGTAATTTTTTGTGGTAACTTGCATCCTTTCTTGGTGAAAAATCCCCAAATTTGATGAAAAATGTGAAAATTTAGAATTTTTCTAACTTTGAAGCTTTCTGCTTGTAAGGAAATACTACAAATACATTTTTTTTTATTCAGATATACAATATGTCTACTTTATGTTTGCATCATAAAATTGATGAGTTTTTACTTTTGGAAGACATCAGAGGGCTTCAAAGTTCAGCAGCAATTTTCCAATTTTTCACCAAATTTTCAAACTCGATATTTTTCAGGGACCAGTTCAGTTTTGAAGTGGATTTGAAGGGTCTTCATATTAGAAATACCCCATAAATGACCCCATTATAAAAACTACACCCCCAAAGTATTCAAAATGACATTCAATCAGTGTTTTAACCCTTTAGGTGTTTCACAGGAATAGCAGCAAATTGAAGGAGAAAATTCAAAATCTTCATTTTTTACACTCACATGTTCTTGTAGACCCAAGAACATGTGAGGGCTCAGAAGGGAAGGAGCGACAAGGGGATTTTGGAGAGAATATTTTTCTGAAATGGTTTTTGGGGGGCATGTCACCTTTAGGAAGCCCCTAGGGTGTCAAAACAGCAAAAAAAAAAAAAAAAACACATGGCATACCATTTTGGAAACTAGACCCCTCGGGGAATGTAAAATGGGATAAAGTGAGCCTTAATACCCCACAGGTGTTTCATGACTTTTGCAAATGTAAAAAAAAAAAAAAAATTACCTAAAATGCTTGTTTTCCCCCAAAATTTACATTTTTAAAAAGGGTAATAGCAGAAAATACCCCCCAAAATTTGAAGCCCAATTTCTCCCGATTCAGAAAACACCCCATATGGGGGGTGAAAAGTGCTCTACTGGCGCACTACAGGTCTCAGAAGAGGAGTAGTCACATTTGGCTTTTTGGAAGCAAATTTTGCTCTGGGGGCATGCCGCATTTAGGAAGCCCCTATGGTGCCAGGACAGCAAAAAAAAATCACATGGCATACTATTTTGGAAACTAGACCCCTCAGGGAACGTAACAAGGTGTT